>NC_058370.1:98558500-99272500 GCF_018350175.1 Felis catus
CACACATACACCCTGCTGTCCAAAGCCAAACTTTATAACTAACATTTATGTTAGGTCTTATCAGTCATTAAATTGTAAAGTGTAAATTGTTGGGACACCTTGGTGGCTCAATGTGTTGAGTGTCCGACTTCGGCTCAGGTCATGATCTCATGGTTCGTGGGTTCGAGCCCCACATTGGGCTCTGTGCTGACAGCTCAGAGCCTGGAGCGTGCTTCAGATTCTGTGTCTCCCTCTCTCTCTGCCTCTCCCCTGTTTGCGCTTTGTCTCTCTCTCTCTCAAAAATAAATAAACAAGTGTAAATTGTCATCTGGAGAATATTATGTCCATCCTATTCAGAGAGCAATAAAGATAAGACAATCAATGTTAAAAAGAAGTCAATATAATTTAAGAAAAGCTTGAGAAACACCCAAATGTGTACTACTTGGCATCTGGTTAAGTACATTTCTGACACATTCACAGAATATGAATGTTAAATAGACAAAGCCAAATTTTATATTTTAAATTGTATAAAGTTATATATATTAAAACCTGTATCTTTATATCTGTATCTATCTACATATGTATATTTATCTTTATATTTATCTCTCTCTATATATATATGTATACATATATATCTTTACATACATTTATTTATAGAAGATATAAGAATATTTTATGTGGAAATTTATTATATAACTTTATAATACATGTGTGGAAGATGTCTGATTTTTATTACATGAATTTTTTCTGCTTTGATGTTCTTAGTAGGTACATGTGCTAATATTTCAATAGAAAATGGAATATCATGTGTTTTATGAATTTTTCATTTTTTTTCTTTTCTTTGACAGTTTTGTTGAGGTATAATTGGCTGATAAAGTTACAATATGCTTATAGTGTACAACATGATGTTTTGATATACATATTATGAAATATTTACCTCAATCAAGTTAATTCACACATGAATCACCTCATATAGTTACCTTTCTGTAACTCATGAGATGAGAGCACACTTATGATCTACTCTCTTAGCAAATCTCAAGTATACAACACGTAATTATTAAATGTACATTAGATCCCCAGAACTTATTCATCTTCTCATTGAAAATTTATACCATTTGACAAGTTTTCCCCCATTTATCCCACCTTCTAGCCTGTGGCAACCACAATTCTACTCTGTTTCTGTGAGTTTTGTTTGTCTGTTTGTTTTTAGATCCCACATATAAATGATAGCATATAGTGTTTGTCTTTCTCCTTCTGGCTTATTTCTTTTAGTGTAATGTCCTTCAGTTTCCTCCATGTTGTCACAAATAATAACGTTTGCCTCTTTTTTGTGGCTGAACAATATTCCATTATATATATATATATATATATATATATATACATATATATATATATATATATCTATATATATATATATCTCCCAATTTTCTTTATCCATTTATGTGCCCATGGGCACTTGTTTCAATTTTTTATAGTTTATTCATTTCAAGAGAGACAGAACAAGTGGGGGAGGGGCAGAGAGAGAAGGAGAGAGAAAATCCCAAGTGGGGTTTTGAATGAGGGGCTTGAACCCACAAACTGTGAGATGACCTAAGCTGAAACCAGGAGTCAGAGGCTTAACCAACTGAGCCACCCAAGTGCCCCCGCCATGGGCACTTGTTTCAATATCTTGGCTATTATGGTTAATGCTACAAAGAACATGGAAGTACTGATATATCTTTCAGATGATGAGATAATTGGGTTTCTTTTGGATATATACCCAGAAGTGGGATTTTGGATCATATGGTAGTTCTATTCTTAATTTTCTGAGGAAAATTCATACTGTTGCCCATAAGGGCTGTGCCAGTTTACATTGGTGGCAGCATTGTGCAGGGATTCTCTGCTCTCTACATTCTTACCAGCACTTATTTCTTGCTTTTTGATAATAGACATTTTAACAAGTATGAGGCAATATGTCATTGTGGTTTTGATTTGCATTTTTCTGATGACGAGTGATATTAAACATCTTTTCCTATACTTGCTGGCCACTTGTATGTCTTCTTTGGAAGAGTGTCCATTCAGGTCCTTGACCATTTTTAATTGGGTTATCTGGTTTTTGCTATTGAATTCTGAGAGTTCCTTTTATATTTTTGGATATTAACCCTTATCTGGCGTATGATGTACAAATATTTCCTACAATTCTATAGGTTGCCTTTTCTTGCTGTGGATTATTTGCTGTGCAGAAATGTTTTAGTTTGATGTAGTCCCATTTGTTTATTTTTACCTTTGTTGCCTGTTCCTTTGGTGTCATATCCAAAAACTCATCGCTAAGGTGAATGGCAAGAATTGTTTCCTATGTTTTCTTTTAGGAGTTTTACAGTTTCAGGTCTTACATTTAAGTCTTAAGTCCATTTTTAGTTCATTTTTGTGAATAGTGTAAGATAGGGATCTAGTTTCATTCTTTTACGTGTGCGTATCCATTTTCCCCAGCACCATTTATTGAAGAGACTATCTTCACCAATTGTGTATTCTTGGCACCTTTGTCAAAAATTACTTGACTGTATATGTGTGAATTTATTCTGGGCTTTCTGTTTTGTTCCATTGATCTATGGGTCTGTTTTTTATGCCAGTCCTATACTGTTGTGGTTCCTATAGCTTTTTAATATTTCTTTTTTTGTGTGAACTTTGGACTTATGTTAACTCTGGCTAATTTCTCAACTATACTTAACCCTAATATTGATAGGAGCAAAGAGCTGGAGGTATAAACATTTTTACCATTATGTATTCATAATTATTACTGATTGCAAAGTTTATCAACATCCCTCTTCAGTCTTCATTCCTAGGATTATTAGAACTCCCCAAACTGCTTTCAACTGGAGTTAACACCTGAGTAAACTGCTGGATGAGATTAATCTTTGCAGAAAGACATGACTTGCTTCTGATATTAACCCAGGGGGCCTCATTAAATAAAACATTGATTTCAAGTAGGTTTATTGCTCCCCTCGTTCACTTGATTCCTGATAGCTCAAAATTAGTCTTATGCATCTTTTACTATTAATTGATGAGAGTATGAGATGTGCACAACATGACTCCAGCACATTTTCTTTCTTAATATCTTTTTCTCAAGCTATGTGAATGAAGATAGAATAAATAACATGATGGTGGAGAGTGGATTCCATCAGGGTAATGTTTAGAAGCATGGGTTAAAAAGTTCTCTAAATCTTTTCTTGAAACTTATAATCCATTGGTACATCATCCTATGGTCCAACTTTATAAAATAACATAGCAAATTTTCAGTGGAGTTATTAACTTTCCATTTTTTTCACAGTCTTTGGAATCAGGAGGAACCCGAACATGGATTTGACATGTATCAGGAGATTCTGGATTATAGGTGAGAAATACAAAGGCTAAGTGAGTTGAAAATGACTCGAATTCCTTAACTTTGCATATTTTGCTATACTAAATATATCTTATATTATTTGATCCTGACAACTTGTATGGGCAATTCAAACATTTTTATTTTATTTCAGCATATGCCAGATACTATTATTAGGTTCTAGAACTATGGAAATGCTAACAGCCAATTTACTCATAATTTCTTTCCTTCCAGACACTATTACTTTATATTTATTACTTTAAAAGTAGTATTGTTATCCATATTTTATATTCTTCTGATGATCAGAAGAATTGAATGCTTTTCTTAAACCCACATAGAGAGGTGCTGTCAGAAATATGATTCAAACTCAAGTAACTGCTAATACACTAATGCCAGAATGCAACTGTATATCATAGATTAAAATAAAAATTATAGTATATAGAACATAAAGTTGGTAACTTTTAAATTCTTTTTTCCAAGACATAAAATAAATGCAGTTACCTTTACTTTTTACTATGATTTAATAATAAAAACACAGTCCTCCTCTAGGAATGGCAGGGGTATTACTCCACAGAAATGCCACTTGGGAACTCTTCAGAACCATAGATATTTTCCAAAAGAGTGTCATACCTTATGACGAAAAATAAATGCAAAAGAAGAGCAGTACATTCAGCAATATATGTACATACAGGTGTAGTTCACACGAGATTCAATTAACTCCATCAGAATTGGGTAAAAGTAATAATATTTATCAAAATTTTACCAAAGGAGACAGTATCTGAGAATTGAAAGATAACTCAGAGTTGGGGAGGGGGTTGCTGAAAGGAAGAGTTCTATATTATTCAAATATTTTATCAATGTAAGCCTGTAAGTTCTCAAGGCAGGGCTCAAATACGTGAAACTCTGTGTATTGATTACTCTCTTACTGTGGACTCTTAGAGACCTTTCTAGTTCTATGGAGAATAAACGCAAGAATAAGAATATATAGATGTAGTTATTACCAGTGGTTGAGCCAAAGCACAAATACATGGAATGATCTAGGTACTAGAATTCCTATGTATGTGATATTGAACATGAGTAGGGTTGGTTGCAAGCTGAATAAAGCTTTGCAGAGGGTTGAGATTGACTACTACCTCCATCACTTACCACTTGGACAATTTCATGATTCAGTTCCATGATTTTTATTAGCTGCAAAACAGTTTCAATACTATCCTTCAATATTTTGAGACTAAAATTAAGTATTCCTGGTAAAGCATTTATCCTATAGTAGGGTCTCCTGATTCAGTGATCTTGGCTTCCATTCTTGAACTCTCCTCCTGTTCCATAATCCTCTCCCAGTGCCAGAAGACCATTTCCTCAGGACTGCACTGAAGATTCCCATCCAGGGCAACATCTTTTGGTTGGACCTCTTGCCCCTAACTTCTGTCACTATTCTATCTTCTTACCTTCCTTAAAATATAACCCTGCCCAGTTTCTCAATCCCATAAAACCTTATACATGTATTTTTTTAATGTTTATTTATTTTTGAGAGAGAGAGAGAGAGCACGAGCAGGGGAAGGGCAGAGAGAGAGCGGCTCTGGAGGATCCTCAGCAGACTCTGCTCTGAGAAGCACGCTAGAACTCAAGAACTGTGAGATCTGCCCTGAGCTTAAGTAGTAACTCAACCGACTGAGCCACCCAGGTGCCCCTGCATGTATTTACTTGCATTACAAAGAAATTCTTAATCTAACTAGTGGAAGAAAGGAAGGAAGGAAATGAGGAAATTAGTGTATTTTAAAGGGATATTTCTAGAGAAATTTGTGTTGTGAAGTACATTAAACTGGGGACCAGTAGTATTAACTGTTATATAAACTTTTAATGTTTTCTGGATGAAACAGATCAGGAGGAGAGGATAAAAGTTGGTGACAGGAACAAACTGAGAAACAGTGTAAACAAAATAAAAAAAATCTACCATAGATCCCCTGCCTCTTGCCTTACTTTTTTTTTCAATATATGAAATTTATTGTCAAATTGGTTTCCATACAACACCCAGTGCTCATCCCAAAAGGTGTCCTCCTCAATACCCATCACCCACCCTTCCCTCCCTCCCACCCCCCATCAACCCTCAGTTTGTTCTCAGTTTTTAAGAGTCTCTTATGCTTTGGCTCTCTCCCACTCTAACCTCTTTTTTTTTTTCCTTCCCCTCCCCCATGGGTTTCTGTTAAGTTTCTCAGGATCCACGTAAGAGTGAAAACATATGGTATCTCTTGCCTTACTTTTACTCACATTGCCAGAGAAACTGAGTTCCATCTTTCTCATTGTTTACTTACCATATCATGACTAGGTGGTGAGCTGTGTCTTTTATTTAAGCATCCTCAAATACCTAGCATACTGTTGGATACAGAAGTTCTTAACAATATTTAGAATCAGTTTTCATGAATCAATGAATAAATACCCAGGATGTGAGGTTGGTGATAATAATGTTATAAAAATAATAGTAGTAGTAATAATAATAATGATATTATTATTATTATTATGATAATAATAATGTTATTGTAATAATGTCAGTCACCAATGTGACTGAGTTTAGGTATGTGACAAAAATCTCTCTTTTTTAATGTTTATTTTTGAGAGACAGAGAGAGAGCACAAGCAGGGGAGGGGCACAGAGCGAGAGGGAGAAACAGAATTCGAAACAGGCTCCGGGCTCTGAGCTGTCCGCACAGAGCCCAACAAGGGGCTCCAACCAACAGACCGAGAGATTGTGGCCTGAGCCAAAGTCAGATGCTTAATGGATTGAGCCACCCAGGTGGCCCCCAGATTCTCTTTTTTGATGTTCTCCTAACTCATGGTAGAATGTCCCTCTGTTTAACCTGAATAATATATGACACATCTTCTTACATTGTTGTCTCTATATAGTTATTTCCATATCTTATCATTTTCCATCTTTAAAAGGTTTATATGTCCACTGTAGAAACATCAGAAAGAAAATTGGAAGTTCAGAGTTAATGCTGTGACTCTGAAATTTTGGATATGCTCCCAATATAGGACTTTTAGATGCCATAATACCCCATGGTACCATTTTGCAAGCCACCTAGGAACTAACATATATAGACCTGGGGGGAATTGATTTATGTACTTTTTGGATTGTGTTTAAAATTCAAACTTGACCTACAGGAGGAAATTTGAAATGTGAATTATCCTGCAAAAGAAATAAGACATAGGAAAGTTCTATGAAGTTATTTGAGGACTTCTTTCATCTTGAGTAGATTGTCTCCCACATGATACTGATTTTTTTATGGATGTTTTATTTGTATCTGTTATAAATAAGTATCTCTTCCATCTGAAAATAGCTTAGATTCCAGAATTGGGCTTTCTGAACACCGAAGCTCTTCTCTCTTCCAGTGAATCAATAGAATAAGGGCTGTATATTTAGTCATGCTTTGTACACCCAAGCTAGGCCAGAAGAAACTGTAAACCTTATTCTGATCCCTGAATATGTATATTGAAATAATATTAATGATCCCATATAAATAAATATCAGAAAATAATATTTGCAAAAATCGTCATATCAACAATTCCATAAGAATCTTGGGTTTTTTTCTTCTGTGGGCAATGGTTCCAACTTAGCGTGCATGGTGTCCTTCACCCTAGCAAGCAAGTTCATACCCCCAGCAGACACAGAAGTGGTTTCTGTTCTTGCAATTCCAAAGTAATGATTAATAGCACCCCTTTTCACTCAGAGAAATAACACAGTTTTGATGATATATTTTATGATCACCTGTGAAACTCTCATCTCTTGATCCATAATCTTAAAAATTTTTTTTTTCAATGTTTATTTATTTTTGGGACAGAGAGAGACAGAGCATGAACGGGGGAGGGGCAGAGAGAGAGGGAGACACAGAATCGGAAACAGGCTCCAGGCTCTGAGCCATCCGCCCAGAGCCTGACGCGGGGCTCGAACTCACGGACCGCGAGATCGTGACCTGGCTGAAGTCGGACGCTTAACCGACTGCGCCACCCAGGCGCCCCCTCTTGATCCATAATCTTAACAGTCTATGTTAATTTTCTCAGTTGTCCGCTTTCAGCTATTACATGGCCATCTTATGATGGCCATAATTGCATTTTATTTAGTATATCTTTCATTTGTTTCTCCTCTCTTGGTACATCCAAGGTGGTGGCTGCAAACAATCCCAGAATTTTCTTCTATCTCTGCTAATGTCATCAAGCCCTTACCTATGTTCTTTTTGCAGTCTAGAAAGAAATTGAAAATCAGACTGCACAATTGGCTACCAAAGACCCTATCTCTGATTCTGTCCTTATTTCTTCTCTGGCTGGCAAATGTTGAATTCCAAGGGGGGCAGTGCTATATTTTTTTTAAAACAAGAGAGGTGGGGGGCTTGCATCATTATCCTGCTGCAGTTGAGATGCAGGGCATTTATGTTCTATCTTGTCTTTTTCATTAATTTGAACAGTTTACCTGTTTATTTTAAAGATAGGGAACTGTGCTTGATGTGTTCAGTTGGGGCAGTTACAAGTTAACTTGATCTACATGATCTGAGTTAGGGGCCAGATTATCTAGAAACTGTAGCTGTGAGAGGAACCTCCTTTGGGTTAATTTGAATCCATAGAATAGATTTGAGAATATGTGTTTAAAAATGTAATTCTCACTCCTTCATGTATGCAAATTAGATGAAACTGAAGTAAGAAAAGTGACACTAAGTAGCAATCCTCCAGGGTCCAGCTTTAATGAACAGTTTATAATTATGTTGTACTTGTTTTGCATCTTTTCATATTTTCAGCCTGTTAGTGCCTCTCTGAAAGAAGAGTTTTTGATTTCTTTCTGTTGCCTCATTATTGGTGCATAAAAATGCAACCAATTTCTATACATTGATTTTATTTTATTTTTTTTCAACATTTATTTATTTTTGGGACAGAGAGAGACAGAGCATGAACGGGCGAGGGGCAGAGAGAGAGGGAGACACAGAGTCCAAAACAGGCTCCAGGCTCCGAGCCATCAGCCCAGAGCCATCAGCCCAGAGCCATCAGCCCAGAGCCTGACGCGGGGCTCGAACTCCCGGACCGCGAGATCGTGACCTGGCTGAAGTCGGACGCTTAACCGACTGCGCCACCCAGGCGCCCCACTATACATTGATTTTATACCCTGAGACTTTACTGAATTCATGGATCAGTTCTAACAGTCTTTTGGTGGAGTCTTTCGGGTTTTCCATAGAGGGTATCATGTCATCTGCAAAAAGTGAAAGTTTGACTTCTTCTTTGCCAATTTTGATGCTTTTTATATCATTTTGTTGTCTGCTGATGCTAGGGCTTCCAACACTATGTAAGTGATGAACCATAGCAATCTACCCCAAAAACCAAGAGCATACTTTATACACTGTATGTTAGCCAATTTGACAATAAATTCTATTTTTTAAAAAAGGTGCGTTTTACAGAGCCATTGCCTGATATTCCTATTAAACTTACCTCTAAACTTCAAGCAAGCCTTTTCCCAGATTTAATATTCTGTGATTTGTTGAATTAAGTTCTGAATCTTGATTTTCTCTGAATTTTCTGGGTTATTTATATACATGGTCAAATCCATCCTTATGAACTGAAAAGAGCAAGTTGTATCCATCTGTCTTCACCCTCTCATTGCTTTGACCACTGAAAAAGTTATTCTCTGTACTATTCTCAGCAATTTTAAGACATTTATTCTTTCATGCAGCAATATTTTTAACCTCCTAAAATGTGCTCAATGTTGCTTTCTATGTGTAGATTCAGCAGTGAACAAAATAGTCAGGATCCTGCTCAATTAAAACTTACTTTCTTGCATGATGATGGGTGTAATGGGGAAGGGGAGGCAGATAATAAATTAATGAGTAAAAAATTTCTGATAGTAAACAGATAAGGAAGAATATGAAAAGAAGGTGCTGGATAAGAAATAATTGCATACCTAAACAACATATAGAAGCTTCTCCAGGGGTTAATAAGATGCATTGAATTATATAAATTATGTATATTATATGTATGTTACATATAATAAGTATAAAATATAATATATATTGGCCCATGTCTTATATCTATATTGTAACTTTAATTATAAAAAAAAGCTTTCATCTCCAACATTGGAAAACTGTCAGACACAGCCACAAAATTGCCTTTAGGAGGAATGCTCATTAAATGATAAAATCCTCCTAAAGTATAAAATCTAGGTTTAAATCTATACTTCATATCTTATTTTCTATGTGGCATGGGCTAGTTATATAATTTTTTGATACCTGAGTTTTCTTATCAATAAAATCAGTGAGCTCATACTAATGACTCAGGGGGCTTCTGTGAAAAATAAACAAAATAATATAAAGGAAAAATACACTCTCACTTTAGTTGTACAAAGAAGATACATAGTATATTTATGTTTCCAAATATCACTGTAGTAATTCTACAACTACTTAATAGAACTAGAACTCTCCTTCAATTCATAAAAATGAACTGCTGCTAGCTCAGACCAATGGTATTGCAGTATTAAAGTCATGCTTATCTAAGAGACTCTTAAAAACTGAGAACAAACTGAGGGTTGATGGGGGGTGGGAGGGAGGGGAGGGTGGGTGATGGGTATTGAGGAGGGCACCTTTTGGGATGAGCACTGGGTGTTGTATGGAAACCAATTTGACAATAAACTTCATATATTGAAAAATAAATAAATAAACAAAACATTAAAAACTTTTTTAATAAAAAAAAATAAGAAACCTAGGAAAAAAAATAATAAAGTCATGCTTATCAAGCTTGGAGATGAGTAAGAGGCCCAATAGTGTGTTAATGTAACAAACACTTATTAGACATTTACTATATGCCCAACACAGTACATGTTTCCATAATAAAAGAAAGCAGAGAACCTATTCTGAATTCTGGCAAATGTTCAAAGAAGGCCAACCAAGCATATGTCAGGTATATTATCTCATAGGTTGAGCCAATTTACTCTCTCTGAGCTAGGGGTTATTATTCCTTCTGTCTTGATTTAGCTTTGGTTTCTGTTTCAATTTCTAAAGCCTAATCTTAGAACGTAGGCCCAACTTTAAGTTCATCAAGCATCAACTCCATTCCAGGGACACTTGCTTTCCTAAGTATTATATGTGTATCTTCACAATGTCTCTCTGAGATAGTTATTATCAGCCAACTAATCCCCAGAATCAAACTGCCTATGCTTCAGTTGCTTATTCATACCTGGAAATAAGAACACCTACTTACCTTGTAGAGTCACTGTGAAGATTAAATTAATATCCTGGTGAAGTGATTAGCTTACTATCTTGCATGTAAGTACCCAGAATTCTGGTTAGGAGGATTGAAAGGGTTGGCCCTATTTTACAAATGGGAACAAGCCACGTGATAAGCCCTGGGTGTTATATGTAAGTGATGAATCTCTAAATTCTATACCTGAAACAAATTTTACCGTATGTATTAACTAACTAGAGTTTAAATAAAAACTTGAAGTAAAAAAGTCTTGATCCAGAATTTACATTACGTCTATGTCCTAAAATAACTGTCTTCATCTCTGCTATCATCATCATTATCATTGAAGTCAAAATTAGTAGTATTGTTTAGTTAGTTCTTCCAGGAGCCTGGAATAGTCAAATGCACATTCTCTCCCAAAGCATGCTTGCACAGAGGGACAAAGAACAGTTACAGGAGAATTTTTACCAAATGAAATATCACTTTAAAACAAACAGACAGGAGTGCCTGGGTAGCTCAGTTGGTTACACGTCTGACTCTTGATTTTGGCTCAGGTCATGATCTCGCAGCTTCGTGGATTAGAGCCCTGCATTGGCCCCACATCAGGCTCTGTGCTGACCCCACAAACAAACAACATAACACCTAAAGAAATAAACCCTTGTGAGTTAGTCAGTACAATAACTGCCTGCAGAATCATACTCACAAAATTTTTGAATTAAATTTTTTTGATATAATTTAAAATTACAATTTAAATGTAAATGTATTTATTATTACATAATATTTGTATTATCAAATATTTTAAAGAAATAAAATAAAACTTTAAGAATTTGCTGAAAAATAAATGACATTACCAAAAATGAATGGTAGACTTTTTAAAAAGCCAAATCATGGGGCGCCTGGGTGGCGCAGTCGGTTAAGCGTCCGACTTCAGTCAGGTCACGATCTCGCGGTCCGTGAGTTCGAGCCCCGCGTCGGGCTCTGGGCTGATGGCTCAGAGCCTGGAGCCTGTTTCCCATTCTGTGTCTCCCTCTCTCTCTGCCCCTCCCCCGTTCATGCTCTGTCTCTCTCTGTCCCAAAAATAAATAAACGTTGAAAAAAAAAAATTTAAAAAGCCAAATCAAACTTCTAGAAATCACACACACACACACGCACACTCACGCACACACTTTTTAATTAATAGTTAAATATTAAGATTAGCCACAACTAAAGATAACTAACTAAGTAAAGAAAAGACTAGATAAGTCAACCAAAAGGCGGCAAAGGGTAACCAATAGAAAGAGTGAAGGAAAGACGAAGAGACATGGAGGTGAGTATAAGGTTATGTGAAAAGATCTACATTAATATACATCTTAACATAGTTCAAGAAGATAATAGTGTTTAATAGATAATGACCAAGAGGTTTTGTAGAATTTATGAAAGACAACAATCCTTAGATTCAGGAACTGCAACAAATTCTAAGCAGGATAATTTAATAGAAATACATACCTATAACATTGTAGTAAAATAGTACAAATAAAGAACATGTTAAAAGCAGCCAGAAAGAAAAGATTGTCTACCCAAAACAATGAAAAGTGATTGTGGAAAGGGAGAGGATATGAATTTAAACAACATAGGGAAGGGGTCATTGAGGGGGAAAAAAACCTAATGACCAAAAGTATGTGAGAGAGTAAATCTTGAGGATATTTAGAGACAGAGTATTTCAAATAAAAGAAAAGTATAAATGTCTTTAGGCATGAGTAAATACAGCATGAGCAGAGACAGATTGGCTGAAACAGTGACCCTAAACTAGAACCATCCATCAGTATCACCTGGGAGGTTGTTAGAAGCGCAGAAACCAAGTCTTTACCTAGACCTGTTGAATCAATTCTACATTTTGACAAACCCCCTAGGTGATTCCTATTAGATAAAATTTTCAGAAAAACTGAGCTAGGTAGGAATAGGGGATAATAAAAGAGAAGTAGCAAGGGGCCAGGTTACATAAAAACTTGTTAGACTTTTATCCTGAGTGATTGGATAGCCATTGTTTGATAGCTGAACAGTGAATGATCTCAGGCCACTGTTCGCTCAGATGCCTCTGTTGTGTCAGTCATTAAAAAAGAGACATTATTTTCTCCAGACCTTTCACTATCTGTGATAGCATTGTCATAATAGGTGTAAAAGTCCACAAGTGATATGAGAATGGTGTTCTTTCCAGCTGCACACAGCACAATCTGCGTAATCATACATCGCGGACCTATGACTTACATTTTTTAAGGATCAACCAGTGTTCTATGGAGAATACCATGTTTAGGGGAAAGAATGGAAGCACAAATACCATGAGAAGCCTTTGTCAACATCCAGGTAAAAGATGAACGTGGCTTGTTTGAGAAGGTAAAATGTTATAGGATTCTGGTTATGATCAGAAAGTAGCACTAACAGGATTTATTGATGGATTAGATATGGGATGTAAGTAAAGAAAGATGTCAAGGATGACTCCAAAGTCTGAGAAAATGGAAAGAAGGAGTACCACTTAATGAGTTGAGGAAAGTTTGAGATAAAGTTGATTTACAGTGGATAAGACATATAAGTGGATATCATTTAGAGAGATGAGCTCTGGGATGCCAATTAGACATCCAAGTGGATGTACTGAGTACTCATTAGACACATAAAACAAAGTTCAGGAAAGATGATGTGGTTGGAGATACAAGTTTGAGAATCATTATCTTAAAGATGATGTTTAAAGGTATGAGAGTGAATAAACTCAGCAAATGACCAAGTGTAGATTGAGAAGGAAAAGGTCATGGGAGACTGCCTCTGAACTTTGTAACACAACAGTGTTTCAGATTAAAGAAATCAGGAAGAACCAGTGAAGGAGACTGACTAAAAAACTAAGTAGGAGAAAAGTCAGGAGAATTTCAAAGCCACAGGAAAAATATGCTTCAAGAAGTAGTGGGTGATCAGCTGTGTTCAATTAAGCAGATAGATAAAGAGGGAAATTAAGTCTTGACAGTGTTCAGTAATACAGAGAACATTATTGACTTTGACAGGAAGACTACCACAAAAGCAGTGAGATCAATGGATTATCAATTTTAGTAGTCTTCAAGAATGATTGTTATAGATGTAGAAGAGGAAATAGGCTGAAGATCAAAGAGAGAGGCGGTGCCCACGTGGCTCATTTGGTTGAGCATACAACTCATGATTTCAGCTCAGATCATGATCTCACAGTTCATGGGATTGAGCCCCACGTCAGGCTCTGAGCTGAAAGCCGGAGGCTGCTTGAGATTCTCTCTCTCCCTGTCTCTCTGACCCTCCCTTGCTCTCTCTCTCAAAATTAATAACCACTAAAAAACCACAAAGTGTTAGTTTCTTTTTTAAAAAAAGAAAGAAGACAGATATGTATCTGCATATTTCTTATGAAACGTCAATACATGTTTTGTAAACAATTTCTCTCAACCTCAAGTTGCTGCGGCATAGGTAAGGTGCATTACAATGTCCCTTTTAAAAGATGATACATGTACAGTAGAAATTGATAGTTTTTAAAGAAGTTTTTAACGTTTATTTATTATTGAGAGACAGAGAGAGACAGAGCATGAGCATGGGAAGGGCAGAGAGAGGAGACCCAGAATCCAAATCAGGCTCCAGGCTCAGAGCTATTAGCACAGAGCCCAACACAGGACTGGAACTCACAAACCGTGAGATCATGACCTGAGCCAGTCAGTTGCTTAACCAGCTGAACCACCCAGGCACCCCAGAAATTGATAGTTTTTGTTGTAGAAACTCAGGGAGTAGAATCTACTTCTTAGAATCATTCCAGTTATTTTTCTTCTATATTCATGGAATGCAGGTTACTTTGCTTCCTCTCTCCCCTAAATCCCAGGAATCCTTACTACTTTTGCTACAGTTGTACAGCACATACTTAAGGAATGGGAGTCATACTCCCCCTTTTGAGCACAGGGCATCTACATAAAGTATTTAGAATTCTTCTGCATGGGAGATTTGTCTGCTCCTCTCCATTTATTAATTTATTAATAATTACTGGACTCAGGAATTTAATTTTGGATTATAGTTCAAAACAACTTGACTTATTTTGATCACATTTTTCCATCTTTCACCATTGGGAACTCTTTTAGTTGGTCCCAGTGTCCCTTTAACAAATTGTCTTCAAATTTTTTGAGCATTTCTTTTATTTCTGGCACAACAAAATATTCCAGCTTCATCTTATATATTTTCTGCCCCAGTCCTGGAATCAAACATCTTGATAATGTCCCTTTTTATTGTTTGTTTGTTTTGTTGTTGTTTTCTTATTTGAGAATGGTATTAGGAAACCAAGATATGGATGAGTATGCTCATTGTTAATGGGGTGTCATTTTTAAGCCCCTCAGCTGACTGAAACACATGTACGTATGTATGCTACCCAGGTATATGCAAGCATCTATACATAGGTCTATATGTAACTATCTGTCTCCATACTAATCTAACCATGAGTTCATATTGACATCTCTAGCTCTAATCCATTACCGCATGGATTATTTCACCCACCTCCCCTTATCTGTAAATTCTCATTACAAAAGTGAGAAATCTGGCTCCATTTATTTAATTGTTCAACCCTAATATACATGTATAATAGTATCAAAATTGTAATCCCATGCCCCTTTGGAAATCAGCTTTATCAACTAGAGTACAGTTCCTATATGTAGTTCCTTCTACTTTGTACTCTTACAGATTATACTCAGCAAAGTTATTTAAATCAACACCTTCCCCCTCCCCTTTTAAACCCCCATTTTATTGCTTACATACATTTTACTTGTTTCCTCCTCATTAACATTTGCAAACATAACAAATTGGATGTAAGGGTGTATGTCTCTGTGTGTATGAGATCCATTGTTAATTTTCCCAACATGAAACTCATCTAAATGATGTAAGCACATTTAATAACCTAAAATGGAATTTTCTACATTTTGTAAATTTGATTTATTTTCAGGTTTGTTTTAGTTTTTATTTAAGTTCCAGTTAACATACAGTGTAATATTAGTTTCCAGTATACAATATAGTGATTCAACACTTCCATACAATACCCAGTGCTCATCAACAGGTGCACTTCTTAATCGCCATCACATATTTCAGGTGTTTTTAACAGCAAAATTAGTAACTATTTTGTCTTTCCGGAATCTGTATTCTAACAGTATAGCAGCATGCATTGTGTTCGTCTCAAAGGCAGGTTTACAGTGGCTGAAGCAGACTCTCTCCCAGAGGAGAGATTTAATTTCACTACTGTTCTCCTGATCACACAATGTGTAATTTCTTCACATCTTGTTTTAGACAGAAAATCTGTCTAGGAAGGAAAGTTGCATATCAATGTTGTTGTCTTCTCTGCCTCCGTATTAAATATTAGCATAGTTTAAAACACCACATAGATTCTTCATTTTTTTTTGAACCAGTATTATGCAAATTACAACCTAGAAATGACATAAGGGTGATAAAAATGGTGGAGAGAAACCTTCAGCCTTTTAATTACCAAGCATATGGCTACATATCATTTAGTTAGGGTGGTGGCAAAGTTTAAGGATAAAAAAGGCTTGCTGTGTAGTTTTGACAATGAGCACAGCTCACTTCATGTGCTCTTTAATATAAAGATCCGGAGATTCAGATTCTGACAGACAAGGCACAGAATCTCAGTTCTATTACATAGAAAAATTATCTTACAAGGAAGCTGTAAAGATCAAATTTCATGTATAATAAGTGGAACTGCCTAGTACAGTGACTATTACATACAAAACAGTTAAAGAAGGTTAGCTATGTTTCTTTTCCTCCTACCTTAGTTTCTTTCTCCCTTTCTTTTTTTTTTTAATGTTTATGTATTTTTGAGAGAGTGCAGTGGGGGAGGAACAGAGAGAGGGGGACAAAGGATCCAAGGCAGGCTCCGTACTAACAGCAGTGAGTCTGATGGGGGGCTCGAATTCACAAACCACCAGATCATGACCTGAGTCAAAGTCAGATGCTCAACTGACTGAGCCACCCAGGTGCCCCTCTCCCTTTCTTTAACCCAACAAATATGTATGGTTTCAGGCCATGTCCCCTCATCCATTGGTTCCTTTGTTCACTCATTTATTCCAGTTTTACTCCGCTTTCTCCTTCCTTTCTACCTTACTCTCTTTTTCCTTTCTCTTTATTTCCCCCTTTCTCCTTTTCTTCCCCATCTCTCATTGCATCTGATTTTACTTTCAATGTATTTCAAAATTATAATAATACTATAATACTGTAAACCAATGCACAACATTTTTTAAATTTAGGGATCTTAAGACATAGATCATAGTTATTCTGCATCAACATGGGGCTGGGAATGGAGGTGAGATATGAAATTGGGTCAGAAACACACTAAAGATCTCAAAAGGTGCAGGAAACTCATCCCTGTGAATCTGAACTGTATTTATGGTGAAGTATTGTCTGATAAAGGAGGTCCTTATGCAGACAGTGAGCTTTTTCAAAGAGCAAATTCCAAAAATAACTAATAGCTCTTACTGGGAGATCCAGCCTCTCCAGGAATTTTCAGATATTCATACCCAAATGAATTGGATGTAGCCACTGAGATAGCAGGTACAATCCATGTGTTCAACCCTTACCACTGACTCCCAGGACCTCCATAGATACTATGGTTTAACCAGTTACAATCTAACTTCCAGTAAAATCATTCAGATCACCTTTCTTCATTGTCTCTGAAAAGATACTACATGATATGTTGGCAAAAGCATTCCTGAAATCAGTCTTCTTAAGACTGAGAAAATTTTGCTTATCTGTAATCCAAGAAAGCTCATGCAGTATTTTTTATTAAATACAAAGTTATCTTCCTTCTCCAAATTATTCCTATATACAACTATAGAAACGTGATTAATATTAAATACTGGTGAACAAACTATTATAAACTGAGAAGTTGGGGGACTATTTTATAGAGGTCTTTTGGGGTTTTTTTTGTGCTCACTAAAAATATCAAAATAATATAAAGAAGTTCAAGAAAAACTATAGATGCTCAGAATACAATGAATTCTGTTTTAGGAATACAGCTTTTCTCACTGTTCTGACATAAGTAGATTTAGTTGATTTCTCTCTTTGTAGAATTGAATATGTCTTTCCTTGATAATTTTATGGGGCCAATGGTTAAAGCTCTAATATTAGTAAGTATTGTATAAGTATTCATAGAAACATATTGCCTTCTGAAATAAACTCCTAAGTTTTAATTGTTGTTTTGACCTCTGCTTAAAATTTTTGTTGACAAAGAATGTTATGAACATGTACACATTTGATTAACATGTGGCATACAAATAGTGGACCCAGAAATAGATGCTAGAATAACATAAAATATCAGTGTGATACACACACACATACACACACACACACACACACACACACACACACACACACACAAATACAGTACAGATTTGAGCCATCTCAGCTCTAATACAGACAGGGTAAGTCTATCCAAATACATATATGTCTGTTCACGCTGCTTCTGCCCTATCTGGATCTTTTGCATATAAACTCATAATTCCAATCTGTAACCCTATACAAAACATTTTAATTTTAATAAGTCAAGAAAAGAAAAAAATGAAAGACAGAACTTTTTTAAAAAAGAAAGTCAGTTGCATTTTTTATATTAGAAAACTAACCCGAGGGTGCCTGGGTGGCTCAGTCTGTTGGACATCCAACTTCAGCTCAGGTCATGATCTTGGGGCTTGTGGATTGAGCCCTGGGTCCAGCTCTGTGCTGACAGCTTGGAGCCTGGACTCTGCTTTGGATTCTGTGTCTCCCTCTGTCTCTCTGCCCCTCTCTTGCTCACACTCTGTCTCTCTTTCCCTCAAAAATAAAAAAAAAACATTTTTTAAAATTTTAATTAAAAAAATTAAAAAATAAAACTAACCCCAATGAATAATTAAAATGGCAGGAAAAATAGATGATAATTCTTTGAAATTACTTATGTTTATAATGATGAGAGTCCTGGCCATGAGGTTCCCAGCCATTCTAATTAACATGAGAATCATTATTATGTTAATAAATAATCATTCTGTTTTTCCTGCATCTGCTTATTCTAAAACTTGGACTCAAAATTTTCTTTAAAGTCCCAGGTTTCCATTACTACCTGCTTCTTCAGCTAAATACCTTCACCTTAATCAGAGACACAATTTCTTCAAATGCCATTATTTGGGAATATATTGAGATCGTAAGAAAAAACAAAGCAGAGTGTATTATCTATAAGATATTGCCTTGCTTATATCTTTATTTTTAATGTTATTATTGTTAACCACATTTCATGTATTGAAAAGAGCCCAAAGTAGGGATTGCCGCAATAACTGTTTTTTCCTAGAAAGAAAGAAATGCCAACAAAATGAAATTATGAGTGCATGTGATGTATCTCTTAACAGTCTCTGCCTGTTTTCCTCTCTCTCTCTCTCTCTTTCTCTCTCTCTCTCTCTCCCCCTTCTCCCTCTCTCCCTATCTGCCTCCTTCTCTCTATTTTCTATAAACACAAGATGCCAGGTGAATAATAGGTTATGGCTGGCCAACTGAAGAACCAATAATGAGGACTATCAATCAGTATTTCTAATGTGTAGAATTTATGCCCATGCACCCAAACCCATCTCATATAAAAGATTTCTTGGCAGTTTGTGAGTGCTATTGATATTTTTCTCACTGTAAATTGAGCCATATCTATCTTTATGAGAAATAGAAGAAAAGTCCCTTCAACTATCCTCACACCAAACGGACAGCAGCCCTAAGAGGTAGAGTGGGTACCATAACTGGGCTACCTTTCCATTTAAATGTTTCTGTCTCATGTCAAGTTATCATTATTCACTATTTTACTAAAGCTTTCTGTGCATTAATGATATTAAAAATTAGTTTGATAGGAAACAGTTGATAGATTTTCATACATGCCACCCTCCCCAACTATGCTCCTATTTGGGGACAAAAAGGTTTGTAAGGAAAGTGACTTTTTCTTAAGGCCATCTCTCTGTTATTTTGTTGTACTATTTCATTGTGCTGGCTTCCCACTCTTTTACTCTTTCACCATTGGAAAGCTTAAAATTCATCACTTTAGTTTTTTCTGCCAAGTTAGCCATCTCTTCTTCCCTTTTTGCTTGGTCTTCACAGATTGACATTGCATACAGGAAAACAGAAACACAGATCTCAGTCAAGGAGAATGCATGCCTTATTGCCTAAGATAGACGCTACTAAATATAAGCATGTCATACACAGCAGCATCAACTCGGTCCTTCCCTCTTCTTTGTTTATATCCACCTGATATTTATTGCCTGAACAATTGCTTCTATTTGGAAAACACATACGGAACAGAGCTAGGTTATCATCCAGGGGTATAAACATAAAACACACACAAACCTGTTTTATGTGGCTATTTTGACAAAATCATTCTGATATATTTTCTTTCTTTGAATAAATTGTTTTGATTAGGATCTTAGAAACCATTGAAATTTTAGTTGTTTTTTTTTATCACCAACTAGTGAACAAATAGGAATCTTTATTCCATTCTTAGAACCTAACCCCGACATTCCCTACCCTACCTAACCTCTTTGTCAGCTTTTTGAAAGATAAAGATTGACTAAAAAAAGGGGTGTGGGGTGTAGTAAGAGAACCTGAGATGGACTGAGAGTCAAAACTGCAGTAAATGTGAGGAATTATTATGTATACTGATCGGAGATAAAGGTATTTTACACTGTGATTCAACCACATGCAAATAGTAGGGTCAAATTGACTGAACAAATTTGGTGGGAACAAAATGGGCTTATTAATTTCATTGAATGAGACTCAAAGTAATACCCAAATTATAACATTTTGAAAATAATTTTATTGTAAAACAACTGAAATATAAAGTACTTATAATGTATGTTTTATTTTTGTGTGTTTATGAATAGCTGAGCTATGGAATGTACAAAAATGCCTATATTGTCTTAATTTTTATCCAGTTTTCACCAATACATGTGGATAGTGATCAACACAAATTCAAAAGTATCATTTCAGTAATTGTCAATTTCATAAAAAGGTAAAGCCGTGTACAGTGGCAATTACTGAAAAAATAATGAACATAAGACAATGGAAAGTTTTATCATAAAACTTTCTAGTTGATTATACTCATTTTAAATATTTGAAACGGATTTCACAGAGACAGGTGACTTTTCCAATTACTAGAAAACTTGAAATTTTATATTTGATGGGACTTCTTGGATGCGTTTTTTTCCCCCAGATCTTTTCTCTATATTTTCCTCACAGATTCTCGGCTCTCCATTCATCAACCAAACTTAAATTTTATAGTGTTCCTCTCTCTGCAGCACTGTGACAATTTGAACAATGGTTCATATTATCATAACTTCCATTGTGGAAAATACTAGAACTTATTTATTCAACACATGTGTAATGAGAACTTTATGTTTGCCGGGGGCAAGCCCATCAGTGAACAATTCATGCTCTTTTTTCATGTGGGTTTTATTAATTATAGTCACCCTCAGATAATATTTTCCTGGTGGTGTTTGAGGTAGAAATGCAACTCATTAGAGACAGACTTAAAATCACTCCAAGTATGTTTCATAAATTACACGCAGTGGCTTAAAAATGGCTCTCTGCAATGCATTAGTGATTTTTCACTTGAAAATAATTGAAGAAATGACTTGCAAGCAAATGTACTAGTTGATGGTATTGCCAAGAATAATGGCAAGGCAAACACATAATATAACATGTAAGGTAAATGAAGATGAAAGGTCTTTGTTCATTCAAGTCCATGACACGTATTGCTTTTCAGTCAATAGAGATGTTTGCTATATATAACAAAATTGACAATTAGTAGAGCCCAACATAATATTCTGTCTTCAGATAGGATGGAACAAGTTTGCCAGATATTTTAAACTTATAGTTACCACTGTACATGTTTTTTAAGATAGTGGATTTTTAACAAATTATTGTTAACACTATGGAGAGAGAAATATAAATACACTAGAATTTTAAAAAATAGCGTACACAGGTAACACTTCACTTTTTGAAAATAAAATGGGCAATGTAAAATCATTGTCAGTCACAACTAATTAAAGGGTGTGTATAAGTTAGTTAGAATTTCTTTTTATTAAAATTATGTATTCATAGAAATTTATAGTATAATGCCTTTGGAGATATTTCTGTTATTTCTGTTTGCATTTTTATACCCTTTTGAGAATTCCTTCCCTTTCCCCCTTTAGTATGCACATTGTTTTTGCTGCTTTCAGCTGGCCAAAGTTGGTAATCATGTCCACAAGGCACCCTCTCCACTTTTTTCCTCACTCAGTCCCTCTGGATCTTAGACTTGGCTTTTTGAAAAATGATACTAATAGCAAAAAATGGTTTTATGTTGTACTTTATAGGCAGAATAAACTCCAAATCAGCAAAAGATTTGGAGCCTATATCTTTAAGATAAAAGAGCCTATATCTTTAAGGATCAACTGGGATTTGGCATATAATGAAGGAATTAGTTTAGGAGATTTAAAAGAAAGCACTTAAAAGGGAGATCGCATAAAGTGCACCATTAGTTATGTAGCACTATTGGATTATATTTTAAATTATATAAACTCACTTTTTTTCTTGAGGGTGTCACTAACCTAAAAAGGAAAGTCCTAAAACACTAAACTATTCAAACAATTGACAGTAACCTCAACAATGAAAATTTATACTCCCAGAAGCTATTTCTGAGTACAAAAATGAACACTTGTTGAATTTTTAGACAAATCACATCATCTCTTAAGTATTCCCATCTCTCTTATCTCTCATCACCTTTTCTGCAAAATCTGATAGTCAGGATTACTTCCTTTTTCCTTTATTTTCCCATTTTCCTCTCTACTAAATGGTTATTTCCACTTGTGTTATGTGCACAGATTTTGCATATAATAGAATATAGATGGTAGTAGATTTCATAGGAGTGGTAAGATTTACCGGCCTGTATCCTAGCTTATGTCTCTATCTCTTGACTGATGGCTGACAAGCAAGGGAGCCCCATCTTCTTGGTCACAATCACCTAGAGTGGAGCTTCCACCAAAAAGACCCAGGGATGAGCAGGTCATGGCTCAAGGGCAATAGACAATCCCTATTATTGCCTATGTGTAGTAGGTTTCCTTGGATAAAATGTTTCTTCATTCTTTTCTGTGCTCTTCATTCAACTTCCAGAGTTTTTAAGTTTTCCCCACTTATGAGTATATATTAATTTTGAAAGGCTGCCATAACAAATTATTCAAACTGGAGGCCTGAAACAACAGAAATGTATTCTCTCAGAGTTTGGAGGTGGGAAGTATGAAATCAAGGTATTGAAAGGGCCATACTCTCTCTGAAGCTTTTACAGGAGAACGCTCCCTTGCCTATCCCAGCTTCTGGTGGTTCTTGACACTCTTGGCTGTGGCAGGAGAACTCCAGTCACTGCCTATGTCTCCACATGGCCATCTTCTCTCTGTTCCTGTGTGCCCTCTCCTCTCCTGATAAGGATACCGGCCATTGGATTTAGGGCTCAACCTAAATCCAGGATGATCTCATCTCGAGTTCCTTACCTTGATTACATCTGCAAAGACACAATGTCCAAAGAAGGTCACAGTCTGATGTTTTCAGTGAATGTGAACCTTGGGAGGATACTATTCAACCGATTATTGGTTGTTTTACTGAGAATCAGGTCTGTGGAGTAACTTGTACTGCCACTCCAGAAATGGAAGTTCTTCTTTTTATTTCAGCTTCATTAAGTTATACTTAATATACAAAAAAAATGCACATATTTAATTGACAGCTTTTGATCCATTTGAATATACATATATTTGATGATACCATCACCACTATCAAGATAAGACACATACCTATTATCTCTAAAAGATTTCTTGTATATCCTTGCTTTGTGTGTGTTTGTGTGTTAGTAATACTTACCTTGAGATCTACCCTCTTCACAGACTCTTAAGTGCAAAACACCATATTGTTAACAATAGACACTATGTTGTACAGATCTCTAAAACTTATTCATCTAGTATAATTGTAACTTTGTACACATTGAACAACTACCCATTTCCTCCTCTCCTGGTCCTCTGGCAACTAAGAACCTATTCTCTGTTTTTACTACTTTGAGTATTTTAGATTCCAATGTAAGTAAGATTATGTGTATTTGTGACTTTCTGTGACTGAATAATTTCACTTAGCATAATGTAATCCAGGCCTGTTATATTGTTACAAATGTTAGGATTTCCTTCATTTTTAATGTTGAATAATATCTGTATCTGTATCATCTATAGATATTTATCCATTTTCTTTATCCATTTGTCTGTTGATGGATGTGGACATTTATTTCTCTTTCTTGGCTATTATGATTAATGCTGCTTAATTGCTTCTTGATTGCAATTTATGTAAGAGAATTATCACTCAGCTCTCTTATTCCTAGCAGTATTGATGTTCTGATTAAGTGCCCAATTATATTATGATAAACTTTGATAGAATACCAAATATTACATGCTAATATTTCCCATTTTTATTACTTGAAATGTTCAGCTCTTCTGAATAACTTTGACTTTATTATTTTGATGTAAGTTGCATTTGAAGAAAATGTTCCTTCTTTTGAACTTTTGCACTTAAATTTTTTATTTGAATATCATTGACACACAATGTTACATTAGTTTCATGTGTTACAACATGGTAATTCAACATCTCTATACATTATGCTATGCTCAATTGTAGCCGCCATCTGTCACCATATAACACTGTTATAACCCACTGACTACATTCCCTATACTAAACCTTTTATTCCTGTGACTATTCCATTTAAAATGCATAAACTATGTAAAAATTATGTGTATTACTCTCTACCAAGATACTTTTGGAAAAGAGAGATATGAAATTATAATCTGGAGAAAGGCCCATCCAAAGTTAATGCATTGACTGGAACAGTTGACCAAAATGTAATAATTAATAGTTATTCTTTACTCTAGTGTTGTGAGTCCCAGTGCAAAGAGATTCTTTGCATGAAGACCTCAGGAGTTTTGATACACTAGTAATAGTATTTCAATAACAATCATTGAGACAAAAGCTAACCCTAAACTCTAACCCTATGGATAGAAGGAGAGGTAGTTCTCTATAAGGTGCTGGTCCTGACTGTTAAATTCCATAGTTCTACCTTAAACTAGATGACTTTAAATATAATTTATGTAAAAAACAAGCATAAAAAGATGTGGGTGAATTAATATAAATGCTAAACAGTCTCTAAGTCTCTGAGGAAAACAACAAAAGCAGAGTTTAACGTATTTGGAAAGCATTAAAATATGAAAATTCATAATATCTAGACATCTACAAAGTAAAGAAATGTAATGAACTCTCCAGTGGTTGGGGCAATGGATTGGTGGGATGTCAGACTGTGAGAAATCATCCAGAAATGGCAGATAGAAGCAGGGTATACAGGACCTGAAAATGTAGGCTAAGGAGTTTAGACTTGGAAATGTTACATAGGAAATGATTACAACAGTAAGACTTGGCGCTGCTTTGTTTGCATTAGAGTTTTTGAAATTTATTTTTTTTTTACCACACACAGAATAAACATCCTTTAATTGAAATTTTGCATCAGACCTTACTCTATTAAGTAGATGAGAGCAAGCCACTCTGACTGAAACAGAAACAGAGGTCAGGATCCTATGTCTTTGAACTTTTTCTTGTTTCTCTCCAGTCTCTGCCCAGTGCTGAAAGTCCTCTAGAGAAACATTAGTTTCTCACGATGCAGAAGCACCCTGCTTCACATCATAAACCATCCCAGGATCAGTCCAAACCAGGCTGCTTCAATTACTATTTTGTTTTCTAAGTTTCGCTTTCACAGGAAAGACTTAAACTTTATGTAAAAACTAAATGGATCTCAAGGATAGGATAAAGAGAAAATTCTTCGGCATTTCTTTCATTCAGATAATGTCATATATATTGTGAGTGGTTGGCGGGGACACACTGTGTTCTTCCTGTGACTGGGGCTGTTTTCTATCTCATGTGTTCTCTTAAGTCTTTCTACTGGCTTATATCATCATACTTACGACACTGCTGTGTAATTTTGTATAATTGATCTGGCACCCCTTTAAACTATAAGCTTCTTAAGAGAAGGAACTGTGCATTACTTTTTTATTTGTCTAGCACTTCACATAGTGATCGTTGTGGGTGGGCACTTAATGTATATTTCCTTAATACGTAAATAACATTAGTAAGATAGGCACTTTGTGTTCCAAGTTTTTCAGTGAATTAGTAGATTTCTTTTAACTCTCAGATACCTAGAAGGCACTCCACTATTTACTGGAAATATTCTTTCCCTGAAGAAATATCAAAGGCCACAGGTTATTTTATGATACTTTTGGAATAGGAGTTGTAGCACCTGGGGCAAGACCAATAAAAACTGGCAGGCAGCAAGCAAGTTTTCAACAAAACCCATTAGCACTCTCTGAGACCTGTATCTCTGAGTTTGTATTTGATATCTGGAGAATTACCAGCTTTGCTTGGCCTTCACCCTTTGCTTCATGGCTTGGATTCCTCATTAAAAGGATTTCCAGGGCCTCTCCATGGGAATGACCATAAATGACTGTATTGACATTCAAGAATTGCCCTCTGGATGACAGATTAGTTGAGGCCTCATCTCACTTCACCCTTATTGATTTGACCCAAATAGATTTTAAGCCAAATTAGAAAGCTGGCCAGTCAGATGGCCTAGAACACCAATTTATAAAGGGTACTAAATCATGTGTGGAAATATCACATGATGGATAAGACAATATTTTTTTTATCACAACTCCCCTTCAAAACTTCAGTTTGAGGAAGTACTCTGACAAATAAGACTGGGTTAGTAAGTGCTCAAATTCTTGTAAGTAAATATTGAGCAAGTAAGTAAGGCCTGTTAAAGATTTGCAAAATTACTAGCCTATCTTAATCTACCCTGCCTATATGGTATCTTGGCCAAAATATGTCACACATTAATAGGAAAAAACGAGCGTGCTTTATAGTTGTAAAAATAACATTCATTTAATATTTGTTAACCAACTATTTATTTAGTACCTAATATTTGAACATCATCAAGATCCTATTCTAATGTTTCTTATATTCTGGATGAGCTGGGCAGAATATAAACACTAACAAAATATGTGAACATGAAAATATTAGAAAGAAATGTCAACAAAACTAGTCTCTTATATGTATACTGTATAAAATATATAATAGTTTTTTATTGTTAGAAAGAGAACGCATGTGCATGTGCACACCTGCACATGTGCACAAGTTGGGGAGGGGCAGAGGGAGAGAGAGAAATCCAAGCAGTCTCCATGCTCAGTGCAGAGCACCACGCGGGGCTCATCTCACAGCCGTGTGATCATGACCTGAGCCAAAATCATGAGTTGGACCCTTAACCAACTGAACCACCGAGGTGCCCCTTAATTAAGATTTTTTAAATGGAAAGAAATTGAGGAAAGTGGGACAAAGAATATCTTCTCTTTAAGTTGAGAAGAACATGAGGACTAAATGTATGCCCCTATTTCCCATATTAAAAATAGCATACTGTAATAAGATAACTGGTCAGAATTGAGTTGATTGTAAGGCATCCTTTAAGAATCTTTTAAAAGCAAAAGATCTACACTGCCGGAAAACAGTTCATACAGTTTCAGGAATTCATAAGCCAGTCTAGGGGATGATAAGACCATGGGCTAGGAATTGGCTATTCCCACTGGAGTTAATAAGGAACTTTGATCCTTAACATCTGAAAAGCTGACAATGCCTGTCAGACTCAGGACCCTAAAAATTATATGATCAAATTTATTTTATTTTACATTCCTTATAATAGAAAATAAAACTATAATTATAAGATTATCAAAATCTTGTCAAAATGTCAAGATAATTTTATACATATGGTTAAGCTCTAGAATGAAATGCAATTGTTAACTTAGCACTTTCAAACTACATCTGAGTAAAATGTGCCACAATATTATCCTTCAAATTTTACTGATACTCATCTCCTATGATCCCAATACACAAGAAAACACAGGGTACATAAATACTGAATTAGAGAGGAATAAATTTTGTCCAGTATATTATATCCCTTACTGCATTTAGGTAAGGCATAAAACACAGTCTGTACATTTCTCTGCACTCTCCCTGCATGCCCCGAATTTCTAGCCACAAAAGTTCCCAGAATTTATTTTTTGAAGAATTTTAATTTTTCTTGGTAAGGTAAATGTCTTTTTGAGTCATTACATGAGATTGAAATATTTCTATTCAATATTAGCATTTAAGCTAGTGCATCCTAAAATCAGGCTCTAGGTTTGCTTGCCATATGATTTTTATTCCCCAAATTGTCATTCCTCAAACATCATTTTGAATTAATATTGCTGTGATACTCACAGCGTGATTAAAAATGTATAATGTTGTTTGGAAACTCCATCTATTCTAAAAAGAGAAAAAAAAATTCCAGTCTCATTTCTTTTACCTTGTCATTGCTAAGGGTTAAAATTTCATCTTGAGAAATTGAGATGCTCTAGAAATAACTGAAGCAAAGGAAATGATTTAAATGTTATGAGTTTAAGAAAATTCATATGTTTTCTCGCTCCGATCTTCAATGTTGATATTTCATTTTCTTGTTATTTTTTTCAAAAATATATTTAGTAAAATTTAGTGAATTTTATTAGTTTCAGAGTTCTTATTGAGCAGCATCTTAATCAAAGGGTCTGAGAGTTGGGGTCAATAAATTAGAGGAAACAATTCCAGATTTCCAGGATATTCTCTCTTTATTCCAGTACTATAATTTTCAGTCATTAGGGCACATGTGAATTACCTGGGGTGATTGTTAAAATTGTAGATTCACATACATTATTCCCAGATATTTTTATATGGTAGGTCAAATATTTTTTAAAACTATAGAAAAATTAAACATGGGGAAATATATAGTCATAAACCAATAGTCAAATGCTTAACCCTTGTTAACATCTTAGTTAATCACAAAATATCTGGGATAGAGCAATGAAATGAGGACCAAATAAACTGGTATTTGCATTACAAAACATGAATAAAGAAAGCTCTCAGAGGCTTCTTATTGGCAACATTATTGGCAAGCGATGGATAGATGGTCGAGAAATGGTCAAAAAGCAGAGGCTTATAGATACCTAATAGACACTTAATAATTTAATATTTAGAGTAATAAGTAAAAAATACTAGGACGATGTTTACATTGAATCAATGAACATTTGCTGCACTACAGGCAAATTGCTAAATGCTAACTATGCGAAGAGGAGTAAGATACATCTGCCAGTGTTAGATCACCTTTGCTAACAAAGAATTCTTTTAAAACAATTAAATATAAGGTAATTAAAGTAAAAAAATGGTATTTATGCTGGGAATACATGTGGATACTTAGTGTAATCAAACATGTTTCGATATTTCCGTTCCTAAAAAGTGACTTTCATGTGAGAACACAGATGATGAGGAGGTAAAAAACAAATCACTCCTCTTCCTCTCTTTTCTTTTTCATTGATTGCCATGCCATCCTCTACCACACAGCTTCCTTTGTCAACCACCCCTGCATGTCAATCCCATTCATTGTTCCTTTCCATTCACTCATGAATCTTTTTCTTCTAATGTCTGCTACCCCTGTGCTTTTATTTTATATATAATTATTCTTCAATACCAGTGTTTTAAATGGCTCCTAACTAGTCTTTTTACCTCCAGTCCATTCCTCAAACCACAAGCTGTGTTGTCTTTCTGAAATAGATGGTGGATCCTAACCCTGTGCTGAAAAAGATTAAAAAACAGCCTTTGTGTGTTCCTCTCTGTTTAAGAATAATGTCTAAACACTTTCTCTCAGCCTTTAACGTTTTAGCATTCATTCATTCATTCATTCATTCATTCATCCTTCAACAAGAAATGCAGTGGCTCTAGTGCTAAATATGAAAAGTATGCTTGCATACTGATACAGCTGTTAACAAACTTGACCGATGTTTACCCCTCAAAGAATTCTAGTCTGGTGGACAATGGTTTTCTGTATGAGAATCCATCATCCATCACCTTCTCCACCTTCAGTTTCTAGTGTGCTGGTTCCCTTTTAAGATTTCCTTATCTCACTTCCCTCGAAATACATATACTCAACTCGAGTGCCCATACACTTCTTATAATTTCTGGAAAGCTTCATACCTCTTATCTTTCCCTTTTTCTTATGCCTAGAATATTCTTCCTCCTGTTCTATACCAGACATGGTGCTACTCATTCAAATCTCTGCTGTACTATCTTTAACTGATATGGCATTTTCAATCACAAAAAATAGTGTTTTTAAAATGAGAAAAAAGGCCAGTATACAGGACAATAGTAAAATATTTGACATCCCTATCTGTCAAAAAAAAAACCTTGAATATCAAAGACCAAGGATTTTTAAATTATTTGCCTATCCAAATTATGAGCTATTCATGAGATATTGTGAGACTCCCCCTGCAATCTTAACATGGCCTTTCCCTTTCCAATCCCTATTACAGAAAGACCTAGCCACCATAAGTTTCAGACAACTCCTTTTCCACTGTAAGTATGTAACATGTGTCATAGCCTCACAGACCTTTGAGTGAGGTTTTTTAAAAAAAAAAAAATTTAACATACTATCTTCCTGACCTTAGTTTTATTTTAGCATTGTGAAAACCATCTATCTTTATATCAATAAAAATTAATAATGGAGAAGTGAATATATGAATGAATGTATGGATATATGAGTGAAGGACATTGCTCTGCACAGAGGCTCCTAAACTCAGATTCCTGATCCCATGCCTAGCTCTGTGTCCAGTTTTACAGGATTAGACTTCTATTTTTACTTCCTGGTCTGTGAATGCCTGTATTCCAATACTCTAAGTTGCTCTGATTCCCTTGCAAATCTACATACATATTTTGATTTCATCATTCTCTTTCTTTGGGAATAAAGCCCTAGATAAACCTCTGTTACCTAGGACCCTTCTGTCCAGAGTTGATGTGTTCACATAATGATCATTTATCTTCATGTGTGTTTGAATTTCTTACTGTTGAACTTTAACACCGACTCGTCTTGGGGTGCCCGAGTGGCTCACTTAAAGCACCCAAGTCTTGATTTCAGCTCAGGTCATGATATCATGGTTTGTGAGTTCGAGCCCCATATTGGGCTCTGCACTGACAGTGTGGAGCCTGCTTGGGATTCTCTGTCTCTCTCTTTCTCTCTGTCCCTCCTCGGCTCACATTGCTCCCTCTCTCTCAAAAATAAAATAAACATTAAAAAAAAAAACACTGACTCATCTTAAGATGGTATCCAGTGATAGCTTTAGTGGAATCTGATTTCATGATCTCACGGTTTATGAGTTCGAGCCCCGCATCGGGCTCTGTGCTCACAGCTCAGAGCCTGAAGCCTATTTCGGATTCTGTGTCTTCCTCTCTCTCTGCTCCTCCCCCGCTCATGCTCACTCTCACTCTCTCTCTCTCTCTCTCTCTCTCTCTCTCTCTCTCACAAAAATAAACAAATATTTAAAAAATTGTCATCATATAAAAATAAAAAATGTCACCATTTATTTTTTCCATCTAAATACTAGTAATAAATTCACTTGTTGACATAGGCAGGTATGATGGTTAATTTTATGTATCACCTTGGCTAGGCTATGGAGCTCAGTCGTTTAATCAAACATTAGTCTACATGATGTTGTGAATGTGTTTTGTAGATGTGACTAACATTTATAATCAGTTAACTTGAAGTCAAGGAGATTACCCTTCATAATATAGGTGGGCCCCATCCCATCAGTTGAAGGCCATAAAAGTAAACACTGAAGAGGGGCACCTGCGTGGTTTAGTTGGTTGAATGTTTGACTTTGGCTCAGGCCATGATCTAGTGGATTGTGGGTTTGGGCCCTGCATCGGGCTCTGTGCTGACAGCTCAGAACCTGGAGACTGCTTTGGATTCTGTGTCTCCCTCTCTCTCTGCCCTACCCCCACTTGTGCTCTGTCTCTCTCTCTCTCTCTCAAAAATAAATAAACAGTAAATAATTTTAAGAGTAAACACAGAAGATCCTCTGAGAAATAATTTTTAGGACTCTAATATGTAAATGCTGCCTGGGTTTCTAGCCTTTTAGCCTGACCTATAGACATTGAACTTTCCAGGCCCCACAGTCACATGAGCCAATACTTAAAATCTCCCACTCTCTTTCTCTTTCTTTTTCTCTTAGATGATAGAGAGAGAGAGAGAGAGAGAGAGAGAGATAAATATCCTATCTCCTATTGGTTCTGCTTTCTGGCCAATACAGTTGCTTTATTCCTGACTAGTTGTTGAGATGGGTACAAACCTGCATTGCATCAAAGGGAAGATTGTGTGCATTTGGCAATCTAGGTAGAGAATGGCATTGGCATGCAGAACATTTATCTTTCAGCTATGGATTAGTGAATTGTCCCTCTGTTCATCCCCTCATAATGCTGCCTTTGTTCTAACTTGATAGAAGTGGCAGTTTGGCCTTGCTCCACAGCATCTTCTCAACAGAATATTTGAGGATATTCAAGGGATTTTTGTAGGCTCTATATGTGAAATTTAAGAGAAAATCATTGAACTGTTTCCTTTTACCACTTAACCTTGAAAATTCATTTTCTGCCTTTCAGTAGAACAGGAAGAGATAAAGCTACTTTTATATAACTTACAGTCCCTTTCTACCCGTTACAAAATTGCAACTTTTTGGCTTAATTGATTAGCTGAAAGGACTTGGTTCCTTCCGCAGATGACACCCTTAAGAATTCTGGTGTAGGAGGATGGGAAAGTGCTAGAATGTCACAAATTCTTCAATTCTTCTTGTCTTATCACAGGCCAAGGCTAGGCATAGTCAAGTTTTGCACAATGCTACAGGATTGGCCCAGAGAGAGCTTAGGATTCAGAATGAATTTTGAGGAGAGAAATAGAGTTGCAGGGGCATGAACAAAGCATAACTTAGTAGGAATATCATATCCAAACCTGAAGTGAAAGTACAATGAAGCACTTCCTTTCAGGGTACAGTTTGTTAAAGCGTGAGGTTAGAAGTCAGCAAAGACAAATGCATCAAACATCATTCCTCCTTGCATGAATAAGACTTTCTAAAAATCAAGAACTGTGTTTTATTTACCTGTGTATCCCCAGGAGCTATCACATGACTGGTGCATGGAAGAAACGGAAACTTTTGGGGGAAGTTGCAGCATGGATGCAAGAATTTATATGCAAAAGAATAAATGCATGATTTTTTTATTTATTAATGAATTAATAAATGAAAGAATAATTAAAAGTTCAGGCCAAGAGGCTGTTGTCATAATCAAATTTTATCAACTTCACCAAAGGGAGTCTGGAGCCATAAGGCAAAGCTTTTCCATGTCCGAAGAGGAATGGAGGGCTCTACAACTTACTAATACAGTTTTGAGCACAGAAGAATAGCAGAATCAAAATGGTAAGGTCGGTAGTAATTACTCAGCCTCCAACACTAAAATGTTTGACTGGAGTCTAGTAAAAGTCTCCTACTCAGGCTAGAGATAGATGCTAGACACATGGGGAGACACTTAGCTTATGGATAAGGATTAAAAGACTCTAGGAGTCAGAACTCAAAACAATTTCTGACACTTCCCACTTTCCCTTTTCTGCATCTCTGAACCATTTAATCAACAGCTAGTTTCCTAGTACTAAATTATATTTATTTTGAGATTTTGGGTCACTTTTAAAGGGCTGCAATGAAAGTAAAAAATTGTAGTTAAGAGTAGAATCCAGAAAAAAGCAATCCAGTGAAGAAATGGGCAAAAGACATGAACACTTTTCTAGAGAAGACATCCAGATGGCTAACAGACATATGAAAAGATGTTCAACATCACTCATCATCAGGGAAATACAAATCAAAACCACAGTGAGAAACCACCTCACATCTGTCAGAATGACTAACATTAACAACTCAGGAAGCAATAGATGTTGTCAAGAATGCAGAGAAAGGGGAGCCATTTTGCAGTTGGTGGGAATGCAAACTGGTTCAGCCACTCTGGAAAACAGTTGGAGGTTCCTCAAAAAATTAAAAATAGAGCTACCCTACAACCCAGAAATTATACTACTAGGTATTTATCCAAAGGATACAAAAATGCTGATTTGAAGGGGCACATGCACCCTACTGTTTATAGAAGCACTATCGACAATAGCCAAATTATAGAAGGAGTCCAGATTTCCATCAACTGCTGAATGGATGAAGAAAATGTGGTGTATACACACACACACACACACACACACACACACACACACACACTGGAATATTACTCAGCAATCAGAAAGAATGAAATCCTGTGCTTTGCAACAATGTGGATGGAACTAGAATGTATTATGCTAAGCAAAAAAAGTCAGAGAGAGAAAAATATATGATTTCACTCATATGTGAAATTTAAGAAACAAAACATAACATAGGAGAAGGGAAGGAAAAATAATATAAAAACAGGAAGGCAAACCATAAAGGGCTCTCAAATACAGAGAACAAACTGAGGGTTGCTGAAGGGAAGGTGGGTGGAGGGATGGGCTAAATAGGTGATGGGCATTAAGGAGGGCACTTGTTGGGAGGAGCATTGGGTATTAGGTGTAAGTGATGAATCACTAAATTCTACTCCTGAAACCATTTCTCACGATATGTCAACTAACTTGTATTTAAATTTTAAAAATCAAGTAGAAGCCAGATTTTAAGTATGTGACTAAATCAATAAAAGAACATCCAGATAATAAAATATAATTTAAAAATGCATATGAAAAGTTTACTACAGTAAGTGCTTCAACCATCAAGTTAATTTTATAATAGTTTATAAAATTGTGAATGCACTGTAATCTGAATCATCCTCAAAAGAATGACATGTGTCAAAAAACTAATGAATTTTAAGACTGCTTCTTGTGGTGAATCCATGGATGATTTCTTTTTGTTTCTTCTAGTTTTGCAGTATTATCCAAATGGTCTATAAAGACCACATATTAATATTACAATAAAAAACATTTTAGTCATTTGTTTTCACTTTGAAAACAATGTTTACTTCTCTTCAGTTATTAATAACTTAATATTGGTCCCACAAGTCCCAGATTTTGCTTTAAAACCTGTAGAAGTTCCTCAGAAATTCTTCTAAGGAGTGTGTATGTGATTGTCCATGTCCATGTCCATGTGTTAAGTTCATTCATAAAGGAATTGATTGTACCACCATTGTGCAAAGGTATTGGTATTAGTCTTATTAAACTTGGGTTTAATAAGGGTCTTGAGACAGTGAGTTAGATCCTTGAAAGATATTTATCAAGTGAGTGAAGAAAAGAATGAAATATGAAGGTAGGGAAGGTGAAAGATTGAAAGAAATTCACTCTGTTTTAGAAAAGATTTTGACAGGCAATTCCTGCATTCTTTATTGGTATGTGGTATATCGTAAGTGTACAGAGATATTCTTACTAACCAATAAATGTGTTTTATTAGAATTTGGGGGGATACACAGCAATAGGCAAGAAACAAGGAGGATGAAGTATTTGGACTAATCACTAAATCACTGTGATTTTTGGCAATTCATTTCCACCCCCTTAACCTCAGCGTTCTTATTAAGTTAGTGTCAGCAGTTAACCAGAGAACCTCTAAATTCTCTCCTCCACTTAGGCCTTGTGTTCCATGAATCTGCTCTACTCTGTGTCACATTTATGGCTGGCAGCTTTTTCAAATATCAGTATGGATATTCTAAAAAGTAAGATTGCCCTAATTTATTTAATTTGGTGAGAAACCTAAAATGGAATAAAATTATATTTAACAAATTAGCATTTTTGAAAAAAAAACTGAGTTTCTGATATAAATTCTGGAGATTATTATTGCTGTCCTCTATAATTTATTATTTACTGTATTATTATAAATGTTTTTAAAGAAGAAGAAAATTAAACTCCTGTGTTCCAGTGATCATGTCAGGTTCTTTGTTATCTGTTAATATATTTAATTATCTATTACTAAACAAGATATATAAGTATACAAATTTTAATATACTAATGGAGAAATTGTGGCTGAAAATATTGACTGTCTGACAGAGCTATGTTTGGAACGCAAAGATTTCCTATTTCTTGGTGTAAATTATCCCCCTCTTGGATTTTAACCTCCTTGAAGACAGGCACTACATTTTTATGTTTATAATCCTTAATCTTTTCCCTTACTCCCAACATTAAATGAAAAAGCCTATACTCAGAAGGATTCACTAATGATTGCATAAATAAAACTAAACAGAATGGAATGAAATAAAATAGGATGAGATGAAATATGTTCAGCTTGAGAGAAGTAGAATAAATTAAAAATGAAATGGAGTGCGTTGCACTAAGAGTAAGAAAAATTTTACTTTCTTTCTTACCATCTCTGCATCCAAAATTGATCTATGCCTAAGTAGTTGCTAAAGCATATAATAACCATCAGACACTCTTTCTTCTGACCTTCTGCAACAAGTAGTTGGCAACATTCAAATAGGCCAAAATTATTTATTATGTTTACTATTGTTAATAATTTCTAATTTCTTCATCTGTTAGTTTTAGCCTTGATATATTGCCACTTACTCATTGGACAATGGACCACTGACCTACTAATGCCAGTGATGATACATGTGGAACCCTTAAGTGATGTTCGGGGTCCCCAAATTCTAAAACAGAAGTCCTTGCATCTTCCCTCTGAGACAGCCACTCTAGAGCCATCAAAAGGGAGCATTGAAATGTAATTTAGGATTCAGGGAACAATTATGACTTCCTGGATTAGAATTGCATCCCTTATTAATTCTATATTCTTTGGTGATTGATGGCCCACTTTCTGTCTTTGCTTTATCTTCTTCAAAATAGAGACAATAGACAGACCACACTATAAGGTTGTTTGGAGGATCAACTGCCTTATTACATGTAAAATGTTGAGGACATTGCCTAACACATAATTAAAACTCAATATATATTAGTGCTTATTATTAACCCAAGTGCTCTCTGATACCACCTTCCTTCCTTTTATCCAATTCCACATTTCAGGGAAGAATCACTCAAAAAAATTAATTATGCATTTCATAAGTGCCAGATATTTTTCTTGTTTGAAGGGATGCATAGGTAAACAAACAGACCAGATGTGTGCCCCATGGAGCTCTTATTTGGTGTGTGTGTGTGTGTGTGTGTGTGTGTGTGTGTGCATGCTTGTGTGTGTGTGTGTGTGTTGTCACTGCAATAGCAGCCAATGTAAACTAAGAAATCCATAAACAAAATAATTTCACATGTGTTCCATGAGAGTAGTTGCAATCAGGGAGGGAGCTTGTGGGTTACAATTCTAATAGGTTAAGAGGAAGGAAACCTGCTTTGTGGAGATAATGACTGAGCTGAGATTCAGTGGATGGAAGAGGGAATAGAAGTCATTTCAAGAGCAGGGAAAGAAGCAATTCAGGGAAAACAACAAATTAAGGTGGGAAATATCTTGAAATAGTTAAGGAATGAAAGAGTTAATGAGTGTAGTTAAAATATAGTGAGTTAAGGGTATGTCAGTGGGGGGAAGGGTTGTGGGGGCAACATAGTTTGAGATAACATTGGAGTATGAGGCAAGGGCCAAAGCATATAAAGTCTTGTTTACCATGAAAGGAGTTGGATTTCTTTCTTGAGTAAAGGGAAAGGCATTTATTGTTTTATGAAATGATCTGATATTTGAAAGGGTTACTGTGAATGTTGAATAGGAAATGGATTACAAGAGTGCCAGTTGAGAGTTAAAAGGGTATGGAGGCTAATACAACAATTCCAATGATGGATAACAGAGCCTTGATCAGGGTGATGAAGGAGGGCAGAGATGACATACTAGATGGCGTGTGTGGTTCAGGAGTGATGAGCCAAGGTATTGTTTATGTTTTAAAAATAGGAGATTACTAGAGAATTTTGGTATGCTGGTAGAAATTAATCAGGCAGAAGAAAAAAGATGATGATGCAGAAGAGAGAAGTTTTATCTAAAGAAATCAGTCCTCCTGATTAATGTCCCTTGTGACTGCAACACGGCCACCGCTTCCCTATAACTCAAAGTGTGTTTAGTGAAACCTTTATCAGAGCACAACACAACCATTATGTCACAATGAAAATGAGAGAGCCCCAAGGAACAGGAGTTGTATGTGAGGCTCTAGGACAACAGAAGAGTGAAATGAAGAGTGCCAAAAAGATAGCCAAAGTCTCAACTTCTCTGAACATTCTCGTCTGGCAATTATTGCCACACCAGCAGCCCACTCTGAGTCATATGAACAAAATGAGTTTGTGTTAAATTATTCTAGGAAGGAAAATTGAGCATATTTTCCCCTTAGACTAGAAGCTTCTGACGACCCCACTAAATCCATTCTCTGTCCAGCAGTCCTTAACACCTCTGCCTCTCTCGTTCCCTTAGAGAAAGAAACTATGAAACATTCTCTTCTGTAATGCTCATTTAGTAGGAGGTCCCTAAATCTACCTTGCTTGACCAATTGAGAATTAGCACTTGAAGATATAAAGAAAAGGAGGTTCCCAGTTTCTCATTGTTTAGTAATTTTGAGATTAAGTCAGAATCAGACCTGAATCAAATATATTTTCAGTGAAAGCGCAGCAAATTGAAATCTGGTTTATGCACCAATGACAAGAAAAGGCTCCTTTGACCCTCCTTATTGGAAGCCCAGTTAGATGTAAGACAGTGGATCACACAGCCTTGACCAAAAGCATATTCCAAATTGATCTCTGGTCATATAGTTCAAAGATGGGCTTTTCAGGGAGCATGGATGGGGCCCTATAGCATAACATATTCCTTTCATGTCACATACCCATAAAATACTTTTTAAGTGTGTGACATTCTAGAGTGAAGCAAAGAAAAGTTGCTTACAACAGCTTTAGAACATTCATATATCTCTTAAGCTGTTCCCATATTCACATTATTTTATTTTCTGATGTGTGAGGCACATCACGCGAGACTAATCACCACTACTAGTGATTTGCCCTCCAGTGTCCTCCAGCCATAAACTATTTTATGTATCTAAGTCAATAAAACTGTCTTTGGCTCCCTGATGAACTATTGCATTGTAAAATGAATTATTCTTAAACATTTGCCAAACTAGCAGTTCCTATGAGCATCCATGACTGTATTATGGAGATGGATCTGTCATGGAAATAATTCAGTCCTGTGAAATACTGGGAGTGAGTGGATTCATTGCCTAAAAACCAAGTGCTTCCTCTGTCTCCCTCACCTTGTACTGTGCTTTCCTGATTGCACCAAGGAGGTGGGGGAAGTAGTTTGAAGTTATCATTTGACGGTCATCAAATAATAATGCCACTGTGGTAGACATAGTTTGGCTTCCTAGTAATAACCTCCAACTTCTTGTTCTTTGGTAGTCCCTAACAGGAGGGCCTTCAAAAGCCTTGTGGCATTTGTGGCAGCCACACGGGCCATATAGGCCAGTTATGGTCAATGAGACTTACAGAGATACTTGCTTGGGGGACTTCTTAGAATGGTTTTAGCTTCCTGGTAAGAGAAGCTCTTATCCAGGTTTTCAGTTACAACCTAAATGATTCAAACATTCATTTTATTAGGACAATCTGTGATTCACCCAGGATTATCTGAGATCCAGGCAACAACAACATTTCATCTAATACAAAAGAATTTTCTTCAAAGTCAGAAAAACATGCGATTAAATCTCAGCTGTGCCATGTGTAATTTCTTCTGTTTTGAACATGTTTCATTTTTTTTTTCTGAGAGAACAAGAGAGAGAACACAAGCAGAGGAGAGGCAGAGGGAGAGCGAAGAGAGAATCTTAAGATGGCTCCATGCCCAGAGCAGAGCCTGATGTGTGGCTCGATCTCACGATAGTTAGATCATGACCTGAGCTGAAATCAAGAGTCAGATGCGTAACTGACTGAGCCACACAGGCGCCTCTTGAACGTGTTTCTTAAGCACTGTATGTGTCAGTTTTCTTACCTCTAAAATATAATTTTCTCCATTGAAGTTCATATTAATTTTATTTTTAACATGTTAATGACATAAGTTGCATTAATATGTTACCCAAATTTTAGCCAACTTCATATTTCTAAAAGAATCCTTACTTGGTTGGAGTATGTTATTTGTTAATGTGCTCATATGAAGCTTTCTAATATTTAACATTTTCATCTATATTTATAAATGATGTGGCATTATTTTTGCCTAATCTTGTTTTAGAATTAGGAAACTTGGAGTTTTCCATGGTTTCCTATGCTCTGAAAAGATTTAAATTACCTAGAAATTCTCATTTTCTTGAAGATTTTATAAAAGTTATCAATAAAACTATCTGAGCCTGATGTTAGGTTGGAGATATATAGTTGACCATATTTTATATGCCTCTCTCCATAATTAATGACCTAGTTAGGTTCTTAATCTTTCCTCGTGACCATTTTCATCATTTAAGTTTTCTTGAAAAATTATCCATCTCTTCTCAACTTTATAAAATCACAAAGATTTGAAATTGCACATTGGATTCTCTGATATGTTTCTTTTGTGCTTGTGTATTTCTTATCACAATTAAATGCTTATTATTCTTTTGTTTTAAATAATCAAGGCTATGCTTTGTTTTCTATTTAATAATGTATTTTAAAGAACTTTCTTAATTTTATGTTATTTAATTTTTTGTTTATTGTTCTTTTTTTTTAGTACACCTTTCTTACTTTATTTTTATTTATTATCTCCTTGAGTCAAATGCTTGCTTTGCTTATTTTGAGTGAGCAAACTCTAGATCAGTTACCTACAAGCTATTCACCACTCTCTTTTCCCTTGCCTTCTTCTGCTGTAGTTATAAAGACAAAATACTCACTTCCAACTGCCTTTCACTGAGATAATTCTGGCCAGGTGTTGGCATGGGTTTTAAGCACTTTTCTTATGGTCCTACTTTTTCTTCCCACCATAAACGCACACCTCATAATTGGAAATACCACAGCAATACATCTTGAGAAAAGATGCCAAATGGTAAGGATGGCCAGGAAGACAAAGAGTAAAAGTTTACATATACTGATGACATTGCTGGATCATCACAAAGGCTGGGTAGCTTAATCCTAACAATGAGGTCAATAATCCCCTTACTTATTCAAACTAGTGTAGGTTGTATTTTCTTTAGCTTCCTGCTTCCTTCCATATATTTCCCACATATATGTGTTGTATACTGGTTATTCTAAATAGTCTTAATTGTTTTATTATTGTTTTTTTGTGTTATTTTTTTACCCTGAAAATATTTATGAGTGTCTACTTTGGTTTATTTGTTGGCATGTGGTTAATTTTCAGATAGGTAGATTTTGTATTTGGTATATGCTTCTCTGTTTTAGAATATAGAATGCTACTGTCTGTACTTTCTTTCTGCCCATTGTCTCAAGTCCATTCTAATTGGTAGTTTGCAGTTATTCCTTCTTAAAACCTCCCTTGCAAATATTACCAACATGATGAAATCAATTGTCAATTACCTCTTCTTGCCTTATTCAAATTCTCATTAGTACTTGATACATTTTTGTCACTTTCTCCTTGAAACATTATCTTCACTTGAAGATCAGGACTCTAACATCTCTTTGTTCTTTTAGGAGGTATTTTCAGTCTTTTGCTGGTTAGCTGCTTAACTATTAAGTATTGGTATACCCAAGAGTTTTAGTCTTTTGGCATATCTTTGCTTATACCTATTCTCTAGGTCATAAAATTTGCTCACATGATTTTAAATACCACATGATTTTTATATGTTGACAGCTTATAAAAATCACAAAACTCACAAATTTATATATCTAGCCACGAGTTTACCCTTGGCATCAGATATATCTGTCTGACTGCCTATTTGGTGTTTCCATCTGAGTATCTAACAGATACCTCACATTTTATATGTCAAGCTGTATTCTTGGTTTCCTCCTCCTGAGCATTCATTCCATTCTTTTCCATGACAATTCTATTCTTCCAGTCATGCAAGTCACAAAACCTGGCATCATTCTTAACTTTTCTTATCCTCTCACAGCCATCAGCAAATCCTATCACCCTACTCTTCAACAACAGTAATATTACATTACTATTTTTTCTTTGAGTAATTTACAATTCTTGGATTTTTTTGAGAGTGATTACATTTTAAACCCTTCCTTTAATTCTAGGGAAAAAATGTTTGTGCATTCTTTTTATAAAGCTCCATAAACTTGCTGTTAAATCAATTTTGATTTGTGTTAATCACACCAGTCTCTACAGCTAGATGATCAAATGAGGCCAGAGCTGGGACCTGAATAGTGATAGAATCCAGGTTGCAAAATCTGGAGAAAGAAGATTCTAGGCAAAGAGTCAATAAATGCAGTGCTTCTCAGTTGAGAATTAATTTAACAATGTTGGGAAGACTGGAAGTGGGCCATTTTCATGAAAGTGTAACAAATTAGGGCAGAGTATAGAGAGATGATGTCTGAAATTTAAAGCCTTATATGTCATAAAATGGCATTTGAAACACATCTTCAATGGGTATAGAATTCTAGGTTTACAGAGTGTTTATTGTTGCTGTTGATCATTTCTGTCAAGATTAAAGATGTTATTGCACAGACTTCTGGCTTACATTGCCAGCAAGACCTCTGTAGTCATTCTTGTCCTTGTTTTTCAGTATTGAATGTGTCTTTTTTCTACCTTCTTTAATAATTTTGCCTTTATCACTAATTTTCAGCAATATTATTGAAATATACCTATTTGCAGTTTTCTTCATGTCTTCTACCTTGAGTTCATTGAGTTTCCTATATCTTTAGGATTATAGTTTGCATCAAATTTGAAAAATCCTTGGCCATTATTTTTCCAAAATTATTTTTTACCCTGCTTTCTATCTTTTGTGAGACTTACACAGGTACTTAATTTTATTCCACAAATAACTGATACCCTGTTTATTTTTTTTAAATACTTCTCTGTTTCATTTTGGATGGTTTCTATTGCTATGTGTTCAAGTATCTTTTTTTCTGCAATATGAAAGCCATTATTAATCCCATAGAATGTGTTTTTCATTCAGACATGGTAATTTACATCTCTAGAAGTTTGATGTAGTCCTTTTTATATTTTTCATACCTCACACCATGCACAGATTTTGCTGTATTTTTTTAAATAATATGAGGAATATTTACAATAGATGTTTTATTATTATCTACCAAATTTGTCATCTAAGTCATTTTGGGGTTTTAAGTTCTCTTGACTAACTTTACCTTATTATGCATCATAATTTTTTTTTTACTTCTTTATAGGCTTGGTTAATTTTTGATATCACCTGAATTTGTTTCCTAGAGTAGCCATAAAAAAGTTCCACAAACTGGGTTACTTAAACCAGTTGCAATTGTATACAGTTCCCTATAGCTCTATATACAGACTTCAGAAGTCTGAAGTCATGGTGTTGGAGGGTTATGTTCCCTCCAGAGCTCTAGGGGAGTATCTTTCCTTGTCTCTTCCAGCTTCTGGTTGTCCAAGGTGTTTTTTGCCTTATGGTAGCATACCTTCAATCTCTGCCTCTGTCTTCACATGGCCATCTTCCTTCCATATGTCTCTGTTGCCCAAATTCCCCTTATCTTATAAGGGTGTCAGTCATTGCATTAGGGCCTACTTTTTTAAAAAAAAATTTAATGTTTATTTTTTTGAGAGAGAGAGAGAGAGTTGGGGAGGGGCAGAGACAGAGGGAGACACAGAATCTGAAACAGGCTCCAGGCTCCAAGCCATCAGCACAGAGCCTGACATAGAGCTCAAAGTCATGAACTTTGAGCTCATGACCTGAACCAAAGTTGGACACTTAACCAACTGAGCCACCCAGGCACCCCGCATTAGGGCCTGCTTTAATTATGTCATTATTAACTTGATTATGCCTAAGACTCTATTTCCAAATAAGGTTACATACATAGATATTGAGTTTAGGACTTCAGTGTATCTTTTGCAGGATACAGTTCAATGCATAACAATGCCAGAACTTGTGAATTTTATGTTGTTGGGTGCTGGATTTTTTTGTTTGTTTTTGCATTTCTTTAAATAGTTTTGAGCTTTATTCTGAAATTTTGTAAAATTAATTAGTATCACTTTGATCCCACCAAACTGCTTTTAAACTTTGCTAGGTGGGGCAGCTCAGCCTCTGGTCTAGGGCTAACTTGGCCCCACAACTGAGGCAATAGCCTTCTGAATGCACTATTTGATGTGAATTGTGAGGCTTTTCACACTGGCTGTAAACATGAACCAGCCTTCTGTGAGTTCTAGAGATTGTTCCACCCAGTTCTTTCTGGTGGTTCTTTCCCCACCCGGTAATTTCTCACACATATATACCGATACAGCCTCATTCCTTGAGAGGAATTTTCTTCTAGAACTCTGGAGCTCTTTTTTCATCACTGTTGTGTCTTTAGAATTCTGGCTACTGTGGCCTCCTGAACTCTGAACTCTGTTTATGCAACTGAGGGAGACCATAGATTTCAGTTTGATTCCCTCCCTGTGCTTTGACCTAGCAATTTCCTCTAGTCATTAAGATGGGGCCCTTGTAAGGCTCACAATTATTGTTTCCTTCCTTTATGAATTAATGACCTGTCATTGTTTTCCCAATGTCTAAGAAACATTGTTTCATATATTATATCTACTGTTTTAGTTGTAAAAGAGAGAAAAGAAAATCTGGCCTTTTTACTAATCATATCTGGAAATAGAAGTCAGAAAATGGAGTTTGGGGTATAAATTAATTAAATAGTTACCTATCATATGATTTTAAGCCAGGGTGTGTTATTATCAGATTTCTTTCTCAATATAATTCTTCTCAAAGAAGGTAATTAACTGAAGAAAAGATAGGAAAAAGGAAGACCAGCTAGTAGTGCGTTGCTATGGTTCAGGCTAGATAAGGTCGTTGCTCAGACCAGGTTTGCTGCAGTAGAGACAATGAAAAGGGATAGTTTGGGGATATAATTGGAGATGGATTCCACACAACCTGCTGAATGATCAGATGTGAGAGAAACTGAAATAAGGATAATCAAGTATAATTTATAAATTTTTGCAAAGAAACTGGTGAATATTGATGTCATTTATTGAATTGTCGAGGAAAGTGATAAGTATAGAACTATGGAAAGCGTTTGTATTTTATTATTTAAAATTTTTTCTCCCAGCTGGGAAATTGAACCTATACACTTTAGTTTGATCAATTTTGTATTTACTCTTACTTCTATTACTTATTTTTTCTATTCACTATTTTCACTTGTCCATTTTTCTCCTTTATTGCCTTTTGCTATTTTTCTCTTTTTTGTCCTCTAATACCTTTGAAATTTTATCTTTTATTTATACTCCACTAGAATTTATCCCTTAAACTTGTATTCTCCTATCACCATGAAAAATTAATCAATATCTACAATGGGTCTCAGAGAGGTTTCTAAAACACACATCTGACCATGTTGGACTCTACATAGAATTCTTTAATAGTTCTCAGAGCCTCGGGATAAAATTCATTCCTACAATTTATCTTATGTCAGAGCTTTGCTTCTTACAAATTTCATTCACTCTGCCTTCTGCAAGAACAGAACCTTCTTGTTACTTTTATAAAGTCCCTCACCTAGGATGGTGTTTTTTCTTTATTCTTTTGACACCTTCTTGCTGTAGCAGAAGTTTTACATTCAGTTCATTATTTCCTACAGTCAGTGAGGAAAGGAAAAACCAGAGCAACTCAGATGGTATCAAATCAAGGACTTCAGGATTCCATGACAACTGCTTTATTAAATATGGAATAATGAGAGCATTTTAGAAAATTTTTCTGAATATCAGCACAGAAAATTGGCTCATGAGTAAATTGACTATAGTTTACATGTTAAAGGACTAGAGAGTGTCTCTCTCCCATCACTTTCTCTTCTCTTCTCTGTGGGCTGCTGTCCTTCTCTCTAGGAACTGCTTTTACCACACTGTAGGATTTTCTGGTGAAGAGTAATCCCAGAAGTGGGGAACAAAAGAAAGCAACCTGTATACAGTCGAGGTAACAATATTTTGTTTTGTTTTACCTTTGATCACTTTTTTTTTTGAGAGTGAGAGAGGACACGAGTGAATGAGGGGTGAGAGAGAGAGAGCAAATCCCACAAAGGGCAGAGAGAGGGAGAAGTGGAGCTCACCCAGAGCTCGTGTTTTACCTGAAGCAGGGCTCCTACTCACCCAACGGGGCTCGTACTCACCCAAAATGGGGCTCATGCTTACCCAAAGGGGAACTATAGCTCACCTGATGTGGGACTCAAATTCACAAACTGTGAGATCATGACCTGAGCCAAAATCAGGTGCTTAATGACTGATCCACTGAGGCACCCAATCACTTATTTTTAAAATGAATGTTTGTCAAAGTTATAACTAGGTGTCTTCTCCATTTCTAATAAAGACTTTATATAAATGAACAGCATGAAATACTTATTCTCCCACACAACAGTTTCAAGTATGAAATTTAAGAAAAACACAGGTCCTTGATAAATATCAAAAGAAAATATGAAATATATATATATATATATATATATATATATATATATATATATATTTTGATTTGGAAAATAGAAATCTACTGACTGGCTAGCTCAGTCAGTAGAACATGCAACTCTTGATATCAGGGTTGTGCATTCGAGCCCTATGTTGGGTATAGAAATTACTTAAAAATAACATCTTAAAAAAAAAGAAACTCTTAAGTGAAATTGCCAGAGAAGAAATGGTTTAAGGGGATTACAGGAAAGAGTTGAGGGCCCTCAGCATAAAGTAATGGGGAAAATGGTATTTGAAATAATATCATGATGGGGTACATGGCTTAGTCATAGAAGTTTAATATCTTTTTTAAATCCGTTCTATGCTCTTAAATCCACAGTGATTTTTCTTATGGTCAGGTAAAGTAGGATGTTGCTACTCAAAACCCACTAACAGTGATATAAATATAACTCAAAGGCATTGTGGCTGTTATTGTTCTTTCCTATTGAGAGCGTGGCTATTTTACTTAGCATGCAACTTTCCAGGTTAGTTACCTAGAAATAATGATATCTGCAATTAAAAAATGAAAAGTGAACTTCATTATTGCTAACCATGGATGCCTGGGTCGCTCTGTCAGTTAAGCATCTGACTTCAGCTCAGGTTATGATCTCCTGGTCCAAGACTTCTAGCCCTGCGTTGGGCTCTGTGCTGGCAGCTCAGAGCCTGGAGCCTGCTTCGGATTCTGCGTCTCCCTCTCTCTGCCCCTCCCTCACTCATGCTCTGCTCTGTTCATCTCTCAAAAATGAATAACGTTAATTTTTTTTAATATTGCTAACCTTGCCTGAAATAATGAGCTCTCGGTTACTGTAGATCGTAATCACCTGTCATCTACACAGTGAGATTCTCAGCCTTCACTACTAGTGGCAGTCACTACTAGTGCCCTACACAATAGCCATTCTCTCTGAATTGGATAATACTAAGAATAATTAAAGTATCATGATTTTTTTGTGGATGTATGATACCCAAATAAAAAACCCTTGTTTGACAGCTGCATTTACACTGGGTCCTCCCTTGAACATTGGCAGTCATGTACACATTACTAAAAAAATGAGATGGAGGGATAAATCCCCGTGGAGAAGAATATATTTTCCTGAATAAAATACCAATGTTGTGTTACTATTCATATTTCCTTGTTCTTATAGCCTAGAATGTGCATCCCAAGCCTATAAACATAGAAACAGATACCATATTTTTATCATGAAGTTAAAAATGAGGTGTGGAGGGGGCGCCTGGGTGGCTCAGTCTGTTAAACGTCCAACTTTGGCTCAGGTCATGATCTCACAGTTTGTGAGTTTGAGCCCCGTGTCGGGCTCTGTGCTGACAGCTCAGAACCTGGCGCCTGCTTCTGATTCTGTGTTTCGCTGTCTCTCTGCCCCTCCCCTGCTCACAATCTGTCTCTCTCTGTCTCAAATATAAATAAAAATAATACAAATTAAAAAAAATAAAAATGAGGCATGGAGAGAAAGATGATTGGAGCCTAGGTCCTTTCTGGAGACATCCCTTTTACCTGGGAGCTCTAAGACTGAGTTCCTGCAGATCCTTGTCCATGGTTGTGTAGTTCACAGTTGAATAATTTGTGCTTGCTGTAGTCCTTGAAAAATAAACTGTCAACAAATACTGTTGTTGTTGTTGTTGTTGTTGTTGTTGTTGTTCAGGAATGGGTTAGTTGGAGCTCCCCTACTTGTATTAGTTAGGATTGTCTTTAGCTACACATAAGAGAAATCCCAATGTGAGTTTCTTTTTTTCTCTCTGTAACAGTAAATCTGGAGGTGCTTAGATACCCTGTCCTCCACTGGGATGATTCTGACATATGTGCACATGGTTTCTCAAAGGACCCAAGAAACAAATCTTCAGTTTATTTCTCATTTCTATCCAGTAGCTTAAGGATAATAAGGCCAAGACATCTAAAATTATCTTAATTTTCCCTTTATGGATATAAGGTGACTGCTGACATCCAATTCTCATATCAGTATTACAAAGAAGAAGGAGATTTAGTGGAAGGTAGACTGGCACTAGCAGACTTCTGTTTACATTGCACTGATGATAATTGTGTCAAAAGGAAAGCCCTAGCTTCAAGAGAGTCTGAGAGGAAAGCCTTGGCTTTCCACACTCTATAATAGGAAAAAAGCTATCAAGAAGGAATATTGGAAAAGGGATATTGAGTAAGCCAGACTAAAATATCTACCACCTTGCTTTGAAGGTGCTTTTAATTCCATACTTCTTGTGAGTTTGGGGGGGGGGGGGTTGTTTATTGTTTTTCCTACCTTTTTAGTACCTGTAGCCTATAGGCAGGAAGTTGGCTGAAAATACTCAGCTGAAAATCCAGGCCATTTTGTTTTTAGTCAAAAAGGATACATGACTCCGATGGTGTTGTCAGAAATGTAAACTGCAAGTGAGAACCATAAGAAAATCACAACCAAAGAGCAGTTTTTACAGGAACTAGTAACATGTACCCAGATGGTTTTCAGTATGGCTATAGATGAATAACTGATTATTTATATCATATTCCCTACTTTTTGAACCAGTATATGCACTGTAGTTACCTATCCCTGTTTCAGCACTGTATGTAAGTGTTTGAGAGGCAGATAACTTCTCTCTTTAGTTCACAAGTCTTCAAATCAAAAGTAACCATACTTGAAAAGTTCAGGACTGTACCTAAGAAGACTTATCCATACTGGGAGCTAATTTAGATGATGTTATAATTGGCTCATTGGAGTAGATAAGTTTTGCACATGGAAAAAAAAATGAAATCACTGTGGGTGGAGAGTGGAATGTGGCAGAATGCATATTCCAGAAAGGGTCACAACAATATTCTTCATCCTTTGCTCTGTAATATAACTTGTCAATCCACCCTCAAAAAGTGGGATCTATGTTCCATCCCTTTGAAACTGGTAGACTTTGAGAATGCTTGGACAAGTAGAACACAGTATGTATTATACTGTGTCGATTGAGGTGTTAGCTATGTTAGGGGTTGAGTTGTGTCCTCCAAAAATGATATGCTGAAGTCCTATTCTCTATCTTAGAATATGACCTTATTTATATAGAGTCTTTACAGATCTAGTCAAGTTAAAATGAGGTCATTAGGGTGAGTCCTAACCCAATGTAAAATTAGAATGGGTCCTTATAAAAAAGAGGAAATAAAGATACAGAGATAGACACATAGAAAGGGAAGATGATGTGAAGACAAAGGACTGGAGTGATTCATCTACATCTATAAGACAAAGAATGCCTGAGGCTACAAAAAGCTGGGATAGAGTCACAAAGTCACCTTTACACAGAGCATGGCCTTGTAAAAACCTTGCTTTGGTACTTCTCGTATCAGAAATGGGAGACAAATAAATTTCTGTTGCTTTACACCAACCAATATGTGATATTTTGTTATGGCAGCGTTAGGAAACTAATGCAAGCCCTTAGTTGATTTGAAAGTTTCTGTGGTCTCCCTCTTTCTGTGTTGTTTTTTGGGGATCCTGACTCTCCGAACTATACCACTTGCTTTAAGAACTCCAAGCCATATGGACAGACCACATGAAGACATTCTGGTTGACAGCAACATCAATTACCAGCCATGCAAGTGAGCCCTTTTGGAGACTTCAGATAACTAGTTATCAGCTGACTGCAACTACATGAGACTCCAAGTGAGAACTACACAATTAAGCCTAGTCAATCCACAGAACTCTCATATGTAATAATAAACTTTTATTTAAGTCACTTAATCTTGGAATGGCTTATTATAAAGCAATAGATAATGAGAGTTGTAAGCTTGACACTAAACTTCTAAATTCTAGCTTTAAATATAATTTTACACATTTTTAAATGTTTATTTTGAGAGAGAGAGAGAGAGAGAGAGCATGCGTGAGTGCCCACACAGAGGGACAGAGACAGAGGGAGAGAGAGAATCCCAAGTGGGCTCTGCACCATCAGATCTCATGAACCATGAGATCATGACCTGAGCTGAAATCAAGAGTCAGATGCTTAACCAACTGAGCCACCCAGGCACACCTACAATGTTACACATTTAAATATCTGGGTACTATTACTGTTTATCAAGGCAAATTATATTAGAATCCATGGGTATGGTAAGAAAGAAATTTTCCAGATGACATGATTACCTTTGTAGAAAATCAAAAGAATCGACAAAAAAAAAAATCCCTTAAACTAGGAAGTGATATTAGCAAAGTTACAGGATATAAGGTCAGTCTACAAAAATCAGTTGTTTTCCTATATACCAACAATGAACAAGTAGAATTTGAAGTTAAAAACATAATACTATTTACATTAGCATTCCAAAAAAGAAATTGTTAGCTATTTCATTTATATCTAACAAAATATGTATAAGATCTATATGAGAAAATCTATAAGACTCTAATGAATGAAATCAAAGAAGAACTAAATAAGTGGGAGAAATATTCCATGATCATGCATATGATGACTCAGTGTTGCCAAGATGTCACTTCTTCCAAACTTGATTTATTGATTCGAATCAATTCCAGTCAAAATCCCAGCAACTTATTTTGCTGATATTGACAAACTGATTCTAAGATTTATATGGAGAGTAAAAGATCCAGAATGACCAACACAATAATGAAGAAGAAAGTTGGAGGACTGATGCTACCTAACTTCAAGACTTACTATAAAGCCATAGTAACCAAAAGAGTGAGGTATTGGTGAAAAATGGACAAATAGATCAATGGACAGAATAGAGAAAGTATATGTGTACGTGTGTGTATGTATTCTTTAGAATCTTATTCTTTTAAAAAAGAGCAAAGGTTTGGGGTGATTGGGTGGCTCAGTCGGTTAAGTGTTCAACTCTTCTTTTCAGCTCAAGTCATGATCTCCCGGTTCATGAGTTTAAGCCCCACGTAAGACTCTGTGCTGAAAGCACAGAGCCTGCTTGGAATATTCTCTCTCTCTCTCTCTCTCTCTCTCTCTCTCTCTCTCTCTTTCTGTCTCCAAATAAATAAATAAACATTTTTTAAAGGAACAAAGGCAATATAATGGAGCAAAGATAGTCTTTTCAATAAATGGTACTGGAACAACTGGACATTCACATGCACCAAAAAAAAAAAAAATGCATTTAGACACAGAATTTGCTCCCTTCACAAAAATTAACTCAAATGCATCATAGACTTAAATGTAAAATGCAAAGCTTTAAAATTCCTGGAAGATAACACAGAAGAAAATACAGATGACCTTGGGTATAATGATGCCTTTTTAGATACAGCAACAAAGACACATCCATGAAAGAAATAATTGATAAGTGGGACTTCATTAAAATTAAAAACTCCTGGTTTGCTCAAGACAATATCAAGAAAATTAGAAGACAAGTCACAGACTGGAAGAAAATATTTGTAAGAACATATTTGATAAAGGATATATATATATATATATATATATATATATATATATATATACATATATATACAAAGAGCTCTTAAAGCCCCACAGTAAGAAAAAAACCTGATTAAAAAATAGGCCAAAGGCCTTAACAGACACCTCATCAAAGATACACAGGTGGCAAATAAGCATGTGAAAAAAGGTTCCACATTATACATTATCATGGAAATTCAGATTAAAGCAACAATGAGATACCACTGCACACATGTTGGAATGGTCAACATATTGAACACTGACAGCACCACAGGCTGATGAGGATGTAGAACAACAGGAACTCTCATACGTTGCTTGTTGGAATATAAAATGGTATAGCAACCTTGGATGACACTTTGGAGGTTTCATATAAAACTAAGCATACTCTTGCAATATGGTCCAACTCCTTGGTATTTACCCAGAAGAGTTGAAAACTTATGCACAGAAGCTATAAGCAACATTATTCATGGTTGTCACAACTTAGAAGAAACCAAGATGCCCTTCAGTAGATGAATAGATAGACTGTGGTATGCTCAAATGATGGAATATTATTAAGCATTAAAAAGCAGTGAGTTTTCAAGCCATGAAAAGATATGGAGGAGACTTCACACACTTCATGATTCCAACTTCATAATATTCCAGAAATCTATGGAGACAGTAAGATCAGTGATTTCCAAGTGGTGAAAGGGGAGGAGAGATTAATAGAGCACAGAGGATTTTTAGGACAATAAAAATACTTTGTATGATATTATAGTGATGTATATATGTCATTATACTTTTGTCTAAAACCACAGAATAGACAACACCAAGAGCGAACCGTAATATAAACTGTGGACTTTGAGTGATTATGATTTGTCGATGTAGGTAAAAGGTGTACCACTCTGGTGAGTGATGCTGATAATAGGAGAAGCTGTGCATGTGTGGAGGCAGAAGGTATATAAGCTTCTCTCAATTTTGTTCTAAACCCGTACTGCTAAAACAATACTGTCTTAAAAAAAAAGGAAGAAAGAAAGAATGTTTCCTCATTTTTCACCACAGACAGTTCAACCAGGATTTTCAACCATTTGCATTTTAGTTGTTTTAAATACTGGATTTTGAAGGGAGTCTAGCTTGAATAGATTAATCGGAAAACAAGGCAGCAGTAAATACAACCCAGTCATTCCGCCCAGATAAAAATGTATGACTATGTCTACAGAAGCATCCAGCATGATTACGCTGGTCACGTGCTGCCCTTCACATGTCACTATCTGACTAAAACAGTCATTGCCACCATCAGAACCGTAACTTAATTTTTTGTATCTGGTAAACAGGTCTTCTTTCCTTGCTAGATTCTTGTCAAGTGATGCCAGTTAATGGCACCATGTATCAACCTACCATGCTAGGTTTGCTCAGTTTAATCTTTCTTTGGACTAAAATTACAATCATGTCTTTTATGCTCATCAATATTTTCCTACAAACCTGTAGTGAGTACTTAATCAAGCAAAGATACCAGAACACAGTGAGTTACTATCTCTGTTTTTAGAGGGAAATAATTTAAGCACAAAAATACATTTTTTTCAAAAGTACCAGTCATAATGACAAATGAGAAATTTGGGTTTTTCTGTGTCTGGAGAGAATCTATAGTGCAGTTTTACTTCCAAATAATGTCTTTCATACCATTTTCATTTCCATTTTAGGCAAACTACTGAAGGAATCGATCTCCCAATTTCATGCACTGATTTTTCAAAATAATACTAAAAGTTCTACAACCCTTGTATTTTACATAGTGATTTAACATATAAAAAGTACAAAATATTTATACATAGAATAGCATATAATATAAAAATACCTCAGCATGGATGCCTTTATTTATGTTAATTCTTCTGAATTAAGTATTTCTGTGCTGTCCAATGTCTTATAACCTAAATCATAACTCATTCTCAACACAATCCCTAGGCTAATTTTCAATTCTAGTTGAAGTCTCTTTTTTATTCACCCCACTAAGGTGAATCTTACCAATTGGTATTTATCTCCTCCTATCTTAGAACTTTTTTGAGTTTGCCATGAATTTTAATTATTGAGTTACAGTACTCCACACATTTACTATATATTCTATATATTCGGGATGTAAAGGACCTAACTGATTTCAGATTTCTAGTGTCATGTATGTGCTACATTTTTGATACCTTTTTAATGAGTGACTGACAGGTTGTGAAGGAAAACCTTCACTGAAAATTTTGAAGTCCATAAATTTAGTAATAGCAAAAACATTAGCAAAGTCAACATTTAGCTTTCCTCAGAGTACATACTAGGTAGATAAAAGAAACTAAGCACTGACCAATAAATGTAAGAATATTATTTTAATAGCCTAACACTGGGAAATCCACGTCTGTCCACAAGAGGATGATAAATAATTGTGATATGTTTATGCTGTGGAATACTACACAGCAATGAAAAATGCATACAGATAACTGTCATACAGATGACTGCCAAAGATATTTTTAGTCAAAAAAGACTGAAACACAAAAAAGTACATACTGTCTAGTTACAATTTTAAAATATTCAAAATCAAACAAAACAAATTTATGGCAATAAAAGTTAAAAGACTATTTGTTCCTGGTGTGGGAGCAACTGAATGGAGCAAAATTAAGAGATATTAAAGGGATATCCTTTAACTAGTTAAAGGATATCCCTTTAATATCTCTCTATCACACTCATAGTGGGAGACATTAACACAAGTAGAGAAAAACTGATCCAAGAGATGTATCCAAGAGATGATCCAAGAGATGTATATTGAACCCTTAAAGCAACAAATATGTAATAATCCTTCCTTTGATGATCATATATAAAACATTTATACAAATCAACCTTATGAATTCCACATGACAAATCTCAATTTATTCTAATTAATTGTGTAATAATATATTCTTCATTAAGCTGTATTATATATATTTTCTGAGCACAATGTAAATAATTAGAACCAATAATTAAAAGATAATTTCATGTATTTTATTATATTTTTAGATGGATAGATGATAGATTTACTTGGAAAGTTCACACTCTTAAATAACCCATAGGTTAAAAAGTAAAGTAAATTTAAAGTGAGAGATCAAAAAGGAAATTTTGAAGTATTTAGAAATAAATGACGATGAATATTGTCTGCATAGCAGAATGTGGGAAACTTAGAACACTAGAAATTAAAGACAAGTAGACCAGATTAACTAGCAAGGATACATTTCATCAAAAGAGAGTTGCTAAAAGATGCCGTGAAAACTGTATTAGCTGCTTCTCAGACAACTGCTAAAAACAATGTCAAATTATAGCCCTCCCCCACTACTCAATAATGTGATAACTGTTTCTACTTCATAGAAATTATGGTTCCAACAAAGGCTTTGTCTTTTAAAGAAATGCACATTCTTGCTGAATGGACTTCTTGGATGATATTGCCAGCATATTCAGCTGCCCTGGACTTTTCAAGATCTATGGTTTTGAAATGCTCATCACTGTCCTCCTCCCCATCCCCACCCCATTCCTTAATTCTAGAAGATTCTTATCATGCATGAGTGTGCCCCACCATGCTGCCAGAGTTTCCAGTTTTATTTTTTTTTAAGTAGCCTGAGAAAATAACTTTACATAAAATCTTCCAAGTGATATATGTTAGAAGTCATCTTTTTGGAAAACTATACTGAGACAAGCAATATACATGCCTGTCTGCAAACAGGATGCTCACAACCAGTGGTCTTCAGAGTGGGGTCCCTAGTACAATCACATGAGTATCATGTGTGAATCTGTGAGGAATGCAGATTCTCAGGCTGCATCACAACCACTGGAAACTCTGGGGTTTGTCCCAGAAATCTGCCTTAAGCAGGCCATCCAGATGATTCTTGTGCACCTGCAGGTTTGAGAAATAGGGCCTCAGAGGCCTACGAAGTTTAACTGTGACTTCCCATCTTCCCAATTCAGCTAGAACAAATTCATTTGTACCTTACCAATACCTGACAATGATTCTCTTCTTTCTATAGCATCAAATTTGGCATTGCTCAGAAGGGAAACTGTTTGTCAGCTTTTAAAAGCAAAGACTTGAGCATTTACAAATACAGGTACAACACACTGGAGAAAAAGAATAAAAGAGAATTAAATTTGTTTTTTTTTCTTTTTTTAAATTTGTTTTTAATGTTTATTTATCTTTGAGAGAAAGAGACAGAGCACAAGCAGGGGAGAGGCAGAGAGAGAGAGAAGGAGACACAGGATCCAAAGCAGGCTCCAGGCTTTGAGCTGTCAGTCCAGAGCCAGACATGGGGGCTCAAACCCACAAATCGTGAGATCATGACCTGAGCCAAGGTCAGACACTTAACCAACTGAGCAATGCAGGTGCCCCATAAATTTGTTTTTAATTGAAAAAGAAATATCTTTGTCATATGGGCTTTATCTTTTGAAAGGCAACTGGTACATAGAATTGCATGTACTCAGTGGGGTCCTCAAAGTTTCTGTGTCAATTTTATTGAACAGCCCTGGGTTTTTTCCCCTTAAGGGAAAAAAGGAATAGAGAATACTCCAGCTGTTAAATTATGTCCTTACTTGAATAGAAAAACAGAACAAAAGTACGAAGGCAGGGAGATATGCTTGTAGGAGACAAGCTCCTATGCAGTTTGGTCCAAAATTGCACATGTTCTGATTAGGATTTGTGAGTATCGATCTTTCCAAAAACAAAAGATTGTGTTTTTCTCATAACTTCTGGCTATGTTGATTTGTCTTCTACAGAAAGCCCAAGTCCTAACAAGGCAGAAAGGAGTCAAACCTAGTAAAAACTCGACATCTGATTTTCTACTAAAAGATGTTATAGTGAATAATTAAATACAGTTTGATTGATTTCTGAGCTGTATCCATGGTGTTTCAGGGAAACAGAGTGTGTTGCATTATAGGCCACTTGGGTTTGTGTTGAAATAGCCAGTTGAATATTGATAAGCATAAATATAATCTCAGTTTCCTATGACATGTGAGACCTTCCAGGACTCAAGAACAATATCTATCACTAAATTGCAGAGAAAACAGAAGGCAAAGACAAAAATACTCCTTTTATCCTTTACGTCACTTTGATCATATCTAAAGTTAAGCGTAGACCAAAATGAATGAAGTCAGTTGACTGTTCTTCAAAATATATTACCCATCTGACTCATTGAGGTTTGAAATTCACCAAAGAAGCTTTGTTTTATAAGTTAAATATAGCACACCTTCAGTGGTCTCACTTTAATTAATTGAATTCCATGACTCATTTATGATTGAGTTTGAACTCATTTGGGACAGTGAGTTGGGACAGTGAGTTTGATTAGAGTATTGCCAGGAACACCTTGAGGGTGTGCGAGGATGACCACAGTATTGGGGAAAGGTGGACATAAGAGGAGTTGGGCTACTGCCCATTTTCCCCTCTATCCAGTGAAGAAGTAGATAATATGATTTATGAAGAGAGAAAGCCAGGGGCACCTGGGTGGCTCAGTCGGTTAATCATCCAACTCTTGATTTCGGCTCAGGTCATGATCTCATGGTTTGTGAGTTCAGCAGCACTGACAGTGCATAGCCTGCTTGAGATTCTTTGTCTCTCCCTCTCTCTCTGCCCCACCCCCATTCGCTCTCTCTGTCTCTATCTTATAAATAAATAAACAAACTTTAAAACCAGAACAAAAAAAAAAGATAAAGCAAATATTTTTAATAAAAACACTTTGACTTATATATACCTTTGACTTATAAGCATGCTAAGAATCACATTTCCATCCATTGGGAAATTTCTGAAAGTGTCCAAGAAGCAAGTTCTAGCCAGTCTAACCTTGATGGGTTCTGCTTGCTATTTTTCTACTAGTGAAGCTTGTGAGGGCCAGTGAGTGAACAGGAGAAGAAATAGACCTAATACCTAATTCTTCATTGACCTCATGAAGGGAACTTAAGCTAGTGTTTGAAAGACAAAATCTGTATACATGAATCTTAGTTTAACTTATAATTTAAAGTATTATTTAAGTAAGAAAATGCACAAATATATAATTTAAAAAAGATAGTTAATCAAGGGGAAAATGGGAAATTGAAGCCAAAGCAACAGTGCTTGAGTCAGACCATGCATTCAAAACCAGGTTGCACCAGTTACTTGTGAATGACCAAATATGTTACGTATTCTCTGTGTCTCCATTCCTTTGGTTGTAAATGGAAATAATAGCAATACCCATGCTTCAAATTATTTTGTGTTGATTAAAGGAGATAATGTTTGTAACAGCCTCTAGAATATAATATGTTCAAAATGAACCTCAATTTGAGATTGGCAGATGGTAGTGAGTTTAAATTATCAGTCAATCTTTGGAGAGTGGAACCATCCAGAATAAATTCCTGGAACAAGTGGTACTTGAAACAGAATTAGAGGAAATAGGAGGTTTGGACTGATGAGGGGGACGTGGAGGTAAGAGATGATGCACAAAGGTGGGAATCTGGCCACAAACATGTATGAAAAGACCACCCGAGGGGCGCCTGGGTGGCGCAGTAGGTTAAGCGTCTGACTTCAGCCAGGTCACGATCTCACGGTCCGCGAGTTCGAGCCCCGCGTCAGGCTCTGGGCTGATGGCTCAGAGCCTGGAGCCTGTTTCTGATTCTGTGTCTCCCTCTCTCTCTGCCCCTCCCCCGTTCATGCTCTGTCTCTCTCTGTCCCAAAAATAAATAAACGTTGAAAAAAAAACTTAAAAAAAAAGACCACCCGATTCCCAATCGAATCTTTTCTTTCTTTCTCAATGTTTTAAAATTACTGGAACATGAACTAGCCAGTTTTTGATAGGAGACGGAAAAGTTGATCCCCCTTTTGTCTGTGAAGAGATTTCATTCGGCATCTTTACACAAGTGGTGCTTCACCCTGTTTGATAAGCAGAACATAACTGGAGGCTGTGCCATCAAATAAACTTGGCTCTGGGATTTGTCACTTCTTAGCTAGGCAACTCAGCAAATTGCTTGGTGTCTCTGTGCCTCAGCTTGCTGATATGTCATATAGAGAGAAGTATAGCCTCTCAGAAAAGCTTAGAGAATTGCTCTTAGAGTCCAATAACTAAGATAATCTAATTGACAGTAACTTTTCAATAAATGTTACTATTTTATTTTTATTTGCATTATTATCTGAATGCATGAACTGTTGAATCTCCTTGGAACAAAAGCATTGCATAAAAATTCAAGCCCGAGGATTATTTTTATTCCCTGAGTAGCTGAATTGAACAGGGACATGTGACACAAAAAGAGACTCGGGTCCTATATGGACATCTGTTCTCTTTTGGAATAACTACCCAGTCTGTTGTTGGCAGCTACCCAGTCTAGCAATTCACTATTTCCCGAGCTGGATTACAATGACATGGCTAATGTTGCATTATACATTATATTTGGAGCAGACCCCACATGTTTTTTTTTTCTTTTTCATTCTTTAATACCTGTTTCCTAATTGATTTTCACGTAAATGGAGTTGTAATGCTTCTATTATCCTAGCTGAGCTCTTCCTGAATAAAAAATGGAGGCCCCAGTTTGCAAGGTTTAATAATGTTACTCTTGAAGTATTTTAAACCATAAAGAAATGAAGTGGGTAACAGCATAGTTTCTGTGGGGAGCAGATTCTGAGGGAAAGAATAGCATGCAGGAAGTTTATTAGGGGTGCTTCTGGAATAATCGCCTGAGAAGGGAAGGGATGAGAAGGGATCAGGACTGCTCAAGGAGAGAAGATGGGCCTCACCAATAAGCAATTGTTTTGTGCCAGAGTCTCCTCTGGTCCAGAAGTAATGTTGTGGCAGGGCCGACCCTTGTGGTTCTTATCATTGCAAGACTCCCTCAGCAATAACCAGCAGGAAACTTTGGTGGGGGGGGGGGGGGTAAGCATTTATTACTTACAGGACCTGGAAATTACACAGCACATCTGGGGTCACACAACAAAGTTGTGGGTAGAGAGAAATAGAGATCCCCAGGCCTGGTGTTCTACCTGTCCAGGGGGAGGGGCTAGGGTTTCTTTATTTGTGCATTTAAAACATAAGTGCCAGAATTTAAACCACAGGAAGACAAAAAACAAGCAGCCCAAATGGTCAGTTATAGAAACCAACCAAGATTTCTGAAAGAAAGAAGCCTGGGAGTTAGAGTTTTGGTGCATGGGTAGCCTGGCTCTTTCTAAAGTCTTGTGGCTGGCAATGTGCTTTTTGGAGATAGGTGTCTTTGCAGGAGTGGTTGTTGCCTTACTGTCAGCGCTTACACTATAGCAACCCTTAAACCCAAATTGTCTTTCAGATTTCCTCCTGAGAGGGTGAGGAGGCAGACTTTTTTGCCTCAAAGACATTGACTATTTGAGCACGGTCCATCACTAGAGATGGGCTCTTGCCTCGGGGGAGGCAACTTTCCTCAGCCAAACAATTCCAAAAGGTAGCTAGGAGTTCGAGGCTTCCAGACCACACTCCTGGCAATGAAGCCCACATTTCTATGGAGGGATTTCCCCAGCATATCACAGAACATCATAGGATATATTACAAGATGAAAAGGAAAACAAATATGTATCTAGTCTCATATATATGGATATATGTATGTGTATATATACAAACACACACATGCACACATGTATTTTATATAAATGCAGATATTTCTTTTAGCAGGAGCTTGGTCATTAGCAGAGCCTACAATATTATAAAGTATTCCCATTGCATGTTTATTTTCTAACTTAGATGAGAAGTCTTGATCAGATAATTAGCATAGAAATAAATGAATGTTAGGAAAAGTCAAAGGCCAACACTACACTGTCTTTCTTTCTCTTATCGTTCTTAATAGAGTAAGAAATATTTTAAACTCCAATAAGAACTGTGTTTTTTTTCACTATTCTGCCACCACCCGCCCTGGTTCACCTTACATGTGAGAAAAGAAAAGGGAAAGAAAGGAGAAGGGAGGGAGAGGGAGAATAGGGAGAGGGGTGGAGGGAAGGAAAGAGAAGAGGAAAAGGAAAAGGAAAAAATCAGCCAGAGACATATTGAACTACTTGCGAAGGATTTAACACAATTATGTGAAACTCAGTACCCACATGACAACAAAAAAGAAATTAAGACCAATTTATTCTAGAAGAGTGGAGAGATGCTCTGATTATATAGCAAATTGAGCTTTCCTGAAGTGGTAAAGTTAAGGCTAGATTTGGAAGAACTCACCAGGCTCCGTGGACAGGCTATGACACCATATTATAAAGGCACAGCAAGCTCAGGTCTAATTCAGACAGCCATCGATACTGCAGGGTGCAACATGGCAGTGGGAGTATTGAAGCAGCAATCCAATTTGGACTCCAGGCGGGGTTTCTGTCAGAATGCAGAGGGTTTGCCTCTGTGACAGTGCTGTGGGGGTTACATCATGACTGGAAATTGATGGGCAAGGCAATTTAAGTTTCCTTGTCCTTCTTTCTCTTACTTTTAGTCTTCAAAGATATAGTAGGCCAGGAAAAATGGCTGATTTTAAATGTGTACCTTTGGGAGTGGGCTATGGCAGGAGGTCATGATGCCCTGGAAGTAGTGGTCAGCCCAATGAACCAGGAAAGAGAAACTTGGGTGATAGGAATTTTTTTTTAAATGAAGGTAAGAACTAGATAACAGAAAACAAAAAGTTTCAAAAAGAAACAAAGTCATTGTATTTATTCACACAGCAGGAGTCTAGGTATGTGAAGCAGAGCTATTTCTTTAAATTTTAGTTTGTTTAGAATCTCTAAATAATTCATACTGTCATTTAAAATGGTAGTAGCCTTTTTAAGGACAGTACTGACTCTATGTGCTCTACTCCCTCTAATAATTTCAGTCATTTGCAAGTGAAGTCAGGCTAATTGTGGAAAGTTCTTTAGAAGAAATGGAAAAATAATCCTCATGTGAGCAACCTTTGAATGAAAGTTCATATGTGAAAGGGGACATCATGACCCCTGAATATATTCAAATAATCACTCATGTCCTTATTCTTGTCTCTCCTTTTCTAAAATCAAGCCATCTTTATATTTTTAAGCTCTTCTGTGGACCCAAGAATCAGATCAACAAATTATGGAATAATTTCTTTTCTTATGGATATGCTGTGTTTGACCAAAATAGGGGAAAGTTCTTTGAGGTATGTTTCAAGTTATAAATGCTCAAAAGTGTAAGCTTTTGGACAGTAGGAAATTGCTGGTTTTGGTTGACTCTTGTCCTGGTTTTTTTTTTTTTTTATTTTTTTAATTTTCTGTGAAAAAAATTTTAATGATTAAAACTTTTAATTGTTATATATTTTTTAATTTTCTCCTATGGACAACAACATAAATGATTTCCTAGGCAACACAGATGTGTTTTTCAGAGGCAAAGAAAAATTAATGCCATTTTTCTCAGTGTAATAGTAGCTTGTACTCAGCCATTTACCCCTACTTCTGTGGATACATCTACAATCAGTTTTAGTGAGCACTTGGATATCTCTGTGCTTCAAAGCAAATGTAAGATCTTTCATCCCCCCAAGCTGAAACAGTGCCATTTATCATACAGTGAAACACTGTACTGTGAGGGTGGTTTTAGTTTAGCCTTTCCTCACCTTTTAACCTCCCAGCTTGAAACATGCCCATTTATCATTAAGAGGAACATTGCCCTGAGAGTAGGTTAAATTTAAAAGCATTTTGTTCCTGAGTAGCAGAGTCTCAAAACTTAATCACAGAGAAATGGAAGTTTGAAACAGAAAATTCTTATTTGAGGATTTGCCTCCATTTACGGGAGAACAAAATTGCATCCTAAAATACTCTATCCCTGTCCTCCACTAATAGCTGGGTAAGTCCATGCCCATGCTGTTTGTTGAAGCACTTAACTATGGTGTAACCTCCCTTCAGTTGGGTTTGAACTGCTGCAGAGCACAGGTTAAGGAAGGCATTAAGCAGAAAGCTTAAAGGCTTCTAAGCTCCAAATTCTCTGCAGAAGGGAGTTGTGTATAATGAAGCACCAGAAGTAAAGCAGGAGTTAAAAGGTCTTGAATTTGGAAAGGAGGGAAGGAGAAGTATTTTTTAGTCACACTGGGTAGGTTTGGGTAGCCAAAAAAAATAAAAACTCCTCCTGTTGCTTAGAGAGCCATTTTGGAACAAATGGTACAGGACATTTGTGAGAGTTGGTGTACCTACCCCTCCTAAATTCCTGCATTCTCAAGGAATTGTGCAATATCCAGGAGGAGAGCTTCATTTATTCCTGACCCTATAGGAGACTAAAGGAAATGGACATTTCCAAAAGTACTGGAATACCAAGGGAATGCTCCCCAATAGAAAGCTAAGTGAGAATTTTTAATGGGTGTGTATCTTCCAAAGGGTCATTTAGGTCAGTGGCTATCCCAGCTGAGTGCACAGCATAATCACCTGGAGGGAGTGTTAAACAGAGCTCACTCATTCTGGGATGAGCAAGCTGCCATGCTGTGAGCATTGCTATGGAGAGACCATAGCCTGACTGTATCCTCATAGGAGACTTGGAGCCAGAACCACCTGGCTAGGCCACTCCCAGATTCCTGATCCCCAGAAACTGTGTGAAGTAATAAATGTGTGTTAAGATGAAAATTTTTGGCATATGTTGCTACTCCAAATAGATAAAGAATACAGTGGTGAACGATGCTTTGAATGTAAAACCCCTAAGTTTGAAAAATTGTAGACAAAGGCCTAGAATAAACTCCAGTTAGAACTTCAGCCCAAATATTTGGACTAACCAAAAACATGATCAGTGGGAAGTAACATCTCATGAATTAGAACACTGCATGGGCTGGACTGGGAAAGGATCAGTGGCTCATCTAGATCAAAAATGACAGGAAGAGAAGTTTCAAATGAGATTAGGTTGAAGCTATGAGCCTGGCTCCTTCATGGAGGAAAAAAATAAGTTTCATCCATATGCTGCATAAAATCTGAAAACTGATAGCATGTAAAGTTTTTATTTATAATTGTAATATACATATTTGTAAATGTGTGTATTTATCTAATCTATAAAACTTGTATACATACACATGTCAAATTCAAAATAACTATCAACCTGCATGTACAATATTTTAGACACTGACTTCAAGTCTTCTCAAATAGTTACCTCTGTGAAATACCAATTATGATACCAAAAAGCAAGGGTGACAAACATGTTTCAAGTCATAAACCAATTCAGCATTTTGTAGAAGCTCCATAGTTCACCATGTTAAGAACTCTGACCCCACAACTAGACTTAATGCGGAAAATGTGATGATCATTTATAAATGGCTATCTTGGGAATAGTGTAGGTAGAGCTTTAGCGTTTCAGTAGAAGAATCAAGCCAATACTTGGAGATGGAATTTTCTTTTCCAGAACAGATGAAACAGATAAGAAGCACCTATAGATTTGGTTGCTCATTTGTTTTGGGGTGAGGAAAATTTAATGCAATTCAATTTACATCAATTTTATTCTACAGAAACACATGCCAATGAAATGACCCTTTAGTAAAAAGAATAGCATGTTCTCCTTGAGATCTTGGATACATTTTCTACAAACTCAAATGAATGTCTATATAAAAATGGCATCCTGTATGTAGTACTACAACACAGTTTCTTGAGAATAAGTCAGACCAATATGCACTCAAAAATAAATAAATAAATACATAACAGCAGAGCCAAGTTCCTTCCTCTCTGACATGATCATTACAGTCTATTTGTTCCGGCCACTTCAAATATCAGATCTAAGGTTAATGTAGAGAGTGGCATTAAAAGGCAGGGAGATGTATAGGGCAAATGATTCCTGCTATGAAGTCAATTCTAAAACGTCACCTGTTTTCATAGTCAGGAACTCATATCAACTTTGGTCTCCATAATTAATTTTAAGAATAAATCATACTATTTTTTTTATATTTATAGCTAAGCAGTATACTATATATATGTGTGTGTGTGTATGTATATATATATATATATATATATACATATATACATATATATATATGTATATATATATATATACATATATACATATATGTATATATGTATATATATATATACATATATATACATATATATATATGTATATATATGCATAATTAGAAGAAAAGTCTGCATATTAGGTGTTGCTTTTGTGGCCCAAACATTCCAGGACACAAATAGGAATGTGGAGCATTTGGGTTAAGGTTATGAAATTTACCTTGCAGAAGTATTAACCCTAAATCTCATATATTAGTTTTCAAAGTCTGTCATAACAAAGTACCACAAACTGAGCAACAGAAATGTATTTTCTTGTAGTTCTAGACACTGGAAGTCTGACATCAAGGTGTTGGCCCTGTTGGTTCTTCCTGAAGCCTGTGAGGGAGACTGTTCCATGCCTCTCCTCTGGTTGCCGGTGGTTTTCTCATAATCTTTGGCATTTCTTGGCTTGCAGAAGCATCAGTTGATGTCTGCCTCCATCTTCTCCTAGTGTCTCTGCCTTTGTGTACAAATGTCACCTTTTTTAGGGACACTAGGCTTGTTGGATTAGGTCCTACCCTAATGACTTCATCTGCAACTACCCAATTTCCAAATAATGCTACACATTCCAAGGCACTGAGGGTTAGGACTTCAATAAGTGAATTTGTGAACAGGGTACATAATTCAACCCGTAACATTGCACTCTCCAAGTTTGCAAGTTAAGTGCTAGTCTTATCTGAACTCATTGATGTCAACATCTAGATTTGTTCTGAAACACACAATATGAGGTCCCTGAGAAATTACTTAGCTTTAGATCAGAGAGAGGTGACTTATAACAAAGTGAGGACTCAGAAATGCTAGCACAGCATCCAGCTTTTCCAGTACAAGGGGTTTGTCAAGGTCTTAGAAGATTTTCAAGTAAATTTGTCACAGGCCTAGTCCCACTTAAAAAATAAGACTTGTAGTTTACTTTTGAAAAGGATCATACTTGGGGCACCTGGGTGGCTCAGTTGGTTGAGTGTCCAACTTTGGCTCAGGTCATGATCTTGTGGTTTGTGGGTTCCAGCCCCACGTTGGGCTCTGTGCTGACAGCTCAGAGCCTGGAGCCTGCTTCACATTCTGTGTCTCCCTCTTTCTTTTCCCCTCCCTGCTCTCACTCTTTTTCTTATCTCTCAAAAATAAACAAACATTAAAAAAATGAAAATGATCATAGTTACTAGGAGTATAGCCATGTTTAGTACCAAAGGGAGGATGCTTTCTTAATTCCAGATCCCATCTACTTGAGAAAACAATATCCCCTGATGCAAAGGAGAAAACTGACAAGATCAGCAAGAATATTACATTTTTCAAGAAAATTATGTGGTCATCCCACCTATGTTTTGAGGTATTTATGAGTATCCAACACAGGGTTAAGATTTTCTTAGAAAATGTGTTGAACCCTTTGAAGTCTCAAGGCAAAGGTAATTCAAAATCCCTACAAAGTGAACCCATTTATGGCCCACTTGCAATAAATAGCTTAAGCTTAGAGTTATTTTAGGTAAACTTGGATGATATGGTTTGCTCATAAACAAATGCCAATAAATATTCATGAGAAAACTTGGTTTCAGCAAGTAAGCTTTGCTGGTCTATCACCCAATATAAATCATGTGTGAAATGCGTATCTTGTATTACTTACCTAACTAGTTAGGGTAGCTTTTATAGAGAAACCCTACACGTTATCCAAGGATTTGGCTGAGGTTGAATGTCTTATTTGGCCCATGAGCCAGAAAAGCCACGGTATTTTCAGATAGATTAAATTTCAGCATGCTCAGAATTTTCAAAGAAATTGACATGCAAGCTAGCAAGACAAGAAATCAGAGCAACAGAATACACAACCACCAATGAGGAAAGCAAACCAAAGGGTCAGAAACTTAGCAAGTGACTAGAATAGACTACCTGAAAACCACTGCTAAATATTAAAGCAGTTGTGGCTTCTGCTATACATGAAACATTTTTTCTGTGCTCTGTTGTGATAGGAATTATTTCCAGGATATGAACAGCACAGACTCTTCCACATGCTGGGTAAACAATTAGATTGGGAAATGTTCAGTGTGTGTGTGTGTGTGTGTGTGTGTGTGTGTGTGTTTATTTTTTTCTGACAAGAGTCAAAGCTAAGGTCAGTGTTCACCAAGAAGGATCATGGTCTTTGTAAATTACAGGTAGAATAGTACATATTTATGTGCTTATAGTACATACAGCACCTGCCTACACATGACTTCATTGTCTTGCTCAGAGCTCAGCTTCTCACTGGGTAGAAGAGGGAATGGTGAATGCTATCCTGATTCTAGCACCTCTCTCTGCCTCTGCCCCTATTACTACATTCTATTCTGAGAATCACAAGGCTTTGGATAAGCCAGATATTACAGTCCCTTTTTATTTGGTAGAACTTACTGGGGAAAACTCTACATATATCTTGGTGTCAATGAACGGAAGCCAAGATTGATAAATTTTAGGAGGGGCTTACTTATCTTTGAAATCTAGGAAAACATGCCCATGTAATTGAAGTTGTTTGGCCTCCCAAAATACAGCTGTCAGAATATAAAAGAATCATCCATTATGATTGTAAAGAGATATTAAAAGGTTTTCACTCTGTTAATTATTCAGAATTTCTTCTGTGGTCCCATAGGTTTTTCCTTACAAATTATTGCTATAGAAAATTAGAAGGTTGTGTTAGAAGGCTAAGATGGTGACAGGGTCTTCAGGCTTTGAGATATGGAAAGTTGTGAGCCCGTGTATGGTTTTATATGTCTAAAAACATAATCAAAGATCATATTTCTTAACACATTTGTTTGCATAAAAATATTTCCCCCCAAATCAGAAAGAATGTATCCAGATAATATTGCTAATTAACATAGCATTTCAAACTTAACTACAACCTTATTACTATGCTTACAGATTCTTTGGTTCAGTAATTTAGAAAGAGCAAAGCAGAAATGATTTGTCTCTGCTCTACAATATCTGGGGCCTGAACTGGAAAGAATTGAAAGCTGGGTTGACTCAACATCAGGAGCATAGATTCATCTCAGTGCTCATTCACTCACATAACTGGAACCTAGGATAAGAAAACTCAAAAATTAAGATGTTAACCTGGAGTGCCTACATGTAGCTTTGCCATATAGCTTCGCTTCCTCACAGCAAAATGGCCTCAAGGTAATCAGATTTCTTAACACGGTGGTTCAGGGCTTCAAGTGTCAATGTTCCAGCAAGCAAAGCAAGAAGTTGCATGTTTTTTTTTCTGACAAAGAGACAGAAGTTACTGAATATCATCTCCACAGCCTCTTATTGGTTATAAGCAAGTCAGTAGCCCACTCAAATTCAAGAGGAGAAGGCGGAGACTATACCTCTTGATGAGAACAGTATCATGTAGAATGGGAAATACTGTCCGTGGTCATCTTTGAAAGGTACAGCCTGACACAAAAGGTTTTATTTTGTCCAAGTGAGTTATGAAACAAAATATCTATAGATTACATGGTAACTTTTACATGTTTAGTCAGCACTCGTTTACTAAACATCATATACTTAATGACCTCTGCACTAGGAATTATGAAGTTTTAATAAAATATAATGCATGGCCTGTGTTGTCATGGAGTGAACAACCCAATTAAGCATAAAACATGGCTGTAATATTCAAAGCTTATTTTGGGGGCACCTGGGTGGCTCAGTCTGTTAAGTATCTGACTTGATTTCATAGCTCGTGAGTGCAAGCCCTGCAATGACAGCATGGAGCCTTGGGATTCATTCTGTCTCTCTGTCTCTCTCTGTCTCTGTCTCTGTCTCTCTATCTCTCAATCTTTCTCAAAATAAATAAACATTTTAAACAATTATTTTGTTTCTTGCTAAAACACTATATATATATATATATATATATATATATATATATATATATATTCATTCAGTGAGGGGGCTCAGAGAAAGATTGCATAGTTATTGAAGGTTGGTAGGAGATGGGCCTTCAACTGGGTTTGGAAGAAGAGGAACCAATCCAATTTAACAAAGAATCCTAGAATTGTATAAAGGCAAATAAGACAGAATTGCTTCAATCAAAGAGAGAGAGATAAGACAACTGTACCAAATGGAAATATAAAAGAAGATATAAAATCTCAGTGAGAAAAATAGAAAAGGATTTATGAAGATAACACCATTTAAGATTAACTTGGAAATGCAGAACATTTGAGGTACATAAGAGGAACGTAAGAGTTCATGATTTTCTAGATAAGGCTATTCAGAAATACTTGTGTAGTCTAACATGGCAAGAATATATAATATGTTTAGTGCAGAGTAAAAGAAAAAAACAGAAAGAATAAATAGGATCATGAAGTGGTTCACCTTATACTTTTCTGAAGATTATGTACACACTGGGTGGCCAGTATTTGCACATGAAGAGGAAGATAGAGTGACCGGAGGTGAGCTTCAAGAAGTTAGCTCATTCTGGAAACAGTGAAGGACAGAGTAGAACAGAAAAGACATGGAAGCAATGAAACCCATCAGAAATCCCATTCAGCTGTTGGAATTCTTGTGTATTTTTAATACTAGTCAAGTCAGCTTCACCACCAGTAGTCGTGCAAAGCATCATATTAGAAAAAATAAAATAGCTAGCCACTGAGAATTTTTTTCTCTCGTATGTTCTTATTTCTTTTCTGCTATTTCTGTAGTGGCTTAGAACAAATCTTAGTGCTTTGTTACTGGCATGTATTTTTAAATTGAAACCATTCATAACAATATATGTGGAAGCATGTGGAGACTTTTACTCTGTTTCTGGAGTCTTATTCTACATGGTGGAGTCACACTATCACCTCAGCTCTCTTGGGTATTCTGTGTAACACGGGAACATCTGAGAAACTGAGTAAGGATATGAATTGTTCTGTATAGAACTTGTTTGTGTGACTTGTCATGCATTTCTGTCCAGAGCCACACCTACACAATCATGAGGGGCTTAGTTGGCTTGTGTTCCATATCCGACCTTGGGATCAAAATTGGTCCTTCTGTTCCTGGTGCCAAGAGGAATTTATGGGCCTCACATTCTTCATGAGCCAGACCAGGCTGGCCCACTGGGATGGTTCTGGGAGGGAAGAGGAACAAACAAATGCCCAGGCTCCTAAGATTGTGAGATATGACAAGAGAAAAAACCCCAGCTTGCTCAGGACTGCACATAGGCAAACTTAATGACTAACTGCAGATCACACATGGATGGTATTTCTGTTGCCCTGGTGGGAATAGTTAGTTGGAAGCCTCACCTGAGGGGAGGACACTCTTCCCAGAGACACTCAATCTGGACTCTATCTAACCCAGCTGTTCACTGTGAGGCCTCACCAGCCACAAGGTTGGATGTTCTGGGGTGCCTAGGTGGCTCAGTGAGTTAAGCATCAGACTTCCACTTAGGTCATAATCTCATGGCTCATTAGGTTTGAGCCCCAAGTCAGGCTCTGTGCTGACAGCTCAGAGCCTGGAGCCTGCTTCAGATTCTGTGTCTCCCTTTCTGCCCCTCTCTTGCTCATTCTCTCTCTGTCTCTCAAAAATAAAAAATAAAAACATTTAAAAAAAGAAAGTTGGATGTTCTAAGTACCCAATTTGATGTATTAACCCTTCTTTGTTCTTCTCTATAGTTTTATCCTTCTTTATGTTTAATTCCATATATTCCCTTTCTAAGTAAACTTTCCTCCACAAAACATAAAGTGTGGCTATTTGTGAATTACCATTGTTCAAAACACCAATGTCATTCCACATATCAACTATCATAACTGAATACACATGTATGTTATATTATAGATTATATTACATGCATTTATGTGCATAATTATCTTGTATGTTAAAGAATATAAATATATAAATATTTAAAATTAGTAAGTTTTATTTCTTCTTTATTTTTACATAAGGAATAAATGTTGACACAAATTCTAGGATTTCCTTTTTGTGCCCTACTGAATAACCATTTAAAATCTCAGCACTGTATGAATCTCACTTTGGATAACCCTGGTGTAAGCCCAGGAAGGAAAGCTGTTGAGAGTAGATGGCAAAGAAATGAATGAATGTGAAAGAGACAGAATGGAATTGGCATCTCACTGAATATGGCATTTTAGAAGTTCTTTTTGAGAACACTTATAGGGAAATTTTATATTCTTGTGGGATCTTGGCTATTTTTGGCTTAAGCAACTACATTTAACAATATAAACATCAAAAGTTTTATCTTGGTGCTCAAACATACTGCTTAAATGCATATGTATCCTCCTGAATATGAAATCAAATTTTCACACATTCCCAAGACAATAGCCCCTAATCAGTGAATGCATCAGGTTCTAGAAGAAACTATCCAATGTGAGGATGCAATTCTCAGAATGTACACCTAATCAGTGGCATTTTGCATGATTTCCACCAGACAAAAGAATTACCTTTCAAAGAAGAAAAGATGCCAAAACATTTGTAGGAAGACCCCACTTAAGCTAAGTGCTAAGTATAATTCACTCAAACACTTTTCAGTATTCACCTTTCTCAGCTTACTTCATCCACATGATCTGTAGTCATTCTATCAGAAGACAAATGTGCCCATCAGATGGGTGCTAGAAGGAAGGCAGAAGAGCAAGATAAATGTCATCCATTTGTCTGGGCCAGTCTTTAGGCTTAGGATTATAATACAGTCATGAGAGAATCTGCAGTGGGAGAGAGGAACCAGGAGGACACACAGGCGAAAGGTGGTCTAGTACCAGGTTTCTCCCTGAACATGGTGACACAGAACTTCTTTGTACCCTATTGTCCTCTGTAATTCACCAAGGGACTTCATAAATGTTAGAAATGATCTATATCTCTACTCTCTTGCTCACTGTCCCAAATAGACTTTCTTAACACTGGCGGCTTCGCTCCAAGTCTTTCTTATCTATTAGCCCCAGTTTTCATATAAGAATATCTAGCTAAACCAACTGTTTTCCTTGGGGTCAAGAACTTTTCGTCTGTGTAATCTCATTTGGGGACTGTTTAAATATCCTCCCTTAATACCTACTCATTGTCATGCCTGTGATGTATACGTGGTTGGGATATTTAACCTTCTCTTTTGTTTCAGACCACAGATCCTTTTGATCTTGGACTCGTGTTACTGGCTTTTGCTTTTCTGGATGTTTTGTTTTGCATATGTTGAAACCACTACTTGCTTTTCCACCCCTGACCCAAATCCAGTGCTCTTTCTGATATTCTTCATTAAATGTCTTTTGTCAGACATAAGAAAACCTATTATATCCCTCTCCAAAGAGTTTTTCAAACATTATAGCTAGAAAAATTGAGTTCCCTGTTTTTAAGACAAGAGTAGAAAAACTACAGCCCATAGGCCAAATCTGGTCCAGTGTTTGTTTTTGTAAACGAAGTTTTATTGGAACTCAACCAACACCTATTGTTTTATATATTGCCTATGGCTGCTGGCATACAGCAGTAGTTGTGACAGAGACCATATAACACACAAAGCCTACAATATTTACTATCTGGCTCTTTACAGGAAAAGGTTGGTGATCTCTGAGTTAGGGGCCTAGGGACACAAGACCATCTGCATAATACAAATATTTGACATTGAAATTTTTAAGAAGGAGAAACAGAGGAAGTAAAGATAACTACAGGATCCTTGTTTAATTTCTTGTTATTTCCATTCAATATTCTCGTGGTATAGAATAAAAAACTTTTTTATGAAATCTCACAATGCCTCAGAAGTTTGAATGCACATTATGAGGATCCTAAATTCATGGGAAATTCTAGAATAAAAATTAAGATTTTGTTTAGCTTACTCCGAGCAAAAACTCAAATCTTCCTAAACAAAAGCATCTGAGCCCCACAATCTCTGATTCAAAACAAATCAAACCTTTTTTTTTTTTTTTTATCATGGCCAGAAAATAAGAGGGGGAGAATCAGAATGGTCTAGACAAGACTGATGCTGTTTATCAGGTTAGTTTTTCTCCCCCTTCTCTAGAGCCAGGTCATTTTTCTTCTATTGTGGTACCATAATTACTTTCATACTAAAGTATTTTTTTTTGTCACCCATGTGGCTTTGAGAAATGAGACATTTATGGAAACACAAAAGACTGATTGTTCTGGGCAATGCAGACAACTTCCTAGCTCTTTCCCATATAATTACTTTGGAGATGAGTTTGAGAACTTGTCAGGGCTCTTTCTGGAATGTATGGTATCCTATTGCCTTTTATATTATCATATTGTCGCTTTATAAAAAATTGTAACTTAGCGTAGTCATAGAAAATGTAACACTGAAGCAAAATTCAGGCTTATGATATATCATCTTAAAGTTCTTGTTGTACACCACTATTTTTCCCCCGACTAATTTGATGAGAATTATGTCATGCATGTGTTTCAGTTACACAGCTTGCTTTCCACTCCTGCAAGATGAAAGAAAAGCTAAATGGACTGGTAAACATGGATAACAATCATCCTACAACATGAAGACCCCTTTGTCCCAGGCATCTGTTTAAATGAGAGGCAGTGGGAGCCTCATTTAAAGCCCTAGGGGCTATGCTGTCCAATAAATTACCTACAATAATTCTATAGGTAAGAAAGTTTGCATGAAGACAACATAAAACATGGGATAAACTTGGGAATAAAGTTGAGGCCCTCAGAATACTCCTCATCAATTTCTCTCTCATTAGGCAAAGTCCAGTCCAATGAGAAAGAACCAAGAACATATAACATGTGAAAACCAGCAAGAGAAAAACAGAACATTGGCTCTGATCTCATCGCCTTATATCCTATTAGAATGCTTGCCCGTGTTCAAGTAGAGGTGAGTGTTGGAAAAAACTACAGCTCACTTTTATCAGTGAGCCCATGACTTTACACAATTCTGAGCAATTTCCATCAAGCGTAAATCATCTATTTGATAATAACAATAACAATAATGATTTTTTGGGAAGTAGGGTAGATCTCATTGGTTTCTGCCTCTGTGTTACTGAACCTACAATAGTTTGGTGTGTTAGGAATCTTAGTTGTAGATGATAGAGTCCACTGCAGATAACTGTATGAGAAAGGGATTTATTTAGGAATGTAGAAAACTCCCAAGGATCATTAGAGGCATTCCAAGAAAGAGACATCAGGTAAAGTTGGTGCTGTCTCCATCATGATTAGAAAGCTCTGAACTAGGAAGCTACTTATATAGTACTGTTTCTAGACCTGCACTCCTATCCTGAAGAAGCTACAAGAACCTGAAGTCACAGCTGCTTTTGCTGGATGCACTGTCAATGTTGTCTCTGTCATGATCAGAAAGTTATGGAATCAGGGATTGGTCTTCACAGCAGCTTGCTGCCTTTACTACACTCAAGCCAGAAAAAATGATTGCCCTAGATCCAGCTTGCTTTCTCATATTACTAGTTCTGAATTAAGTCTTACATGCATTCACTTGATTGGTAGAAGATAAAAGTATAACCATCTGGTCCCTAAAAGCAAGAAGCAAGTGAGGCCAGGCTGTGCTTCTGTTTTGTTTTGTTTCATTTTGTTTTGAATTCTACTTTGAGGTAGCAAGATTTAGACTTGGAAAATTATCAAAATGGAAAAGCTGTTTTCAAAAGAAATGCCCCTATATACATCCTCAAGAGATAGAGAATACTGGGTTGGGTTGGCTGCCAATCAAGTTCAAGTATCACCTATCAGAATGGGACTGGGAGAATACAAGAAAAAAAAAAAAATGAGTCCTAAATCTTGCAACCAAATCACTGAGACCTGTCCCTTTAATTTTTTAATGTCACTGTTCAAATATAAGTTAAAATACCCTTCTTGAATAATTTCTTGAATTTAAGCCCTCAATTTTTTCACTGGCCTTAGAATTATAAAGACAGATTGTATATGCATAAAACCATATTAAGTGGCTTAGGAAAGCACATAGTGAAAAAGAAAATAAATTTTAATTTAACTAGCTCTTAAACTATTATATTACATGCAGGAACAAACAAACAAACAATTCTAAAATGTCTTTCCCTGAAGAAGATCCAAACAAAATTCTGCTCAGTAATCATTATTTCATCACCATTATTGAGTTAGAAATAACCAAATATTTTTGCCAAGAGGTCTTGGTGGCAGAAGTGGAAGAAGATGGGGTTCGTCTTCTTGTTCTGGAGTCCTCTTTCTTTACTCATAAGGAACAGATGTTCGAATACTCTTACTAATTCTACTGCAGAAAAATTTCTCCCTCTGCACCTCTTCTGATCCTTCAGAATTTACCCAACCATAGCTGTCTAATAGAATTCCCTGTGATGATGTGTTGAGGAAAATGTTCTATATTCTGTGTTGTCCAGTACATACAATAGCTAATAGCACCAGGTAGCTATTGAGTATTTGAAATGTAGGGAGAATTATTGAAGAACTGACTTTAAAATGTTTAATTTTAATTTAACTAAGTTAAACCTGAATTAAAATAGCTACATGTGGCTAGGGGCTGTCCTAGTGAATGGGAGAACTCTAAACCTCCATCACCTCTTCACCCCAACTATATAATTAAATGTTTCTATTTTTTTAGTAAATGGTACAGTTGATCTCAGATACAGATATCTAGGAAAGTAATTGATGTTTATTATTTTACATTGAGGCATGAATTATTGCATCTGTATTAACCCTGAAAACTACATTTGTGTTTGGAAATAGAAAGATTCTTGATTCGGTTAATAATAAATGTTTTTAATCCCCTCTGCTGAGCCCCACTCTGGGTACTGGGGATATGGCCAAGAATGAAGCACACAGACCATAAATAAACTACTAAATATATAATAGGACAAGTAATAATCAGTCCTGAAAATAAATATGATGCAAGATGATTTTATAAAGGTCATAATGAAGAACAGTATTTTATAAATCCAAATATATATGAAATCCAAATGTACCACTAAATTGTTTGATATCAAGCAGAGTGTTGGGAAACATTTTAAGTTTCCTAGTTCTACCTAATGTATAATACAAAAAATTCCTATTTATTGCAATAATGCATATTAAATTATTCTGAAAATCTGCAGGAGTAAAACACCTAAAAATGCAGATAAACCATGTCTAGATGATTATAAGTATGGATACTAAGCATAGGTGGATTTGAAGTAATGGATATCTTCTGAGGTCAAGACATTACCAAATTTCGGTCCTTATAGGTGAAGTTTGACTGCTATGGGTCCCTTCCTGTTGACAGGGTCCTAGAGCTTTGGTCTTAATGGCCATTATTATGATGAATGTCCATCAACATGGGGAAAGTTCCTAAAGCTTGGGCCCTTACATGAAGACACATGGAATCTGAGATTCCAGTGCAAAGTAATGCTCATGAAAGGCAAGAGCCACGATGTATGGAAAAATCATTGCCAGGGTAGGCAGTTAGGAAATATGTGTCTGGCCTTGGCTCTGGGTACAAAGAATCAAAATTTCCCTTCAGATTGTACAATAATGGATCAGGCCTTAGGTGGATTTAAGACCTGAATTTGCACTATGCACATCATCGAAAACTTAAAGTGGACTAAATGGTAGAATCAAAGTCAAATCTTCTTTGGAAGAACACAGTCTCAATATAGGCCTCAGAGATTCCCCACAAATAAAATCTTCTGATTGTGAAAATTAAACACACACACATATAAGAAAACCAGGCAGCAAAAGTACGAATAATTACAAAATATAAAATGTAAATATTAGAAACAAGACTTCTACAAATTTATTCTGACAGATACCAAATATTGAAAAGCATGCTAAGTACAATTTAAAAAATAAAAGCTGTAATTGAAACCAAAAGTAAGAAGTAATATCTATAAAAAAATAAGAAGGCATGCTATAAAAAGAACCAAATTGAACTTTTTGGAATCCTTGATAAGTCCCCCCCCCGAAAGTAAAAATATCTTGGAGTTTTGATTGAGGGTACATTAAATTTATTGAAAATTTGTGGTGACTGCCATCTCAAATCTTCCCCCAGAGAAAGAAAAACTTCTTACTAGAGGGCTTTTTTGGTTAGTTTCATTCCAAGATACAATTTAGACCTTGGCATTATTGCTAATGGAATCCCTTTGTCATTGTGTTTCCTAATTGCTCATGTTTAGGAAAGCAATTGATTTCTTTAATGTTGCTATTCTATCATTATAATCTTATTTCTTTTAATACTTTAGCCATTGATTCTGTTTGTCAGTCAAACATCTAGAAGAAATGATCGTTTTTGCTCCTCCTTTCCAATACATAACTCCTTTTTGTTTCTTGCACGGTCTAGGAAATCTATACAAGTATTGAACAATAGCACTGATAGTGGACATTTATATCTTTTTCCTAAAATCATGTGACTATTTATAATTGTCAGTTCATAAGTTTCAGGTTGGCAGAATGTTTCTGGTCCTAGGTTCAGCAAACCCAGGAGCCAAATGTCCAGTAGACTGCCTTTGTAAATAAAGTTCCATTGGAATTCAGCCATACCCACTGACCTACATATTGCCTCTGGCTGCTTTCACACTACAGTGGTGGGCAGAGTTAAGTACAAATTGCAAAGCTAAATATATTTTACTGTCTGAATTTTTACAAAAAAGTTGACTGAATCTTGTTTCATGTATACATGTATACACACCTAGAGAGATCAATTCTATTAATATTATTATTATATGTAATATATATCAATGAGAATTATATATATAATAATGTATATAATTTCTTTATAAATCTGCTATATAGCAGCTTTTAAACATTGGGAGCAAATAATACAACTTCTTCATAAAACAAATATTAAGTATGACATACAAATAAATGTATGAAAATAAATGACATTAAATATTGATCCCATTTTTTCTTTACTCTTCTTTTCTCTGAAAACGAATGTGGGTACACAAACAAAAGTACCTTGAATCTAGCTTACAATTCTCTACAGAAAGAACTAAAAGTACTTTAATGAGAAAGGTAAGCGGTAAATGTCTGAGCTGTAGTAAGGATGAGAGAGGAACTTTTTCTCACCTCAGATTATCCACATTAACTTACTGAGAGGTGAAGTGCACACCTCTGAAGAGCCTCAGTGGATCCAGGTGTTGACTTTAAAGTGATTGCTAATATTTCAGGATCACAATTAAGCACATAAAAATAACTGTCTCTTGGTTAGTACCTGTTAAGCCTTATAAAGAAAGTACTATCCTATGACATGTTTCTCAATTTCACATGTTTCTTGATTTTTTGTTATACTAATTTTATAGTTCTGGCAGAGCAGGAAGTCTAACTAGTTTAATATTTTGACCGCGCTTCATAACTATCTGAATCAAGCATGTTTTAATATCTTTCTGTCTAGATGTTGTGGGCAAGATGGCGGCTTAGGAGGACGCTGGGCTCACCGCACGTCCTGCTGATCACTTAGATTCCACCTACACCTGCCTAAATAACCCAGAAAACCGCCAGAGGATTAGCAGAACGGAGTCGCCGGAGCCAAACGCAGACGGAGACCCACGGAAGAGGGTAGGAAGGGCGGCGAGGCGGTGCACGCTCCACTAACTGGCGGGAGGGAGCCGGGGCGGAGGGGCGGCTCGCCGGCCAAGCAGAGCCCCCGAGTCTGGCTGGCAAAAGCAGAGGGGCCTGACAGACTGTGTTCCGACAACAAGCGCGACTTAGCGTCTGGGAGGTCATAAGTTAACAGCTCTGCTCGGAAAGCGGGAAGGCTGGAGGACAAAGGGAGGGAGAGCTGCTGAGCCCCAGGACGACAGAGCTCAGTTTGGTGGGGAACAAAGGCGCTCGCCAGCGCCATCTCCCCGCCCATCCCCCAGCCAAAATCCCAAAGAGAACCAGTTCCTGCCAGGGAACTTGCTCGCTCCGCGCAAACACCCAACTCTGTGCTTCTGCGGAGCCAAACCTCCGGCAGCGGATCTGACTCCCTCCCGCTGCCACAGGGCCCCCTCCTGAAGTGGATCACCTAAGGAGAGGCGATCTAAGCCTGCCCCTCCTGCCCCTGTGCACCTTGCCTACCCACCCCAGCTAATACACCAGATCCCCAGCATCACAAGCCTGGCAGTGTGCAAGTAGCCCAGACGGGCCACACCACCCCACAGTGAATCCCGCCCCTAGGAGAGGGGAAGAGAAGGCACACACCAGTCTGACTGTGGCCCCAGTGGTGGGCTGGGGGCAGACATCAGGTCTGACTGCGGCCCCGCCCACCAACTCCAGTTATACACCACAGCACAGGGGAAGTGCCCTGCAGGTCCTCACCACGCCAGGGACTATCCTAAATGACCAAGCGGAAGAATTCCCCTCAGAAGAATCTCCAGGAAATAACAACAGCTAATGAGCTGATCAAAAAGGATTTAAATAATATAACAGAAAGCGAATTTAGAATAATAGTCATAAAATTAATCGCTGGGCTTGAAAACAGTATACAGGACAGCAGAGAATCTCTTGCTACAGAGATCAAGGGACTAAGGAACAGTCACGAGGAGCTGAAAAACGCTTTAAACGAAATGCATAACAAAATGGAAACCACCACAGCTCAGCTTGAAGAGGCAGAGGAGAGAATAGGTGAACTAGAAGATAAAGTTATGGAAAAAGAGGAAGCTGAGAAAAAGAGAGATAAAAAAATCCAGGAGTATGAGGGGAAAATTAGAGAACTAAGTGATACACTAAAAAGAAATAATATACGCATAATGGGTATCCCAGAAGAGGAAGAGAGAGGGAAAGGTGCTGAAGGGGTACTTGAAGAAATAATAGCTGAGAACTTCCCTGAACTGGGGAAGGAAAAAGGCATTGAAATCCAAGAGGCACAGAGAACTCCCTTCAGACGTAACTTGAATCGATCTTCTGCACGACATATCATAGTGAAACTGGCAAAATACAAGGATAAAGAGAAAATTCTGAAAGCAGCAAGGGGTAAACGTGCCCTCACATATAAAGGGAGAACTATAAGACTCGTGACTGATCTCTCTTTTGAAACTTGGCAGGCCAGAAAGAATTGGCACGAGATTTTCAGGGTGCTAGACAGAAGAAATATGCAGCCGAGAATCCTTTATCCAGCAAGTCTGTCATTTAGAATAGAAGGAGAGATAAAGGTCTTCCCAAACAAACAAAAACTGAAGGAATTTGTCACCACTAAACCAGCCCTACAAGAGATCCTAAGGGGGACCCTGTGAGACAAAGTCCCAGAGACATCACTACAAGCATAAAACATACAGACATCACAATGACTCTAAACCCGTATCTTTCTGTAATAACACTGAATGTAAATGGATTAAATGCGCCAACCAAAAGACATAGGGTATCAGAATGGATAAAAAAACAAGACCCATCTATTTGCTGTCTACAAGAGACTCATTTTAGACCTGAGGACACCTTTAGATTGAGAGTGAGGGATGGAGAACTATTGATCATGCGACTGGAAGCCAAAAGAAAGCTGGAGTAGCCATACTTATATCAGACAAACTAGACTTTAAAGTAAAGGCTGTAACAAGAGATGAAGAAGGACATTATATAATAGTTACAGGGTCTATCCATCAGGAAGAGCTAACAATTATAAATGTCTATGCGCCGAATACCGGAGCCCCCAATATATAAAACAATTACTCATAAACATAAGCAACCTTATTGAAAAGAATGTGGTAATTGCAGGGGACTTTAACACCCCACTTACAGAAATGGATAGATCATCTAGACACACGGTGAATAAAGAAACAAGGGCCCTGAATGAGACATTGGATCAGATGGACTTGACAGATATATTTGGAACTCTACATCCCAAAGCAACAGAATATACTTTCTTCTCGAGTGCACATGGAACATTCTCCAAGATAGATCATATACTGGGTCACAAAACAGCCCTTCATAAGTTTACAAGAATTGAAATTATACCATGCCTACTTTCAGACCACAATGCTATGAAGCTTGAAATCAACCACAGAAAAAAGTCTGGAAAACCTCCAAAAGCATGGAGGTTAAAGAACACCCTACTAACGAATGAGTGGGTCAACCAGGCAATTAGAGAAGAAATTAAAAAATATATGGAAACAAACGAAAATGAAAATACAACAATCCAAACGCTTTGGGACGCAGCGAAGGCAGTCCTGAGAGGAAAATACATTGCAAGCCTATCTCAAGAAACAAGAAAAATCCCAACTACAAAATCTAACAGCACACCTAAAGGAACTAGAAGCAGAACAGCAAAGGCAGCCTAAACCCAGCAGAAGAAGAGAAATAATAAAGATCAGAGGACGATCAGAAGAAGAGAAAGAAGAAGAAGAAGAGAAATAATAAAGATCAGAGCAGAAATAAACAATATAGAATCTAAAAAAACTGTAGAGCAGATCAACGAAACCAAGAGTTGGTTTTTTGAAAAAATAAACAAAATTGACAAACCTCTAGCCCGGCTTCTCAAAAAGAAAAGGGAGATGACCCAAATAGATAAAATCATGAATGAAAATGGAATTATTACAACCAATCCCTCAGAGATACAAACAATTATCAGGGAATACTATGAAAAATTATATGCCAACAAATTGGACAACCTGGAAGAAATGGACAAATTCCTGAACACCCACACTCTTCCAAAACTCAATCAGGAGGAAATATAAAGCTTGAACAGACCCATAACCAGCGAAGAAATTGAATCAGTTATCAAAAATCTCCCAACAAATAAGAGTCCAGGACCAGATGGCTTCCCAGGGGAGTTCTACCAGACGTTTAAAGCAGAGATAATACCTATCCTTCTCAAGCTATTCCAAGAAATAGAAAGGGAAGGAAAACTTCCAGACTCATTCTATGAAGCCAGTATTACTTTGACTCCTAAACCAGACAGAGACCCAGTAAAAAAAGAGAACTACAGGCCAATATCCCTGATGAATATGGATGCAAAACTTCTCAATAAGATACTAGCAAATCGAATTCAACGGCATATAAAAAGAATTATTCACCATGATCAAGTGGGATTCATTCCTGGGATGCAGGGCAGGTTCAACATTCGCAAATCAATCAACGTGATACATCACATTAACAACAAAAAAAGAGAAGAACCATATGATCCTGTCAATCGATGCAGAAAAGGCCTGTGACAAAATCCAGCACCCTTTCTTAATAAAAACCCTTGAGAAAGTCAGGATAGAAGAAACATACTTAAAGATCATAAAAGCCATTTATGAAAAGCCCACAGCTAACATCATCCTCAACGGGGAAAAACTGAGAGCTTTTTCCCTGAGATCAGGAACACGACAAGGATGCCCACTCTCACCGCTGCTGTTTAACATAGTGCTGGAAGTTCTAGCATCAGCAATCAGACAACAAAAGGAAATCAAAGGCATCCAAATTGGCAAAGATGAAGTCAAGCTTTCGCTTTTTGCAGATGACATGATATTATACATGGAAAATCCGATAGACTCCACCAAAAGTCTGCTAGAACTGATACAGGAATTCAGCAAAGTTGCAGGATACAAAATCAATGTACAGAAATCAGTTGCATTCTTATACACTAACAATGAAGCAACAGAAAGACAAATAAAGAAACTGATCCCATTCACAATTGCACCAAGAAGCATAAAATACCTAGGAATAAATCTAACCAAAGATGTAAAGGATCTATATGCTCAAAACTATAGAAAGCTTATGAAGGAAATTGAAGAAGATTTAAAGAAATGGAAAGACATTCCCTGCTCATGGATTGGAAAAATAAATATTGTCAAAATGTCAATACTACCCAAAGCTATCTACACATTCAATGCAATCCCAATCAAAATTGCACCAGAATTCTTCTCAAAACTAGAACAAGCAATCCTAAAATTCATATGGAACCACAAAAGGCCCCGAATAGCCAAAGGAATTTTGAAGAAGAAGACCAAAGCAGGAGGCATCACAATCCCAGACTTTAGCCTCTACTACAAAGCTGTCATCATCAAGACAGCATGGTATTGGCACAAAAACAGGCACGTAGATCAATGGAATAGAATAGAAACCCCAGAACTAGACCCACAAACGTATGGCCAACTCATCTTTGACAAAGCAGGAAAGAACATCCAATGGAAAAAAGACAACCTCTTTAACAAATGGTGCTGGGAGAACTGGACAGCAATATGCAGAAGGTTGAAACTAGACCACTTTCTCACACCATTCACAAAAATAAACTCAAAATGGATAAAGGACCTGAATGTGAGACAGGAAACCATCAAAACCTTAGAGGAGAAAGCAGGAAAAGACCTCTCTGACCTCAGCCGTAGCAATCTCTTACTCGACACATCCCCAAAGGCAAGGGAATTAAAAGCAAAAGTGAATTCCTGGGACCTTATGAAGATAAAAAGCTTCTGCACAGCAAAGGAAACAACCAACAAAACTAAAAGGCAACCAACGGAATGGGAAAAGATATTCGCAAATGACAGATCGGACAGAGGGCTAGTATCCAAAATCTATAAAGAGCTCACCAAACTCCACACCCGAGAAACAAATAACCCAGTGAAGAAATGGGCAGAAAACATGAATAGACACTTCTCTAAAGAAGACATCCGGATGGCCAACAGGCACATGAAAAGATGTTCAGCGTCGCTCCTTATCAGGGAAATAGAAATCAAAACCACACTCAGGTATCACCTCACGCCAGTCAGAGTGGCCAAAATGAACAAATCAGGAGACTATAGATGCTGGAGAGGATGTGGAGAAACGGGAACCCTCTTGCACTGTTGGTGGGAATGCAAATTGGTGCAGCCGCTCTGGAAAGCAGTGTGGAGGTTCCTCAGAAAATTAAAAATAGACCTACCCTATGACCCAGCAATAGCACTGCTAGGAATTTATCCAAGGGATACAGGAGTACTGATGCATAGGGCCACTTGTACCCCAATGTTCATTGCAGCACTCTCAACAATAGCCAAATTATGGAAAGAGCCTAAATGTCCATCAACTGATGAATGGATAAAGAAATTGTGGTTTATATACACAATGGAGTACTACGTGGCAATGAGAAAAAATGAAATATGGCCTTTTGTAGCAACGTGGATGGAACTGGAGAGTGTGATGCTAAGTGAAATAAGCCCTACAGAGAAAGACAGATACCATATGGTTTCACTCTTATGTGGATCCTGAGAAACTTAACAGGAACCCATGGGGGAGGGGAAGGAAAAAAAAAAAAAGAGGTTAGAGTGGGAGAGAGCCAAAGCATAAGAGACTGTTAAAAACTGAGAACAAACTGAGGGTTGATGGGGGGTGGGAGGGAGGAGAGGGTGAGTGATGGGTATTGAGGAGGGCACCTTTTGGGATGAGCACTGGGTGTTGTATGGAAACCAATTTGTCAATAAATTTCATATATAAAAAAAATAAGATATAGAAAAGGAAAATAAAGATAGAAGTAGACAAAAAACAAAAAAAAACAAAAAACAAAAAAAACAAAAAAAAACAAAAAAAAATATTTCTGTCAAAATAACAACTGATTTTCATTTAAATTATTTTTTAATATAAGGCGCAACATTAAATCAATTGAAGAAACAGTTGTGGCCTCCAGCTTTGTTATATTATTACATTTTTAACACATCAAATGATTGAAAAATGTAGAGCATCATTTTAAAGATGTTAATCACCATTGGCCTTTAGCAATGAATGGCCGTAGCTTTAATGTGCCTCCTCCAAAAATGTTAAGCGCTCCTTAACAAACTCATGGCTCACTTATTTCATAAAAGGGATCCTTAATAATATATGTGTGTTATATCAACCAAATAGTTCACTTTAACTTTGCAGTTTTACCTTGGTTATCTTTTGTATTCCATTATCTCACAGCATATAATATAAAGTGATAAAAGTCTTTGGTAGATTGCTAGGCAGTGCGACCCTTGGGAATGCCAGACTTCCTCACGAAATCCTGCCCTTACGATAAAAAAAAATAAAAAGTCCTTCGTTTTATGTTACATGTGAGTTTTGCTGCAGTCTCTGACATTTACTCGTGTGAAACAACTTGATCAGTTACATGATTTCTAAATATAAGTGATAAAAAATTGTTATGCAGGTATACAAACAGCACTGAAAGGGGCCAACCCTGAGAGCAGCTGAGTGGACAGGCAGGGTCTCTCACCTGCACCACCCACAAAGCTTAGTACTTGCATGGAGGCTTTATCTCTACATCTCCACTAGGAGAGGGACTTAGGCATGAGAACAAGAAGTGAAGCCTTTTGACCCGAGGAGGTTGGAGTTTATTGCATCTTTCTGAGTCGCTGACCCTAACTTGATTTTGAAATCTGTTGGTCCATCAGGAATATTTGAGGTTTCAGAATAAGTCTGACCACAGCCCAATACACACAAGTTTTTATATCTATACCTAGTTGTCTATATAGGAAGCCTGATAATTGTATTATTCATCTTGATTTTACTTTCTTGCTGAGATATATATATATATATATACACACACATATAATGTATATTATATAATTATATGTGTATTATATAATTATATAATATTATATAATATTAGAGTCTGCAACTGTGATTATAGATGTCTATTTTCTTTGAATTTATTAAGTTCTTAAAGGTTGAAAAAATGACTATATCTTTCCTGTGGATTAATCTTTTATGTCATAAACATCTCTCCTTGTTCCATTAAATTTTTTAACTTCTATTTTCTTTTTTGTAATATTGATAGTTTCCCTCCTACTTTATTGTGCCATTATTTGTATGATTAATCATACTTCTCTTTATTTCCAAGTTTTTGGCATATTTTGGTTTAGATGTGCTTCTCATAAATTGCTGGATTTTATGTTTATTTCTCCCAATCTTTTTATAATGATAATAACAGAAACAGCTGACATTATTGTTCTCTTGCCATGGCCAGGAACTGTTCTAAGTACTTTCAGTGTAGTAAAAGACTGAATCCCCAGAACAATTTTAAAAGATAGTTATTAATCTCACTTTGGACAGCCTTTGTCCATATGGTGGAGAAGGTACTCACATTCAGCCATCTGGCTTGAGAGCCCACACTTTAAGCCCACTGTGTTCCTTCATGTTTGTGGGTGTTTTTATTTTTCCATGTACATTTAATAAAGAGTGAGAGAAGACATATTAGGGAATATTGATGTCATAGCATCCTAATTGATACAATTTCTTAAAATGTATTTACCTACACACTATGGCATAGGAGTTTAGGCACTCTTTCATGGAACTTACTACAGTCCATCAGGAGGTTAGGGCCAGAAAACATACCTAAAACAACAAAGACAGCTTTGAGACATTTCAGAATTGACTGCTGAATTATTTCACATACTTGTAGGCATGCTATTGAACTCAAAGGAAATGGAAGGCATCATGAATTGCTCTATTTTACATAATTTGAAAAATAGCCATATATTTACTCATAGTTAACCTAATACACATCTTTCCTTGCTATGTTAAGTACTTAAATTTTTTCAGTAGAATAATTTAGAAATATATATGCATTCATATATCTAGAAATATGCAGAGATATGGAGGAGAAGCTGACACAATTTCTTTTTTCTTAGCAGCTACTATGATCTAAACATATATGTGGATTTGTTTAGTCATCACAACTATTCTGCTGGTAGAAGGAGTAAAAGAAGATAGAACAAATAGTTATTAACCACTTTTGTGCCAGGCAATCTCTTTTTCATTCATTCATGCACTCATAAATATATGTATATATGAATGCCTTTGTTTAATTAATACTCCTGAGTCCCCCACTATGTGTCTGGCAATATTATAGATACAATGGAAATGTGTAGGCGAACAAAACAGTTAACAACCATAGATGCTATATTATGTTATGGGAACAGATAGTAGTAGACAATTTAATCCTTACAACCAACAGAAATATCCCCAATTAGTAAGTGATAAAACATATATTCATCAGTCTTGGGACTCAGCATCTGAGTAGTAACTGGTAAGTCACCAAGATACACAGTTTCTCCAACTTTGAAGATGATGATCTTTTCATTACATTCCATAGAAGGTGAGGAAGCCTTTTATATATTGTTATGCGATATACACATTTGGGTGGTAAACATCATTTTTACTTTCTGAATAATTTACAGAATCATCCAATATTAGCTCAAATAATTTTATAAAATATTTGCTTGATTAAATATTTAAATGATCAAAATAACCAACCTTCATTCCTATTTTTAAATACATGGCTACTTATTTTTCCCCCTCTGGAATTTATTTATTGTCATGTTCATGACACACACACACACACACACACAAAAAGCCAAAGATATTAAATTCTGCTGTGTCTTTCAGTCCTGTGGCAAGGCAACTTTCAGCACCTGTATTAACCAATACTCATCTCCACTATTCATCTCAGTGACCTCAAAATATTTTGCTTTGTTTACACTAAAAATATAGAAAGAATGATAACGCTTTTTTTCAATTATTGTTGCAGAAAGTACTATAATGAAATTCATTCTGGTCCCAACACCCTTGATCAAAAGAAAAAAACACTGAATTGTAGAACCTAAGTAGAGAGAGCCTCATTCATTTAAAAAAAAAGATCACAAGAGGCCAGAGGGAAGGATGACTGGAGTTACTGAGCCTGAGAAGTCTGCAGGCAGTACTGAAGCACCATGTCCTCAGGTGAGAGCCCTCACCAGCCTATCAATAAATTCATCTCCTCAATGGTAAACTGTCCAGAGACTTCTATTTAACTATAATGTGCATTAAAAATACCCCGTGTGAAGTTATAGTTTCCTGGAGGCTTTTCAAACTAAATAGCAGATGTTCTATTCCAATCAGAAAATTCTTAGTCTACACAGAATTATGTCAAAGGTAAGAAAGGTAAGAAAGTCGAAGGCATACTCCTGATGACAACTACCCAACGATCACCTCCAGCAAATCCAACTTTGTTCTCAAAACCTGAAGCCAACTGTCCGGTGGCCCTTTAGAGATGCCAAGCCCGTTTAAATCACCATGCAGTTTAAACTGAGTGCAATACATTTTCTAAGGAATGACAAGCATCTGTCTGGAATGAAAGATGAGCATAGCAAACTCTATAATGTTTCTTTTACAACTAGCCCACTTTTCTCTTATTTGGAATGTTGAGGGACACACCCAAAATTACAGATGAAGAATCTATGAGGAGCATGAGCTGACGAAACTTTTATCTGTTATTTTCCTTGTGTTGTAAAGAGCACACCATCTATAAAATGATTTTAAAGTCCTTTCTTTGATTATTATAGTTATAGGTCTAATGTTCAACTCTTCACCATCTGGTAATCTTTAGCTACTTTTTCTTTAAAGCCTAATGCACAAAAAGGATTGTAATGCAACCAAAACAACATTGTCTTTTAGTTTTAAACCAAAACTGGAAAATTAATAATTTACGTATATATTAATTTTGATGAAAACTATCACATAGTCAGAAAATGATAAAGACCATTACAATATATACCATATACTGATTTCTCATATGTAGCAAATTCCTTCAAAAATGTTTTTAAATCAAACATGGCAGATATTTTTAAGACCCTTTTATTTTTTTTTTAAGTTTATTTATTTAGGGGCACCTGGGTGGCTCTGTCAGTTAAGCATTGGACTATTGGTTTTCGCTAGGGTCATGATCTCACGATTCATGAGTTTGAGTCCCACATTGGGCTCTGTGGGCTCTGACATCACGGAGCACTGCTGGGGATTCTTTCTCTCCCTCTTTCTATGCCGCTTCCCTGCTTGCACATGCTCTCTCTCTCTCTCTCTCTCTCTCTCAAAATAAATAAATAAATTTTATTTTATTATTTAGAGAGACAGCACGTGTGAGCAGGGTAGGGGCAGAGAGAAAATTCCAAGCACAGAGCCTGACACTGAGCTCCATTCCATGAATCATGACCTGAGCTGAAATCAAGAGTCAGACCCTTAACCAACTGAGCCACCTAGGCTCCCCTTTTAAGACACTTTTATATTTTCTTCAGATCCAAATACTCTTCCACCCTAGAAGTAACCACTATTATAAAAGTGCTATGTATCTTTGCAGTAAATGTTTTCATAGTATTTTACATTTGCATATATCATAAATAATATTTATTGTTGTTTTGCCTGACATTAAATCTGAATTAAATCTATCGTGCTCTATATATCATTCTGGATCTTTCCTATTTATTCCAACATAAGATATTTGCTATTTATTATTTAGTTGAGCTGCTCTGTGGTTTTATACCCTATGAATATAGCATAATACACAATAGGTCCTCCTGCTGGTAAACATTTATATTGATCAGGCTGTGATTGCAAATAATTCTACAATTATATCATGGTCTCCTTGTGCATATAAAAAGGTTCTCTGGGTGGTATTCTGACGTGACATTTCTGTTTAGCTGCAAATTGACTTGATACTACAGAAATTTTCTCCAAATGGATTGTCCACTGTAAACTGGTATCAGTTTCTGGAGTTTCCATTTTCCTAAATCCTTGCCCATTTTTGGATTAGTCTTTACTTTTTCCATATCACTTTTAGAGTTAAATTGTTAAGTTCCATGGAAATTTTTGTTGGGCTTTGATTAAAATGTCATTGAGTGTTTTTACTCAATTGTGAGAAAGTGACATTTTTATAGTTTTGAGACTTTGTATCCAAGTATGTGTGTCTCATTAGTTATTCTTCCATGTCCTTCACTACTATATTGAAATTTCTGCATAAGCTTATTGCATATACATTTTTATTACATCCTAAGCAACTGTAGTTTATAACTTATATAAATATTATATATATTAAATTTCTATTTGAAAATTGACATTATAATTGTTGAATTTTTCTAGCTATATTTCTGAACTCTCTTTTTAGTTATAATTGTGTATAATCTCATACTTTCTATGCAAACAATCCTAGTATTTAATTTACAAGTTACAATATTTTATATTTTTGCAATTATTATACATTTAAGTCTTTTTTCTATTTAATAATAGAATCTCAAGTTGCATAATAGTGGTGACATCATTTCTGGGTTTTTTTTTTTTCTTGTTTTAAAATGTACACAAGACCTAATATCTTATCATTAGGCATGATTTTTTATAAGGGGATGATCAGTAGATACTTTTGTTACAGAAGTTTTCTTCTATTCATAGTTTAATAAAAATTTTTCTTTTTAATTATAAGTGAGTATGAATCCTACTGAATATTATTTCTTCCTCCACCAAATTAAGTTTTATACATTACTATGCAAAAATAATAAATTATATTTTAGAAAATGAGTTTTGAATCTTACTGAATACTGTTTTCCCCCATAAAATTAGGTTTTTAATCCATTGCTTTGTTAATACAGTTTAATTATATTGTGGGATTGTTAACAGAATGAATTGCATTGGTAGATTCTGAGACAGACCCAATTCATTCCACCATTCCACCTATTTTTAATAAAGTACAGTGCAAATTGAGTTTGTAAATAATTTATTTTAGGAATTTGTTATCTAAATATTGATACATTTTATTTGATTATACTTTTCTTAGGTTTTCCTTGTGCAGTTATTAAGGTTATCTACCCTCACACAATAATTTAGATAAATTTCCTATCCTTTCTAGTCTGGAACCACTTGTATTGGAAAGGAATGTATGCTTTTAAAGGTTTATAAAAACTGATGTATGAAATGATCTGGGCCAGGTATATAATTGGGGTATAAGAGTCTCTTCTTGACAGTGGAGTTAATTTATTTTTGTTGTTTTATTCCTTTTTTTTTAAAGGCCTTACCTTATTCCTTTTTTTTTTTTTTTTGAAGACTTCCTTACCTCCTTGTTGAAGGTCAGTGTCACAGGCCCCATCACGGCTTCCTTTTGTTTTTCCTGTTTCTTTCTGTCGATCCTAGTAATACATTTCTTTAGTCAAAAAATTGCTATCCTTGAGACACTCTCCTGGTTTGCGCTATCGTTCCACTGCCTCCCCATCACTCCAGGACTTTCCCTTATGATCCTCCTGAAAATCATCCCTCCTTACGTCCTTGTTGAAGGCCAGTGTCACGGCTTCCTCAGTGTTAATTTATCCCTAATGTTTTAGATGCCATCCTAAGGTAGCTAGATTCAGGGAGTTAATAGTTTTGAAGCTTTTGTGAGACTGAATGTCTATTCTGTTCTCTCCCTGGAGAGATGATTTGGGTATAAAATTCTAGTTTGAAAATACCTTCTCAAACTTTTGAAGGAGTTTCTTATATTTTCATTTCGCTGTTACTTCTACAAAGCTCACTGATATTCTTACTTTCTCTTCTTTATATGTAACATCTCTTTTGCCCCTCTCTGAAACCTTGATGTTCTAAACAAGGGTTTATTGCAGTAGGGCTTTTGCACTCATTGGGATAAGCACTTTGTGGACCCTTTTGGATTGGAACTATAGTTCTTCAATTCTGGGAAATTTTCTGTGATCATGGTTCATCACTCTTCTCCTTTGTTTTCTCTGCTTTTACCTGAATGCTTATTTATAGTATGTTGGACCTCTTAATTTGATTTGCCTAAGTAAAACATTTTTTTTCTTCACATAATATTCATCTCTTCATCTTTTGGCATTGCCTCCTGAAATATTTCACCAGCTTTTCCTTACCTTCCTATTTTACTTTTTTATGTCATTTCTCTTTTTTATTCTTCTCAATAGCTTGTTCTTTTTATATAAATGTTCCCTTTTTAAAAAGCATCCTACTTTTTCATCTATGAAATATATTTTTATACCTCAGTATATTAAAGTATATATTAATATTTTCTTCTGTCTCCCATATATTTCTATTTTTTCAAACTTTCTCAATATCAGTTTTGTTTGGGCCCCTATCTTTCATGTTAGTGACGGTTCAAATGCCACAAATGCCTGGTGGATTATTTGGTGGGGTGAGAGAGTTAAGGTAAAAGGGGTTATGGTTTTAGAAAACTAACTGCCACTACTCTATAAAACAAACTGAGAAATGTTGACTTTTATCTAATTTCCCATTGACAATGCCCACATGTGAATGTGCTCATGACAGTATTAGTTTGGAAGGTGTATCTAATATTTCAGAAAGATTCACAGAAATTTGGTGTAGCTACACAAGTCACTAAAGCATCGTGTTGTTTTGTCTTATGCCATAATTATAGCTACTCAATGAAGTTATACTAGCCAGCTCCTATTGCTAAGACATTTTCAATATGATTAGTCATTGATTACTAACTGCAGGCTCTATTTCATAAATTAAATATTTCAAAATGCCCAATCCTTACCGAAAGAAAAACAAATAAGCATTTGATGGTAAAATAATTGGCAACATGTATCCTAGGTAGTCTCAAGATCAGAGTCTGTTAGAGTCTTAATACTCTCTGTTATTTACACCTTAGTGAATACCGTGTAATGGTGGGATTCTGGACTGTGGAAACAGGCTGGAGAGAGTCATTTTACACAGTCTGACTAACTTTGCTGTGTTCCATGGCTGAAGTCATCCATCATAACCTGGCCAACTACAGGGGTGTCAAAATGGAGAACACAGGAGATAACATGATTATACATAGCATGATTGTGTTAAAAAATCATGCTTTCTTTTTTACAAGTCATTGCTGAGCTTAAACTTTGAATCTGTAAAAGGGAAAGAACTTGATATTTTATATTTGATGACTTTTAATAAAATAACATTTTTACAGATGCTTTCAGATAATACATGGTAATGGTAGAAAAATTCAAAAATAAAAAAATAGGAGGGAAGAAAATAGAATCTCCGATGACCAAGATGTAACTACTATGAAACTACTGGTATATTTCTCTCAGGCCTGTCACCATGAGAATATTGTATAAATGAATGTACATGTTTATTGTTTCATTTAACAAATATTTGTGGAGTGTAAATCCTAGGCCAGGCACTGTTCTAGATATTTGGGAGACATGAAGACCAAACTTTAGATAGTATTGTCAGAGATGGGTGCTGGGTGGCTCAGTCAGTTAAGTGTCCAACTTCGGCTCAGGTCATGATCTCGCAGTTCAGGAGTTTGAGCCCCACATCGGGCTCTCAGCTGTTAGCACAGAGCCTGCTTCAGAAACTCTGTCCCCCTCTCTTTGCCCCTCCCCAACTCGTTCTCTCTCTCTCTCTCTCTCTCTCTCTCTCTCTCTCTCAAAATAAATAAACTTTAAAAAGACTAGATAGTATTGTCAGAGAAGTACTCAATGAGAATATAATTGTGTATTAATCATTGATAATGGATTTGATTTGATATAAATCACGTAATTGGTTTGAAGTGCTCAGTGGTGTTTCCTTGCTATGGAAGGGACTGACGTCTGCTTCTGTCAGGCTATTAACATAGGGACACATTGCCTCAGTACATCTCATGAACTAAGCTGATTTTACCAAGGGGTTTAGTTTCTGTTAGGGCTTCTCAAGCTCCAGTTTGCCGATACCTTCATTGTCATTCTTCAAAGACTTCTAACTAGGGTCTGGAAGGTTTACCAAAAATACTTCTAGGTGGATCCTGAACTGTGAATTGTGTCCCTTTAGCCCACAAGTCTGCTCAGCCTCAGCCTCTCAGTCACAACTTGTGTACCAACAAATATTCAAAAGGAAGAGCAGCATGGAGTAGCAGATTCATTTGTCTATACTTTTTAAGGGGGATCTTATGCCCCATAAGTTCTCAGTACATTGGTAGCTTCTTAATTCCTTTGATCAAATTCAATTTTTTTCCTATTTATTTTGTGCTTGAAGATTGAATCACACCAAACTAATCTGCCATCGCCAGAGGTAGAAATAAATCCTCCTTTCTCCTCTATAACTTTATTCTGTCCTATTATGACTGTCTTTCCCTCTTCTTAAGTCACACATGTCCTGCCTTTTGGGGAACTTAAATATCTATGCGGTTGCAAAACATAGTCTTATGGCATGAAACGTGGGAACAGAAGTAAAGAGCTAGGGAATTTAAATTACTCTTATCAACTCTTACCCTTCACTATACCATTTGTAGAACCAGATAGGTCTGAAGCTTTGCAGGTGTGTAGTTTGAATTGGAGTACGTATCCCTATTTCCCTTGGAGGAGCTTGGTTTTGTTTTCATCTCTTTCAGTTGGTATGTTGGGTTCCACTTTCTCTTGCCGTTTGTTCTTAATATATTGTAATTCTGGTTTAGGGATATCTCCTAGTCTCATCCAACGTGAAGCATGTGTTTCTGTTGTGCGTTAGCCTTGATTTTATGTGATTGTCCAGGTCAGAAGTGACTAAAAGGGATTTATTCTGCTAGTTTAACAATGAAATGTCCAAAACATGTGATGCCTATTTATACACATGAATGAAAGACTAAAGTGATGAGTTTTTCTTAGCACATGAGAAGTCTTCTTTTCACTATTAACTAAGCCTATTACCTGAATGAGAGAATTGACTGTGAACTCTGTTTTTTTGTGAGTTGGACCTAAGAAGACATGACAATGAAATGTAATGTGTTATCCTGGATGGGATGTTGTAACAGAAAAATGATACTAGATAAAAACTAAAAAAAATTTAAAATATGGACTCTAGTTAATAATAATACATAAACCTCTTTGACCTTGGCCGCAGCAACTTCTTACTCAACATGTCACCAGAGGCAAGAGAAACAAAAGCAAAAATGAACTATTGGGACCTCATCAAAATAAAAAGCTTCTGCACAGTGAAGGAAACAATCATGAAAACTAAAAGGCAGCCAACAGAATGGGAGAAGATATTTGCAAACGACATATCAGATAAAGGGTTAGTATCTAAAATCTATAAAGAACTTCTCAAACTCAACACCCAAAAAACAAATAGTCCAGTGAAGAAATGGGCAAAAGACATGAATAGACACTTGTCCAAAGAAGACATCCAGATGGCCAACTGACATATGAAAAAATGTTCAACATCACTCATCATCAGGGAAATACACGTCAAAACCACAATGAGATACCACCTCACACCTGTCAGAATAGCTAATGATAACAATGCAGGCAACAACAGATGTTGGCAAGGATGTGGAAAAAGAGGATCTCTTTTGCACTGCTAGCGGGAATGCAAACTGGTGCAGCCACTCTGGAAAACAATATGGAGGCTCCCCAAAAAATTAGAAACAGAACTACCCTACAACCCAGCAACTGCACCACTAGGTATTTGTCCAAGGGATACAGGAGTGCTGTTTCGAAAGGGCATATGAGCCCCAATGTTTATAGCAGCACTATCAACAATAGCCAAAGTATGGCAAGAGCCCAAATGTCCATCGATGGATGACTGAATAAAGGAGATGTGGTATGTATATACAATAGAGTATTACTCAGTAATCAAAAAGAATGAAATCTTGCCATTTGCAACTACGTGGATAGAACTAGAGGGTATTATGCTAAGCAAAATTAGTCAGAGAGAGACAAATATCATATGAGTCATATGATATGAGTCACTCATATGATGACTTTAAGATACAAAACAGATGAACATAAGAGAAGCAAAAATAATATAAAAACAGGGAAATGGATAAAACATAAGAGACTCTTAAATATGGAGAACAAACAGAAGATTACTGGAAGGGTTGTGGGAGGGGGGATGGGCTAAATGGGCAAGGGGCATTAAGGAATCTACTCCTGAAATCATTGTTGCACTAAAAGTTGGATGTAAATTTTAAAAATTAATTAAGTAGAAATTAAAAAATAATAATACATAAATATTGGTTCACTAAATGTAACAAATGTACTAAATAATAGGGTAAACTGGGTGAGAAGCATAAAGGAGCTCTCGATATTACATTCTCAATTTTTCTGCACATCGAAAACTGTTCATAGCTATAAAATCCATTTTGTAGATATAGGCAAAAGATATAGGCATTTTACCCCAAAAAATATATGGATAACAATTAAGCACCTGAAAAAGTGCTCATATCACCGATTATTAGGAAAATGCTAATTGAAATCACAGTAATGATTTGCATCACTTTGCATGCCTGTCAGAATGGCAAAGAGACACAGAAAGAGAAGGGGAAAAAAGAGAGAAAAGGAAAGGAAAGGGAAAAAAAACTTGATAGTAACAAAAACTGGAGAGTTGGTGGAGCAGTTGGAACTTTCATACATTGTTGGTGAGAAGGCAAAATGGCACAGCCACTATGGCTGTTTGCAGTTTCCTATAAAATTAAAAATACATTTACCATATGATTCAGCTGTGAATTCTAGCTGTTGACCCAAAATACATGAAAACTGATGTTCACACAGAAACGTATATGTGAGGTTTTATGGCAGCTTTATACATAGTTGGTAAAATTAAATCCAACCTACATGCCCTTCAGTTGGTAATAGATAAATGATAATGTGTCCATATGAAGAAACACTACTCAGCAGGAGAAGGAAGCCACTACTGATACACACATCAACGTGGGTGAATCTTAAACGCAGTATATTAAATGACGTAAGACAACTCCAAAGACTGCATACTGTGGAGAGAGAGATTGACTACAGAGGAGCATCACAAGATAACTTTTGGAGGGTGACGGAATAGTTCTGCATCATCTTGATTGTGTGTTAGTAATTGCATAAGTCTAAGCAGTTGCCAAACTTTATAGAACTATATACCAAGCAGAGTATTTACATTATGCAAATTAAAAACTAAAAAGCAAGGAAAATAAAACATTGGACTTTGCGATTCTCATAAAAAGTTCCCATTTGTTCTATGCAGAAATGAGCACAATTTAGAAATAGAATGACCCTGACAGGAAAAAATCAATAAGCCCCTGAATACTACATTTCCTTGAAATATAACACTCTTTTCTCTTCTTTCTAACATAGTGATGGACTGTGTACATGTTATGAATTCATAACATTGCATATTTTATTAAATTACTCTTTTAATATCTGGACTTGGGAAAATTCACACCACAAACACCTCTTGTTGATGTTTCTATTCTTAAGCAAATTAAAATATCTTTATCAATTTATATCTTTATCAATAAATATCAATTTATTTACTAACTTCTGCAAGTATAAATGCATTCTCCTGACACTCCTGAGTCTGCTCACATTAAAACATATGTGTGAGTTAATACTGCATTGTGTTCATTTTTTCTCATTCTTATTTTTTCTATAGGTATTTCTCCCTAAGCTGATATAGAAACAATATTTAATGTCTTCTTCTTTCAGAAAAATAATAGTGATGGGTTATCCGAATCCTGCAAATTGTGCCATTGACAACTTCTCTGAATTTCAATCCCTTTCCAAATGCAAAAACCTTGAAAATCCAATTAGAACTAGAGATGATGCTACATTGATCTCAATTATGAGAGGTAAAACTTTAATCAGACTTTTAAATTAACCAGAAAATGAGACCTAGTGAACTTAGAAATCACTCAGTTTATCAAGGAAGATAGAGATTTATTACTTATCTACCTATTTCTAATTGTCATAAGGTAATTAGGATGGGTAAGAAGAACCCTAATTGATTCTTAGATTCTTTACTTAGTCCTGAAGAACTTTCTCCCTTCTTGCCTGCTTATCTGGATTCTATAATTCTCAGTGGGACTGTAGATACTTCTAGAATATGTACCAGTGCCAGTGAATGCTGGCTGTGTGCCAGAGCTGTATAGTCATTTAAAATACTTCTTTCCCCTCTTTTTCCTTGTCAAGTGAACTCAAATTTTAGGTAGTTCCCTAGCTAAGTTCCCTAGTTCCCTAGATGGCATTTCCCAGCCTCCTTCTTAGTTAGTCAGGGACTAGGGACTAATTTATGATAATTAAATGTAAGTTAGATTCCTCAGGGAAGCTGTTTTCAAGAGACTGGCAATCCCTTTCTCTGTTCTTTCTCCTTCCTGATGGCTGGATTCAGGACTAGAGCTAAAATAGCCATGTGCGATTATGAGTAGGAAGCCCAAGCAAAAGATGACAGGCCAATAAATTAAGTGTTCATCAATTTTTTTTCCATAAAAGCCCAGATGTTTCTGGTTTTGCAGGTTATACTGCCTCTGTATCTCTTCAGTTCTGCTGTGAATGCCTAAATCCCTACAGAGAATATGTAAATGAATGGGAATGGCTACATACCAATAAAACTTGATTTACATGAAACTGCAGACGGTAGTTTCTTGACCTCTGAAGTAGAATAAATCTGATTGCTAAAATGGTAGAAATATCATTTTTTCAGCCATGTGGAATTTGGCCTTTCCTCAAAAAGTAAAACAATTACCTCATGACCCAGCAATTCTCCCTCTAGGAATATACCCAAAGAATCAAAAGCAGATTCAAACAAATATTCGTACACATTGTACACATTGATAAATAAGATGTGGTATTACATACACTGGAATATTATCCAACCACAAAAGGAATGAAGTACTCTTACATGCTACCATGTGTATTAAGCTCCAAAATAGTACTTTTTAAGTGAAAGAAGCTAGACACAAAAGTTCACATATATAAATTCATTCATATGAATATCCAGAATAGGTAAACATAGAAAACAAAAGCAGATTGGTGATTTCCAGGGTTGGGGAGAGGGGAGAATGGAGATTAAATGTTTAATTAATATGGAGCTTTAGTTTGGAGAGATGGAAATGTTTTAGAACTAGACAGAGGTGATTGTTGAGTAACATGGTGAATGGATTAAATTCCACAGATTCATTCACTTTAAAATTAACTTTAATGAAAAACTTTAAAATTAATTTTAATTTACTTTAAAGTTAGCTATTTTAAATGGTTAATTTGATATAATGTGAATTTTACCTCAATTAAAAAAATAAAACAAAAAGAATGAATTCTAACTAATACACTTCTCTTTATTTACATGGCCACTAAGTGTTCTCAGATTAGAGTTGCTTAATTATGTTTCATTAATTAAAACCAGGATATTTTATGTAACTATGTTTTGTGCATGTTGGTTCCTGACTCTGCAATATCTTATCTTCCAGATAGGCCTAGAAGATATCTATTCTTCACTATCCAGCTCAACAATGACTAATGAATGCCATACGCATGCTTGCAACAAGTGTAAACTCCTTACTTCAGGTAAATTATATGGTTCCTCCTTGTCACATTGTGCTGTCATTACCTTTTCACATGGTCTCTCTGACATTAAAATAGGGACCCACAATAGCAAGAAGGATGGATTTATAAATCTGTATATTGCCAACATCTGTGTTGCTGGATTATAGTAGAAGTTGCATGATACCTGCTGAACTGATGACTGAAGCCACGCACTCGTGTACTTTTTTGGTATTTTGTTATGTACTAAACTATATAAAAGGAAACCTGGGTGCTAGCAATTGCTGCTAGGACTAGTCTGAGAAAAGAGCCCTAAAATAGGATTCTACAGCTGTCCAGTTGACAAGAAAAACTCTATCACTAGTGGTAAGTCCACTACAAGTAGCCCACGGCTAGTAAAAATTGTCATAATTTCCCAAATGATTAGAGGGTTCCAAGGAAGTAGTCTGTTGCAGCACAGTGTAGATACAGTGGAGAAAGACAATGAAAGGCTGAGGGTGCTTAATCATAGATTTAAGGCTAGATGTGAAAGTCAGAAGGATTTCTAGGCAGAACATAAAGAACCTCATAATTTGAAATCATGGGCCAGAAAAAACTAAAACCTTGAGCTGAATTATAAGGGCAAGAGAATGTTAGAGAAGACTGAATTATTCACTCTGGCAAGTCTGATATGCCACAGGGCTATGGCTGGATAGGAGTGAAACCCTGAGATTCAAATGGGTGGGAAAACCTCTGGGTTGATGCACTAAAGAACCATGAGATTCACCTGAACCCCCAGGAGACTTCTTCACTGTCTCATTTGTCCCTGCCAAAGACTAGACCCTCACTCTTGCCTGAAGATGGAGTATATGCACCCCTTAAGATAAAACCCGCCTTCCCTCCTGGCCTCCAGACTGATAGATTAGATACTAACAAGACCCAGTTGGAGACATTCTATACCTGCTAAAGGGAAATAGGAAAGTGCCTCCTGAATGAGCTGCAGGAACTAGTTAATAAGTACTTAGGAGAGCCAAGAGAGAATGCATGGGACTGGGTCCAGCAAGCGAGGAATGAGAGGGAGAACAAAAGTTGGTTAAACGAGAGACTGTTGACATGGTAACATTATATTATGGTATACATTTAACATCCAGATAGGGACCCTGAGAGTTGGTGACAAAAGTGCCTCTATGCCTAAAGTGCTAGCAACTTATTGAAAATCTACTTTCAGGGAAGGGTAATTCCAGGACCTCTGTCATCAAAGATGCAGGAGGAGATTAAGAGGCTCAGAGAAGTGACATGCTCGAGTGACAACACTCCATGTAGCCAGAAAACCCACTCCATTTTCTAAGGTGGCCAGACTGCACTGCTAGGGTACCAGCATCACTGAGAAGTACAGTGGTGGTGGTCCTCTGTAAACCAGGGCTGATGTCAGGAGATGCAATTACAGAAATGGGTTCATTGATGGCAACGGGATTGAGACATTTCCATGATAATAGAAGCCAGATGGCAGTCTTAATCATCACTACAAAATCTCTGGCATTCGAGATAATTGCATTTTGAGAGAAGTCCAAACTTGGCTCAAAGAGACTATTGATTTCTCAGTCCCCAAGGTGCCAAACTGACACCAACAAGAAGCGCTGTGATAGAAATATTTCAATCTATTTAAGGGTAATTCTCCCCATTGGCCTATCTCAGATGTAACTGTGGAGAATAATAGACATTAGATACCCTCACTGGGGGCCTACTAAGATTATCACAATGGACTCTGCTTTACCACCGGAACAGGGAATCCTTGTTATAGCTCTCTAAGGATATGGTGTGTGTTAGAGATTGTTAAAGTCTTAAACTCTTTACCCTTTTTTGAAATAAGTTTTTTTTTTTTTTCCTTTTTAATCATGGTTGCTTTCATTTCCCATCTGGTCTAGACAAAGGAAAATGAACGATGCACATCACTTAAAGGTCTTGGAGCACAGAAATTGATATCGTCTCTTTGAACAGATAAGGTGAGTAGACTTTTAGTAATATATGAAGTAATGATATCATGTTAGATGTGTTATTTTTTAATGTGTCTTAGGGAAACATGGGTCTGCAATCTTTGTGTTACCAAAGCATGGAATGTAGTGGAAAACTTACTGTTTTCTGTCTGGTATGCTTTTGACCTTCTTCTAATAACAGTGTCTTGATTTTCTGCTGCAGAATGACCATGGCCTCACTTTAATTTCCTGGGTTATAGATGGGTACATCCTGTTCCCATACCCAAAGCTGTGTGTGATAGAGATTTGACTATTCTCTGTGTATTGTGAGTATGTGTCCTGAGTGAAAATACAGGATCTTAGTAAAGGACTGTTTTTACTGGGCCCATTAGGGAAATAGCTTTAATTTTTTTTAATGTTTTTATTTATTTTTGAGAGAGAGAGCGAGTGGGAGAGGGGCAGAGAGAGAGAGAGAGGGAGATACAGAACCCAAAGCAGGCTCCAGGCTCTGAGCTGTCAGCACAGAGTCCAACGCAGGGCTGGAACTCATGAACCATGAGATCATGACCTGAGCCGAGGTCGGACGCTCAACTGACTGAGCCACCCAGGTGCCCTGGGAAATAGCTTTTAACTGTGGTTGCTGAGGAGCATCATTTGAGGAGAATCTGCTTAAGAATTAAGACTGCAAGACAAAGCCCAGAGAAGGAGATGAGAAGCCCTATATCCTTAAGGCATTATTTGAGCATCTAGACCCAGCTGTGACTGTAGTTAGTCTTTTCTGGACTTAAAAGTAAGGCTAGCCAATGAATTTTCTATTTAGTTTAAGCTGTTTTGTGATGGGTTACAGTAAATTGCAACCAGAGTCTTGACCATCATGCTATCTCATCTTTATTTCTTCTACACTCCAATTTTTTCAATTATACTGAATACATATAGGAGATAGTTCTTAACAGTACTTCATTTTTTCAGAGATTTTAAAAAGTAGATGTGTATTCTTCTGCATTGTTAGAGTCAATATTGTGCTCTCTGAATCCAGATTCTTTTCCCCCCCATAAGCTGCTTTCATTTTCCTCTTGCTCTCCCACTCTGTCTCACTTTCTCAAATGATTTTTAATTGGATCAATGCTTCCTGAGCAAATAAGGTGCCTTAAATTCTCCTGGAATGTCGTCCCTTTCCATTTGGTTGCTATAAAAATCACTCTTCTCACATCTCAAATAGGTAGGCCGGTTGACAAATTGAAATAAGCAATTCAGTGATTCAGTAGCCTAAGGGAAGTAACGAGAAAGCCAGGTCCTTGGTAATGCCAGAAATAACACTTTCACGATAGTTTCTTCTCTGTCTTTGATTTAAAACCTGCACTTGAAGGCAAATATTTATATCCAGCTTTGGATTTGGGCTCAATCTATGCCAGGTACACATTTTGGCAATGCCAAGAGGTTCCCACTACTGCTGCCCACCTGTTCAGTGACTATTTTCAGCTACATTGACTGGTCTCTACTTCCTTCACTCACCACAGGAAACCTCAGTTCTTCCAATGTTATTACTCTCTAATGTTGCTAAACTATTGCCACACTGACCTGTTAGAGTACTAGGATCTGTCTAGGATCTAGACACTTTTCTGCTTGTGTCTTTATTTCTTACATTTTGAAGAGGAATGCACCAAACCAGGACCCTTTCCTTTAATTCCTGGTAACCTGTGTTTTTGTCACTGTCAGCACTTGGTCTCTTCTTTCAATAGAATCCCATTAACATTACATTTAATATAGGAAATAGTTCAAATTTGTTGTGTGTGGAAAGCATCTTTCCCAAATGTAATTCTTAACACAGTTTTAGGACACATCTTCTCCATTTATAAATTTGGTTTTTCAGTTTGGTAGGTGAGACCACCAGGTGGGTATATTTTAAAGGTTGTGTTCATGTTCTTATCATACCTAGAAGTTCCAATTCATAAACAGAAAAGTATTGAGAACTAAGGAAGAACAACATTTTCTGAATTCGCTCATATTTAGTAATGCAGAATGATTTTTTATTCAATTGGCCACCCTGGTCTGTTATTTAAATTGACTCTCTGATTTAGGCTTTCACTTTTAATCTTGATGAAATAATGTTAGTCTTGGTTTGTCTCACCTACAAACTATTATCACTTCCTCCAAATTGTTCCTGATACAAAATTGTGTCTTAATGTCCCTGACAGAATAGCTTCAGTAAAGACACCTTTTGTCAATACAGGTGCCTTTCTCAAATATCTTCAGTGATTCCCTCTCATCTATAGAACACACACCTGCTAAAACATTGTATTAACTTGTCTAAAACTCTTCTAAGTTTTTTTGTATGAAATAAAATTCTTAAAATATTACAAAATTGTATCCTTCCAATAATTGAAAGGTAAGAAGGGACTTGAAAGATAAGAAAGGATAAGAAGAGAATTGAAAGATGCTGAAATCCCAGGTGGAATTTGGATACCAAAAACTTTCACAGAATGCATCCAACTTTCTCCCAGTGGGTTGTATGTTTTCTCTATAAACTATCTCTTAGAATCTTGACCCTGTGCTTTTGAGAATAACAATGTTTTATTTAGTCTTCAGTTTCCCCAGCTGCAAAATGACACAACACTCCCTTTCTGTCAATTGCTCTTTTCTTTCAACACTCAACACTTAGTTTAAATATCTACTATTTTGTCAAGGCTTTGGTTCTCCCACCCCAAGAAGGATTGAAGATCTATTATCCCTCCTGTTACAGTGTAACACTCTGTCTTTAACTCCATTACACTATGTATCACATTGTAGAGTTATGGTTGATTTACTTGCCTGGCTTTGCCCCCATGACTCAATACAGGGAAAATGTCTTTTATCTCTATGTCCATTCTAAATATTAGAGTTCCTAGTAATAGGCATATGTTGAATAAAGACCAAAAGAAAGAAATTAAATGTTTGTATATGCAGTCTGATAAGTAAGACTTAATGAAAATGAATGTAAAGAGGAAAACAATATAATTTTGAACTATCCTGAAAAAAATACAAATTTAAATCCTGACACAATCTCTATCATATTCTTGACTATTGAACAGTATTGAACAATAGGCTCATCTAAACTGAAAGAAAGAACAGATGATCATGGAAAGGTAGGGAGTAAACATGCATGCATTCCCAGGGACAAAAAGAAATTTACATCAGTTCCAGGACAGAGAGCTCAATCAGAAACAGAAATGTATACAGTGAGATTTCTTTTTTAATACCGGAACAATATCCAAGGAAGCAGTAATAGATGTGGACATGATTTGCTTGTAATCAAAGAGGACTGGGAAATGCCAAAGACTGCATAGCTAAGGGAGACAAATGTGAGGTAGCTAATTATTATTTAATGTATGTTCTTCTTACCTGTACAAAAAGGTGAGGCAGCATTATCTGCAATCAGTTCAGGAACAATGACAGCCTGGCACAGGGAACCTAATCAGCTAGAGGTGGCGGAGAAACAGTGATCAAGTAAGATCCTCAAGAAACTCTTAAGAGCTCAGGTGGGAAGGAGAAAAGGGGTTCAAGGGATTGATCAGGGACTTGGTAGTAAAATCATGAGTGTAGAGAAAAATCATGTCAATGTGGGGCAGAAAGGCCAGTGGCTTTAAAACAAATAAAAAGAAAGGCAAAGGAGATAAATTAGTAATAGATAAATTAAGTGAGATATATTAGTTTCTGCTGACATTGAGAGTTCAAAGAACACTGGCCCAGGTGCTGGTTGACTTGCATCCCTAGCATCACGTGTAATTTTGATAAGTAAGTGGCCTTCTTTGCTCTTGGGTCTTTGATCTGAAAAATGAAAATCTTTGACTAGGTGGCCCCACAGACCCCCTAAACCTTAACTACAGGGTAGTTTTCCTTGTCTAGTTATTCCTCAGGGACATGAAACTATGGTTTTCCTGATTTCTATAGGTTCTACACTCAACAGAAATTCCTGGCACACACTTAGTGTTGAATAGTGGTTATCAAGTAAGGAATATCACAAATAATTATTTTATTCTCTGTATTTGAAAGTGAATAGCCATAAGGTTATATGTATGACTGCCCTTGTGTTTATATGGTTTGAAAGGAAATGGGAGAACCCTCCTCCCCCGACTAAGAGCTCAGAGAAGCTGTTCTCTGAGCATCTGGGACTGGGAGAGTTTTTCTGGAAATTTCTGAAACTAATGATCATCTGAAGAAACTATGTGTACTGCCCTATGCCTTAACACTCTCTGGTTGGTAAACAAATGTCACTCTGGCTGTTAACATATGTTGGTTCGCGGTACATTTGAAAGGCAATACTGCTTCTTGGTAGGCATGTCTGTACAAGCTTAGGGAAGCATTAGAGGAGGGAAGAGAAGCCACCTCCTCACCCCACCGTGTAGGCTTTGGGCCTGAGCAGTATCCTAGCCTTATCGTTATTAAAGAGCCCAGAATTGGTTGTGTATCCTTTTATGCAACTATTAATAATGTGGTGTCCTGTGTCCTATTCTGCAATTGTTTGGCAGTTGTCAGGAGTGCTTCCCTGTAATACCATCCAAATATTAGCTTAGCTTCATGTGAATTTTAAAGCTTTAGTATTGCTATTACCTTAATGTTTGAGTGTAATAATAAATAGTAGATATCATGCATCGTGCCTGACACTTAGTAGGCACTCAGTAACTATTATTATGAAGGAATATATGATTATCAAGTTTTTTTTCAAAAAAAGGAAATGAAATCTCACAGAAATTGAGGTATACTTCATGTAACTAACATTCTCATTTTCCCACAAATGTCCTGTATTTGCATAAGTGGTTTTATTACAGAATATTATTCAACACGAAGAATGTCCTTCCAATGTCTTGATAGACTTTATTAATAATTTTTATGATGTCAATATTTTGTGAGAGTAAAAAGTTACATCTGTTACAAAGCATAAACTAATACCCACCTCTTGGGGTGCCTGGGTGGCTCAGTCGGTAAAGCCTCCAACTCTTGGTTTCAGCTCAGGTCATGATTTCATGGTTTCATGAGTTTAAGACCCATGTCAGGTTCTGCACTGACAGCACAGAGCCTGCTTGGGATTCTCTCTCTCCCTCTCTCTTTGCCCCTCCCCGCCTTGTGCTGTCTCTGTCTCTCTCAGAATAAATAAATAAAGTTTTAAATAAGTAAATAAAATGAATTTATAAAAGAATACCCACTTCTTTATTACTGGACCACATGGTAAATTTCAAATTAAATTCCATGGAAGGCCAGGCAAATGAACTCAAGTCCACCCTACTTCCCACTTCTTCTATAAAGAAGGCCTTCTCTCTCAAAGGAAGGCAGGAGGAGGAATTTGAATGTCATCTCTGTTGGTAGAAAAGTGGATGATTATGGTGCTTGTGCATGATTCTTTGTGGTGGCCTCTTTGCCACGTATTTACTGGCTTTTTCTAAAACACCCCGCACAGAGCTATAAAATTAATCTTTCCACACACAGTCCAGGTCATGAGTCTTTCTGCTCAAAATCTTCAACAGCTCTTTAGAGCTGGCAGAAACAGACTTTTAGCTCATGGAAGTGAAGACTGACTTCAAGTTGGCTATCCTCAGGGATCTGTTCATCCCACCAATTATTTGGCACAAGAATCAGTGTGTGTGTTTATCCCGTTGTCTAGCCTCTGCTGAAACACCTCCAGGGTCAAGACACCTACTACCTACTCTGTTTACACTCTGTTCTGTTTCTTAGAGTGTCCTCGCGTATTTATTCAAAAATCTATCTCCTTGCTGCTGCTGCTACTTCTGCTGCTGTAGTAGAGCCACACAAAACAAATAAAATTCTTTTCTCATATGTAATAGATCAGTATTTTGGCCCCCACAGACCTTCTAAACCTCATCTCTCCTTTTAATTCAGACATTTCTCCAGCCAGTTTCTACTTCTGCTGTTCTTAGCCACACTTCGAACTTCACTGTAATATGGCACTTTCCATAATCCTGTAGTTCCCTCTCACACAGAGAAGCACGTTTCCCCCATCTGCACACTGTGAATAGAACATTTTACATTATTGACCTCTCTCCTGTGCTGTTTGTTACATTCTGCCTTTACTTACAAAAAATATTTTACAAAATTTGATCCACACAACAGTATTCTCACAAGTTGTTTATAGGGGTGAGTTGGGGGAGAAAGAAACGTAAAGTAATAAACATTTATTTCCTACACATAATATAGATACTAGTTACACAGGATCCTCAGAGTAGTCAGAAAAATTTCAATTTGTGAATTTTCAAGGGTGGGTGAGAAATATGCTGTGTCTTTTTTCTAAACTAATTTGACCATAGAACTCTGGGTTTCCTAAGATTAGATTTTTCATGGCAGGTTCTTTGGGACATGTTGGCTAATAGTTATTTATAACAATATCTCATCTCTCTTACCGGAATAGAAAGTTCTTAATGGCTCGGTGCATGTCTCATATATCTTTTTGCTACATATATCTTTTTTGCTACTGCTACAGTCACTTCCACACTGCCGAGTACATGGTAGGTATCAAAAATATGTGAATAATCAAGTGAATTAGTGAATGAATAGGCTACAGCTGAGTTTTTTGTCTTTGTTGAGTTCTTATAGAGATATGATATTTTCTTTGTTTCTTGTTCTAAAATTATTTATAGAAAGAAAATTAATTCTTCTCTTTTTAATGTTATCGTCTTTTGCTATTTTATTCTTGTTTGCTTGTTATTCTTGTTTGTTTATTCTCATTTATTCTTGTTATGCTTGTTTATTCTTGTTTATTCTTGCTATTTTTCTTATTTATCTTATTTATCTTATTTTAGATATAACAATAACTTGAGTACCCACTATGTGCCAAAGATGTGGTACATATTTTACATGCATCATGCCCCTCCCTAGCCTCGATAATTCTATGACATAGGGGTTATTATCCTAATTTAAAGATGAGAAAATTAGGTTCATAGAAATTAAACAAATTCTCTAAGGTATTAAAACTAAATAACATGACCAGAATCCAAAACATAGGATATCTGAGTTCAAACCTCACACACCTTACTGCCAAACCATTCCCCCTGAAACATGTAATTATTATTTCTTCTTGTATGGAACATACAGAAGGCATGACTACTGAATAAAATGTAAGACAAATACCTCACAAATGCAAATGATGGGATTCTGAGTCATCAAACAGTAATAGGTGAAATCAAAGCTTCTACAAAGTTATGGCATCCAACCTCTTCCTAAATTTATTTTTCATTTTAGACTTACCCCAGGGATTAGATTTCAGGTCATGTAGAATCATGTGGATAAAGACATTTGTCCACCAAATAAGTATCAGACATTCCCACATAAATGGTAAACACTTTAGGGAGTTTCCTGACATCTGTCACAAGATGGGCTTTTCAATTAGGTGAAGATTTCTTGTTAGAAACTAGTTGGTGAAACTCTTCACAGTATTTATTCTGAAATCTTATGAGTAACCTATTAACCCAGGATTATAAATATCCATTGTGTATCATTTGCTTTTACAAAGACTTTTTATGTCCGTTTATAATACTAGTTCTCATATTTGGAAACTGAAGCCCAGAGAGAGTAGTCAACAGCGCCTGAACTAATAACATAATAGTTAAAGTAGGGCAGGTTTTCCAACTGTATAGACTTCTCTACCCTAGAACAGAGAGCAGTTAGAAATGGAAAGGAAGTGATTGGTTTATACTATTTATTGAAGGAAATCGAGTTTTCTTCCCAGTACCTCTCCCAATATGAATAAAATGTCCTATGATTATTTCATACTTCATAATATTTGATTTACTAGAACCTTATATAAACACCACAAAATTCACATCACCTATAACAATAAAGCTGAAGTTTGAGGAGAAAAAAAAAGGCAGGGTGGTTTTGTTATACCAGCCAGTTAGGCTGAGAAAAGTGGTCCTAGGCTATTCCTTCAGCACAGAAACCCATGTTTTCTACCTCATGATTTGACTCCTCTGTCCACAACAGAATAGTTTAACATTTTTAAATGTTTGTTCATTTTTGAGAGACAGAGAGAGACAGAGTGTGAGCAGGGGAGGGGCACAGAGAGAGGGAGACACAGAATCTGAAGCAGTCTCCAGGCTCTGAGCTATCAGCACAGAGCCCGACAAGGGGCTCGAACTCAGGAACCATGAGATCATGACCTGAGCCAAAGTCAGACACTTAACTGACAGAGCCACCCAGGCGCCCCCACAACAGAATAGTTTAGAGGATGGCACTTGACCCAAAAGTGACTAGTTGATAGACTAACCTATAAAGTACAAGATTGAAGTACAAGTTTTGCCTGACAGAGAAGCTAGTAGCTAAGTCTGACAAAATAGTTTCTTTTTCTTCACGTGTTTAAATTGTAGTCACCATATCAGACAAACTATTGATAACAACTATTTAATAAGATTTAGAGATTGATTTGATGGTAGGACCCAACATACAGTCAGTCGGGTAGATGAAAGACAGAACTCTTCATTTCTCATAACTTCAAATGAGAGACAACCCCCAGGCAGGGCCACAGGGGTTTGCACCCAGGGACAGGGTAACAGCAAGTTGGAAGTTTAGGGCACAATTTGTATGGCAAATCGAATGTGGTTGGCTGAGTTTCTTAGGCCTCCTGTGTGTTGTCTAATTTGAATAACTTTGGTGAGCTCTGGGTAATGGGGCTGTTCCTAGTTGTCCAGTGCCCAGCCCTAGAGTTATTAGGGTGGCTGCCTAGTGGCCTTGAAGTGTGAGAATTTTAAGAAATGTCTGAAAACATTTATTTAAAACATTTATTTCCCACTCATGCAGCTAGAACAGTTCTCCTGATCTTGGATGAGCTCTGGTTGGCTTGGCTCCATGGCCCCTGTTTAGTTCAGGTCTACTCTGTGTGCATCTCATTCTTTGAGAACCTGAAGGATACCTGGAACACACACTTCTCATGTCAATAGCAAAAGCACAAGAGAGAAGGTCCAATCATGTAAGTATATTTGAAGCCACTGCTTTTGCATCATATCTGCCAAAATCTCATCGGTCAAAGTTACACAGCCAAGCCCAAAGTCGAAGAGTGAAAAGTACACACTCTGCCTCTAGTGGTAAGAATTGAAAAATCACATGGCAAGTTTGGATACAGGGAGCGTGAGGATTTGGGAACCATAATCCCATCTACCACAGATAAAGAAGAGAGAAGGGGGAAGGAAAGAGATTAAAGATAGAATTGGTAATTGGAGGGGCACCTGGCTGGCTCAGTCAGTTAAGTGTCCAACTCTTGATCTTGGCTCAGGTTGTGATCTCATGGTTCATGGGTTCGAGCTCCACATTGGACTCTGCACTGACAGTGTGTGGAGCCTGCTTGGGATTCTCTCTCTCCCTCTGCCCCTCCCCCACACACATAGGTGCATGTACATGCTTCCTCTCTCTCTCTCTCTCTCTGTCTCTCTCTCTCTCTCTCTCTCTCTCTCTCCCCCAAAAATAAACCAGTAAGCTTAAAAAAAAAAAAAGAATTGGTAATTGGAGACAAGGATGAAGGCAGGAATAGAGAGATGCAGAAGTTCACCAGATAGTGTTCACACAGAAGTACCAGGGAGGATTTTAGAGTCCCTGAGGAGATGACAAGGTAATGTACTCCCCAGTCACTGAATATCCTGCATGACTGTCCAAACCTAGGCTTCCTTATTCCCTTTCATACTTAAGACTTGACATTATTATCTTTCTTGAGTATCCTGAGGAATGCTTTGAAATACAACCCTTCTGTTTCCATATTTCTAACTGTGTCTTTTCTTTTTAAAGTGTATTGTTTTTTAGATATTGAGTTGTATAAATTTTTTGTATATTTTGGATATTAACCCTTCATCAGGTCTATCATTTCCAAATATCTTCACTCATTTGATAGGTTGCCTTTTTGTTTTCTTGATGGTTTCTTTTACTATGCAAAAAGCTTTCATTTTGGTATGGTTTCAATAGTTTAATTTTGCTTTTGTTTTCCTTGCCTGAGCAGACATATCTAGAAAAATGTTTCTATAGCTGATGTCAAAGGAATTACCACCTACATTTTCTTCCAGAAGTTTTATGGTTTCAGGTCTCACATATAGATCTTTACTCTGTGATGGACCTAAGTAAAATAAGTCAGTCAGAGAAAGACAAATACCATATGACTTCGCTCTTATATGGAATTTAAGAAACAAAAGAAAAAAAAGAGACAAATGAAAAACCAGAGTCTTAAATACAGAGAACAGGGGCGCCTGGGTGGCGCAGTCGGTTAAGCGTCCGACTTCAGCCAGGTCACGATCTCGCGGTCCGTGAGTTCGAGCCCCGCGTCGGGCTCTGGGCTGATGGCTCAGAGCCTGGAGCCTGTTTCCGATTCTGTGTCTCCCTCTCTCTCTGCCCCTCCCCCGTTCATGCTCTGTCTCTCTCTCTGTCCCAAAAATAAATAAAAAACGTTGAAAAAAAAATTTAAAAAAAAAAATACAGAGAACAAACTGGTGGTTGTCAGAGGGGAGGTGAGTGGAGGGGGATAATTAAAGTAAATAAAGGTGATCAAGAGTACCTTTATCTTGATGAGCAGGTAATATATAGAAAGCTGAATCATTATATTGTACACCTAAAACCGATATAGCATTACATGTTAATTATGCTTCAATTTAAAAAAGAGCATGGTTGATTCAACCCTGAGATCCTTTATTTGAGCTTGAATTCCAAGTCCCACTTTTGAGTAAGGAGGAAGATGAAATAAAGACGGGAATGCTTTTCTGGGCTCCTTTTCTCTATCCCTCTTTTTGTATTCCCTCTTCGTCACTCTATTTCCTGTCAGTCAGTGCTGCTAGCCTTTTCAACTTCTTCCTGCCAACTTATTCTCCTCTGTTCTCACCACTTCTTTCTCTCTCTTTCATTTTCCGGGTCACTCTTTACCTTTTTCCCCATATTTTCCTATGCTCTTGCCTCCATTCCAGCTCACTTCTAGATAGTTTTTTCCCAATCTTTTCTCTTCACTTTTCCCCTCCCTATGTCCAAAAGGGCCCCCTGAAAAGTTGTTAATAGGAGAGAACCATTAGAGTTGCTTTTAACTTTGCCATTTTCCATCACCATCAATGCTTAAGGGTTTTTTGGAGGGACAGTTCTTGTCCTTCCGACACATGAATGGACTTTCCAGTCTCTACCCAATTCTGGCCACTTATCATCAAGAGAAATGAATATCACCGCAACTGCTGCCTAACCAGATTGCAGGTCTGTCAGCAGCAGCTACTGGAGGGAACATTTTAAGTCACTGCAAACTTTGAAGTATGTGGCTGGGGAGAAAGGGTCAAAACAATCCTAATTTCCCGGGTGAGTGTTGGCATGACAGAAAGAAAGATCAAACAAAAGTGATTATGACCTGAATTGGTCTTTAGGGCCAGGTTACAGAGAATCACCATAGCTTCAAACACACACACACACACACACACACACACACACACACACACACACTTTAACCCTCACCACTGCCACCACTGCTGCGTTTTTTTTCCAGGGAGACAGTGTCTTCCTGTTACCGGCTGTCCTTGTAGAAAGAACAGCTTTTATTATTCCCTTGGACCAGGGACCTTTCATATTCAATATCACAGGCAAACTATAGCTTTTTCTGCTATAACAGAGCCCTGTAATTACTGTTATTAATCTTCAAATCATGGGTCCTAATTCCAAAGATTTCTTGTAACCTGAAAGTCTTTCAAAGCATAATGGTGCAAAAAATAAATCACCCTTGCCAAGTGGCGTCTTTGCTTGGTAAATGCCAGCACTAAGAAGGATATAAACATATTCCCCAAACAGGTACCATAAACTGGGAAATGACACAGTGTCAACCATAAACATGTCTTTGCCACAGCCTTACTTAAAAATGTTCTCACTCACGAACTTGAGAGAAGCCTTTCAAATTGTATTTCAAAAAGAAAATCAATAAACCTGCAGCAACTCTACTTGGCCGGAAAAGTTTGAGCCACGTCTACTGCATTTCCCAGTGGCATCCTTTCCCTCCTTTATCACCCCTATTTCTTTCCAGTCACTGCTCAATCACTGGGATGAGACAAGCACCCCTCAGTACCAATCAATACCATGTGAGCCTTCAGTGAAGAAAAGCAAACCCTCTTTCTGAAGGATTTTACTTCCTGCCTGCCTGCCTGCCTTGCCCTGTGTGAAGCCATTGCAGTCCTTCATCTATAAATGGCATATGTGTGTATGTGTTTGGGTGTGCGTATTACAAATACTCTCTAGAGGGAGAGAGACATTAAGCTGTTATCAACCACTAATGTCACTTAGTAAATTAATTTATGTAATTAGAAGTATTAAAGAACAGGATTGCTAAGGGAATAGGACAAGTAGCAGACAGTCATTCAGGGGGAGGAGGCACAGAGGATCTCTGAAACATCGGAGGTGACCCTGACACAGAAAGAGGGAATAGAACTGGCACTCACTGCAGGGTAAGAACCTAGTGATCTGCTCCCATAAGCTTTTCTCTCATTTTGGCTCTGATTAGGCATCCTGCCTGCCTGTCCAATGACATCATTAAGTGCCTGTCTACCTTAGCTGACTATCCTGAATGGGATTCCTTGCTGGTATAAATTCTGTTCAAGTTGGGCACATGATTTTTCTGTATCCTGAGTGTGTGCATTATTCCACTCCTACCCAAAAATGGGCATCTTTCACCCATAGCTTACAGTCATTCACATTGGATTGGGACAGTATGCATTCACGTCTTGATGAGATCATTCATGATGAAGAGGTAGTAGGACATTGTCGTAAATGACAGAGCAGGGCTTTCAAATTCTCCAAAGCCAACATGCTGTGCACTTACTGACTTTACTTACACTACCTCCCTCCTAATACTTACTGGGGAATGATACGATGCAGAAACAATCCACAGTATTGTATCTGATGGTGGTAGGGAAAGAAGGAAGCTGGAAAAGCAGTTAGACCAGCTGTTTTGGAATTGTGTCGATACGTTGACATCTTAAAATTTCTATTAAAAATAACTGAGAAAGAAGACTTGTGAGTTATTATCTGTAATGAGTTAGTGCTGATAAAGACTAAGATCAATGTTTAGTATTTAGCAAGTGCTACATGAGTGCTTGCTTAAAAAATAAATAAGAGCAAGTGCGAAGTGGCACCAGTATCAAGTGCACTCACCCCTGGCGGGGGGAGGAAGGAATGGACACATGCAAAAGGAGAGAATGTGCCATGAATTAGGAAAGCGGCTGATAATTTGATAAGGTATGGCTGCTAATTATTCAGCTCTAAGGTTAAGTTTCATTGTATTTAAGTGGATAATAGATTGATAGATATAAGAAATGGGGTAATGATGGTATTACTTTGTGAAACATGTTTCTTGCAGCATACATAAAAACAAACTGTGATAAACCATTTTGCAGATGGAGAAAGCTTAATGATATTTTGGAGTCACTTTGTCTGTTCCCCAGATAATAACCATGAGATTTGGTATGGATTTGTCCGATTTCCTTGTCCATCTGCAACAAATCTTAGCCAGCTAGATATGCTGATTTAATCTTTTCATTTATATTATAATTTAGGTTAATATTAAAGTTCTCATTTATAATCTCATATATTGAATTTACTCACCTCATTTCAATTTTTTTTCTTTGAGCTTTTGTTAGCCCCTTAGCTGAGAGTGAGAAAAAAAAAATGTTGAGTTTTGTTAACCCCTTAGCTAAGAGTGAGAAAATTTTTTGTATTTACCTATTCTAGCAAACAATGCCAACTTTTCTTGACTTGATCAATTTAACATCTCATTTTTCCCATAACTCCTTAAGTCCTTCTCCTTTTTTGTAAATATTCCATTTCAGTTTGTTAAGTGCTTAAACATTACTGTTTTTTCAAAATGTTTTTTATCTTCCCAAGAAAGTAAGCAAAGTATGGTAGATAAAGTACAGAGTTTAACATCTGATTAACTCTGAGTCTTAGTTCTGCTGCCTACTACTAAGTATATGATTTTATATATTACAACATCATTATTTTTTTTACTTATCTGCAAAAATGAATAAATCAATACTTGCCCTTCCAAGTTCACAAGATTTGTGACAAAAAAAGTGAAGATGTAAAAATCCATTCTATAAATTTCTGATTTTTCAAATAACTTCAGTGAATATTTATATGTGAAATTAATCTTTATTGACTCAGAAGTCACTTAAAATTTCAATTTTTATTCTCATTATTATGATCATCAAATGTCAACATGTTGAGTATGTTCAAAATCCTATAAGTTAGAGAGGGAGGAAGCCAAACCATAAGAGACTCTTAAAAACTGAAAATAAACTGAAGGTTGATGGGGGGTGGGAGGAAGGGGAAAGTGGGTGATGGGCACTGAGGAGGGCACTTGTTGGGATGAGCACTGGGTGTTGTATGGAAACCAATTTGACAATAAATTTCATAGTAAAAAAATCCTATTTATTTTTCAACATACTTTGCCATGTAATAGGATACCTATCTAATATAGTCATGACCAGAGTTGTTAGGCTTGTAAGACCATGTAGCAGCTCACTAGTTGGTTTATAAGAGAAAGGAAAGCTAAACCTAATTATGCCAAAAAATTCACCAAAGATCATTGTTATGGGCTGGGTTTATTCCCTTAAATTCATATGTTTAGGTCCTATTTCCAAGTACTTAAAAATGTGGCCATATTTGATTTTTAGTTACCTTCTTTCAGGGGGTAATTAAGTTAATAGTGCGATCATTAGAATGGGCCATACTCTAGAATGCCTTGTAGAGGAAAGTTGGACACACACACACACACACACACAGAGGACCATGTGAAGACACAGGGAGAAGAGGGCCATCTATAAGCCAAGGGGAGAAGTTTTAGAAAAAAGCAACCTTCACAAAACCTTGATCAAAGTTCTATCCCCCAGAACTGTGAGCAAACACATTCCTGTGGTTTAAATTACCCAGTGTATGGTACTCTGTTATGGCCGCCCTAGTAAACCAGCACACTAATTCAAAGCAGGTGTAGACTAAATCTTAGGTTCCCCAATCTTTATTGAGTAGTCTTTCTACCACATGATGCTGCTTCCCAATTTTATTTTTAAAAAGATTCATTAATTCAGGGAATGATTACTTCAATAATGAAATAAATAGAAAAACAATTAGTAATGATACAATGACAGAAATACTCTGAAGGACTAATTAGTTTAGGATGGCACCCAGTCAGATACTACAGTGAAGACAACATAGATATTAATTAATAACTGTAAATATTCACAGTTGACTGAGGCCCTAGGACTCGCCAAGCAAAACCTGAAAGTCTCATTTGAATTCTGGACTATTTGAGTAGGACTGGATCCCAAAAAATAATGAATGGAATGAAATGGAGTAAATCTTATAGAATTTGGCAAATCATTAATAGATATCTGACTAAAAAGAGAAGTTCACAAATAATTTAGATATAAGCATAGTAAAAGTATGGGCCTCATATTAGTTATCGAAGTAGGAATTGAGGGGCGCCTGGGTGGCGCAGTCGGTGAAGCGTCCGACTTCAGCCAGGTCACGATCTCACGGTCCGTGAGCTCGAGCCCCGCGTCGGGCTCTGGGCTGATGGCTCAGAGCCTGGAGCCTGTTTCCGATTCTGTGTCTCCCTCTCTCTCTGCCCCTCGCCCGTTCATGCTCTGTCTCTCTCTGTCCCAAAAATAAATAAACGTTGAAAAAAAAATAAAAAATAAAATAAAATACATTCTTTAAAAAAAAGAAGTAGGAATTGAAGCCATTAAGCCCAAAGAAACAATGATGCTGTCTGTAATGCTGGTCATATTGCAGAATGTGTTCTTGCTTTTCTATCCTATAATACTTTCCTGTTCCTGTGTGCAGAGTGGCTTATCCCTTATGCTGCACCAGGTCATACTGGCCATCACATTAGTATATATTGAATAAATACTTAAGGAATATGTAAGAAAATTAAAGAAGAAGAAAATAGCATTAGTTTGCAGCTAAAGTCATGCTCCTAGAGGGTAACACCACCAGAGCCTGCAACATGAGGGAAGAGGAAGGAGAAAGAGAGAGGGAAAAGGGCAGAGGAGAGGGAAAAAAAATGAGGAAGGAAGGAAGGAAGGAAGGAAAGAAAGAAAGAAAGAAAGAAAGAAAGAAAGAAAGAAAGAAAGAAAGAAAGAGAAAGAGGGAGAGATGGAGGAGGGAGGGAGAAGGGAAGAAACAACGAAGAAAAGAAACAAAGAAAGGAAGGAAGAAAATTCTGTCTTACCGATAAGAGAAATGACAGAAGGAAACAAAACCAAGAAGTTATTAGAGAGCAGGTTATGACTTGTATGAGAGGACCAATCCTAAGTAGTCAAACCAGCATCATGGATTTAGTGTTCAGTGGGCTTCTTATGCAATTGGAGTAGTGAAATTTGAGCCACCTGTGTTCCTGCATTTACAGCTACTATTCAGCTCTCTACGTGTGCTCTGCAGACAGTGTCTCATTTATAGGCCTTCCATGACCTTTATGTTTGAAATTAAGTCTCCTTATAGCTTTTTCTGGCTTAAAGTACCATTCAGCTTAAATAAAGCCAAATATTTCAAAATAATGGCTTCCATCCCACAAACAGCTATGGTCTTTTATTGACTAACCCATTAACCCAATATTATTCTCTTTCATAAAAATAATTTGATATTTTAATGTACATAAATACTACAGATTATTAATGGCTACTAAAAAACATTTTTTCTGGGAGAAAGAAAAATATGTTCAATTATTTTGGACCAGAGTAAACACCATATAACTGACACAAATAAATGACTTCTTTTCAATTTATTGATGCAGTTACAAATGACAGCTTGAGACTTTACATACACTATGCAACTTACTCAGGTTCAATTCTTAGAAGTAATCCAGGGCACTCAGTACTGTACTGAGATTTGCTTTTTGTGTTGGTAAATATTGATATTGCAATTCTCAGCTAGCATTTAAAGTAAAAATAATCCTGAAGGCTCTATAATGGTTCTCTGAGCTCCTCTTTCTCAGATCATCTGTGTGGATTATCCTGGTGATTCACATTTAGATATTATGGAGAATCAATCTGTAAAGGAGGAGACTATATTTCACTTAGATTAACTAATTTCATTTAAAATGAGTGTATTAGAAAAGTTGCTCAGAAAATACCAATATCAATTACATTATAAAAAAGAATGTATTAAACCTTTCCATTGGATGCATGAAAACTTTTATAAAAGTAACTGAATTTATGACCATATTTTAATAATAACACTATTTGAAAAATATTTTGGCTATAAGCAAATTATACAGAAAACTGGCAGTGAATCAATTTTCTAGATCTCATGGGATTTTCTTATTTATCTGGCTACTTTCAGCTGAGGAAATGCACTAAAGCAATTATATTCTAAAACACATTGATCCCTTTTATCGTTTTTTTTTTGTCTTTTAAAAAATGTTTAAAAAAGCCAAGTAATATTAAAGTGAATAAAATATTAAAATGGATAGTAAAAAATCATATAAATATTTATAAAAACAATACAACATGGGAATTTTAAAAAATAATAACTATACTACAAATAAGCAACCAGAGAAATCAGAAGTAGTTGTTTAAAGTCCAGTGTTTTTAATTAAGCCAACACATTTTATTGTGGGCATAAACATTACTTTCCTGCAAGCAAAATTATAATTGAAAATTTGAAAGTGCTTCCATAATAAGAACACAAAGTAGCTTGTCAGTACTAGCTGAGGTGATTTAGTTAAATTTTGAATATACATGTTCTTTTCCCAAGCAGAGACTATAAATTCCTAGAGAGTCAGGACTTTATTTTTTTATATACTTTCTCATAGACTCTACAGTTAATAAAGAGTTGAGTAACTAGAAGGATTAACTAGGCACAGTGTAATGTTGTTAATTACTGGAAACATTAATATTCCTCCTGAAGTATTCCCCCACATAATTAGCTGTGGTTATCCAGTGACCCTAGCACCCTTTTACCTTCCTACATGAACACTGGAGATTATGGTAGCCCCAGACCATGGTTTTGGTTCACAAGGAATTGGGTTCAAATCTCCACTCTATCCCTTTCTGCTGATGTAGTCCTGCAGAAGTTACTTAATTCTGCAGTCCCAGCTGTATTGGAACTCCACAGTGAGCTCACAGGGGTGCCACAGGATATTTTATTTTCAGAGAGAAACATGATGATACTTGACATCTGGCAAGAATCCTGGCAATTCCTAGCTTAAAGTAGTTCACAGCTTCCATATTGAATCACACTACATTCCGTTCTGTGGCCTTTGCTGAAACGAGGCTTTCTTAGTATGTTACAATTAAAAAAAAAATACAAAAACAAAAAACAAATAAAACAAGTATTGTGTAAAGATCAGTGTAGAACAGGAAATGAGATTTGTATGTTTCATCTGATTCCAAACTTTGAGAAGCTGGGAGGTGCTCAATGGATACACATATCCCTTTAGTAACTAATTTGACATTATTTAAGAAACTAAAATCAATATATCATTTTTCTTTCAATATATGTGTATTTTTTCAAACAATTACTAAGTTGTTTAGGGCATAAACACTTAGGTTGTTTGGACCCATAACTACTTAAAAAATGAAACTGACATTCCTTTGACATAATAGCCATGAAAAATTAATGAATTACTACCACCACTGTGACTAGAACCTTCGACTTCAAACTCCAGTTTCCTTATCTTTAAGAGGAAAGCGGTGCCAATTTTAAAGATAATAATGAGACTTAAATTAGGGAACTTTTCTACTATGTCTAGAATATGTTAAGAATTCAAGAAATTAAAGATACTCTGTTTGCGTTTATTATTTTAGGTACAAACATCTACAAGAGCAATTTAGTTTATTTCTCTTATTGTACATGTGTTAGCCTTGAATCCCCAGTAGTTTTTGGCTTTTCAACTAGTACACAATGAACTAGCGGCAGAGTCAAGGCTAGCAATGCAACCTTCATTTCCTTAACTCTGACTGTCTAAAACTGCAGCTAAGCAAATATATCTAAATTGTTTTTAATGAATAATATTTAGTCATAAGAACTTAGATTTTAGTAAGTAAATCATGAAAAACTAAGCTAACCATGAATATTTACCTTTAAAAAAAATCTTATGTGTGATGTTTTGAGCACAATCCACTTTATTTTTTTTTTACGTTTATTTTTATTTTTGAGACAGAGAGAGACAGAGCATGAACGGGGGAGGGTCAGAGAGAGAGGGAGATACAGAATCTGAAACAGGCTCCAGGCTCTGAGCTGTCAGCACAGAGCCTGATGCGGGGCTCGAACTCACAGACTGCGAGATCATGACCTGAGCCCAAGTTGGTCACCCAACCGACTGAGCCACCCAGGCGCCCCAAGCACAATCCACTTTAAACTCAACTGTAATATATATTCCACTTGTCCTGAAACCATGAAAAATAAGTACATAGAATAAGGACCAAGAAGGTCATTCAAGGCATTATCTAACAAAAATTCAGTTATGACCAATGAGTCATACTAGGAGAAATATGGAATAAGGTGTTTGGGAAACATTTTCCACAGTAGGCATTAGAACAAGGTGTTTTCCCCTTAGTTTTTATTTAATTAAAGATAAAACCCATTGGAACCCAATTGTTCTGTAAGCATTCATAAGGTAGTTTAATTCTAATGAAGTCTCTCCCTCTCCCTCTTTTCTTCATCTTTCTTTAAAAAAAAAAAAAGTGTCTCAGCCCAAGGATACAGTAGTGTATGAGATACAGCATAACCTTTACCTTTAAGAAATTCACAGCATTGGTATACCTACTTTTGTAAATGAATCTGACCAATGTACAAATATCTAAGACTAAAAGAAGGTTTCTGTTTTGAACCTATTTTTTCTCATCTCATTCAATCACTTTTAGTATACCATGTTCAAGAGGTTGAGACATCCATTAAGTGACAAGTGGCTTAGGCTGTCTACATCATATAAAAGAGAAACCAAAAAGGGAGGAAGAGAACAGATTTAGAGGGAATGTATACATTTGTCTCTATGTTTGGGTTTTGTCCTAAGGATTATAAAGAGCTACCAAAAGATGTTAATAAGGGGAATTATGTAATCAAAATTTAGTCTTTGGGTGTATGAAAAATGGGTTAAGGAAGTGTGGATGTCTTGAGGCAAGGATACCAGCTATGTGGCTATTTCAATAGCCTATGTGAGATTAAGGAGAGATTGGGAATGAAGATAGGAGAGATGATGTTTTGTACTCATAGCACAGTCTCTACTCTTCACTACAAGGTAGATCATTCCCTCCTGGTGTATATGGGTTTGTAAAACTCATAGAGTTTTACAGTTCATAGAACCCAGAAGGTCATAGCCAAGGAAGCATGTTCCACTTCCTGCCCCAGAGCCCATGTAATGAACTGACTCAATCAATTTCCTCTGATAACTAATACATGTGTAAGAGGAACGGACAGGGCTGTCCACTGACATATTTATGGTCATCTTCTATAATAACAATATTAGTGCTACTCTAAACCACAAAAACAGTCTCCATCTGACAATTTGAAAGCCCAGTCCTGTGTAATAATTACACATCTAACTTCTTTTGGTGTTGAGTCATCTCCCTTCTTCCCACATGAGGCAGAACCAAAGCTAGGTTATAATTCTGTTCTCTCTCACTCACCTTTCCCACTACTCCCCCCACACCCAAAGCCTACAGAAGGTTTCTGATCCCTCCAAGGCAAGATCAAAAGAGAAAAGAATGGGGAAACGGTACTATATTTCATAGTAGATTTTCTCTTCATCCAGACTTTCCCTCATTGGGGGTGCTCTTGTGGGCCCCTCAGAGATTCCCATCACTGGAGATCTTCCATCTTTATGTTTCAGAGAGCAAATACACTCTTCCAGAAGTCATTTAGTTTTCCACAGCCCATAGTAGCTCAGTTCATAACCATCATCTCCCAGTAAAGCCTACATACAGTATCTAAGACAATTTCATACCTACTTCCTTTTCATGAAGCCCATGTCTAGCCATGGAAATATTCACATGACCTCTGTCCCCTGAGAGTCTAGTTATATTCCAAATGCATTCTCTCTCTCTCTCTCTCTCTCTCTCTCTCTCTCTCTCTCTCTCTCTCTCTCTCTCTCCACTAAGCCATTTGTCCCTTTGAGGGCAGAGGCAGAAATTGCAGATCCTCACAGACTGTCCTCTCGCTTTTAGGGTGTCAAAACAGGTAAAAATTTTAAAGAGTTGTGGAGCTGACTTTCAACCATTCCTCTTATAAAATCGTTTCAGGCACACTTTCCAATTTTTGTAATCTTTTTATTATGTAAAGTTTCAAGTATACGTAGATACATTCGTGTAATGAACCCCCATGGCCTATTGACCTCCTTCATCAATTACCAACCCCTTAGTCATCCACATTTCATATGTTCTCCACCCTTACCCACCCCACTAGATTACTTTGATACAAGCTTTTCAGCACATAATTTTACTACTAAATATATCAGTATGTGTCTGTATTAGTTTTGTGCTGCTGAGTAATAAATTACCACAAACAGCATATTAAAGCAATATACATTTATTATTTCACAGTTCTGCAGTCAGACTCCAGGTGGCTCTTAGTTCTCTGCTCAGTGTCTTTCAAGTCTAAAATCAAGGTGCTGGTCAGGCTGGGCTTTTATCTGGAGGCCTGCAGGGGAGAATCTGCTTCCAAGCTCATCCAGGTGGTTGGCATGATCCAGTGGCTTTAGGTCTGAAGTCCCCATTTCCCTGCTGGCTGTCAGTGCCTCCTCTCCTTGCTCAAAGAGCTGCCTGTATCCCATCTGTGACCCCCTCCATCTTTAAACCAGCAATCCCACCCTTCTCATACTCCAAATCCCTCTGACCTCACTAACTTCTTCATTCCAGTTTTACCTGCCAGCTGGAGAAAGATCTCTGCCTTCAAAGGGCACCTGTGACTACATTGGACCCACCTGGATAAACCAGTATATTTTGATTACCATATGAGCCAACATGAGTTAGGAAGATATAAAGGAAACCCATTCTCTCTATACCCACCTCCACCTTTACCCAAGGCTCAATGTCCCCATCCAGGATATCTGAGAAAATGCATTTTATAATTGCTGGACGCATTGTATAACTGATGAATATCTATGGATTCACCTGCATTAAAAAATAAACAGAATGTATTAAGATAGTATAAACTTTTTAAAATTTTTAATGTTTATATTTGAGAGAAATAGAAAGACAGTGTGTGAGCAGGGGAGGGACAGACAGAGAGACAGAGACAGAATCTGAAGCAGGCTCCCAGCTCTGAGCTGTCAGCACAGAGCCCGATGCAGGGCTTGAACTTACAAGCTGTGAGATCATGCCCTGAGCCGAAGTCAGACACTTAACCGACTGAGCCACCCCAGTGCCCCAAGACAGTATAAATGTTGATTTGGAGTGAGGAATAAAGAGAAAAAAAATGAAACCATGAGAAGATTTTCATTACTCTTATGAAGAGGGCAAGCATTACCATATCCACATAACCATGCTCCTGTCAAGCCCCAACACTTCCCTTTAAACACTATATGCATACGGTCTTAGTTCTAGCTCCCAAACAGGTTTAGAGATGGTAAAATAACTGTGCTGAGTAGCTAGTCATGCAAGTAGCTGATCACGAGCCTTGGAGAGGGAAGATCTATTTGTGTGCCACAACAGTGGCACGTCTGTATCAGTGCTGCTCCTTCTCATTTCTGTGATTCGTTTCCATGTCACAGCAAAGTATTCTAATCCAATAGGGACTCAAAACTTAGTAACACCATTGAATTGAACTATCTGTTGTAGATCCACTTCAGAAGAGAATTGTGTGACTTGACTTCTTCTATCTCTTTCAACAACTGTTTTCTTGCTTTGCAATGATCATAAACCTTTTCCTCTCAGAGGATAAGCTCAGATCCATAATTTCCTTCATCTCTTGTCAAAAACTTATCTTACTTATGTCCCCATCCTTCAACTAGTTTTCCCTTGGTATATCTGATACACTAATTCATGTAGCTGATAGTGGCTTAACGTATTGCTCGTATCTCAGATACCACATTGATGCTTTAAGAGGAGCCATCAATGCCTAAACCAAACCTAAGCTAAAATAGACAGGGAAATGTCAGGCATTCTAGAAGGCAGATTCTGGAAATATGTTGCAGCAGGGAGTTCATCATCTTTGTTCCTACTTAGGTCAGGTCTGTTTAAAAATGCATTTTTCTGAACTGTAGGTAGGGGCCTTTCATGTTTTGCTAAATATAATTTTGAAAATATTATCCACAATAGCATCTGCCTGTATTTCTTTTTTCATCCTTTCACTTTTAAAAGTGCCTTATAAAAGTCAGAAACTACATAACAGATAGGCATGCAAAAAAAAAATTCTCTGGACCCCAGGAATTCACAGTTTAGTAAGAAAAAAGCAAACCTATCAGCTCAGTACAGGTTGGAACACAGGATTTGGAGATTAAGAGCCTCATGTTCTCAGTCTGAAAAGGATTTTCAGAACAAGGTTGTTCAGTTCTATAGATTTATGACATGGCATGAATAGGGAACAAATAGGTTTCCACAGTCCACAACTTCTATTCACGTTGAAAGAAGAAAATCTATTCAATTATTTCCTTTCTGTCAGATTGCCAATTTTTGTACTGTTGGGTTGATTAAATTCAATGTTTTAAAACTCCAAAAATATTTGAATAAAAGGAGCCAAATACACAGATGATTGTAAGCGATTTAAATTCCAATGGGTTTTGCTTTACTTTCTGTGTTGCTTTTTCAAATTAGGTTAAATTAGAACTTCTGTGAATATTGTGTTTGGAGTTCTCAAACAATACATCTCCCATTCACCTTGGCTTTCTTATTAGTTTTCAGATTGGCTTAGTCAGTACATTTCTCACAGATGCATCCCAGCAGACAAATATCTACCGTGTTACTTAGGTATGTTTTGAGATGTTCACCATAATCTCTAGACATGCAGCCTCCAAAACACAAAACAAAACAAAACAGAAAAGAAAAAGAAAGGAAGAAGAAAGGAAGAAAGGAAGAAAGGAAGGAAGGAAGGAAGGAAGAAAGAAAGAAAGAAAGAAAGAAAGAAAGAAAGAAAGAAAGAAAGAAAGAAAGAAAGAAAGAAAGAAAGAAGAAAATGGGCTGCCTTTCTTAAGCCCTCTCTTGGATCAGCTCTGGACCATGCACTCTGTCCAAAACCTTTGTCTCCTCTAACTGCTCTGTACTCTTCATTGTCTTCCAAATCAATGTCAGCAAGTTGTTATCCATGCCTTAAAGGTGCCCAGCAGGCATTAGGCCCTGTAAAAAAAAAAATGAGAAGAAAAAGACACTTAGAATTTTTTTTAATATCTTAAATCTTATTGAAGTAAAAGAAAACATACTCATGAAATGTACATTTTTTTTCTAAGAAGAATGAGTGTAATCAAATGTTGATTGTGTGATTCTAACAGCAAATGTGTGAGAAAATAGGAAGAAGGAGAAATAAGTATTCTAGGAAGTCTTAAACTGGATTTGGAAGAATGGGCAGAAATTACACAGTCTATCCAAAGGGGGTGTATGTAATCTGCCGTATATCAGAAAGATGCCATAGGAGCAGGAGCTACCTAAGATCAGGGGAAGATAATTGGAGTTGGTTCATAAATTAAGAAATATGTAGTGAGCACTTCCTGCGTGCCAGATACTGAGAGAAGCACTGAGCAGAGACTAAGTAGACAATGCAGATACGGAATTGCCAGTGTAGGACTTACAGTCTAGCTGAGAAGCCAGATATTAAATAAATGATTACCAGTAATTACTAACAAAACTAAGTGCACCAAATGTCATGGAACACAGATGCATGTATAGGACTGTATGTTTGAAGGACTGAATGAAGACCTGTGTTCCTGTAAAGGAGGGAGAGATGGGGAGACTAGCCAGACATGAACCTGATGTATTTACCAGGGACCAGGGCATGTCCATCTTTCTTGTATATTTTGTAGTTAATTCTAAGGATCACAGGCAACCCTTTGGGGATTAAACACAGCAATAACCGGAGTAGGTATGTGTAATGTTGGAGGTAGTTAGACCACTAAATTTTGATGAGCAGACTCCAGTCCTAGCTCGACTCCCTGGCCAATGACTGTGTGTTTTACTTAAGCCTTGGCCTCATCATTTGTAAAATGGAATAATGTTATATAGGTCAGATGAAATCACATGAGTGAAAATGAATTATAAAGTGATGCCTGGTCGTGTGCACACATTATCTCATCCCTGTATCATCAGCCTCTAAGAACATGTCTGTATTATACAGGCCATCATACAGGGCCCACCCAGTAAATGTTTTTGCGTTGATTATATACACACATACACACTCCCACATGCACGCAAATGTGTATGTATGTGCCTGAGAAATCCAAGCTCCAGAATCCCTTCTTCCAAAGGTCACCTTCTTCCAGTTGATATGGGAAAGTAGAATTTGTTTCACCTCTATCCCTGGCTCATTCTCTAATGGTCACAGTACCACAGAATCGCTATTAAAAACTGATCCCACAAAATTTGTTCTTTTATTTTTCACTGCTGCAATTGTGATTGCAACTGGCCCAAATTCTTACACTAGACAAAGAGCCCCATGTTTGGATCTGCAGTGTTAGTGCTCATTAGCATGGGTTACTCTTTCAGCTACCGTTCCCAGTGGAAGTGTGCCAATTGAGAGTGCCTGAAACAGCAGAGAGCTTCTCATCTCAGCCATGCAATTTCAAAATCTGTCATTGGCCCACATCTGTCTTGGCCATAATTTTGAAACTCTATCACCAATGCTGATTTTCTTTCCCTCAAAGGAAATTTCCTTTGTAGGGCCTCTATGTTCTTTCCTGCCAGTTCACCTCAACCACCTTAGAAAAGTTCTAGTAACACTGAATTTCAAAAGGAAGAGGCTTAGAGTTTAATTAATCACTTTCCATCAGTGAGTTTCCTTGGCCTTGATTGCCCGATACCTACCTTCTTTTCAGAGGCTAACAAAACTAACCTCTGTAAAGAAGGGGTATTTTGAGGCAGAATCTTCACTAAGCCACAGAAGGTGCTATTACTCAGGCATCAAACTTACAGCTGTCATCCCATATCCCAGGGTCTTTACTAGTTTTTGTATCACCCTCTAAGGATAAATTAGTTTACTTTCTTAAGACTCTAGCAATCTCAACCATATAGACATTGCTGCTACTTTTATTCCATCTTGTACCAAAATCTAATTTTATATGCCCTAGATTCCCCTTTGGAGTAACTTTACTAAGGTTATAAGGACTTCAGCTTCTTCTTAGGTCTCTACAATAGTTGTACTCTATGTATGATAAACGTGTGAAATCTGACAGAGCTATTCTTAAGGAACTATTTCTGAGGCCTAGTTAGCAGTATCTATTTTGAAGTCTTCTTAGGAGCAAACTTAATTCCCTCTACCTACGGATTATCTTCCTGGCTCTTCTAGTTTCTCCATCTGTCATATCTCCATGACAGTTTCTTGGACATCCAAATCTATAAAATGCAATGGAAGTTTCCTTCACCGAGGGATGACAGATGTGCCTGACGACACTCATTCCTCAGCAGAAAAGAGTAATGGTGTCTTTTCATTTCTTACGAATGGCTTCTGTTGTTATAGGGGTGAGGATGCATATGCTGCTGGTGAGGGTACTGATTTTTGACTTAGCATCAGTGCTAAGGGATTTCCTTGTTTTTCAGTGTCAACTGAGTCCCACAGAAGACCTCTGAACAAATTTCCCAGCGTGGGGGACACATTGCCCTTACTGCTTTTCTTTGGAGAATAACTCTGATTGTTCATTCCATATTTAATGTTATTGGTCCAGCTGGGTTGATGCAGTGCTGATGAAGTGATGTCCAAAGTTCTGAGAAGTGCATTCATAATATGAAGTCAGGAATAAGCGAGTTTTCTCAAGGAAGTTCTAGATGCTATTTGTTTTTCAACTGTCATAAAACCTAGTATTTCCATTTCAATACATATGCAAATTAGAGATTAAAATAGTTTTAAAAGGTTTTAGACAAGTTCATGATCACAGATCCAGGATGGTCTATTAGGGAAACGAAGATAACTTAGTGAGCAAATCCCTGTTGCTTTGAAATTAACTGGAATTTAGTTTATAGTCTTTCATAAATGTTGTTGAGCCAATGAGCTTCCATCCTCGAGGTACATAATATTTGGAACCCCTATCAAAATCTCCAAATATATTGTTCTGTTAATTAAATGTTCTCTTTCCTTAGCCTATAGAAAATTATATTTCTGTCTCCACTAAATGATTTTTAAAACCTTTTTCTAAGATTAATATAAAGCTACTCTGATTATTCCAAAACACGTCCTTCTGTAATTACTCATAACTCAGCAATACATGGTTTTATAGGGTGGGAAGGGAACTGGAAATGGACAGACCTTTCCTCTTTCTTCCAGGAAAACCAAAATGTGGAAAGGGCTATCAGACAACCAGGCCCCATCTCCAGACTGTGGGGTCAGACCCAGCTATATACATTTTTAAGAATTGTTTTTAGTGAAGCATAATATACATTGAAAAAAGCCCCCAAATCACAGAGTATATCAGAATTAATTACAAAGGACACAAAATTGTGTAACCCAAGCACACATAAAGACACAGGTCATAACCAGCACCTAAGAAATAGCCACTCATATGCCTGCCTAATCTCTACCTCCCCCACCTTCCAAAAGGGAGACACTATCCTGAACTTCAGCATCAAAGTAAGTAAGTAAATAAGTAAGTTTAAGTTACTTACTTAAATCTTTGCCTATTTTCAAATTTAAATTAATGAAATTAGACATTTATTCAAAATTGTATACGTGTGGGGCACCTGGGTGGCTTAGTTGGTTGAGCATCTGACTTCGGCTCAGGTCATGATCTTGTCCATGAGTTTGAGCCCCACAGTTCAAGCCTGCTTCAGATTCTGTGTCTCCCTCTCTCTCTGCCCCTCCCCCACTCATTCTGTCTCTCTCAAAAGCAAATAAACATTAAAAAAATGTCAATATTGTAAACATGTAATTTTCCAGTTTATCCACAGACTCAATGAAATCCCAAGCAAAGTTTAAATATTTGAGAAAGGGAGAGATTGGCAAAATAATTCTAGAATGCATATGGGGTATATTCGTCCAAGGTTAGTTCAAAAAAATTTTAAAGAACAAAATTGGTGGAATTACACTATCAGATAGTGAGTAATTATAAAGCTATAGTTCTTAAGTCAGTGCTTTATAGGTATAACATAAAGGTTATATGGTCCAAACATAAAGAAAAAAAGATCATGGGATAGACTAAGAGAGTCTATAAACGTGTATTTACATATTTGAACACTTGAATATGGTAAAAATGTGACAGGAGATCAATAAGGAAAGGAATGGTCTTTCCAATAAATACTGCTAGGTGAACTGAAATTCCATATGGGTAAAAGTGAATTTGAATGCTACCACAGATTATACCAAAAAATGAACTCTAGATAGACTATGGATCTAAATGTGAACATAAAATCAATGAAAATTTAAAAAGATAACATAGGTGACTATCAACTTCAGGTAGAAAAGTATTTAATAAATAAGACACAGAAAACACTAACCATGAAAGAAAATATTGATATTTTAGACTTCACTAAAATTAAGTACTTTTGTTGATCAGACACCATTGAGAATGTTAGCCCCAGAATGCAAAAAGACATCTGCAAAAGATATAACTAACAATCTGTTTTTATAGAGCTTATTTAAAGAACTTCTACAAATCAATAAGCAAAAATTCTGCTAGAAAAAAAATGGACAAAGGAGAACAGTTACTTTAGATAGGATATTCAAATCAATGGACATGAAAAGCTGCTCACTTCTGTTAGAATTTAATAAAATGAACATTAAAACCAATGAAAGATACCACTAACACCTACTAGAATGGTTAAAATTTTAATGGCTGATATTATGTAGTTCTGATGAGGTTACAGAAAAACTAGAACTCTCAACCACTGTTGGAGTGTTTATTGGTATAACTCCTTTAGAAATCTTTGTCAGTAACCAATAAAGCAGAATAAATGTGAACTTACTTATTTACTTACTTACTTAATGTATTTATTCATTTATTCATTCATTCATTCATTCATTCATTCATTTATGAGGCAGTGAGCAGTAGAAATGCATCCCATTGTGCACCAGACACAATACCAAAAAGTCATAGTGGCATCTCTCATATTAGCTTTGGATTAGAAACAGCCCAAAGGGTCATCAGTAGAATGGGTAAATACATTGTGGTATATTTATTCAATGCAATATTCTAACAAATTAATTTGAATTACTGTTGTACTCAACAAAGATGAATCTCATGTATACTTTTTTTTTTAAGTTTATTTATTTTTGCAGAGAGAGAGAGAGAGAGAGAGAGAGACAGACAGAGCATGAGCTGGGGAGGGGCAGAGAGAGAGGCCACTCACAAGTGGCAAGATCATGACCCGGGCCAAAGTCGGTTGCTTAACCAACTGAGCCACCCAGGTGCCCCCACACCTTTACAATATTGAGTATTTTGAACTATAAACATACCATCCCTCTATCTATTTAAGTCTTATTTAATTTATCCTAGCAATGTTGACAATATTATATATAGAAAACTTAACACATACTTTTTAGGATCATTCTAGTTATTTGAGACTGCTATTAATGGCATAATTTAGTTTTTTCCTTTTGTAATTATTGTTGAATTATTTCTGGCATATAAAAATATTGAGTTTTATATTTCAAACTTGTAAGAAGTGACTTCTTAATTTCATGTATTAATTCTAAGTTTATTTTATGATTTTTTCCTGTTATATACATACAGTGTTATCTGTATATAAGGATGGTTTTGTTTCTTCATATTCAACCTTTTTACCACTTGTTATATTTTCTTGTCTTACTGTGTTTGTTAAGATATCCAGAAACCATGAGTACAAGTGATGGATGAGTACAAGTGCTTGCTACCTTCTTGATCACAGAAAGAGTTTACATTTCACTAGTAAATATATTAATAGCTGTATGGTAGCTCCCCGCCCCCCTTATCCATGGGGGATATTTTCCAAGACTCCCGGTGGATTCCTGAAACTGTGGATACTACTGGAGCGTATATATACTATTTTTTCCCTATACATACATACCTATAATATAGTTTAATTTATAAATCAGGCACAGTAAGATATTAACAACAATAACTAATAATTTTAACAATATACTGTAATAAAAGTTGTGTGGATGTGGTCTCTCAAAGTATCTTACTGTATTGTGCTCACCTTCTTATTTGTGATGATGTGAGATAATAAAACATGTCTGTGGTGAGATGAAATGTGGTAAATGACTTAGGCATTGTGACATAGCCTTAGACTATTATTGGCTTTGTGACCATAAATGAGAAGGAATATCATCTGCTTCCAGACTGGCTGACTGTTAACAACTAAACCCTGAAAAGCAAAAGAACACACAAGGGGTGGTGGGCAATAGCATACTGTACTCTGATTAGCAATATTAGAGTTATTTATTTGCTATGCTGCTTAGTGATATATAAGTGAAATGCTGTGTTTCGTTGTGCTTAGTGTATTTGCTACTTTGTTCAGTGATATAGGAGTGAGATATTGAGTTTAAAACTATAAGGGTGTGTGGCATTGTGTTTAGTAATCTTATGTGAGACACTGTGTTTAGTGTTGCACTGAGGTTGTGCTAATCTAATGACATATGTCGTTAGAACCCTTGGGCTCAGTGGTATATGTGCTGCTGGGATAGCGATACATGTGTCATGTATATGTGTGAGACAGTCTATTCAGTGGTGCCTCGTGTAGATGGTATGTTCTTTATTATTTTTTGCATTCCATCAATTATATTTTTTTCATATAATTTATTGTCAAGTTGGCTTCCATAAAACACCCAGTGCTCATCCCAACAAGTGCCCTCCTCAATGCCCATCATCCACTTTCCCCTCTCCCCACCCACCATCAACCCTCAATTTGTTGTCTGTATTTAAGAGTCTCTTATGGTTTGCCTCCCTCCCTCTCTAACTTTTTCCCCCTTTCCTTCCCCCCATGGTTTTCTGTTAAGTTTCTCAACATCCACATATGAGTGAAAACATACGGTATCTGTCTTTCTCTGACTGACTTATTTCACTTAGCATAATACCCTCCAGTTCCAGCCACGATGCTGCAAATGGAGGATTTCATTCTCATTGCCAAGTAGTATTCCATTGTATATATAAACCGTTCTTTAGAGAAATGTGTGCTACAATGTTCAGCTACATATATGTGAAGAGTTGTGTGTATTGGTGTGAATACTGCTATGTTTAGTGATATGCTTGTGCAAAACATTATTTAGAGTGCCTGTTTTTCTGTGATACTTTAATAATATATTTGTTAGCTACCATATCAATAGTACTTGATATGTGTGCTAGTGTTGCAGTGACACCTGTGACACTATGTTTAGTAGTGCTTGGAGTATGAACTACCAAGCTTGGCTGTGCAAAAGCAAATACTGTGCAGATATGCCTGGTGTTTGCTACCGTGTTCAGTGACATGTGTGAGCTACTATGTTTAATAGTGCCTGGCATGCTTGCTACTTTGTTCAGGGATGGATGTGGGAGACACTGTGTTTAAAGATTCCAGGTGTGTTTGTTCCTGCTCGAGATACTATGTTTAGTGATGACTCATGCTTGTGCTACTCCATACAGTGAATCATGTGTGAGGACTTGGGTTTAGCGGTGTGTGTGCTGGTACGTTTACTGATACGTGTGTGAGACACTGTTTCATGCTGCTTGTGTACGTGCTGCTCTGTTTAGTGTTACATGCATGGGAGATTGTGCTTGGTGGTGTCCATCATGTATACTACTGTGTCTAGTGATACATGTGTGAGACAGTTTCCAGGGAAAATGTAGGTGTTTCAATGTGTTTAGTGACATTGTATAAAACACCTTGTTTGGTGGCGCCTGGTGTGTGTGCTTCTATGTTTACTGATCTAGGAGTAAAACATTGTATTAATGGTCTGTGGTGCCTTTATTTTTACTGTATTTAGAAATATATGTGTGTTACATTGTGTTTAGTTGTGTGAGGTACGTGACACTGTGTTCAATGATTTTATGTGTGAAACGGTTTGTGTTTTGTGGAGTGTGATGATGCATTTAGTGGGGTGCATGGTAGGAATTTTTATTAGCAGCATATATGTGACATATCAGGCTTAAAGGTACGTGGAGTACATGATGATATATTTAGTCATGTGTGTTTGAGTAGTATGTTTCTTAATATTGATTAGATACTATTAGTTGATGATGTTGAGTCATCTGCATCCTCGATGATTTGCCTTCTAGTTTTTTCATCAGTTATTGATAGAGGGTTGTTGAAGTCTCCAAATATATTCATGATTTGTCTGTTTCTCATTTCAGTTTTATTAGTTTTGGTTTCATGTATTTTGCACATATACTGTTTGGTACTTACACATATAATATTGTTAATGTCTTCTTGGAGATTGACCTCTTATATCATTGCATGATAATCCTCCCTTCCCTGGCAATTTTCTTTGCTCTGAGATCTAATTTAGCTGATATTAATATAGCCATGCTTGCTTTTTGTTACTAATGTTTGCATGACATATCTTTTTTCCATCCTGTATGGGTTGAATGGTGTTTCCCAAAAAGATACGCCCATGCCCTTGAAAACTTAATGTGACCATATGTGGGGGAAAAAAGTCTTTGCAGATGCAATGAAGTTAAGGATATTGATGTGAGATCATCCTAAATTTTGTGAGTGTACCCCAAATCAAACGACAAGTGTCTTTATCAGAAGAGAAAAAGGACACAAAGCAGAAGGACATGTGGAGACAGAGGCAGACACTGGAGTTAAGTGCCCTCACACCAAGGAACACCTGGAGCCATCAGAAGCTAGAAGCAAGGAAGAATTCTTCTCTAGGGACTTTGGAGGGAGAACAGCCCTGCCAATATCTTCATGGCAGATCTGATCTCTGGCCTCCAAAATGGGAAGTGAATAAATTTGTGCTTTTTAAGTCACCCAGTTTATAGGAATTTCTTACAGCAGCCTTAGGAATCTAATCCATGTCTTTTTATTTTCAACTTGCCTGTACCTTTATATTTGAAGTGAGTTTCTTGTGGACATCAAGACAACACATAGTGGGCCATTTTTTTTTTTCAATTCTCACTTCCAATCTCTGTGTTTTAATTGCTGTATTTATACCATTTACATTTAAGGTAATCATAGATATGTTGGGTATTTTATTTTTTGTTTTTTATTTTTATTTTGCTATTTTATTTTTTTTCTTTGTTCTATTATTTTATCCTTTTTTTTCAGGTACTTCCTGTGAGTTTCTTGAAAATATTTAGAACTGCACTTATTTTATATATAGTGTTTTTGTGTAGCTGCTTTAGTAGTTGGTTGGGTTTACATTATATATCTATAACTTATCCAAGTCTATCCATGTCATCTTTTAACAGTTCAAGTGAAGTACAGAAACCTTACCTCCTTTTACATCCATTTACCCTCTATGTTTATAATTTAATTGTGTTAACTATCCCTTATTTGTATATTTAGAAACATATCGGACAGTGTTATATTTTTTCCTTTATCACCAAACACAAATCAGAGAGCCCAAATACAAAAGTCTATTGTTTCATCCATATTTTTGTTTATCATGTTCCTTAGTCCTTGATAATGTTCCAAAATTCCTTCTTTACTGCTTTAGATAATTTCCTTTAGCTATTCTTTCAGTGTAGGCATGCTAGCAATTAATTAACTTAGTTTTCCTTCATCTGAGAATATCTTGATTTCCTTCTTCCTAAATGTTACTTTTCCTGGATATAAGATTCTAGGTTGACAGATTTTTTTCATTCAACATTTAAAAAATGCTTAGCATTTCTTTCTGGTCTTCAGTTTCTGATGAGTAGTGTTCCATTATAAATCTTTATATATATGTATATATACTAAAACTAAATATACTATTTATATGTATATATACTATAACCTAAAAACAAAGAAATATATATAAATAAATATTTATAAATATGTTTATATTTATAATTTAAAAATATAATTAAAAATTAAAAATTAAAATATAAATATTTATAAATATATTTGTAAAAATTTATAAATATATTATGTGTATAAATAAAATATGTATACATATTATGTATATAATATATTATATATTATATATGTAATATATTATAAATTACATATAATATAATATAATTTTTCTTTATGTATATATTTTTAATATATGATATATGTATATATAATATATAATATATATTATAAATATATAATAATATTATAAATAATATATATTTTTCCTTTGTGTATATATATTATATATGTGTGTGTATCTATATATAATGTATATTATATGTATTTTTTTTCTTTGTTTTTAGTTTTCAGAGGTTTGATCATAATGTGCCTTGGTGTGAATTTGTTTGGTTTTCTCCTCTTTGGGGTTCACTCAGCTTTTTGAATCTATATTTATGACTTGCCAAATTTGGAAAATTTTCAACCATTATTTATTTGAGTACTTTTCCAATGCTGCCCTCTTTGTCCTCTCCTTCTGGGACTTTGATGCCATAAATGTTGAATCTTTTGTTACAATCCCACAAATTCCTGAGGCTTTGTTTCTTTTCCCCAATCTATTTTCACTCCTTTTTTTTTCAAATTGAGTAACTTCTTTTGTTCTTTCAATTCACTGATTTCACATGTGCTTCTTTCATTCTTCTACTGAGACCATCCATTGAGATTTTAATTTTAAATATCTAGATCAGAAATTTGGAGCCTGCCCTCTAAGAGCAGAACTCCTAGTGCTTAAGATCCACCTCTAGGCTAACTGTGGGGATATTGTAACTTAAAATCAGTTAAAGGCCAAGAAGATTTTCTGCAGCATTGTCCAATGTCTATAGGGCCTTTTCAAAAGCAAGTACAAACACCTCTTTCCCCTCCACTCCTTTCATATGAACCAGTATACCTGACACTAATTTAAACCAATAATTGATCCCTGAACAGACATTTGAGCCCACTGTTTCCAATACCTTTGATAAAATGGGGTCTCTGACTGGAACAGAAAAAAGATGAGGAATATCACAAAACATAGCTTCATCATAACTAGCAAGGCATTTTATGGAAGATATCAAGAGATAGTCAGGTATGGTTTAGTGTTACAGTGACTAATAGTAGGTATTTGATCAATATTTGACAGAGAAATTGGCATTTCAGGAAGATATAACACACTATTTCTGATGTGCCTAATTAAACTGAAGAGGAACTTAGGACAAGGAGTGACACAGACTCAGAATTAAGTTCACATTGGAATTGCATCTGTCTTCTGAGATGATCATCAGGTATTTTACACACCTCAAATTTCCCAGTGGGAAGAAATTCTTACACAGGCAAGCACTGAGAAAAACAATCTTCTTCCAATTGGAGAAGATAGATGGATAGATAGATAGATAGATAGATAGATAGATAGATATCACATATCTATGTATGAAAATAAAAAAGAAATCCAGTTTGTCCTACTTACTCAGTTATACCATTTGCTTATAATGCATATAATCTATCTACTTGATGATGCATTTGACACCTTCCAGGCATGGTCATTCTTCATCTGTCTTGTCTAATATTTTCTAATTTTTGATCTGCTTTGTGTTCAGAGCTCTAACTGGTCAAGTTAATGTTTTTCCAGGTTATTTATTTACAAAACAAGCCCTGTTCACAGATAAATCATTAGTTGCCTGAGACCATTGATCTCTCCATCAGTTTACAGATTTAAGTGCTACCCTAAGATTTTCTCTTTCATTGCAGTTTGTCTCCATTCTAGACATTTATTTCTCCTTTTCATTTATTATGCTCATAGTATTTATTATATTTCCTCCTCTCTTCCCATTCAGATATAATAATCCTCCCTTTATGCAATCTTCTTACTTCCTTAGGACCTACATTAAAACAAGAGGTGTCAAATCTATCCCAGTTTCAAATGAAAAAAATACTTAAATGAATTTATATTTTCTAAACTATATTAGGACTTTTAGAAATACATGTGGATTTATAGAATGAGCATTTAAAAAAGTGGTAAAGGAAAGAGACTACTTACTTATATTTTCTGGGTACACAATGAATCAGCCTTCTGCTAACAACTTTACTTACATTATTTCATATAATTTTAACAGAAAGTTAGGTTAAAATGCAGAAACAGAGGTTCAGAGTCCTTATTTATTCTCTCCTAAGTCATACTGTTAGTAAAACTGGTATGGAGATGACTACTGGAATTAAATATAAACAATTAATTTCCCAGCACCTTGATAAAATGCATAATATTGGCTAAAACACTATTTCAATTCTTTGGGCCTTATTTTCCTCAGCTATAAAATCAGGATTGAATATGACATGGTTTCCTTCTTAGCAGTGCTTTAAGTATAATGAGATGCATACACTTTATCTCAGTTTTGGCCAGTTTCCCAAAAAGATGAGCATAAAGTAATATGGAAAACATTCTCATATTCAAAAAGTATTGGCTTGACATACAATGCAGGACTTGCAAAGAAGATAACAAAAGACTGGTGTTGTGTTTTTTTTTATACATATACAACACTTAGATCTATAGATTTCTACTTATAAAATTGTTGAAGTTGAAGGAGCTTGGAACAAGAATGTCTTTGGAAATTTGCAGTACTGTGACATAATATCCCCTTCTATGGGGAATGGGAATGGGTGCTTCTCTCTTATATCAAAGTCAATGTGAAAACCTTCAGCGGACCACACAAAACCTTGAGCTGTGAACTCTGAAGGCCCCGTGACTGAGGCAGTCTAAATATGAAGACTATTCCTGGCTACCTGGTCTTGTGGCAGCATTAAAAAGGAGGTCTGCACTGGGAACTGACCACATTCCCAGAGTTTATTAGAGAAAACATAGAAAAATCTTTGAGCCAAACACTCCTTAGTTTCTCCTAAAGCCAATCTAAATACATCATCCGGAAGAAGTTCCTGGAACTAACCTAATAGAGAATGAGAAGTAAAACCCCTGCTTAAAAAACTCTGTTTTATCTTTCTGACCCAGCCATAGGCAATTACAAAGGCTTTACCTGGCAGGACTCACAGAGGAAAGTTGGTCTCCCCACACCAGATTTGGTACACAGCCAGTTTCTTACTGTCTCAGGAGGGAGTTGCAGTCAAAGACTCATGCTCCTGGCCAGCTACACTTTTATACATATTTGCATTCCTTGCCCAGCACCTAGGTTCACACTTCTCTTTATGCCTTACAACTTTAAGCCTTACAACTCCTAAAGCTTTCCTCGGGTGACTATGCTGAGATCTTCTTGCAGCAGGTGGGGATGATGGTGCTGAAGGATACTTGAAGACACTTTTCCCCACTCTGACACTGTATACAGTGCTTTTCTACTAGCCTTCCCTTCTCTCCCTCCCCCTTGCCTCAGGGGGTTACATCTTAAGTAAAACAGTAATACCCTCACCAGTTAAAGAGAGTCATTAAATGAAAATCAGACCAAAGCAGAGATTGACAAAGGCTCTTCAAAATCTAAATGTGAAATTTTCAACCCTTGCAATTATGTTATAGTGGACAGTTTATACTTTCCCCCTTTATGCATAAAAGGAGCTCAGTTAATGGTGACTATTCATTAAAAATAAAGCAGTAACAATGTGAATAATAATACTTAATTTAAAAATATGAAATATGCAGAGGCACCATGGTGGCTCAGTCAGTTAAGCGCCCGACTTTGGCTCAGGTCATGATCTTGCCATTTCCAAGTTTGAGCCCCGCATCGGGCTCTGTGCTGACAGCTCAGAACCTGGAGCCTGTTTCAGATTCTTTGTCTGCCTCTCTCTCTGACCTCCCCCAGCCACCCCCCACTCGTGCTCTCTCTCTCTCTCTCTCTCTCTCAAAAATAAATAAACATTAAAAATTTTTTGAAAAACACTCCCTTTAAAAAATATGAAATATTCATTTGTATACCTTGTATACCTTGTATACAAGTAATACAAGTCCTTGATAATCAGGGAAAGGTAAACATGTGGTGTCATAAGAATACAGGAAGGGAGCAGCTAACCAGTCTTTTAGTGAAAAAGAATAAGCAAAGTGTATTTTCAGCCTTAAAACATGATTTAAAAATTAGTAGAAGTTAACTATGGGTGAAAAAGAAAAAGAGGGCGTTCCAGGCAGGGGATCAGTATATGTAAATGCTAAGCTATGACAGAACTAAGTGGGAGTTAGAAATCATAATGGAATGACTAGAAACACATTTGAAGATAGATGTTAAAGAGAAAGTAGAGACAAGATTATTTTGAGCTAAGGACTTTATCCTGAAACTCACTGATCAACGCAGAAATACATTTGAGAGATAATGTTCCAAAAACAGAGAAAAGGGACTGGGCAAAGATGAAATAGGAAACAGAGTGACTAATGAGGTGACTGCAGGAACCCAAATTTTCTAATGCTAACAGCTCATTCTATAAGTATGGAAATTGAGGCACAGAATTTCTTGTATTTCTATGATCTAGTTACATAATTCTCCAATTGGAAGTTCTTGCCACTGGGCTATATGATTATTTTTCTATTTTCAGTGGGTTCTTTTTCTTCTCCACATTCCACCCCTCAGCAGCACACATGCACACACATGCGTACACACACATTGATTATAAGCTATTTCATGTTAATGGCTTACTCATTTCTCACCCCTTCCTTTGTTAAAAATAATCTAATATTAGGGCAACTGGGTGGCTCAGTCAAGAGTGTTGAACTCTTGATTTCAGCTCAGGTGGTTCTTTCAGGGTCATGAGATCAAGCCCTGTGTTGGGCTCTGTGCTGGGCATGGAGCCAGCTTGAGATCCTCTCTTTCTCATGCTCTCTCCTCTGCCCCTTGCTTGCACTCTCTCTCTAAAATAAAAATCATCATGATCATCATCATCATCTATAACAAGCTTGATCCAGATATGTCTGGGGAACTCTAGGGGAAGACTGCCAGTGTGCCTATTGTTTGGGTAAAAACTTGTTGATGTTTCAGATGAAAACAATGGATTACACTCTAAAAGGAACGGCAGGATGTTTTTTTTAACATTTATTCATTTTTTAAAAATTTTTATTTTTTTAATTTACATCCTAGTTAGCATATAGTGCAACAATGATTCCAGGAGTAGGTTCCTTAATGCCCCTTACCCATTTAGCCCATCCCCCCTCACACAACCCCTCCAGTAACCCTCTGTTTGTTCTCCATATTTAACAGTCTCTTATGTTTTGTCCACCTCCCTGTTTTTATATTATTTTTGCTTCCCTTCCCTTATGTGCATCTGTTTTGTCTCTTAAAGTTCTCATATGAATGAAGTCATATGATATGTGTCTTTCTCTGAGTAATTTCGCTTAGCATAATACCCTCTAGTTCCATCCACATAGTTGCAAATGGTAAGATTTCCTTCTTTTTGATTGCCAAGTAATACTCCATTGTATATATGTACCACATCTTCTTTATCCATTCATTCATTGATGGACATTTGGGCTCTTTCCATACTTTGGCTATTGTTGATAGTGCTGCTATAAACATGGGGGTGCATGTGTCCCTTTGAACCAGCACCTGTATCCCTTGGATAAATGCCTAGTAGTGCAATTGCTGGGTCATAGGGTAATTCTATTTTTAATTTTTTGAGGAACCTCCATACTGTTTTCCAGAGTGGCTGCACCAGCTTCCATTCCCACCAACAGTGCAAAACAGATCCTCTTTCTCTGCATCCTCGTCAACATCTGTTGCTGCCTGAGTTGTTAATGTTAGCCATTCTGACAGGTGTAAGGTGGTATCTCATTGTGGTTTTGGTCTGTATTTCCCTGATGATGAGTGATGTTGAGCATTTTCTCATGGGTTGGTTGGCCATCTGGATGTCTTCTTTGGAGAAGTGTCTATTCATGTCTTTTGCCCATTTCATCACTGGATTATTTGTTTTTTGGGTGTTGAGTTTGATAAGTTCTGTGTAGATTTTGGATACTAACTCTTTATCTGATACGTCATTTGCAAATATCTTCTCCCATTGCATTGGTTGCCTTTTAGTTTTGCTGATTATTTCCTTTGTTGTGCAGAAGCTTTTTATTTTGATAAGGTCCCAAAAGTTCATTTTTGTTTTTATTTCCCTTCCCTCTGGAGACGTGTTGAATAAGAAGTTGCTGAGGCCAAGATCAAAGAGGTTTTTGCCTGCTTTCTCCTTGAGGATTTTGATGGCTTCCTATCTTGCATTGAGGTCTTTCATCCACTTTGAGTTTATTTTTGTGTATGGTATAAGAAAGTGGTCCAGGTTCATTCTTCTGCATGTCACTGTCCAGTTTTCCCAGCACCACTTTCTGAAGAGACTGTCTTTATTCCATTGGATTTTCTTCCCTGCTTTGTCAAAGATTAGTTGGCCATATGATTGTAGGTCCATTTCTGGGTTCTCTATTCTGTTTCATTGATCTGAGTGTCTGTTTTTCTGTCCATACCATACTGTCTTGATGATTACAGCTTTGTAGTGTAGCTTGAAGTCTGGGATTGTGATGCCTCCTGCTGTGGTTTTCTTTCTCAAGATTGCTTTGGCTATTCAGGGTCTTTTCTGGTTCCACACAAATTTTAGGATTGTTTGTTCTAACTCTGTGAAGAACGCTGGTGTTATTTTGATAGGGATTGCATTGAATATGTAGTCTGCTTGGGGTAGTATTGACACTTTAACAATATTTGCTCTTCCTACCCAGGACATGGAATCTTCTTCCACTTTTTGGTGTCTTCTTCAATTTCTTTCATCAGCTTTCTATAGTTTTCAGTGTATAGATTTTCCCCTCTTTGGTTAGATTTATTCCTAGGTATTTTATGGTTTTTGGTGCAGTTGTAAATGGGATCGATTCCTTGATTTCTCTTTCTGTTGCTTCATTGTTGGGGTATAGGAATGCAACTGATTTCTGTGCATTGATTTTATATCCTGCAACTTTGCTGAATTCATGAATCAGTTCTAGCAGTTCTTTGGTGGAAACTTTTGGGTTTTCCATATAGAGTATCATGTCATCTCCGAAGAGTGAAAGTTTGACCTCCTCTTGGCTGATTTGGATGCCTTTTATTTCTTTTTGTTGTCTGATTGCAGAGGCTAAGACTTCCAATACTATGTTGAATAACAATGGCGAGAGTGGACATCCCTGTCTTGTTCCTGACCTTAGGGGGAAAGCTCTCAGTTTTTCCCCATTGAGGACAATATTAGCATTGGGTCTTTCATATATATGGCTTTTATGATCTCAAGGTATGATCCTTCTATCCCTACTTTCTTGAGGGTTCTTATCAAGAAAGGACGTTGTATTTTGTCAAATGCCTTCTCTGCATCTATTGAGAGGATCATATGGCTCTTGTCCTTTCTTTTATTGACGTGATGAATCAGTTAATTGTTTTGCAGATATTGAACCAGACCTGTATCCCAGGTATAAACCCCACTTGGTCGTGGTGAATAATTTCTTTAATGTATTGTTGGATCCTGTTGGTTAATATCTTGTTGAGGATTTTTGCATCCATGTCCAACAAGGAAATTGGTCTGTAGTTCTCCTTTTTAGTGGAGTCTTTTCTGGTTTTGGAATCAAGGTAATACTGCCTTACAGAAAGAGTTTGAAAGTTTTCCTTCCATTTCTATTTTTTGGAACAGCTTCAAGAGAATAGGTGTTAATTCTTCCTTAAATGTTTGGTAGAATTTCCCTGGAAAGCCATCTGACCCTGGACTCTTGTTTTTTGGCAGATTTTTGATTACTCATTTTATTTCTTTACTGGTTATAGGTCTGTTCAAATTTTCTATTTCTTCCTGTTTCAGTTTTGGTAGTGTATATGTTTCTAGGAATTTGTCCATTTCTTCCAGATTGCCCATTTTTTTGGCATATATTTGCTTATAATAGTCTCTTTTTATTGTTTTTATTTCTGCTGTGTTGGTTGTGATCGCTCCTCTTTTTTTCTTGATTTTATCTATTTGGGTCCTTTCCTTTTTCTTTTTGATCAAACTGGCTAGTGGTTTATCAATTTTGTTAATTCTTCCAAAGAACCAGCTTCTGGTTTCATTGATCCATTCTGTTTGTTGTTGTTGTTGTTGTTGTGTCTTTTTATTTTGTTTTTTGGTTTCGATAGCATTAATTTCTGCTCTAATCTTTATTATTTCCTGTCTTCTGCTGGTTTTGGGTTTATTTGCTGTTCTTTTTCCAGTTCTTTAAGGTGTAAGATTAGGTTGTGTATCTGAGACCTTTCTTCCTTCTTTAGGAAGGCCTGGATTGCTATATATGTTCCTCTTATGACCACCTTTGCTGTGTCCCAGAGGTTTTGGGCTGTGGTGTTATCATTTTCATTGCCTCCATGTACTTTTTAATTTCCTCTTTAACTTCCTGGTTAGCCCATTCATTCTTTAGTAGGATGTCCTTTTGTCTCCAAGTATTTGTTACCATTCCAAATTTTTTCTTGTGGTTGATCTCGAGTTCCATAGTGTGGTCTGAAAATATGCACAGTATGATCTCAGTTTTCTTGTACTTGTTGCGGGCTGATTTGTGTCCCAGTATGTGGTCTATTCTGGAGAATTTCCATGCGCACTAGAGAAGAATGTATCTTCTGCTGCTTTAGGATGAAATGTTCTGAATATATCTGTTAAGTCCATCCAGTCCAGTGTGTCATTCAAAGCCATTGTTTCCTTGTTGATTTTTTGATTAGATGATCTGTCCATTGCTCTAAGTGAGGTGTTGAAGTCCCCTACTATTATGGTATTATTATCAATTAGTTTCTTTATGTTTGTGATTTAATTGATTTATACATTTTGGTCCTTTCATGTTTGGAGCATAAATGTTTACAACTGTTAGGTCTTCTTGGTGGATAGACCCCTTAATTAAGATACAATGCCCTTCTTCCTCTCTTGTTACAGTCTTTATTTTAAAGTGTAGATTGTCTGATATAAGTATGGCTACTCCGGCTTTCTTTTGTTGACCATTAGTATGATAGATGGTTCTCCATCCCCTTACTTTCAATCTGAAGGTGTCTTTAGTTCTAAAGTGGGTCTCTTGTAAACAGCATGTAGATGGATCTTGTCTTCTTATCCATTCTGTTACCCTATGTCTTTTGATTGGAGCATTTAGTCCACTGGCATTTAGAGTGAGCACTGAAAGATATGAATTCATTGCCATTTTGTTCCTTGTAGAGTTGGAGTTCCTGGTGTTGTTCTCTGGTCCTCTCTAGTCTTTGTTGCTTTGGGTCTTTATTTATTTATTTATTTATTTATTTATTTTTCATCTATTCTACCCAAAGAGTCCCCCTTAAAATTTCTTGCAGGGCTGGTTTAGTGGTCACAAACTACTTTAACTTTTGTCTGGAAACTTTTAATCTCTCCTTCTATTTTGAATGACAGCCTTGATGGATAAAGAATTTGGGGCTGCGTATTTTTCGATTCATCACATTGAATATTTCCTGCCACTCCTTTCTGGCCTGCCAAGTTCTGTGGATAGATCTGCTGCAAACCTGGTCTGACTTCCTTTATAGGTTAAGGACTTTTTTTTTTCCCTTGCTGCTTTCATGGTTCTTTCCTTGGGTGAATATTTTGTGAATTTGACTATGATATGCCTTGTTGATGGTTAGTTTGTGTTGAATCTACTGGGAGTCCTCTGTGCTTCCTGGATTTAGATGTCTATGTCTTTCCCCAGGTTAGGAAAGTTTTCCACTATGTTTACTCACATAACCCTTCTACCCCTTTTTCTCTCTCTTCATCTTCTGGGACCTCCATGATTCTGATGTTGTTCCTTTTTATTGAGTCACTGATTTCTCTAATTCTTAAATTGTGCCCTTTTGCCTTAGTCTCCCTCTTTTTTTCTGCTTCATTATTCTCAAGAAATTTGTCCTCTGTATCGCTGACTCTCTGCCCTGCCTTATCCATCCTTGCCGCCGTGGCATCCATTTGAGATTGCAGCTCAGTTATAGAATTTTTTATTTCGTCCTGACTAGCTTTTACTTCTTTTATCTCTGTAGAAATGGATTCTAATCTATTTTCAACTCCAGCTAGTATTCTTATTATTGTGATTATAAATTCTGGTTTAGACATCTTGCTCTTATCTGTGTTGGTTAAGTCCCTGGCTGTCGTTTCTTCCTGCTCTTTCTTTTGGGGTGAATTCCTTAATTTCATCATTTTTAAGGGAGAAAAGGAATTAATGAGGTCAAAAAATTCAAATTAAAAAAAATTAAAATTAAAAAATTAAAAACAACACACACACACACACACACACACAAATATCAAATAAATGATGCTAAATCCTAGGTGTTTTTTGTTCTGGGTGTTGAAAGGAGCTTGATAGATTAGAGAAAAAAAGGAGAAAGAATGCAAAAAAAAAAAAAGGAAATCATTTGAAAATTTGAGAAAATGAATACACTGAAATAGAATAAAATGAAATGATGGAAGTAAAATAGAATTTGAAAAATTTACACAAAAGTAAAAAATATAGTAGAAAAATTAAACAAAAAATATTTTTAATAAAAATTTAAAATAATTTTTTCTCTTTCTGTATTCAAGAAAAAGAAAAGAAATGAAAAATAGGGGGGAAAATAAAACTGAATAGATGGACCAGTGAACAGACTGAAATCTGATTGAAATTACTTCATTTTCCCCTAAAAGTCAAACTATAAAGCACTTTATAGTCTGTAAACTAAGCAGGTAGAGATTTGTGTTCCTGAAGAGTGAAGTTGGCCCAGTTGGGTGGGGCTTAGTGTAATGGCTCCGTTCTCCACTAGATGGCATTGCTTAGCTTACTGGGGTGAATAGTTGTGGAGCTTGTAGGTATGCATGCACATGCGTGGGAGGGGTGAAAATGGCATTACCCAGCTACCCAGTCTCTAGTATCAGAACTCTGTTCTCCCTGATCTGCAATCATACACCCATCCTTTTTCTTCAGCTTCTGTCCACTCCCCACTTTTACACTGTCCATGACCAAGCCCCAGGCAGCACCTCCCTCCTGAGTTTTATCTCAGATAGGGCTGTTTTTCCCGACCCCTTATTTATGAGAGACTGCAGCTTTGACCCATTCTGACCCTCTATGGGAGAGTCTCATCAAGCAATGGCCAGGTGCCAGCCACACCCAGGAGCATTCACAGGACTATGCTGCTGCCGATGCCCAGGGACTGTGGCCAGGTGCCAGCCCACCCCAGAAAAACCTCACATGATAATATAGCAGCAGTGCTTCAAAGATTATGGAAAATCACAACACACGTCTGGCACCAGGCTTCACCTCCAACGATCTTGTTCCAGTACCAGTGAATGTGGTTGTTCTCCCAGGTCAACTGGGGTCTTTGCCTGTGGGGGAGCCATACAGCCTCTACTAGATGTCCTCCCAGCAGGTGAACCGCCTCTCCCTGTGTGGCCCGAAGACCCCCAGACTTCACTCTGCTCCTGGGGATTCGCCCTTCCCACCAGAGCTTCGCCAGGTATTGTGCTGTGGAGTTTCAGACTCTGCACTCCCCCTGTTTATAGAGTCTTAGTGGAATTTAAACCCTTTCCTTTCTCCTTTCTCACTTTTTAGTTCAGTCCCTGTGGCTGTTTCCACTTTTCCACTTTCTCTCCAGCTGCTTTGGCGGGGGGGTTCCTTTCCCATATTCTTCTCCCGCCCACTCCACCGCCCCATCTCCATCCTCTCTCTGCAAGCAAAAACAGCTCCCTGCCCTCTGTGGCTTCTCTCTCCCTCAGTTCACCTCTCCATACAGTGTACCTGCTGAGTTCTGTGGTTCAGGTTGTGCAGATTGTTGTGTTAATCCTCAAGTCAGTTTTCTCGGTGTGCAGGATGGTTTAGTGTTGATCTGGCTGTATTTCATTGGACGCAAGACACAAAAAAACTTCCATGCTGTTCTGCCATCTTGGCTCCTCCTCCTAATGTTTATTCATTTTTAAGAGACAGAGCACAAGTAGGGAAGGGGCAGAGAGAGAGGGAAACACAAAATCTGAAGCAGGCTCCAGGCTCTGAGCTGAAAGCACAGAGCCCAGTATGGGGCTTGAACTGACAAACTGTGAGATCATGACCTGAGCTGAAGTCAGACGCTTAACTGTCTGAGCCACCCAGGCACCCCAGGAATGGCAGTTTTAAATACATGGTTATGCCTCAGAATATAACCAATCCTACAGATCCATAGGAGAGTCCTACAGCACGATGACTTAATCCACACACTCATAAAACAAGTATTGATCATTTACTGTGGGCCAGGCCATCTATTAGGCCTTGAAGAGATACTACCAGGAAATACAGACCAGTTTCTACCCTAATGATTCTGATTTTAAAAGCTATGGGATATCTTTGGCAGGTTTCAAAGAAGTCCTCAAGAAATTAATAAGTTAACAGAGTATTTTCAAATAAATTCTATAAAAGCCTGAGATCACAGGATACCAACTGCACTTCTGATGACAACAGTGACCCTCATAATAATAGTAATGTGGCTGAGGCCTTAGTGTTGGGCCAAGGTTATAGTGTTACCACCCATTGTGCCCTCCACTGATGCATACGTTGTCTCTTGCCTTTATTATTATAATCTTTGGGATGAAAGAGAAACTCAGAGGCAGCGGAGGTGACATTGATACCTCTAAGTAAGAGCACAAATTGAATTTAGTGGCATTGGTATACAGCTTCCATTTCTTTGATAGCAATGATTAGTGCCCAGGAAATCTCCCACATGGGGACAAAGAGAAAACAGCAGTTTCTCCCTGATTAAAGTAAGAAGACTGATCCTCAGTGTGTGTGGAAATCATCCCCTGTAATGTCCCACCATTGCATATTCTCTTGGAAGAAACTTGATTTCATCTGATTCTGACAAATTACATGGAGCAAGTAGGTATGGCCAGAGAATAATCATTTCTTATGAAGCCAGGAAAGCATAAATTTCTAACATTGCTTATGTTTCCTTTGGCCAAGACTTTTTCTTTGTGATTTCAAAGTGGCTTTCACTGTGTTAGAAGGAAAGGAGAGAAAGAATTTAAGTGAGTGCATTCCCAAGATTGGGAATGATACTGGAAGGTTGGAGAGCATTTCTGAAATTTCTTGATGTATTAGAAGAGAAGGAATGAGGAAGGTTGAAGAAATCTGCAAAAGTGGCCTCCAATTTACAGTCCCAGCCTTCCCATTGGCAAACTCCAGCTCCTGAGACATAACAAGCCAGATGTTATAAGACCACAACAATGTGTCATAGTAGACAGGTAAGATATACTTCCTTATACACACACTACTCACACACAGACACTTCCTTACACACACACCACTCACACACACTGAGATCAATGATTTTACAAGTTCACCTGTAGACAGTTTAGTGGCTGAGACACCCATACCTGGAACAGGGGGTAGGTATAAGGAATTTATGTCTCAGCCAACAGTAATGTTAAACAGAAATTTAGTTTTATTGCTATGAGTTCACAGTGTCAATCAGTCAAGGATCAGAGGTATTTTTCCCAGAGACTGACAGGAAGTAATATAAGTATCAAATATATCAGGTGATGAACAGGCAGTATAGCATCATAAAAACAAGCTTCAACTCTGGAACTAGAGCTCCAAAGCCCAAAATCTGGCTTGGTACAGCTATCAGGGTGGACTCTAAGCAATTTCCAGCAGGTACCAGGAGGTGCCCAGGGACAGTGTTCTCTTCAAAGTGCTGCTGGGCGCGTATGCTTTCTTGGCCTCAGCATAGTCCATCACTGATTATTATGTAAATGCAATCCCAAGTAGCAATTTGTGAACCAGACCTATAATTCTGTGTGATTCAGGTGCTATGGTTGGATCCATCCCTAGCTTTCAATCTGTATGTTTTATTCACAAGAAGGTGGGATGATTGGATTTTCAATTCTGTACTACCATGAGTTTTTCTATTAGCAGGGCAAATTTATTTCATGCCATTGCCCTCAGTAATTTCCCACTAAAATACAGACCACAAATATTTCAGTCGAGCTGCAATTAATAGATCATACTCTAACCCTTTCCTTAAAACTGGGACTAGTATGTAATTTTCCATACTGTTATTAAAATACAGCATAACCTTTTGGAAACTATTCCATGAAATTTGGGTAATGGATTGATTATTCTTGGAGAGTTTCTTCCCCAAATTGCCGTGTGACCTTGCCCTGAAGGAAATCAGTCAGATATTTTGACAGTTTAAACCTGTGTTCCAGATGATGATGATGATGATCATCATCATCATCATCATCATAAAGAATAATAATAAAATGAATAATAATTATTCATTTTAATGACAAAATTATTTTAGCTTATAGGTTTCATATAAGTTTTCTGGTTTCCTGATCCCAAAATCACATAAATGACCTGGGGACAAGGAAGCATTGACCTGTGAGACAGGTGATCTTGGTTCTGGTCCTGGCTCTGCTATTTGCCAGGTTCTGTGAAACCTTTGGTAATTTGTTCAGTGTCTCTGGGTGTCTTCTATGAAATAGAATTTTTGGATTAGGTAAAAGTCTGTAAAGGAAAGCAACCAATGTCTGATTCCACCAGTCAGTAAGTACTGAGAAGCTGGAGTATGCATAATATTCCTTACTCCATTTTATGATTTATTCATAAATCATCCCACTCAAATCAACTTGGGTTTTTGCAGGTTGGGGCTAAGTTGTTTAAATTATAAAGATACCTGTATTACTTACACCTAACAGCTATTCTGTTTTATTTTGGGGAACCTTCCATACACATCTGTGACCTACAGGTCACCATTACTAGGACCAGTGCAAATATAAAATACAGAGCACAGTGATAACCCTGTGTATTCATTGCTGAGATGGGCCAAAATGGATCAGGTTGACCTCAAATACAGGAAAATCCCACCGAAAACATTCTGTTTGTAGCAAATATATATAGGTCTGACTAGACCCATGAGATCCAAAAATATACAGACTCCTCTTTGAAGATGCCTCTCAAAGTAATTATCCTTCAGATACTTGAAGTTTTAAACTTGGACCCATGGTGACAAGATTGTTTTTATCTCAACCATCCCATCCCCGTGTCTCTGGAGCGAGCTCAACAAGCCTTAAACTGGTCCTTTAAAAACTCACAGATGAACAGTTCTTGGATTCTTGTTAGGTACAAATGTCTCAGTATGAGAAATATCAGTATCATTATGAGATTAAGATGAGGAAAACAGGATACCTTTGAAGCAGAAATAGTAGGTAAGTCAGACTAAGAAAGATATTATTTTACTCAAATGTGGAATCTAAAAAACAAAACAAATGAATGAACAAAAAGCAGAGAACAACAAACTGATGGTTGCCAGAGGGAAGAGGGGTGGAAGGATGGGCAATATAGGTGAAGGGGAATGGGAAATATAGCCTTCCAGTTATGGAATAAATAAGTCATGGGAACAAAAGGCACAGCATAAGGAGTGTAGTCAATAATATTGTAATAGTGTATAGTGACAGATAACTTATAGAGAACATATAGAGAAGTTGAATCACTGTGTTATACACCTGAAAATAATGTAACATTGTGTGTCAATTATACTGGAATTTTTAAAAAGTATTATAAAAAAGAAATCTTTTTTCTTCATTTGAAGAATAAAGCCTGGGTGGCTCAGTCAGTTGAGCATCCAACTTTGGCCTAGGTCATGATCTCACAGTTTGTGAGTTCAAGCTTCACATTGGACTTGCTGCTGTCAGCCTGTCAACTCAGAGCCTGGAGCCTGCTTGGGATCCTCTGTCTCCCTCTCTCTCTGCCCCTCCCTCACTCATGCTCTGTCTCTCAAAAAGTAAATACAACATTTTTTTAAATGTTTAAAGAAGGTTCATTACTTATGTAGGTACACTTCTGGACACCCTTTCCTTGAACTATTAACCACACACCCCCAGGTGTAACCAATAAGCTGCATTTAATGCTCATGATTTCATATTATTACTGCATGTATATGTGCCTGAAATGACACATTGTTTTACTATTTACATGCTTTAGCATTGGTTTACATATTTTAAGACTACATAAAAGGCATAATACAGTTCATATTTTTCATCAACTTGCATTACTCGTGTAGTGAAGTTCTGATGTATCTCTTGACTCCCCTTTCAAGACTGGGGGGCTTTCTGCCCAGCTGCTGGAAGTGTGGGGCCTAATAGCTCTCAGCTGTCATATCTCTCTGGAAATTACCCTCTGCTAAAAAGAGTGCCTTCCCCAAATCAGCCTTCCTGAAGGCAGCCTGCTCAGTGGAGAGTGTAAAGACCCAGCTCCCTCAACCCAATTCAAAACTTTTGAAAAGGCCATCCTGACTCCATGTCTCCTGAAAGAGGGTCAGAGAAGCTTTTTCTGAGAACAAATAATGTGCAACCTGAGTCAAAGTGTAAGGAAACATCAGACTTTCCCAAACTGGTAAAGACTTTGCAAGATAATGGGTCTATATTCTTCAGAAATATTAATGTCATAAAACACAAAGAAAATCTGATGCAGCATTCCGGCTTAAATAGACTAAAGAGGCATAACAACCAGATTCAGCATATAATCAGGGATTTTCTTTTACTGTAAGGAAATTATCAGAGTTAATTGTAACTGATAAACTTTGCATAGTGCTTACCATACAATAGGCATTGTTCTAAGTGTTTTGTTTATATATATAAACATATACAGTAAAACCTTGGTTTTTACAAGCATAATTGGTTCCAGAAACATGGTTGTAATCCAGAGCATTTACATATCAAAGTGAATTTCCCCATAAGAGATAATGGAAACTCAGATGATTCATTCCAAAACCCAAAAACATTCATATAAAAATGATTACAATACTGTAATATAATACATGGTAATAAACAAAATACAAAATATTAAGAAAAATAAACAAATTCACCTTCACTTACCTTTGAAAACCTTCGTGGCTGGTGTGAGGGAGACAAGACAAAGGAGGGTTATTGTGTAGGACGACATTCACTATCACTACAGAATCAATTTTATCTCTTGGCTCAATGGAATCTTTTTCTACATGGGACCCATTATATATGCTCACAAGGATGTTGACTACAATACAATATTAATAAGCTATATTTAATGTAACTGGCAATAAGGCAGTGGAGGAAAGGATCTATATCTGCAGGCAGCCTGACCTAGAATGAAGCAAAGCATTCCTAACCTTATTCTTGAATAGAAAAGCAGAGGACTGTTCATAGGTGCTTTGAAGTGACAAAAAATACATCACTGCTAGTTGTGGGCACCTTCCAATGTTAGGAAAAATCACTGATTTCTGCCAAACACCATGGCCTGAGACCGAGCATCCGAGCATGGGAGATAATGACCCACAGTCCCACAGTGAGAGAGAGAACCATTGGTTCTATTGTGATCATGTGATATTCGGCATCCCATACTACTCATATTTCAAGGCATTGCTCATTTATCAATTTAAAATTTATTAGAAATGTTTGCTCATCTCGCAGAAGAAGTTACTCACAATCCAAAGTTTTACTGTATGTATAATAAATGTATATAAATATGCATAAACATATGTATTTATAGATAAATATAATTATATAATATAATTTGTAAATTATATAAATGTAAATATAATTTATATATTATATATACATATATTACATATATAAACTTAATCCTCATGAGAACCTTATGAGTTAGGTATGATTATTATCCACATTTTACACATGAGGAAATTGAGGCACAGGGAAGCCAAGTAACCTTTCCAAATAACACAGTGAGTGAGAGGCACTGTGTGCGTGTGCTCACTCTTCTTAACCACAGTCTCTTTTGCTCATCATAATCTCATCATTTCATATATTTTGATTTGGCAAAAACTAAAGAGCTTATCACCAACTGATGGTAAAGTTGTGACAAAATGGGAAATCCTGTGTTTTACAACGTGTTACTTGTATAAAACCTATTTGGAAAGTAATTGAGCAATGAGTAATAAATTGAAGATGGAAATACTCTGAAAGAACAATTTAAGTGCTTTGTATAAACTCAAGGAGACCCGCATAACAATATCAACAACAGCTTTGTCAGTAACACCCTAGTCCTCTATCAGTACAATAGTTGACAAACTGTTGTTTAATCATATAATGAAGCACAGAAAAATTGCAGCATAATGTGATAAGTGGGATCCAAAAATGCAATCATATGAAATATAGGTCACATTATTACAAAGTTAAAGAAAAACACGATTTTTTAGCCTATTATGTTCTCCAAAGTATGAAACTAAAAACCATAAAATATTGCTAAAAGAATTGAAGACACAAACAAATGGAAAGATATTCTATTCTCATGGATTAGGAGAATTCATACTGTTAAAATATCTGACCATACAAAGCCATCTACAGATATCAAAAATACCAACAGCATTTTTCACAGGAATAAAACAAATAAGACTAAAATTGATATGGAACCACAAAAGATTCCAAATAGTCAAAGAAATCTTGAGAAAGAAGAGAAAAGCTGGAAGTATCACAGTTCCAGGTTTCAGTATATACTACAAACTTGCAGTTTTGGTGCCTGAGTGTCTGTCACTTAAGTGTCCAACTCTTGATTTCAGCTCAGGTCATGATCTGCACTTTCAGTGCAGAGCCTGCTTGGGATTCTCTCTCTCTGTCTCTCTCCGTCTCTCTCTCTCTCTCTCTCTGCCCCTCCCCTGTGCTTTCTCTCTCTCTCTCTCTCTCTCTCTCTCTCTCTCTCAAAATAAATAATTTAAAAAAACAGTATGGTACTAGCATGAAAATAGACTAGCATGAATATAGATCAATGGAACAGAATACAGAGTCCAGAAATCACCCCACAATTATATAGTCCATTAATTTGTGTCAAAGGAAGCAAGAATATAAAATGGGGAAAAGACAGTCTCTTCAATAAATGGTGCTGGGAAAACTGGACAACTACATGTAACAGGATGAAACTGGACCACTTTCTTATACCATACACAAAAACTCAGAATGGGTTAAAGATTTAAATGCAGGACCTGAGGGGTGCTCGGGTGGCTCAGTGGGTTGAGGGTCCCACTTTTGATTTTGGCTCCGGTCATGATCCCAGGATCATGAGATCAAGCCCCTCATTAGGCTCCACATGGAGCCTGCTTAGGCTTCTCTATCTCCCACTGCTCCTCTCCCTCCTCCTCTTTCTCTCTCTAAAATAATTTTTTAAATAAGATAAAAAATGTTAAAAAATTTAATGTGAGACTTGAAACCATAAAAATCCTGCAAGAGAACATAGGCAGTAATTTCTCTGATATTGGCTGTAGCAACATTTTTCCAGATATGTCTCCTAATAAGGCAAGGGAAACAAAAGCAAAAATAAGTTATTGGGACTTAAAAAAAAAGACATGAAACTACAAACATGATCATAACTGAGAAAATTCCAAGTGACTAATCATTATTTTTTGAAATTGCATAAATTCTATTTATATTTCCCCTTGTGCCAAGAGTTATTGGTAAGGTTTTTCTAAATTTCCAGGTGGAAGGGCCTTTTTGTTTTTTATTTTGATACCAATTTCTAGTTTGTTTGTTCGTTTGTTTCAAGAGAGAGTGAGAGCAGCAGTGGGGGAGGGGCAGAGGGAAAGGCAGAGAGAGCATCTTAAGCAGTCTCCACACCCAGCAGAGTCCTATGCAGGGCTCAATCTCACAACAATGAGATCCTGACCTGAGCTGAAATCAAGAGTCGGATGCTTAACCAACTGAGCCACCTGGGTGCCCCTAATTTCTAGTTTTATTACATTGTGATTAAAGTATTGTATATAATATTTATATTTTATTGACCCTACCAATGATTTATTTTTTATCTAATATATGATCAGTTTCTGCAAATATTCTATGTGTGTTTAGAAAAACTTGTATTCTCTATTATCTGTGCATAAAATTCAATACATAACCATAATTTACAAATAGTGAACAAGGCCTGACTCATTATGTTTTTTAGGTCGTCTGTAGTCTTACATAAATTTTTTCATCCCCATGATCTGTGTTGCACTAAAAGTTAGCACATTAGTTTTTTGTTTTTTTTTTTTTTCCAACGTTTATTTATTTTTGGGACAGAGAGAGACAGAGCATGAACGGGGGAGGGGCAGAAAGAGAGGGAGACACAGAATCGGAAACAGGCTCCAGGCTCTGAGCCATCAGCCCAGAGCCCGAGGCGGGGCTTGAACTCACGGACCACGTGATCATGACCTGGCTGAAGTCAGACGCTTAACCGACTGCGCCACCCAGGCGCCCCTGTTTTTTTTTTTTAATAATGCATTTCTATTTGTGTCTTCTCACATCACCTGTAGTTTTGTTTAATAAAGGGGTCACTATGTTATTTGGTGCATAGACATCCATGATAGTGCAAACTGTGGCTTTTAACATTGAAAAGTATCCTGTATGTGTGAATAGGCTTTTTTTTTTTTTTTAATTTATTTTTGGGACAGAGAGAGACAGAGCATGAACGGGGGAAGGGCAGAGAGAGAGGGAGACACAGAATCGGAAACAGGCTCCAGGCTCCGAGCCATCAGCCCAGAGCCTGACGTGGGGCTCGAACTCAGGGACCGCGAGATCGTGACCTGGCTGAAGTCAGACGCTTAACCGACTGCGCCACCCAGGCGCTCCTAGGCTTCTTTTACATTATACTACATAAGTCTGTCCTTGGACCCAGAGACTAGTTTCTGTTCTCTGTACTGCTAATTCACATTTCTTTTTGATTTCTGATGTAGAAAGATGTACACTTGAATTTTGAGCTTAGATATGTTTTATTAAATTTATACTTTATAGGGGCGCCTGGGTGGCTCAGTCAGTTGAGCATCCGACTTCGGCTCAGGTCATGATCTCACAGTCTGTGGGTTCAAGCCCCGCGTCCGGCTCTGTGCTGACAGCTCTGAGCCTGGAGCCTGCTTCCGATCCTGTGTCTCCCTCCCTCTCTGCCCCTCCCCCACTCTCACTTTGTCTCACTCTGTCTCTCAAAAATAAATAAATGTAAAAACAAAAATTAAAAAAAAATTATACTTTATATTATGGTATTCCTTAGAATATATCTAGAGCAAATAGGGATATTCAGTATAGGGCATTCCATAGCTATTTTGATAGGAATTTATCACTTAATCAACTCTTTTTTCTTGTTTTAGAATCAATAAATATATAAAATATCTGGGTCATGGAGATTGTACTATAATTTCACTCACTCATTTTCAACTCATCAATGAGTTTCCCCAACAATTATATCTTTAACTTTCTTTTAAACTTATTCTTTTAGTCCTCTAATTTCTGTATCATGTAGCATTACTCTCTGTAGCATTACTGATGTGCCATTGCTATAATATTTCAGGGAAAATAATCTTATCTCCCTGACTAGTACCTAAGCTTTTCAATAGCCGATTCCACTCAGAGGCACCTTTGCTAGCAGGCAAACCAGGAGACTCTCCCAGGGACTAACAGTTAACTTGAAGTGTACTACAATACAAGAATGAATGACAAATGTGGATGTGTAGCAGGGGAGAAAAGTTGCAAGTGATTTTGCCTTGAATTTTTTAGAAGAAATTAATTCATTAGGCAGAAAAGAGGGCAAAGATATTCTAATGAATGAAAACCTTGTCCAAATGCACAAAGATATGGAAACACATGGCTTAATCAGAAAATGGTGGTTGAGTTCAATGACTGGAACACAGTGTGGCAGGAGATATGGTTCAGCACTAGAGTATGCCTTGTATGCCCTGGTAAGAGTGTTATTCTACCAGTACCAAAGATAATCACTGGGGATACTTAAAGGAGAAAGTGATATTATCACAGTTGGCTTGGGAAATATATCTTAGGAAGGATCTCAGAGGAAAGGGAATTGGTATAAAAACTACCACTGTGGCCTGGGGAGACCTGCTGAACAACTGAACTAAGGTAGTAATAGTTGAACTTGGTGAGGGGTCAGATTTGATAGATGTCTCACAGGTGGAATTGCTAAAACTAGATGTCTAATTTGCTGTCACAGATAAGGTAGATATAGAGGATGATGTCAACATTTCTGGCTATAAAATTTTTGTAAGTGTTCTAAGAACATAGGAGAGACAAAGAAGGTTTAAAGAACACAGAGCAGGTTTAAGATTCGTGTCTGTAGGGACATGAGGAAAAAGGTATTCTCTCTCACTCTCTCTCTCTGCTACCCACCTCCCACTTTGATTCCGCCTCAGTGTGAAGGAGAAGAGCTAAATATCAAGAAGGGCCATTGCATTGTAAGCTGAGCTTTATAGGGTTATTTCTCCCAGGCATAAATAGAATTTGGAAAATAAAGTTGCCATCAGGTTGAACAGAGCCTAATTAAACTTCCTAAAAGGGTCTTCTCTTTCGCTATCACTCTCACAATTTTTCTACAGAGGCAGTTAATACTCTTAGCCACAGCATCTTAAGTAAATGAAATAACCCAGTAATACCAGAGTCTCAGAGGGACAGCATCTATGGGACAGAATAGGTAATTAATAGTTCAAGAAAGTAAATGGCCATATCCAGAAGCAGATTTCATGCAGTGCTTAACTCCCAGTCTGAAGATTCTGGAAGGAAATATGGTTAAGATACTCTTAAGCCATTAAATTACATTGTCATTGGAAGCCTGATGCCCTGGGCACTCCCAGAACATATGGCAGAAAAATATCTTGTCGAGAATTTCATTGCCAGCATCAATTCACAGCCATGAGAGTCACAGCTGCCATGCTGGATGGGGGCCAAGGGCATCTAAGGACTGCTTGTTCTTGTATGAGATAGATGGAAAGGTTGGGGATTGGTCCCATTATTTTATTTTGATCTTGCTACTGAGAACCTGAATCACAAGCCACAGCCTGGTGCCCTGTTTCCCCAGACCTTCTGTTCCGTCTTCCTAGTAGAAATGACAGAAGAGACATTGTGACCCAGAGTCAAACATCCATAAGTGGTGTGAGGTACGTGGCTCAGGAAAGTCAGATTTCTCGGTTCTGGTCCCATTTATAATAACTCAGTTAAATATATCTATATATGTCAGGTAATTAATGGTTTAAGTGTGGTTGTTTTTATTTGTTTTAGCAACAGAAGGTACTAGATTAAATATGATATCCCTTTTGTGGAAACTTACTGAGTGAATACCAATTAAGTGAAACTTGAAAGAGTCTTAGCAAAAGATGAAGTAAGAAGTTACCTAAAAACATGTAACATGCCTAGCACTGAGAGCTACTCCTTGGAATAAATATTCCATATTTGACCATTAGAGTTGCCTAAAATCCAGCTATTACACTCATCCTTGGTTGTAAATTAAGAAATTACCTTTTTGAAGATGAAAATATTATCCTTGTTGGGGATATGTTGTTTTAGGAGGAGTTGTTTTTGTTTTGTTTTGTTTTGTTGTTATTTGTATTCTCATGGGGAAGAGTTTTACTGACCTTGCCCACATTTTGACTTTAGACTCCTATGCACTGACCACAAGGGCTAAAATATTAGCAATAAAATTTCAACCAGTTTGGTTATTTGAATTAATCAGTTTAGCATAGCTATAAAACAGCACTGATAAAATGACTCATGGGCCTCTATCTTATTAGGGGAATCAGGATGGAGAAGGCAGCCTGGAGGGCCCAAGGGCCAGAAGCCTTAGCATGGGAAGACACAATGACTGCAATAAAGTAATGGTCAGACCAGGGATAACATGAAAGCATAGAATGAGGTGAAAATGTTGTCTTCATCCTTCCATAATGCCTAGCATGTAGTAGATATTCAAAAATAGTCAAATCTAATGTTCAAAGGTTGATTGTTATCTTCCAAATAAGATCTGGCTTATATATTCCACTATTAGTAACTATTATTAAAACTTCCCATATACTTTTTAAAATGCAAGTTTTCCTCTGAATTTGCTCGCATTGTATGATTTTCTGGTTTACTTTCTACCATTCTTCCTTCTTCATAAATTTGAATTTTAGACAATGAAGAAACAATGTGCTTATCACTTTTTTATCCTTCCTTCAGAGACTTATGTTTGTATGAAAGAAGGATTCTAACTTGGTGCGGGTAAGGCTGAGAATTCTAACCTTAATACTATAAGACATTTCATAATAATAGGTAGAATCTTTCTGGATTAGTTATTTGTGTGTTGGGCTTAGCAGGTATATTATTTTATTCTCATATTTTGTTATTTCAAAGCACACAAACAGAAATTTAAGTGCAATGGATGTGTGCTTGATAAGGTGAGTGAATAATTAGAGGTGTTTTAAACTGGCTGAACAAAAATAAGAAAATAGAAAAAGCTCACCCTTAGGTAGGTAATACCTACCACTGGTATGAAATGAGGGAGCAACATTTTTGAAAGGAAAAGCAATTAATCTTCCTCACAGATTCTCCATGGCATTTATGCTACTTCTAATTTGGAAAAAAATACGTTGGATGCAAATGTATATGAAAAATTCAATCATACTCGTATGCTTTAGTTTGGAAAAAATATGGAAAGAACCTGAGAAGATCATGTCAACAAAGAAAAGTTGCTGTTGTGCTCACAAAAGTGCAGTTTTTCCTCATGGATTTTGTCAAAGTGTCTGATTTGTGAACTTATTCAATGTCAAAGACTTTCAAAATCTATAAGTTAAAAATGAGGTATCAATCAAGCTGGATGTTTTGTGTCTGTAGCCAGGTAAAGAAGTGAATCCTGCTTTACAGGGACACATCTGTGCCCCCATTATTTTCTTTGGTTTGGTTTTCTCCCCTTTATTTCATGAGAAGAGATGATTCAGCCCCGTATAGGAAATATTCCCCTTATAGGAAATATTCAAATAAGACAGTGTATTTTTAGGTTACTTGTGACTTGAGCCTGGGTCATTGAAGTTGGTTCAAAAGTGTGACTGTGAACTACATAAAAGAGAGAACAAGTGAAGACTAAGGATGCATTAAAGATCCTCCGAAGGAAAGTGGCAAGGACACTGGTGTTAGGTCTGGAACAAGGCCTAACATGTATTAGGAGTGCAACAAATTTGAGTTGAATAAATGGATGGTTGAATAAAACATAAATGGATGATTTGATTATGGAAATACCACAGATAATTTGACTTCCAAGTTTTCAGTGTTTTTCTAATTTTTTGTTGCACAACTTCTAAACAGGCAGTCAGATTTTGACCTTTACATATCACAGGTATTATAAAACTACAAGTTAATAAAAATGGCATTTCGGTGATCTTTGTCTAGAAAATCCAAAAATTAAGATCTGATATGTTTTAGAGTTAAGCTTTTTCATTAGTGCCAATCACTCTGTCATAGGTTTCATTTTCTGATTTATGAAATAAAAATTCACAACCTAAGCCATCAGATACCATAAATCACATTCATGAAAGAGGACCTGTCTATTAAGCTTTTCTTGAAACATATGGATTTTTATTTTGTTCCTTAAATTCATAGCTTCATGGAAGATGCCTTCTATAAGATAGATTGCAACCTTGGGAAGCGTTTTCCAAGACTTCAATCTTAAACTATCTTAAAAGAATAAGAATTCAGAAAAAAATCTTCAAACTAAACTCCAAAGTAACTTTTAACAATGGAATCAAAATCATTCATCAAAGTAAACTTCCTAAAGTTCATTTTGTGATAGCTGTTTCACTTTCTTTCTTTCCCTTTATTTTCACTGGGTATTTATTATAGTTTAATTTTTTTCTAAAGAAGAACACCTAATGTGCTGTGACTGTTTTTAATGAAATGATGACATCTACAATGCCACTGTTCAGAGTTTAGAATGTTCATATCACCATGAGTCAGAATGGTCAAATTGCATGATGCTCTGTGTGCTACAACTTTTACTTTTGTTTTATTTGAGTATTCAATTAAAATATGACTTCTTTGGGTCAGACAGTTAAGTGTCCAACTCTTGATTTCAGCTTAGGTCATGATCCCAAGAGTCATGGGACTGAGCCCTGCATTGGGCTCCAAGCTGAGCATGGAGCCTTCTTAAGATTCTTATTCTCAGGGGGCCTGGGTGACTCAGTCGGTTAAGCATCCAACTTTGGCTCACGTCATGATCTCATGGTCTGTGGGTTTGAGCCCCACATTGGGCTCTGGGCTAACAGCCCAGAGCCTGGACCCTGCTTCAGATTCTGTGTCTCCCTCGCTCTCTGCCCCTCCCCTGCTCAAGCTTTGTCTCCCTTTCAAAGATAAATAAACATTAAAAATATATATATTAAAAATAAAAGATTCTCATTCTCTCTCCCTCTCCCTCTCCCTCCACCCCTCTCCCCTGCTTATACACTCTCTCTAAATATTTTTTAATATGACTTCTTTGTATATATTTTATTGATTTAATATTCCCCATGAGGCTCCCACCCACCTTTGAGTAGTGGGAAGAAAGACTAGATTTTGTTTCTTTGAAATTCAGATGAATGTTTCAGGTGAAAGTTCAGTCTTCAGTGTTCCAGGCCCTCCCCATGCTCTTATTGAAGGGGGAGCCTAATAGTCCAGTCTGAAAATCTAAGAAGTCTGCTTGGCCAACCTTGATTCATATGTCCTCTTTACCCCAATCCAATGTGGATAAGGAAGCAGAATACAAAAGTATATGAGACAGTCCACTAAAATCTCATGAATGATACAGCAAAAGAAGCATTTCCCAGGAGGCAAGAAAAAAGTTAGTAGTAATTTGAGGATTTAAAAACAATATGTACACACTAAAAATAGAATATGGAATGAGGATTTGACATGGAAATGAGTGGAAAGCAGGTAGAGACACAGACTTATACTCTTAGGACTTGGATGGAAGTGTTGGGGGGGTTGTGCTGATCTCCTGCTCTCAGAAGAGCTTTAATGAGCAAGTAGTACAGAACTAGCTCTTCAACAGCAACAACAAAAGGGGTAGGGGGTCGGGGAGGAGGAAAGAAGAAAGAAATAAAGAAAAAACAATAAAGGAAAAAAGAAAGGCAGAAATGAAAGAAGGAGGGAGGGGCTAGGAATGGAAGGGAAAAAGAAAAAGAGAAAAAGATTGGGCAGTAATATGAGCTCTAGAAACATTCATGAAATTTGTGAGCTTCTCTTTGGTGTTTTCCACACTCCTATTTTATGATGCTCAACTTCATCCTTGAGACAGTTATTCATTCCCCATAGGCTGCTTTCTGGATGCATAATTCCTCTGTCCCCCAAAGAAGATAGCCTCAAGGTCATTCCAGTCTCTCTCTTAAAGAAGTCACAGTCCAAAATAGAACAATATTTTCCTCCACCCCGTACCCCCACCAATCAGAACCATTTTTTCCTGATGTGTTTGTCTTGATGTAGGGAAACAAAGTGATCAATTATTTTGATGTATAGTATAAATAATCTATAGTTTCTTTTAATCCTTTTAGCATACTTGTCTTTCAAAAGAGGGTAATGAGTAACAGACTAAGGAAGGAATCTCTTATAATATTAATATGTGAAGACTTAAACCCTGTAAATCAACAACTAGTAATTCTTGTGGGGTTTTTTCCCCCAAATTTAGCTGTACTTACTAATGTCCTACACTAACTAAAATCTCAAAATTAGAAAATGACTAATGTTAAAATCATGTTTTGGAAGTACCCTGGGAAGGTTAAGTAGGATGCATAGAACTCATTTATGCTTTAATGCAAATGAGTTCACTTTCTCTAGCTTTTTGACATGGAAATCAGTAGCCCAGTCTTATCAATCTGTTCTCACATGACCTGGTTACCAGACACTTTCTGCACCCTTGCTGCATGTGTGATTCATTGTATTTCACAATATCTTCCTTAAAATGTGATGACAAGAAGCAAATGGAAATCTCATACATTTTTGTGGGATGTGTGTGCCTATTCTCTTTGAGTTATGAATTCTATTCCTGAGAATTTACCGTATTATGTCAAGTTTTTAAGTGGTTAAATTAATTCTGGTTTTTCCCTTCAATGATATGTAACTCTTAGAAACAATGAGGTACCATATTTTACAATTATATAGAAAAGTCCTTAAGATGTATTCTAAGAGGGAAAAAGCCACAAGTTAGTCAATCAACATAGTATGGTAAGTGTTGCTTATTTTTTTTTAAGTATATACATCTGTGCATATTTGTTTACTGGCGTTCGACTTTTTTCTCCAAATCAAGTCAAGAAACTATTAACAGTGGTTCCCCTTAGAAAAATAATATTTATAACTTTATATTATCTTTTAATATTTGGAATGTCGTAAGTACCTAACATTAATTTTGGGGGGGTTAAATTTCAGTAGGTATGGGTTATTTGTGTTTCCTTATTGTTACAGTTTATATTAATCAAACAAAACAAACATGGGAAAACGCCATTTGGAATGTATTGAAGGAAAGGAGAAGATGTTTGTATGAAATGGAATACAACTTTCTGGGTATAAACTAACCCCTGACAGTCAAGTGAAATCACCTTCTCCCTAGCTCTAGAGAGCAGATGGTCTCCCTGGCCTTCCTCAAATAACAAAACTTTCAAAGCAGTTTAGGAAAACGTAACAATTCAAGAGAATAAAATAAATGACTTAAGGCAGAACTGTTCAGACTGGTATTTCACAGAGCACTGTTCTGCAAAGTGTTTTGCAGTAACAAAATAAATATGAGAAAATCTGGCTTTAAAGATAGTTAAATTATTTACAATACTAGCACACTCTGGATAACTTTATGCTTTACTTGCCCTCAAAGAGGGTATATAGTGTTCAGCCTTTAGTTACCTGGCTATAATTCCCAGAACTGAGTTCTAAGAAATGTCCATTTTATGAAATGCTCTTACAGGAAAGCTGGTCAAGAGGAAATTAAGAGTTAAGAATCTACATATAGAAATGCATACCATATGATTTTTTGTAATTTCTGAAAGTGAAATAGAAATTTGATTCTATACCTCCTAACACCTGATGATAAAAGTTTTTAACGCAAACCCTTGGTGACAAAAAATAAAGTCCTACTTAGGAGGAGCACCCTTTTTCAATACGGAGACTAGTAAGAAGTAGTATTAAAAAGAACACTAGGAAATGCTTTTGGTTAAGAGTTTAAGAATTTTGGATCAATATGATAACATGCCTTCTCTGCTCCTACTCTGTAGTTGATGAGCAAGCTTTAGGAAATATGACAGTGGTGCAAATTCCCACACCTCAATTCAATATCAACTGGATATTCAGCATCATTTATCCAAATGTGCATCTTCAGTCTTCCTCAAACCTGTAGAGATTATCCTCAGCAGTTGACCTTGACCTAGAACAAGATGAACTGGTCAGTGCAACCTCTCTTAATTCTCCACCCTTTTCTTAAGCCTTTTCTGTAGATGCAACAATTCCTCTCACCTTTTAATACCAGTCTCAAAAAAACAGTAAATGTCCATTTTGGGCTCAGGTTAAATCTTCCCCTTATGCTTTTCTATTTGGTCCCTTGTTCTAAGTTTTATCTCTTCAGTGATATTCTCCAATTGATGATACATGATTCTCATAGCTTACTTCTTTGTTCCTTGTTTCCTTAGACTCTGTGAAGATGTCTGAGATAGTTTATTAAAGTCATTGTCTAGTAAATCCAATGCCTGTGCTTCATCAGGGACAGTTTCTATTACTTTCTTTTTACCCCCTGGGAATGAACCTTTGTTTTTCTTTTTTTTTTTTTCTTTGTGTGAATCATAAAAATTTGTTGAAAATAGAACATTTTAAATATTCTAATGTGGCAATTCTGGAAATCAGATTCTCTCCCTCCACAGGATATGTTGTTGCTGCTTATTGTGGGTTGTTGCTGTTTGATGTTTACTGACTTTTCCAAACTACTTTTATGAAGTCTGTATCCTTTGTATATGTGACCACTGAAGTCTGTGTTTAATTAACTTAGTGTTTAGCAAGTGTTTTGACAAAGATTTCCTTAAACTCCTGAGGCCAAAAAAAGGAAAACAGACTAATTAAAACTCTCCTTTAGATTGGCTCTATGTGGAGATACTCCTTCAACATTTAGCCAAACCATGTACAACTCTGTTTTAACCTTCACCTGTATAGAGCTTGAACATCATCCAGAGATGAAAGCTTAGGGTCTTCTTAGGTCTCTTCTGAGCATGCATCCAACTCTGCACATGAATGTCCCTCTTGATTCCCCAGTTTACATAGGAACTTTTAAGAGCCTATCTTCTTGGGAATACCTCATATATCCCTTTTTCCTAACTTCATCCTTCCCAGACTTTCCAGGCTGCCTATTGCCTGTCTAGACTTCTCCCTTGCCACAGAATAGTAGCCTTTAGAAGCTTTCAGTAAATTCCACCCAGGAAGCAGCCAAGGTCTCTGAAATGCACCAAGTTATGCTAAACAAAGATACAGTATTTCACTAGTCTTTCAGGAATCCAATAGATAGATTTATTACTATAATTACCTGAGAATAGGACCACCTTGCTCCCTTTGGCACTAACAGCCTGCACCATGAGCTTCCATATCAATGGCCACTGCAGATCTGGGAGATGAGAGATGGTAAGCAAACAGGTATTTCTCTTTTCAGTGTCTTCTTCCCAAAATTTTAAAAACCTGTTCAAATCTTCCCCATTACAAACCAAAGCAAATAAATGAAAGAAGACATGATCTTGTTTTCAATGACCCGATTATGCAATAAATAAGTGTCCATCTATGTTAAACCATGCAGTAGGCCCTTTTTTTTTTTTGGTCTAGTGTTACAGATGGCTATATAAAGAGCCCAAAGCAACTAACACCTCAAAGAAAACTATTACTTTAGCATAATATTTTTTTTCAAATAGTTTTAATGCTTGCTATGGTATCTAAGAGTATTTAATAGACTTAGTCTTTATGGAGTCAAAATACTTTCCTGTGCCAATTTTTAGCCATTTATCTTAATATAGTACAAAAATAGTGTAATACATAGCAATGTTTTAGAAGTTGCCATATCTGAGAACAACCAATACTGATGAATCAACCCAAAAAGTATATATTTGTTACCTGAGCAAGAATCTAAGCAGGCAACAATTATGCATGGAAGTCCCTGAACTACATAGCCCTAGGGATTTCACATACCTTGCCTTGTCCCTTACCTCTAGCACTGAGGCAAACACTTTCCCCAAGAAAGAATTTTTGAAACCTATCTCCTCCAAGATGTTTACACTGAGTGAGAGTTGTACAGAAATACAGATGTGTGCATGTGGGTATATAATCGTGTACTGCTTTTATTTTCAGCATATTTAGTAGATTTCATGTTCAGTAGTCTAAATACATTTTAGTTTAAGGAAACAAAAATGAAATGAAAGGACAAGAGAAAGAGAGTGTAATAAAGGATGTTGTACTTTTACTTCTCACCTGATTGCTTCCTGCTGGTTGAAAGTTCTAACTGTCTTTCCTATGTGAGTGTGTATATGGTTGCTTAATTGCCAGTAATTCAAATAGCAAATCTCTTCAACTCTGCTAACTCTTGCCAGTGGAGATTAATTTTTCTCAGAAAGAAATACTGATTTGAGTCAGTCGTTGTGTGCTTCTGAACAAAGAAATGAGAAGGGGGATCAAGGACAGAAGGAAACAGGCTTTTTAAAGAGTAGTCCCATGATGGAACTCTGAGTTTCAGTTACAGAAAATATATTTGGTTTTGCCCATCAGTCTGAAAAATTATAGTAAAATTAACTGAGAAGTTTAGAACTTGCAAAGAGAAAATTTGGTAATTGTGAAGCGAATACAAGAATGTTTCTGTGAGGAGGAGGGACTCTTTCTCCCAGCTTCAAGAGGAATGACAGCCACTATCCCATTTTTGAATGTCTATCAAGTAAGGCAGGAGGGCTCCAAACTGAAGAGCCGCTAAATTATATGATTACCTTCTTCTGGCTCTGCAGAGAAGAACAGGTATTAATTTTAATTCAATGCAAGTTTACCAAGGGTCTTAGGTATAAATTACCAAGATTTGGATATTGTTTGTGAGGGGAGCTTTGCTGGAATTCAGCATTGGGGATGTCTATCATTAGCATTAGATGCCTTAGCCACAGAGATAGACTCTCAAGCGTACTACATGGGAATGCTATTGGCTGCCATGTTGGTAGATATGCAGCTTAGCTGTCACTGATGGAGATGATTTAGCAAAACCTGAGACATGTAGGAAGTGTGGATTATCAAAATAAGATGACCTCATTTGTATCACAGACTGGTAAAAGCTGGGCACATACAGGTTATTTAAGTCACATAAACCCTTTTCACAACTGCCAAGAATGAGAAAGCCCCTTTTTTCATGAATAATGAAATTGCTTCTAAATAAGAATGCTTAAAATCATAACAGTAATACCACAGCAAGAGAAACCATGAAACAGCATCCAGCACTTCTGATTTTTTCATCCCACTCAACTCCTAGCATTTTATCTGCCATGAAAGTTTCAAAAATATCCACTAGACACACTGCTTACTCATTCAGTGGGGTCTGAGTATCTCCATCTTTGATGATTTAAGTCCTTGGGTGCAGGAAGTAAAGCTCAGTTCTTATCCCATTCTTCCCCTGACATACTTCCTACTACTATCTTTCTCCGGCTCTGTTTTCAAAACTACATGAGTCACACCCTCCCCATAGATATGTCTCCCAACCAAAAGATTCCATCTTTTCTGTGAACAGCCCCACCAGTTCTTTCTCTTAACACACATTTGAAGCTATTAAAACATTCTATTTCCATATACTAGCTTACTAACCTTTGTCTTCAAGCTATATTAAAGAACTTCAATGCCTAAACCCATTTCCCTCATCATAGCATCTAGAAAAGAAACATAACAGACTGATAAATAAAGATTGATGTAACCACTCAAAAAAAAAATCCTTTGTCTTCCTCTATGCATTTAAGTTCTATTAGCAATTGTAGTTTTAGCTGAGTAGTGCAATCCACTTTGGAAAATCCAACTTTAAGATTATTCACTATCTAATTAGAATGCTGCCTCACTCCAACCAGTGGCATAAATGTCATACTTTTATATTTAATATCCCTATTTATTTTCTATGTGTGCACATACATAATTTTTTCTAATAAATTTGATATATCTCATGGTACAAAGTGTAACTATTTCTAATTAGTTTGATCAAAGATACCATAGTCAGTGCTGAGTAATGGAAATTATGCTAATAAAAATTCTATTGCTTCTGACAGGAGGAAAAATGGTCACACATTGATTCAGCCCTCCCAGCCTTCCAGAAAAATATTTACATGTGACATATTTACAAGGGCACATAAATGTATATATAGTCATAGTTTGTAATATTCCTAAAGGCCCTGCAGCAGAAGCAGCAGGACAGCAAGCTATTTCTGCTGACTCTTTTATTATCTATGCCATTTTCTACTCTGATCTATTGTGACTTTAACTCTTACACACTCTGGGAGGTTGGATGGGGCAAACAAAGAAACAGACTGACCATAAAGAGATCAAGTTGTTCTCTTATGTTATCCTTTCATTCCAAAGACTTTGATGTCAGAAGATAATAGCATGTCCTTACTAAATGATTCATACAAGTATTTGTTGAGGAAAAGAAGTAAAATAATATTTATTAAGTAAGTACATAAATGAAGAAGGGTCAGTGGAATATGAGCTGAAATCAACTGTCTGGGGATAGATCTAGAAATGACTGCTTTCCCCAGAGCTCCAGAGATCAGGAACCAAAAAGTTTTAGAAGGGACCACAGTGCCTAGGAAACAGAAATATAGAGTAGTTATTTCAGAAGATGCCTCTTGGAGGCCAATAATAGGAGACTGTCCAAAGAAACAGTTTCTAGGAGGAATTGAAGATTTCACCAGCCTTGGAGGTTACCTTTACAGCCAGAACTATCTGAGTTCAAATCCTTCCTCTTCTACTAGATGTCATGTAATTGTTTTATTCTCAAGTTAGTTAACATCTGGTATAGTCTTGGTTTCAGTGATTCATCTTTTACACATGATACCCAGTGCTCATCCTGAGAAGTGCCCTCCTTAATGTCCATCCCCCACTTAGCCCACCCCCTGCATCAACCCTCAGTTTGTTCTCTGTATTTAAGAGTCTCTTGTGGTTTGCCTTCCTCTCTGTTTTTATCTTGTTTTCCCTTCCCTTCCTTTGTGTTCATCTGTTAAGTTTCTCAAATTCCACATGCGAGTGAAATCATTTAACTGTTTTTCTCTGACTGACTTATTTTGCTTAGCATAATTCCCTTGGGTTCCATCCACATTGTTGCAAATGGCAAGATTTCATTCTTTTTTATTGCCAAGCAGTATTCCATTGTGTATATAAACCACATCTTCTTTATTAATTCATCAGTTGATGGACATTTGGGCTCTTTCCATAATTTGGCTATTGTTGATAGCACTGCTATAAATATTGGGATACGTGTGCCCCTTCAAATCAGCACTCCTGTATCCTTTGGATAAATACCTGATGGTGAAATTACTGGATCATAGAGTAGTTCTGTTTTTAATTTTTTTGAGGAACCTTCTTACTGTTTTCCAGAGCAGCTGTACCAGTTTGCATTCTCACTAATAGTATCATGTAGTCTTAAACAAGTTCATGAGGTGTGCTGAATCTTAGTTTCTTTATATAGATAATGTATCAACCAAAGTACCAGGAACAAGGCAAATGCTCCATAAACGAAAGATTCTACCTCTTTTTTTCCTCATATTTGTTCACTTGTTTGTTCATCAATGAATAATTAATGAGGATAAACTGATTATAAGAGGATGTGGATACAGGAGTCAACATTTCCGATGTCATCCCTTCTTTGTTTTAATGTTTATTCATTTTTGAGGGATGGTGGAGGGGCAGAGAGAAAGGGAGACAGAGGATCCAAAGCAAGCTCTGTACTGCCAATTGTGATCCCTTCTTATATGAAGCTTATAGTCTGATAAATAAGTCATAAATCGATAATATAAGCAAGTAAATATTAAAATTATTATGTGTTATAGTAAAGGAAATACAGGGTAATATACAAGGGACCTACCCCTGAGTTTTCATGGAACACTTCCTTGTAGAAGTGACACATAAGGCAAGAGAAGAAGCCTGAGTAAGACCAAACAAGAGAGAAACATTCCAGGGCAGGAAGAACAGCTTGTGTGATAGCTCTGAATCCTAACAGACGTTGGCAGGTCTTAGGAACTGATGCACAGTATAGAAAATGACTGATGCACAGTCAAGATGCACAGAATAGAACATGAAGATGTGAGCAGCATGAAAAGAGGTAAAATTGGTAGTCAGATTATGGGTATCATAATTACATGATTTTTAATAATAACATATAAAAAACTACTAGATTTTATCCTTAGTGTATTCTAAAACTCTAAAAGGAACTAAGTGAAAGAATGAAATGATCATGCTTTTATTTAAAAGCATATGATTCTGGCTATTTTGTAGATAATTACAAAAGCACAAATATGGATGTGGGGAATTTTTCAGAAGGCTTTTCTTATAATTGAAGTAAGAATTGGTGACAGTACACAAAAAGGTAGTAAAGAGGTAAAAGCATTAATAGTTTAGGTATATATTCAGGAACGGAACTTGACAGGATTCTCATTTGATTCACCATTGGAGCTACTACCATGGGGAGAAAGTGCAGAAAACAGCCATAGGCAGATTTTAAAAAGTCTTTGCTGTGAAGGAAGTCAGAAATTGGTTCATAGTTTGGAGGAAATGTTGGATTCAAGGAGTCTTGTTGTTACTGTTTTAGTTGTTTGTAAGGTGTAAGCCTTGAGACACATCTACAGGCTGATGGATACAGAGTATATATTCAAGATGAAGAAGAGAAAAGGAAAAATTGCAAGAACAAAACCATAATTTTGAGAGTGACCCTTTTTGGCAAGATGTTTGCCACCTTAAATTTTAGCCATTGTATAATTAATCCATCTCTTGAATTTTACGTTCATCACTCATGATTTTACATCTTATGTAGGTTTGTGCATAAGGATAGACTGTACAGGATATGTTGGCTCAAGAATTCCAATCTTTAAAGTTCTTTTATTACCCATATGAAATTAATAAATGAGCACTTTGGTTATGCACATTCATTTATGAGCTTCGTTGATGTGAGTCTACTCTAAACTTTCACTAAGCTCTCAAAAATTATATTTATGCCTGAAAACTGAAGCCCCAAGATAGCCCTTTTGGCCATTCTAAGATGCCACATATTTCTATTTTGAGTGTCATCACAAAATGAAATAATCACTTCTGCATGGTATTGTGCAGAAAGTACAGACCAACTGCTTGAAGCATTGAGCAACTGAAGGTAGAGAATGAAGATTCTGGGACTCCTGAACTTACTATTGTAAGTTTGTAATTATTGATTTATAATTGAACATATAAACTCACTACCACAGTGAGTTTAGTTAACATTCCTATTGTAGTGTTAACTCTGCTTCCCTATTTCTTACTGGTGATGATCCACTTTGGAATCCCTTCTGCCCTTTCTCATATCCTCATTCTCTGAACATCCCTCTTTTCTCCATAGCCTTTCCATTCTTTCACTCCCAACACCAAAATATAGCATGCAATGTGAGAGAGGGAGGTATTTTCAGAGACTGTGAGAAGTGCTGTCAGTCTATTTCTATACACCCCATAATATAAGAAATCAAGAGCAAAAGTTATCTCAATGAAATTTCTAGGGCTGGTACTGATACCAGATGGTTACATTTTTTGCTTGATGTGATTGATTTGTATTTCTATGTGAGGCCAAACTTAAACTAATGTGTTCACTTATGAATAAATACCAGTCATAAATAAGCTGCTCTGAAGCTGAAGGTAGTAAGAAAAACCTAAGAGGAGACTACCTCCATACTGCCTTGCCTGCTGGTAAAATGTTTATGAATAGGTTAAATCCTCACAAGCTTCTTATCTTTCTTAGTACTTTTGCCCCGTTGGATACATCCAGGAATTTAAGGGAAGTACTCAAAATATCAGAAGCTTTGGCCTGGTCTGGGGTGGAAAACCAAAACCTCATACATATGTTGATTAATCCTCAGTATGATTAATGATCTTGGAAGCATCCAAGATTCATGTATAGACTGCATAGCAGAGTTGAGAGTAACATGAAAAGAACAAAGGTCCACAAGCAATTGAGGTCAGAAAAATAAGGGCATCCCATTTACCCTTGTCATGTAATAGATTGTATCCTCCAGAAACACACCATAGCTAGCTCAGATGCCATGTAGCCAAGTGGAAAGAAGTAGTAAGGATTTGTAGTTTAAGTAAATTACTTCCAGAAGTCATGTTTCCAAGCTATTAGTGTGGAACAAATAGTCTGAAAAATCTGAGGACAGAACACTTATTTCTGTAAGCAAGTCAGTGGGATGATTGACAGGGTAGCAACTTCACTCCTTAAAATCACATTTATGCATCTGTTCTGTTACACAAATTAAAAATGTTGTGCTCAACAAAATTAGCAATTAGATTAATAAACATGCCCAAGCAAAAAGCAGTGCCCATCACACAATTTTTGTTCCTCTTACCAGAGAAGATACCTATTTATTAGTAAAAGTTTGGTCAATTATAATTTAGAACAATAAAAATCACCTTTATTTTTTTCTAAGCCAAATTAAACTTTAGAGTCCCCATTAAAGTAATCAAAAGGTTTAACCTAGGTCACCATGGAAGAATGGAATCTTTTGTGGATTGTATCAGTCAGGAAAGGCTAGGTAATAACCCCAATTACTTAAAGGAACCTAAGTTAACAATGCCAAATTCTCAGTAGCTGAAAATAAAGATTTATTTCTGCCTCACACTACATGCTCAATGAAGACCAGAGAAATCCATTCATTGTGGTCATTCTAGGACAGAGGCTAAAAGATGCTCAAATTGTGACATCACTATTTTCACCTGTGCTTCTTTGATAACAGTCACTGGGCCAAGAGAAGGAAGAGCATTAGCCTATTGAATGTTCTAGTTCAAGAAATATACCCACCACTTCTACTTACCTTTCTTTGGCTAAACTCCTGGCAGCACCTAACTTCAAGGGGATGGGAATTATAATCCTTCATATACCCGGAAGTAGGAATCAGATATTAATGATTAACAATAGTGAATATCTATAATGCCTATCACAATTCAATCTTATGGTCACTACATATTTGATATACTTTCAACCACTCTGCAAGGGAGGCACCCAAAAAGTCCAACGTACATGTGTGATAGAAGATGGTGGTTATAACTGATCCAGACATGATTTCCTTTTGGTTTAGATAATGAGGAACTAAGAAACAAGCTGTTTCCAAAAATCTAGCATACACTGGTGAAACTGGAACAGAATAAGAACAATAAATATTGACTTGATTTCAGAAAGAATAGGAAATATACAGCAGTCACTGTCCATAGAAATGCTGAAGTTACATTAGGTGAACATCACCAGGATTCTTCTATTAGGAAACAAATCTGTGTGCCTTCTTATAGTTCCTTGCCTGCTTCTCATATGTCTCTCTGGTCAGTAACCCTCCTGTGCTGCATGGCTTTTCCATTTTCAGACTTGAGTTAAACACCACACTAAAGAGCCTGCAATCTGGCTTCCTAAGAAGGATAATACAAACCACAAATATGGGCAGTTAGCCTCTAATGGAATGATCTTTGACCAACAGACAACAGGAAAAAGAGAAGGAGCCTCCTTCCTCCCTTCCTTCCATGTACTACTCCAAAGTGTGCTTCCCCCCACCCCACCACCCTTTCTAAGAACTACTTTTAGAGTAGCACAAGGAGAAAAGAAAATATGGATCATTTATGTTTGGTTCCCTTCCTTCTCCCTGTTGATGAACACATCTGCATAGGAACCTGATCAAGACAGGAGAATCAAACGCTGGCTATTAATGCATCAATAGGAAGTGATACTTTTCTCTCCTGTTCACTTTTCATTGCCTGGGAAAACTAACATGATCATATGTAACTTCGAGAGTTAAACAATTATAATTCTTCACGTACCTGAAAGAAGAGGAGAACAAGATGTCAAAGGACAGGAGTAATATCCACCACTAGTGCTCTCAGCGTTCATATCATCCAGCTTTCTTCCTAATGGAAACATAGTGGAAGCGATGGCAGTGTCTCTGCTGCCCCCAAAATTCCTTTAAGCCACTTTTCTAGTAGTCAGGAAGCTACAGCCCTTTCCATCTTCTACCTTCCTAACAAGGCTGTTCTCATATACCCCAATAATTGGGTTACAGACCCTGGGACATAAATATCTATTCTTGAAAAGATTAAGAGGCTTTCACAAAGGACTATGACAAAGGTCCTGAGGCAGAGAAACAGTCCTTTTGAGTCTAAGGTTGTTCACTTTCCTAAAGAGGCGGGTATAAGTATTGTGACAGAGAAAAATATCTGGCATTCCTTTGAGTGTAGTGGAATAAAACACAAATTATTATTTTAGTAGATTATTTGACCACACTTCTGGTAGTGGAAAACAATACAGATGTTTTTAGGCCCAACAGACCTGTGCTCTATTGTTGGCTCTTACACTCGTTACTAGCACACTACCTTTTGAGGGACAATTTTTTTTAATGTTTTTTTTTTTTAATGTTTGTTTATTTTTGAGAGAGAGAGAGAAGGAGACACAGAATCTGAAGCTGGTTCCAGGCTCTGAGCTGTCAGCACAGAGCCAAATGTGAGGCTTGAACCCATGAACCATCAGATCATGACCTGAGCCAAATTCAGATGCTCAACTGACTGAGCCACCCAGGAGCCACAAGGGACAAATTTTGTAATGTATCTAAATTTTAATCTCCTTACTTACAAAATATAAAAAGTAGGAAACATTTTGAATATTTTGTGTGTTAACTGAAAATATACAGTTAAATAATTGGCTTGTAATTTTTATTTATTTTCTACGAAAATTAAGACACATCCCAGGGAATAATCATTTTAGTACTTACGATTTTGATTTCAGATTATTAATTGGATTCGTATAAAATATATAACTTACAAAAATATACCCAAACTTGGTTAAATTTATGTTGGTATTGATGTTCTTGTTTTTTTTTGTTTGTTTGTTTTTTTTTTGAGAGAGAAAGAGAGAGAGAGAATGAGTGAGAGAGAGAGGGCATAAGTGAATGGAGAGACAGAAAGAGAGAATCCCACGAGGGGTAGAAAGAGAGAGAGAGAGAAAGGAGCAGAGCTTACCTGAAGCAGGGCTCCTGTGTTACCTGAAGCGGGGCTCATACTCAGTGGATGTGGGACTCGAGTTCACAGTGAGATCATGACCTGAGCCAAAGTCAGATGCTTAACGACTGAGCCACTTAGGCGCACGGTGTTGATGTTCTTATTTCCTTCTTTTTCTTTCTTTTTCTTTTGAGGTTCCAAGTGAGCCTAGAATATTCCCTAGGGTTTTTCCTTCCTGGCCTCTACTATGCCTCTGGATGAAAAAGGAAATAGAAATTTACAAACATACGTATTTGTATATATTTGTGATCTATCACAATGATGCTTTATCTTTGCATAATTTCTTACAAAACATATAAATAGACATGATCTCATCCAATTTTTACAATGTCTTTGAGTACCAACACAGAAATGAGAAAACTATAGATCACTTGGTTTAAGTGGTGCTTCCAAGATAATAGATGATATGAATCAGATTCAAGACAAACTCAAGTTTTTCTATACTGAAAATATAGAGATTATTTCTTTATTATTTTTGTTGTCTTTTCTCTTCTATTTGTTTTTAGCCATGAAAAATGCAGAGTACTGAACGCTGGTGGGGAGAAAAGAATATAACAAAATTCACAGCATTTTTTTCTTGAGAAATTTAACATCTATCTGGAGATATAAGATAAACACCTCCTTAATTTTTAAGTATTCATTTACATGATCTGTGAATAAATGCAAGAAAGCTGTATGATTTAAAGGAGTCAGATCTGTGTAGTAGACATGTGATAGGAAGTGATAAAATTAAGATACTAAGTCTTTATAGTTCCATTCATCCAGAAATGTGAAAACTTTTAGGCATCCAAGATTGTGCAGACAGAACAATCAATTGGTGATTACATCAGTTACTTTTTGGTGGACACAAACACTAAGGCAATATTCACCTTAGCTCTTTTACAAATAAAATAAATTGATGAAATGAATGTGTTATGGCTATGGCCATAGATAGCATTTTATGCTTTGGATCTCATGTATGAAGAGTCATACAAATAAAACCAGCTGTTCCTTAGAGGAGCAGGGGCAGTTTTTGCTTTTATTATATATTTTTTATTTACTTCCAAATTTCATTTCCAAATAATAATCACTGTTTCTTTTTTTTTTTTCCTTTTGATTTCTTAGTTTTAAACATTCTATTGACTTCTGGTTATGTTCATAAGGATTTAATGGACTCTACCTGTTTCCCAAGCCTCTACCTATGTAGTTATGTCACCATTTAAGTAAAGTTCACTTATCAGGGTTTATCTTATTATTACTAAGTGTCATCTACTACTGAGTCAAAAGGTCCTATTCTTATGAGTCATCTTCTGTTCTTCCTGGAGTTATCAATTAATCTCCCATTTTTTATTTACTTAGTTTTACACCTATCAGTTCCCACAAATGTTCCAATATATCTTTCAAGCACATAGTAACAGTTTTTTCCAGCGGCTCAAACACACTGAATAAGGAATCAGGTCATTTGGTTTTTGGGTTTTTTTTTTCTCACATTGTCTCATTTACCATCCCCCAAGGATAATCCCATAGCCTCTGTCTCACACCAGAGACAGAAGTCTGGTTTCTTCCACATTAGTTTGGTTGTCCTCTCAGCCTGTTGAACAGCTATTTTCCAAGGACCTATATTCTTCTGTGTTGGATCCACAATAATTTCTCACTCTTCCACTCTGTTGATCTTGAATTATAGTCCTCTTGACTTGGTATAGAAGTCTAAGTTAAAAAAATATTTCTTGGGACACTTGAGTGGCTCACTGGTTAAGCATCTGACTTGGTTTTGGCTCAGGACATGATCTCATGGTTCATGAGTTCAAGCCCTGTGTCAGGTTCCATGCTGCAGTGCCAGTGCAGAGCCTGCTTGAGATTCTCTCTCTCTCTCTCTCTCTCTCTCTCTCTCTCTCTCTCTACCTTTCCCTTGCCCCCATTCCCTCTTTGTCTCTCTCTCTCAAAATAAATAAATAAACTTAAAAAAGAAAACACTTCTCTTGGAATTTTGAAAGCATTATGTCCCCTGGCCCTTCAGAATGTGCTCATATGTGTATGTATAATTTAGGCTAGCATGTTCATTTTTAAAACCCATGCATATTTCTGATTATTCCTGTTGTCTAGCATCCATTCTTTTAAATAGATCCAATATCTTCTTTTAACTTTTGGAGGATACTGATTGTAGAATATTTTAAGTTTCCCTCTCTGCTTCTTGTTTCTTCGTGTATCTGTCTTTTGTGTTAGAGGATTTCTTAAAATGTTAGCCGTCCTTGGGCTGATTGCAAGTTGTGTGGGTATTCATTGTTGGGACATCAGGCAGGGAATGTTTTACCCACAATTTCTAGTTTCTCCAGAAGAAGGCTCCAGTCTTCTGCCTGGAGCATTTTTACTGCCCATCAGAATCATGAGAGCAGGATGGAAAAGGTGGCTGGGCCCTCAGCATGCAGAGGGCAGCTTTTCACTTGAGCTGCCCATTTTTATTCCCACATCTCACCTTCAACTTGTACTGTGCCTAGTGATCAGAAGAAACAACTGTGGTCTTCCAGGTTTTACTTACCCCACAGAACATACCACTGGTCATCTCCTGGGGGGAGATGATCATGATCTAACAGGTCGTGATCAGGTCATGATCTAACAATTTGTGAGTCCCATATCCGCTGAGCATGAGCCCTGCTTCAGGTAACACAGGAGCCCTGCTTCAGGTAAGCCCTGCTCCTTTCTCTCTCTCTCTCTCTCTCTCTCTCTCTCTCTCTCTCTCTCTCTCTCCCCCTCATGGGATTCTCTCTCTCTCTGCCTCTCCATTCACTTATGCCCTCTCTCTCTCTCAAAAAAAAAAAAAAAAAAAAAAAAAAAAAAACCCAAGAACATCAATACCAACATAAATTTAACCAAGTTTGGGTATATTTTTGTAAGTTATATATTTTATACAAATCCAATTAATAATCTGAAATCAAAATCTTAAGTACTAAAATGATTATTCCCTGGGATGTGTCTTACTTTTACATTTATTTGACTGTGCCTGGATAGACTTGTCAAACAACCCCTGATTTGGCCACTTAAATCAGGATCACCTTCTGTGATACTTGGGAGCCTCCCATTTCTGAGTCTGCTGGATCCTAGAATGCAATGATCTTACTTTTCATTGCTGTCCTCTGCTATTGGTTCTCTCTTTTTCCCTAAGTCCCCATCATTTCTACCTCCTCCAATCCCATAGACATCTCCTGTGCATGACTGTTAATCCCTTTTCATCTTGTGAATTTCTGATTTTCAATTTGCTGTCATTTTCTATGGTTAGTCAGAAATCGAGATTACATTTAATCTTTTTTTTCTCTAATCCAACAAACTGAAGAACATAATTCTGTCAGTCACAGTGGCACACTTGTGGAGAAATTTTTCAAAATAGAATGAAGCAGAGGCCATATCAGAATCAGTAGGGTGTACAGTAGAATTTGCATAGTGAACGTCTCCAGATTAGGTTTGCATACTGAGGAGTCCAGCCCCAGGCTGAAAACCTGTATGTGATTTTTTAGGACCCACCATAGGCAGTAACAAAGGCTTTACCTGACAGGCCTCACAGGGGAGGGCTGGCCTCCCCACACCAGACTTGGTGCATAGCCACTGTGTTACCATATCTAAGGCTGCTCTGGTCAGCCATGTCCTTACATATGAGCATTTCTAGCCTAGAAGCCTCAATCCAAAACCTGTTTATCTGGGATGTTAAGGAAATGCCTTCTCAGGTGCCTCTGCTAAGGCCTCCTTCAGGAGGTGGAGGGAGGAGGAGAACTCAAAGGTACTTTTCCCTACTCTGATGCACTACTCATTCCTGGCTCTTTCCCCTGCCCTCTACCTAGCCCCAGGGGCAATAAAACAGCCAAAGATTGTGTTTGAGACTTCGTCAACAGTAAAAAGAACTCAACATCTCTGCACATCCACCAAATCCTCAAACCATTGTGCTGTTCCGTAGGGGAAAATGGATCAGGGGAGTTAGTACTTTATGTGGCTTAGCTTCTTGCTTATACTATCACAGTAAGTGATTAAAAAGGCTTTACTGTTGCTACCACTTTGGCTTGTTGCTTTAATTGGCTACTCCAATATCTGGCAGCTCAAATCTCTCCAGCTCATCTGAGCTCCTCACACACACTCCACTTTCCCTAGATTGCCCAGATTTAAATCCTGCCCTAACCAGAACACATACCTACACAAGTCACAGAGCTCTGTGACTTTGTGAAAATTATTCTACTTCCTTGAGCCTCAGATTTCTCATCTTAAGATAGTAATAATGGCATTCACCTCTTTTAGCTTTGGAGGATTCAATGACATGACTCATGTGAGGATCTTAGAAGTCTCAATTACACAGTAAATGCTGAGTCAATACTAATGATGATATTGAAGATGATGATAATGATGATTTGGATTGTTCAGCGTCAGATCCCTTTAAAACTGGCACATTTTTCTCCATAGAGGAGTTGGAGTCAAGTGTCTAATTCATTTTCTTTCACTAAAAAATTAAACACCAATGTTTAAATAATGATGAGCAGGGAGTTCCAGAAGAATAAATAATTTGAGCCTTGGATCCTCTATTGAGGTTTTATTTTAATTTTGGCAAAAAGATACATTGGTTTAGATTGTAAACCAAATCCCCAGCCCTGAGGCAGAACCTTAGAATTCATCTCAGGACTGCCTCTCAGCCTCAGTGTTCTATTTATTTGTGTCCTATGAAATGTTCCCAAGCTTTCTTGTTTGCATTATGGATTTTTGTTAAGGCCAATGCTGTCCTAAGAGATGATCCTTATTTTCCTTTTCTAAAAAAAATTTTTTTTAACGTTTATTTATTTTTGAGACAGAGAGAGACAAAGCATGAACGGGGGAGGGTCAGAGAGAGGGAGACACAGAATCGGAAACAGGCTCCAGGCTCTGAGCTGTCAGCACAGAGCCCGACGCGGGCTTGAACTCACGGACCGCGAGATCATGACCTGAGCCGAAGTCGGACGCTTAACCGACCGAGCCACCCAGGCGCCCCCTTATTTTCCTTTTCTACACCCGTAGCAATATTTTATAATTCCAACTCCATACCTCCATGTCAAGAAGGTAGAATAGAAACACTTGAGACAGAAATCCTGATGGCTGGAAATCATTCCCTCTCTGGCTCTCCCATGTTGTCAGCCTTCTCAGAACACATTGGCCCAACTGCTAGTACTTTTTCAGAATGGATTCTTCCCAATACATTATTGTGAATGGATGCAAATATTTCCAAGATGCATGTAGGTATACAGGCATTGTAACCAACTAATTCAGTAAACAGAAAAGACGTATGCTCTTTATAACTCTGTAGGGAAGCAGAAAAGACATTTACAGACTTTAGAGTATGCAGCTGCCCTTCTTGGCTTAGAGGCAGCAAGATTTTCTTGGTATTCATTCATTCATTCATTCACCTATTCATTTATTTGTGCAATAGTTATTGTGTGTTTTCTGTATGTAAGGAAGCTCTGAGCTAAGTAATTACCATAAAACACCTCTAGAAGGAGAAATGGAAAGTTTATCTCCAATTGGGCCTCTTGGGTGAGTACTCTTATCTGTATTGATCATCATTCTCCATCTAGAATACAATCCATTCAATACAAGAAGGCTTACTTTGTGTTTGTTTCATTGACTTGATTTTCTCTTTGGGCAAACACATAGCTATTTTGGCCACTGTGAAAACATAACCTCAAACAAATAACTATTTAAATGCATATGGGAATAGAAAACCATTAGGGATTTTTGTGTGTGTGGTATGAAAATACAAGACAATTATTTGCCAGATTCTTTTAATATCTTCTACTTGTAAAGCACCTTGAGAATATTAAATTATCAAAGTATCCCTAAGAAGGTAATGAAAATTAGAATGCAGTATACAAGAAGTTTTGTCCTTTGGTAGATTCAGGGACATAAGAAAAACATATTATAATAAGTTCAGAGTAATATTAACCCAATTTTTTAGCTTATATAATGTTCCATAAGAAGTCTTAGGGTGCACTAATTGGAATGTTGGGTCTAATAATGTTGGTTCATTTAGTGAAGGATGACCAGAATCATGAGGGTCTGGAGTTGTTCTCCTGGGAAACAGTTCAAAGAACTATCAGTATGTATCTGATGAAAATTAGCAGAAGGGTAGGAAAGTGCTTGAACATTCTCAACAAGATATTTTATTCTTTTGTGAACTATGTAAAATATTTCTAGGCAAATCAGATAAGAAATATTGGGCTACAATTATGAACTAAATTTCACTTAATCTAGTAATAAGAACAATAGGAAAATAAAAACTAACAGTGGAAAGTGAAAAGTGGAAAGAGTATATGTTAAAATTATATTACAAATATAAAAATCTCTTTGTTTCATTAAGATGTTTATGTGTAATTACAAATGATACAATTCAATTTTATGTATGTTAAAGAAAAGTATACTCTAACATGAAAACAGATATAAATCCTATTCCTCTTTTGGTAGATTATTTGGGTACTACAAACAACTTTTGTTTTACTTAAAGGGTTTTGGAAGATGTCCTTGAATGAGAAATTAAAACCCAAAATACCATTTGTGTCACCAGATGAGCTTTATGAGTTAAATGTCTTAACCTTTGGACTGAAGAATTCACTTCTTTTTCTAAAGATTGGCCTGTCATTTATTAATGGGTTAGGGTCACTCAACACTGATGACATACAGGTATGCAGTCAGATTATTTCAAAAGAACATATGGAACCTCTTGGCTTGGTATCAATGTTAACCATAAAGCTGGTTTTACATTCAAGCTTATTACATGGTAATGTGGGCATTCATTGGTGGGAAATAAGAATATAAACATCTATGGAGTGAGAATAATCAAGACTTGTAAAATCTTTAAACAAAGAAGCAAATCAAAAATTCACTCAACAGTATTGATCAAACTCGTCATCAGTGTCAGAAACAGTGCTATTGGGTTGGCATAGGTGGCTGGCTCACATCAGGCTTGGTGCATCATGTGATCTCCGACCGAATGGCAAACTTGAAAAGCGTATTTATCCCTTATTATGGCAGGTAGATTTAGATGGGACAGCATTTACTTTTTCAGGTTTTCTGATGATTTGCATGGTTACAGGTCTGTTATCTTGCTCTGTCCGCTAAATCAGCATTCCCAAACCCTGCCGAACCACTGGATAACAAATTGCTGTTTGCTTTGCCCTGCAGTGTCAGTGTACCCTGGAACAAATGCCTGTTATCTGCTAAGCACCTCTAAGCTCCTGACAATTTCCCCTGCTACAGCAGAAGCATCTATCATCCAGGAACCACTCTTCATCATTTCATAAAAGCCTGGCATAGTGAGAGCTGTCATAAGCTGCATGCTGCCTCTAAAAGAGCCCATGATAGAAGTTTCTCTCTTTACAGATGAACCAGTAAAAGCCAGTCCAGACAAAATGGTTCACCAAGAAAAACTCTTCCCAGATTATCTGTACATGATCCTTCCTTTCCCACACTATACACCATAAAAAACACTGTTTTCCTTTTCTTCCTGTGATGTCAGACTCATTTTGGCTTTCTCCACAGTTATCAGCCCCTTAACACACACACACACACACACACACAAAATCTCCAAATTCTATAGATTTTATCTCCTTAATGTTTGTCCTCTCTTTATTTCCACTACAACAGCTTTCCTTTATAACCCTCTATTATTTCTGATAAAATATATGTCTGGGTATGTTAAATCAAGCTTCACACAGCACTTTTCTGAGGCCAAAGTCTAAAAGCACTTGCATGGAATCTAGTAGGCACTCAATAAATAATAGCTAAGTAATAATTTTATTTTGACCTTTACATTTGGAGGAGTTTCTTCACCCACATTTTTGTCTGTTTTCCTAATCATTGACCCAACCATCTCCATTAGCTTCAGCGCTTCTTGGTTCTATGTATCATATTTCACCATAGAACAGTTAAATTACTTTAAGTGTCATTAAAGTAAGAGCAGAAGGAATTGTATTTTCTCCTCAGGTGATGTTGAATGCAAAACCTTTTGTAAGTCATACTTCCTCACAAAAATCAAGAGAACATATAAGGTAAAGCTTTTAGATATTTCAGTTAACTACCAATAATTATGGGATAAATTTTGAAATCTGTTAATACATTGCTTAGTGTCTCAAATATTCTTTTCTATTCTTCAAACCCGAGGCCAAAGATCTGTTCCCTTCCTCTTTGTTTACTCCATGGCACCTGCCCAGGTACTGTGACATCATAAGTGCCCAAGGAAAGTTTATTGATTTAGTTATTAATAGATATTAAATCATTGCTCTTTTTTCAGGGTTGGACAACTATCATATCTACATTTTTTGTAAAATTTTTTTAGTGTTTATTTATTCTTGAGAGACAGAGAGAGAGTGCGAGCAGGGGAGAGGCAGACACAGAGTCCAAAGAAGGCTCCAGGCTCTGAACTGTCAGCACAAAACCTGACTTGGGGCTTGAGCTCACAAATTGTTATATCATGACCTGAGCTGAAGTTGGATGCTTAACTGACTGAGCCACCCAGGTGCCCCAATATCTACACTCTTAAAGAAGAGAACAAGAGCCGATGTGAATAAATCTATTAATAATTTGAAAGTGTATTGACATCACTCTAGAAAATATTCACCTTTACCAATTCTACATATCCATACACATATTTAGAACTTCTCTGCTTCTCTGAAACTCATCTTTTACATCTATGTTTGGGGCCAGGCATGTAAATGGAATCAGCTTAGTCAGTGATTCCTCAAACCCGAGAACATCATTTCAAAAGTATATCCCTTTCCCCCTCCTCTTCTGCAAATTCTGTGCCCTTCCAGAGGTCCTCTCCCTTCAGAAATAGCCCTCACTCCCCCCTCTCCTTTGTTTCCAGAATTACTTGAGTAACTCTGCTACTACTATAGAAGGAGACTTATTACATGGTAATAATGGGAAGTTTGAACAGAGAAGTTTAATGAGATGTTCCTTAAAATCAGCAAAGGTAATGTCCATATCAAAGGTAATATCTGCATCAAACAGGAGAAAACAGTGGATAGAGTCTACAAATAAGAAAAATGGCAGAGAAGACCCTGAGAAATGAATCCTCACCAAATAAAGAGGGGGGGAGAGGGAAAAAGAGATTGAGAAAGAGAAAGAGAAAGTACGTATCGTAGACTAAGGTGGACAAGGAGTATCAGTGCTCACAATGAAACGGAAATGTCCAAGTGGCCAAGATGGCATTACACAGGGACCTCAGGCCAACAAAAGTGAAGAGACGCAGAAAGAAATAAATTCATGAGTTTTAGTAACCTGAGCCCTGCTACCCGGAACACAACTTTTCCCCTGGCAGCCAGAAAGTGTTGCATGAAGTTCTTAATGTTCAACATGGGTAGCTGCAATTGCATAAGGAGAAAAAAAATCCTCAATATAAAGGTAGGCAAAGGTCATGAGCAGTCAATTCATAGTCCAAGGAGTGAGGGTGGAGAATGACCAAAAAACACATAAAATATATATGAGAGGTACTAGAAATCAAAGACTTAAAAATGATACACCATTTTTTATTCATGGCACCATTTTGAAAAAAGAACATTAAACCATATTTTTCATTTTTATGTCATATCCAAATGGTGGTCATTTTTTTTTTTAAATAAAAATCTACTTTCAATGAAAGATAACTCCTTAACATTAATGCTTTTGAAGGGATTTTCACCAGTGTGTCTAAAAGGAATTCTAGATGACATAATCTGTTTTTTGGAGGAATATGCCTTCAACTGTGTTGTGTAACTTTGTCATGCTCTCCCCAGCTTTCTGCCTCCCTATTTTGGTCCCAGCACAGTATCCTACTTCTCCTGCCCTTCACTTTGCTCTGTCTTTAGTGATACGAGAAATTGGAATTTTGGATGATGTTGTTAGTCTTCTCTTTTTTTTAAGTTTATTTGTTTATCTTTGAGAGAGAGAGAGCACATGAGCAGGAAAGGGGCAGAGACAGAGGGAGATAGACAGAATACCAGGTAGGCTCTGCACTGCCAGGATGGAGCCCTACATGGGTCTTAAACTCATGAACTGAGATCATGACATGGGGGGAAACCAAGACTTAACTGACTGAGCCACCCAGGCACCCCACACATTGTTAGTCTTCTTAGTCTAATTCTGCTTCTCCCACTTTCTTCCTGACTCCTGCTCAAGCAGGAAGATGTCTAATCTGATACACCATAACTCAAAAGCTCAGGGTAGTCAAAGGAACTGTTCCTTTAAAGGCACACCCTCTCTGGTTCTTTTCCTTTTAAAATAAATGTGCTCATAATGATAAATAAGTCTATGGGCTGCTTACTCTGTGCCAGGCACTATTCTAAATGGTATACCTGTAATAACTTGATTAATCAGCACAAAAGCTCTATGAGGTGATACTGTTCTCATCCCACTTAAGAAACTAGGAATATGGGTCAAAGAAAGGGTATGTAACTTAGTCAATATCATTCAGTTCTTATGTGTGAAAGGACTGGATCAGGCATGCTTGCTGAGAGCCCCATGTTCTGAAGCACCGACTCTTGTGTTTTTTCTCTTAGATAACCAGGGGTCAGAAGAAGGAGGAACCTGTAAAAATGTACATATTTGGATCATTATTAATGGGCTTTATTTGAAATTTCATCCTGGGCTTAGGATGAAGGTGGTTTATCACCATTAATATAACATGTTAAATAGAATTGAAAGTGCAACTTTAGCCTACAGAATAGTTTAGACTTAAAGTTAACTTCATGTTTGTTCTGGTCAGTTTCAGAAACAACTGCTTTAGTGATTCTAAGCAGGTTAAAAGTGAACAAAGGAAAATATTGGGAAAATAGTCTCACAGAGGAAATAATCTCAGAGAGGGAAATAGGAAGAGTCAGACAAGGAAAATTTCTACCTCTCTTCCTGTTCTAGAACTAAATCTGCTGATGCTCCTTCCCAGCACCTGCCTCAGACAGAGAAGATAACTTGATTAATTAGATCCCAGGACATCCCTTTTGTAAAAATTTGGACCACATTCTTTAATTTGTGTTTTACCAAATAGCATTGCATTAGAGGTCAATTAGATACTTGTCAATATATTTCAAATAAATGTATTCTCACCTCATTCTCTTTGTTCTTTTTATTATGCACTTAGATTTTTCTGAACTTGATGAGGGGGAATAAATTGATAGAGCACTGATAGATTAATTAGTAGAACAGCATCCAGGCATTACATCAAAGTATCACAAAAATTCCACCCTTATTCTTACCAAGGAATTCAATAACATCAGACAACCTATTAAATCCTTTCTGGCCATGTCCCCAACTACCTGGATATTCCTGGAGGTCCCATAGCTAAGTTCTTGTATTTTCCTGTTTATTGACCGTTGGGCCCAGTGAGTTAGCATACATTTAACAAGCAAGTTGTAATTGGAGACAGGCGAGATAGGATAGGCCAGCACTTTTGGAGGCCTTAGGATATACTTTGAGATGAGAACCAAGAAAGGGAGAATGCACTAGAACTGAAGAATGTTGTGGGCAGGGGCATTTCTTTATCATTTCCTCAAGGCTGATCCAGAAAAGTCCTAGAACACATGACCAGTCCAAGCAAACACAATATTTTAAAATATGTAACGCATCTTAACTGGCTTATGACATCATGTCTGAAACATAGAACTGCATCTGGCCAGGCTGCAGCCCAAATCATCTAAGTGATGATGTCTTTATAGTTTTACACATTTTTTAAACAAGACATTCAATTAGTGCTCATTATGATGGGAGAGATATCTTGGCAACTTACCCGCCCTCCTTTAGCTGCCTCCAAGCAGTCAGAGAGACTTCTGGAAATCTTCCCTTCACAAAGTCACACAAGGCATGTGTTTGTTACTGAGCCATTAATTAGAGCCATGCTGATTAATCTAGGAGAAATCTAGAAAATATTCTAGTCCCAAAAAGCACAAGTTACAGATGGTTCTGTCACATGGCTGTGGCCAACACATCTTTCAGGTCCCAGGAGGACAGAAAGAATAGTGGATGATTAGTCAATAATAGCCAAAAAGGGGTAATTCCCTCCCCTAACATTTGACATCCTTGAAACAATCATAAAGATAGCTACTATATACTTAGGATCTACAGTGCCAGGCACTGTGCTATATGCTTAACGTATCTATTGATGTAACAGATGGTAAGGCTGGCCCCCTATTTTCTTGAACACTTACTGGGGGAGGAATGAAAATGGAACAAACCAGAACTTGTTGCAGAGAAATCTGAATTTGCCATGAGATGCTCCTCATGGGATATTTAAAATGAAGGATTTCAGGAAAATTAAATTAAAATGAATTTCAAGAAATAGAGTGAGATCCCTCTGTATAAGATTGTTTTGTAGGAGCCAGTGGTCCACACATATCTCTGTAGAGCTTCCTCCAAGGCAAATAGGTGTTTCCATTGTCATCATTTGTGGGAAGGTCAGTCCAGTGGTATGAAATGAAAATGGGTAGACAAGGATTAGGAAATGGAGGTGCTCCACCAGATCCTCTGGGATATCTCTGCCCATTTTTGTGAAACCTCTGCCCCAACCTGCTTTTACTTCAAACCGCCACCATTTATGACTCTTTTTATATGGCTGCTTCTGGCTACTGGAATTGGAAGTGCCTGTAAGGTTCTGTGCCCCTGAAGCAGCCACTACCAGTGACTAATGTCAGAGTCTGATAGCCCAGATCCTTTCATCAAGTTAATACAAATTCTAAGGTATAATTTACACTTTAGAGCTCCCTGTGGGGGGCACCTGGGTGGCTCAATCAGTTATGCATATGACTTTGGCTCAGGTCATGATCTCATGGTTCATGAGTTCAAGCCCCATGGGCTCTGTGCTGACAGCTCAGAACCTGGAGCCTGCTTCGGATTCTGTGTCTCCCTCTCTCTGCCCCTCCCCTCCTTGCTGTCTCTCTCTCTCAAAAATAAATAAACATTAAAAAAAATTTTTTTAATAAATAAATAAAGCAGCCTGTGGACCAGGCTGATAACTCGGATTTGGCCTGTAATTGCATCCTTACTTGACTTTATCCCTTCCTTTTCCTTCATGGTCTCACAGATTTCTCCCAGGAGCAAATGTTTTTTAAGACTGTATTTTTAAGTAATCACCACACCCAAGATGGGGATCAAACTCACAACCCAAAGATCAAGAGTTGCATGCTCTACCAACTGAGTCAGCCAGGCACCCCTCCTGGGAGAATTCTTTAACAGATCATTGGCACATGAATCCTCATCTCAGGGTCTTATTTTAGACTAAATCAAATGGTGTGAGGGATAAATGTCTCCCAGTTTTCTTTGAAATCATAGACTTAATTTTGTTTATGTTCTGAGATATGGAATTCTACATAGTGCTTCAAGAATATGCGTGAGGTCAACACTGAAGGAAAAGTGAGGAAAGGGAAGATAAAAGCTGCCCTTGAACCCATGCAAAGGAGAAAAAGGAAGGGAGAAAATTAACCCAGGATAGACCACATAAATCAATCTTGGCCTATATAGGAATTTAAGGTACTGTAATTTACTTTTCATTTTATCAGATCTCTCAATAAAACCTTCTTAAAATTTATTCTAAGTATGTCAGAAACCTCATAGTGGTATCAGTGCCCTTCAGCCAAAGACCACCATGAATATGCTTGGAGTTAAATAACTCCATAGGAGTTATAGAATATGCTTGGGGTTAAATAACACCATAGGAAACCATGGGGTATCTCAGACGGTGTTAGAAAGAACCTATTTTAGGATTTGGGATTTGGTTGGTGATTTGAGAGAGGGTCTAGAGAAGCAGGAGCTCACTCTACTTTGGATGCTGTCAGAAAACAGGGGTTGTTCTATGATTGGACATTTAATAAATCTTATCTACTACAAAGATAAAACTGTAATTGGTAAAGAAGTGGCAGTTATATATTTTGGCCAAGACGGGGTATTTGGTATTTTGTGAGTAGCACAGTAACCTTTTATTTTGCCTGTACTTACACAAACTATGAAGTGGACTCATTTTATCATAGTCCTTGAGTAACCTTGTCTGAGGTTGGTATAATATGAGATTGTTTATGTTAACAGGAGAATAATTAGGCTTTGCTATGAATTCCAGGCTAGCTTTCTGATGTCAGGGGATGCTCTTTTTTGTTTTTATTTTTTACTCAGATACTTTTTATTACTCTTAGTATGAACTTCCTAAATGATTTGAAAGCTATGGATAGCTCCTGCCAGCTCTCCCACTGAGATGTGGGACCACATTTACTCTCACTCACTTTTTTCAGTCCTTTGTATGCACCGTGCCTCCTTCCACTCCAGAGTCTGAGCATGTACTGTTATAACTCAGCCTTCACACCTTGTTTCTCCAAGTTGGAACTATCATCATATGTCAAGACTTAGCGTAGTGTTTGATGCATAGTAAATACTCAGTAAAAAAATTATTGAATAAATAATGACTAAACGAATGAATGAATTCATATCTTGTGACCCAGGATTATGTTCTATCAAGTTCGTGTAGTGCCTTGTTAACCAGGCCCCATTCATTGCCTGCTTAAGTCCCCATTAGGTGTGGGGGGGGGGGGGAGGTGGGGGGTGTGTGGAAGTTGTCCCATATTCCTCCTCCTGGAGTTTGCTGGACTTGGAAGGAATCCAAGGCTTGATCTAGTTTGCAAGCCAACTATTCACAAGGGCAAAGGAAATTCAAGGAGAGGAGTATGAGTGAGAAAAATAATGAAGATCTTTAAAAAGAATTTACATCCATTATTATAGAAATTATTAGGTTAAGTAAAGCATCCTTAATGGCAAAAGGAAGGTTTGAGCTGACTATAACAAAGAGATAAGTCATAATTATGACCCAACACTAAGAAGGAATATACATTCTTAGAAGAATTGTGTATTTTTAAATTTATTCTTTCTTCTTGGTATGTGAAAATGTTTGGCTCTTTTTTCAAATGAATTACATGGGAATTTATTTGAACCAATTTATTAGACACATTTTGTAATTAGCACCCAACAGTTTCTTTCTGGTTTCTGATTATAAAAGGAATATTGCTCATTACAGAGCTTTCAGGAAAACAGGAAAGTACAAAAAATTAAAATAAATGATTATCATATCATGTGTAACATTACTGTTAATATTTGGCTCTGTTTTATTTCAAGATATATAGATAAAGATGGATTTTACTCAGGGTTATAAGGTTGACAAAATTCTACTTCATGAGGGGTTTTTTTTAATATCTTTTTAACCCTTGATGCTATCTCATGCCACTATGCCATTAAATAGTCTTTGAGAACATGATTCAATAACTTGAACTTCTACATCTTGGAACTTACTATATCATTGTTGCATAACATATTACTCCAGGACTCAAAGTAAGTATGTATTACGTCACAGAGTTTCTGAGTGTCAGGAATTCAGGAGGGCCTAGCTGGGATGTTCTGGCTCAGTGTGTCTCATGAGGTTGCAGTCAAGCTTTGGCCAGGGCTACGGACTCAGAAGACTTGACTGACCCTGGAGGATTCACTTTGAAGCTCACTCACTTGGCTGTTTATTGACTGGAGGCATCAGCTTTTCAACACATGGGCTTCTCTGTAGAGCTGTTCCCACCATGGTTTCTTCCAGAGTAGATGAAAAAAGAGAGGGAGAGGGAGAGAGGGGAGGACACAGAGAAGGAATGAGAGAGAGAGAGATCATTTATACTGCCTTTTATGACTTAGTCTTCCAGTCACATATGATCACTTCTACCATGTTATTCTTTAGAAACAGTTACCAAGGCCAACCCCATGCCAAGGGGGAAGAGGACATTACACAAATGTATGAAATAAATGATTTCAGGAGACAGGGATCCTTGAGCCATCCTGGAGTCTGGCTACCACATTTACCTTACTATATGTAATTGGTTTAACTATGTATAACTTTTTATAGAATGTGTATAACTTTTTTCTCTGCTACATACTTAGGCCCATTTCCGTTTTTGCCACTTAAAAAGTGGTCATTAATTTTTCACTTAAAAGTAAGTATTAAGTGCTTTCAATGCACTAAATACTGAAATAAAATTTTATTTTATGATGCTGACTGAAATTAAGCATCCCATGGCTAAAATCTTAGCATAGGAATCTTCTCTGTCAGAACGTATGGTTATTTTATTAAGATAGAGCTCTAGAAGTGAGACTATTGAAATAAAACATGTAAGTTTTTAGGCCTTTAATAATATATGTTGATAATGTCTCTTCAGAAAATACATACTAATAATCCCAGAAGCAGCCGCATCTCACTATAAAATCAATAGTGTTTAATACTGATACTTACTTAATCTATGCCTATTTCTAAGGTAATAAGTAAAATATTGCATATTCCTTTTTTTTTAATTTTTTTAACGTTTATTTATTTTTGAGAGAGACAGAGCATGAGTGGGGGAGAGGCAGAGAGAGGGAGACGCAGAATCCAAAGCAGGCTCCAGGCTCTGAGCTGTCAGCACAGAGCCCAATGTGGGGCTTGAACTTACAAACCAGGAGATCATGACCTGAGTTGAAGTTAGATGCTTAACCACTGAGCCACCCAGGTGCCCCCCAAAATCATATATTCTTTTTACTTTAATCTGCATATATAATATTGATCAGTAAAGAAGTCAAACACATGCATATGTCTTTTTTAATTAGCACATTTTCTCATTGCTCTTTTTAGAACTTCTCATAAGAATATCAACTTTTTGGGGCGCCAGGGTGGCTCATTTAAACATTCGACTTCGGCCTGGGTTGTGATCTCACAGTTCATGGGTTCAAGCTCCACATTGGGCTCTGTGCTGACAGCTCAGAGCCTGGAGCCTGCTTCAGATTCTGTGTCTCCCTCTCTCTCTGTTTCTCCTCTACTTGTGTTCTGTCTCTCAAAAAAAAAAAATTAAAAAAATTTTAATATCAACTTTTTATCAGCCATGTTTGCTACAAATATAATGTGTTTATAGTAAATCTTTCAACAAGATATTTGCCATGTAGACACTTTATATTTTTGTACCGCCAAATCTATTGTTCTTCAATTTCTGTGTTGCTTGTTGAGTCCTCCATTATTGGTTCATTTAAATGGTCATCTACATTTTCTTTTATATCACACATAGCAATAAAATTTTAATTAGAAAATCTTAACACTTTAATATGCATGCCATATATTTTGGTTAATTATGTGCAGTGAAGACCCAATGCTTTTATTCCAAAGTAATTTCTTGAATACTCTTTCACTTCCTATTAACGTGTAAGGTTAATAGGATCGTCTATCAGAACTCTATTGGATCCTCATATACGCTGTGCCTCCTTAGACCTCCCCAAGTCTCCACCCTGCCCAAACATGCTGACATTACTCATTAACTTAAAATGCTCTTAATTCACAGAGCATTTACCATGCCTTTTTCTTTTTATTTTCTCTCTTTTTTTTTTAATCTTTTTTCTTCATACAGATTCTATGCATTCACTGGTTAGTGATTTCCTGGGTACATGGTTATTTGTTTCTTTGTTAATGGAGGGTTCTCTTTTAGAATATAACTTCTAAGAGAAAGGTATAGTTTCATTTTAATATGTAACAATTTTACTGATAATCTCTTGGTAAATTAGAACTTTTCAGTTGATTTTCTTGGGGTTTCCAGGTATATTTTACCATCTGTAAATGTTCTTGCCACCATAAAATAAAAATAAAAAAGAGCATTTTTATCTTCAACTTTCTAATGATTACAGCTGTTTTTTGTCATATCATATTATGTTGATCAGAATGTCTGGAACAAGTTTAACAGTATAAAAATTCACAGGGAACTTATTTTATTTGTAAATTTAATGTGACTATATTTAACATTTCACTATTGGAAATGAAGTTTTAAAAGCTTGATATGAAATATAAAACAGAGTAAACCCTGAAGGAAAGCTCAATATTTTCGCATTCTCCACATCCCTACTCCAGTCATTGTCAGACATTTGATTGTTTTTCAAAAAAGAGGACACATTTGATCACCACTCTGCATACAGACCCTGCTTTCGTTTTGTTGATCTACTTTACTGGTTATCAAGCTTTAGAATTACTGTTCTGGCCTGGATGGCCAAAACCATGTATAATAAAACCTTATGTGGACACTTAAGAGTTATTCAGCATTCATCATGCCTGTGATTTGTGCTTTTTATACTGACTTTAGAATATAACTCTTTTTAAATAGGAGCAAACAAGTTGGAGCTTATATTCGTTTGTAGCACTTCACAGAATAACTGTTTTCCATTGATATTTACTAGTATTAAATAACTATTTACTTTCCTACCAGACTCTTAAGTACTATTGGAACAGGATTCTTTTTTTTTCATTCAAATAGAACATAGTACACATGTTCTATTTCTATTATTGCTGTAACAAATTACCACACACTTAGTGGCATAAAACAGTACAGATCTGTTATCTTAATTACTGTATGTCGGGTTTCTGACACTGGTCACACTGGGCTAAAACTGAGGCATCAGCAAGGGCTGGGTTCCTTTCTGGAGGCTTTTTTGGTTTTTTGGTTTTTAATTTTTGCTTTTTTAAAAATTTTTCGAGATTTCTTTTTGTTATTGTTGTTCAAGTATAATTAACATATAGTGTTACATTCTTACTTACATATAGTGTTACTTTCCATTTCTTTTTTTTTTTTTTTAATTTTTTTTCCAACGTTTATTTATTTTTGGGACAGAGAGAGACAGAGCATGAACGGGGGAGAGGCAGAGAGAGAGGGAGACACAGAATCGGAAACAGGCTCCAGGCTCTGAGCCATCAGCCCAGAGCCCGACGCGGGGCTCGAACTCACGGACCGCGAGATCGTGACCTGGCTGAAGTCGGACGCTTAACCGACTGCGGCACCCAGGCGCCCCATGTTACTTTCCATTTCTGGAGGCTTTCGTTAAGAATTGGTTTCCTTGCCTTTTCTATCTTCTAGAGCCATCACATATTCTTGGACTCCTGGCCTCCTTCTGGCTTTTTGAAAGCCAGCAATGATGGGTCTGCATTACTCACTGGCTTCTGCCTCACTTACCTACTTTTAAGGAATATTGTGATCAGATTGAGCCCACGCAAATAATCCAGGACAATCTCCCTATTTTAAAGTTTAAAGTTAGCTAATTAGCAATCTTAATGTCTCTTTGTGATGTGAAGTAACCTGTTCATAGGTTCCAGAGATTAAGACAGGGACATTTGGGTGGGGGTGCATTAGTCTGCTTATGACATTACCCATTTGGCTAGCATAATTTGTACCCAATAAATATTTGTTTTATAAAGAAAAAAATAAATGAATGAGAGCTACAGAGTTGATATGTTCTTTAAATGATCCAGAAGCTTTCATACATCTCTAATTTTCTAAAAGCTTTTAAAAAAATGGCTGCTGAAGTTTTGTTTTTAATACATTTTAAATACCCTACCATATTATCATTTATATTTTTTTCTTTAGAAAGAAATATAAATATAATATTGAGCTAATAGGTTCTCTTAAGCCATCATGAATTCTCATTTAGTCATGATACTACCATGATACATGGTAATTCTGGTTGGCCATTTCTTAAAGGTATTTGTACATTGATGAGCCACATGCCATGTTGGATTTTACTATCAGAGTTTATTCATTTAACATAAAAATGATACTAGTAGCTTATGTATGATAAGTGTTTATTATCTGCCCCATACAGGATAAATTGTAAATTTTTACTAACTGTTCTCTATTTGTCCTGTGATATTCAGTTTATATAAAATTTCATAACCAGTCCCCACAACTCTATTTAGTGGGATTTATTTTTATGCTTATTTTATAGATAAATAACATGATTTTTTTTAATTTTTTAAATGTTTATTTACATTTGAGAGAGAGAGAGAGAGAGAGAGAGGGAGACAGAGTGTGAGCAGGGGAGATAGAGAGAGAGAGGGAGACATAGAATCCAAAGCAGGCTCCAGGCTCTGAGCTGTCAACACAGAGCCGGACACAGGGCTCAAACTCACAAACTATGAGATCATGACCTGAGCCAAAGTCAGATGCTTAACCAACTGAGCCACCCAGTTCCCCTGATAAATAAAATGAATTTTAAAGATGCTGAGTATTTACCCTATTGTTATACCCCTGATAATGGTAGATGCAGATTACCAACTCTGGTACTATGGGGATCAAATTCTATACCATGAACCACAATGTTCCATCAATTGAAGTATTTTCTACCATGTTCTTTGTTCTAGAATAAGCTGTATAGCATTGTTTCTTAAAAAAATGTGAAAGGAAATTTGGAACCTGGATTTATAGGTTTTTCTGGGACAAAATTCTTTTACACTTTTTTCAACAGCTTTTGTTTTCTCCTGGGTCAACCAGTTCTCTTCTCATATTCCCCTATTTCTTATTGGTTTACTAAATTAGTCATTACATTTTACCTGTTACTTTTGCCAAGAAACCTATTGGGTGCTGTATTATCACTGTCTTTATGGAGTTATGTCCTATTAGAAAGACAGAGAATAAAATTAAAACAACTAAGTGCAGGTGCGCCTGGGTGGCCTCAGTCAGTTGAGCGTCCCACTTCAGCTGAGGTCATGATCTCGCAGTTTGTGGGCTCGTGCCCCGTGTCAGGGTCTGTGCTGACAGCTCGGAGCCTGGAGGCTATTTCGGATTCTGTGTCTCCCTTTCTCTCTGCTCCTCCCGTGCTCGTGCTCTGTCTCTCGCTGTCTCAAAAACAAGTAAACATTAAAGAAAATTTTAAAAAAAACACTAAGTGCATAATTTTGTTATAATTAGTACTGTGAAGGAAATGAATAAATTGCAAAGAGCCATAATAAAAGGGCTGTCCTAATTTATGTAGCTATCAGAAAAGTCCCTCCCAATCCTACCCTTGAAAAGATGACTTTTAAGTTGAGATTCAAAAAATGAGAAGGAACCAACCCAATGAAAAGGAGTCAGCCATGCTTTCCGTCTTCTTGATACTATCAGTCATCTGAAATATTCTTTTGGTTGAGGAATAAAATTTATAATTGTTCTGTCTCCCTCAGTCACCTGTATCAAAATCCCTTTCTCTTCATTTGCAATCTGTTCTCTAAAGCTCCCATGTTGGTATTTCTATTTATTCTTTCTGAAACGAGTAAAAGTTTACCAAGATCCCATTTTGTAGGGTACGTCAGTTTTTCTTGGTCTTCATCTCTGTCAGTTCAGGCTTACATCATTGTAAACCCTCACTTGTAATGTGAATATAGGCCTGTGAAAATATAATCAGTATAGGTAAAACTTTCATCCTACCAGTTCAGATATCCAAATACCTATTTTCAGAACATCTCGTTGTTAGGTCCGCAATTCCAAACGTACAACACATCACAATTTGTGCTCCGACATCAGGCTCTAAGAAGATGTTTCACAGAATTACATTGGCATTTTTGTAGATAAAGGAGTAAAGAGTGATACGACTTAAATATAAACCTATCAGAGTTTGGATAATATATGTGAGCCTTTTTTCTCTCATGAGTTTTTCTTTCCTTTTTTTTTTTTTTTTTTGAATTTTCAGTGAGTGACTAATAAAACCAGTCACAGTGAAGCACTTGACACTTAATCTTAGATGGCAGCTATTGATACGGCCAGCTTGATGAATGTAGAGTATGTACTGGAAAGGTGAGCATCATTATACACAGTTCCTTATAGTCTGGGTTATCTTAAAATTCCCATATTGGTCTAGTGTTAGAGAACCACAAGTCAGTAAGAGGAGTAATGAAGCAGCACAATAATCATAGCATGCCATATTTATTTCATAAATTAATTACAAATGGCATAATATGAATACCATGTATTAAAGCATCTGTTTCAGCCATACTGTGGGAGATTCTGTTGCTTATAAGAGAATGAGCTATTGTGCTTTTGCACGCCATTCAGGATTTGGGAGAGCATGAGATAATCAAAGAGACTAGCTGTTCATTATGACTATGAAAATGCCATGGAGGAGGAAATCATTTTAAAAAGAATAATTAGCCAGGTGCAAATATCAAGTGAAATAATTACGTACTGCTCACATCACCAGACCCTGAATCTTTATAACCAAATTGGAAGAGTCCAAAGGGAAACTTCATTGATTTCACGTGGCTGTGACTGAATTATTTTTCATAAGAAGAAGGTTCTAATTACAAAGTAATTCATGAAGCCCTAAAATGTCCCACTCTCCCACAAATGTAGTGACATCCGTCCAAATAAATCAACAGCAAAATAATATAACATAGCAAAACAGTGAAGACTAAGGAATGACACAATTTATGCATACAATTTCCTGGAACTCTAGGGCATTAGATTCCTCCTCTGTAAAAGAGGAAGTGATGCCTGTTTCACAGAAAAGTTAGAAGCAGCTAAAATCAGTGATGGAGATGATGGCTATGCAGAAAGCCAGCTCATTGGAAGTCCTCAAGAAATGTTGATCTAGTAATAAGCTCAGAATCTTCAGCCTGCTATTTAAGTGTCTTTATATAATTTTAAAACTTCTTTGCAAAAGAAACCCTTTAAATGAAGCACAAGGTACACGCTGGGAGAAAACACTTGCAAAGCAAACTGTGGACTAGAATATGATTGAGGAATATAGTCAGAGAAAACGCTAAGTAACAGATGAGGAAGGCCTAACCAAGGATGGTATGGGTGAGGACGACTGTAATGATGGATATACATTCTTTATGCTCAAGATCTCAATACATCTTTGCTTCCCCCACAGTGACCAATGCAGCACTATGATGTTGTTAGTACTTATTTGATATGGACTGATTAATTTCAGGACATAAACCTAAAAGTCCTAGAAAACAAAGCCACTCTACCCCAGATTAAAAATTACTGTGAGCCATGACTTTTTCCCAAATAAAAAAAAAGTGGGTGAAAATATTTGAAATATTATGGCCCCAAGTAGACGAGTTTTCTCACACAATGAAACACATACTGAACAGCTGGAAAAGAATATATTTTGTAGTCAGGACATAGTACGTGTCCAACTGTATGCTATTTGCCATTTCAAAAACTATCCAAAAAGCAGTGTTGAGTATGGGAGAGAAAAAGATCCCTATGAGAATTCTCAAACATGTGGCTTACTAAAGTCTGAAGCAGAAAAAAACAAAGCTCTACTTATATAGGACATAAATAAAGCAATTTTCCTGTCCCTGGTTTATATTACTACAGTGAGTTTTAGAAACAAATCATCTACAAACAAATGGCCTTTCATAAAGTCACAGGGCAGTTTATCAGGCAGATACGGCCAGAGAAATCATATTTAAGAGCCTGCTTTCTCTTTCTCACTGCTTTCTAAAGAGCTGAAAAATAAGTTTATTTGGAGTTTCTCGAATTGTGCTGTGTTTGACATACATTACTTCCCAAAAATAAGTATTTTGTAGCCACTTTTGTGTTCTGAGACCCTGGAAACTCAAATAGCTTTTCTCCAAGCCTGCCTCGTGCATACATTTTTACCACTTGTCTTTCTAGGACTTTGTCCATTTTGTCTAAGTTCTATAATTTCTTGTCATAGGGTAGTTGATATTTCCTTATTACTCTACTTCTGTAATATTAGTGGTGATGTTCCCCCTTTCATTACTGACTTTAGTAATTGGAATCATCCATCTCTTTTCATGACCAGACTAGCTGAATTTGTCAATTTTGTTAGTCTTTTCAGAGAACCACTTTTGGTGTCATTGATTTTTTTGTATTGTTTTCATATTCCCTATTTCTTCAATTTCTGTTCTAAACTGCATTATTTCCTTCTGCTTGCTTTGGGTTTAGTTTGTTCTTCTTTCTCTAGATTCTTAAGGTGGAGATCAGGTTAATGAATTTCTGTCTTTTCTTCTTTTTTTAATGTGGTTATTTACAGCTATAAATTCCCTCTAAGTACTGTTTTTGCAACATCACATAAGTTTTGATATGTTGTGTCTTAGGTTTTTTTGTTTGTTTTTTTGAGTTTTTGTTTTTGTTTGGTTTTTTTTTTTTTTTTTGAGAGTGTGAGAGCATGAGCGGGGGAGGGGCAGAGGAAGAGAAAGAATCTTAAGCAAGTTCCATGTCCAGTGCAGAGCCCCACACAGGGCTTTATCTCACTAATGGAATGTGAGATCATGACCTGAGCCAAAATCAAGAGTCAGTCCCTTAACCGACTGAGCCATCCAGGCACCCCTGTTGTGCCTTATTTAATTTCTTCCTAGTGTTTTCTAATTTCCTTTTTAAGTTCTTCTTTGCTACACTGATTAGTTAGGAAAGTGTTTAATTTCCATATTTTTGTGAATTTCTCAAATTTTCTGCTACTGTTGATTTCTAATTTAATTTCTTTGTGGCCAAGAACATACTTTGTATTTCAATCCTCTTGAATTTATTGAAGTTTATCGTATGGCTTAACATAAGGCCTATCCTGGATTTTGTTCCATGAAAACTTGAGAACAATGTGTGACCTGCCATTGGATGGAGTGTTCTATAAATATCATGTCTACTTAGTTTATAGTATTTTTCATGCCTTTTGTTTCTTTGTCTATCTGCTCCCTAATTATTCCATCAATTATTGAAAGTCAGGCATTAAAGTTCCAGTTATTATTGTTGAAGTGTCTATTTCTCTCTTAAATTATGTCTTTTTTTTTCTTTTCTGCTTCATCTGTTTAGGGGCTCTGTGGATAGGTGCATGTATGTTTATAATTTTTATATCTTCCTGAAGAATTGACCTTCTTACCATAAAATGTCTTTTTTAATCTCTAATAATGATTTTTGTCTCAGAGTCTATTTTGCTTGATGTTACTAGAACTATTGAAGTTCTCTTTTGATTACCACTTTCATCTGAATGTTTCCATTCTTGTTCTTTTGATATACTTGTGTCTTTTGAATCTAAAGCATGTATCCTGTATATCTATTCTGATGATAGATCTCTCTTATGATTGAGGTGTTTAATTCACTTACATTTAATGCAGTTGTTGATAAGGGAAGATTTATATCCATCGTTTTGCTATTTCTTTTCCTTAATGTCTTGTGCCTTTTTTTCTGGATTCTCTGTTCTCTTCTATTTTTGATAAATATATATTTTCTAGTGTACCTTTTTAATTCCTTTATTGTTTGTTTCCCTATATTTATTTATTTTTTGTAGAGGTTACTCTGGAGGTTACAATTAGCATCTTAATTTAAAACAATCTAAAAAAATTAAAAAAAGAAAGGGGGGAGCACCTGGATGGCTCAGTAGGTTAAGCGTCCAACTTCAGCTCACGTCATGATCTCACAGTTCGTGGGTTCAAGCCCCGCGTCAGGCTCTGTGCTGACAGCTCAGAGCCTGGAGTCTGCTTTGGATTCTGTGACTCCCTCTCTCTTTCTTCCCCTCCCCTGCTCTTGCTCTATCTCTCTCTGTCTCTCAAAAAATAAATGTTAAAAATAAAATAAAAATAAAAATAAAACAATCTAGTTGACTAATGCTAACTTAATTTCAATAATATGCAAAAACTTATTTCCTCTCTAAAATACCCCTTTTCTCTCTCCCTCCTTTGTCTGTACAAATCTCCTAATGTACATCTGTATGCATTATAAGCCCATTACGTTTTGTGTTTATTGTTATGCAGTTGTAAATTTAAAACAGATTGAAGAGGGAAGAATTGCAAACAAGAATACATTTATACTGCCTTTCAAAATGCCCATGCAGTTGCCATTACCAGTATTATTTTCACACTTTCCTTTAATTCGTTATACATGGTTTCCTATGGTTCTTTGAAAAAATTTATAGTAATTTAAAGTCTTTGTCTACTAAATCCAAAATCTGGTCCCCTCAAGGGTTGCTTTTTTTCCCAGTATATGTGGGTTCACTTTCCTCTTTCTCCCAGGCCTTGTATTTTTCTTTGTTATAAATAGAGTTGTTTGTAATCACTCTGATATCAGGTCTCTCCACCTCCCACTGAACTAAGCCCTGAGTCATTCAGATGGCCACCTAAGCATAGAAATTTCCTAGAGAGCTGAAAGTTCAGGCAAAATATTGACTCTGCACAGGGGATGATACTTTTAATGGAACTCCAAAAGCTGTCCAGTTTTTTTCATTTTCTGCAGTGATGCTGTCTTTTGCCTCCTACATTACCAAACTGGGGAGGGAGTGAAAGAAGATGAGAACAGCTCTGAGCTCAAGCATCACAGACCTTGTGTCTTCCCAAAGTGCAGCAGTTTGTGTTGTATAGAAAATTTTCAGTTTATTCTGTGGTTGGGGTTAATTGCCAGAATTCTGAAATGATTTATTTCCATTGTTTTGCCTGTATTTTTGTTGTTTTAGAGGGAGAGTGAGTTCCTCAAGGTCCTCACTCTGTCATTCTAGAAGCTGATCATGCCCTGTTTAACATTTATCTTAAAAATGTATATCTCCACTATAGGATCAGTCATGGTGCAGTGTCTGAAAACTGGAAACACAGTTACATCTGATGCTGACATTTTCAGAAAGCCTGTGATCATTTAGAAGAAAAAAAATTGCACAGCTAGGTAATACAGTTAACAAGGAAGAAGCAAAGATACATGGATAGAATTTCCTCATTTTTATTGGTATTCAGTTAAACTCCATAAAAAAGAAATGAAAGAGGTCTTAAAAGGGATATTACATACTAATCCCAAATAAGATTTATCAGATGGAGGAGCCAGCAGCCACTTTTGTATCTTAACTTACTTTCCAATTTTACAATTCATAAAATACTCACCAAGGCATGACACAAGTTTGGAGTTCAAGCACAGTGCATTTTATGTTGCAAGATCCATTAAAAGCAATAATTTGTAAGATCCTCAATAGGAAAGTGTGCATTTTTTTTTCAAGGAATACTTCAAAGAAGGAAGCAGGGCTCCTTTATCCAATTTTATGTGAAAAGTAATCTCATTCTCATCTGTGGCCACTACTTTCCTCTGATTATGGTTGCAGTTGGAAAACTAAGAACAGAATGAGCAGCATCTCTTCATGTCAGTAGTTCTTTTCCACAAGTATGAAATAACGATCTGGCTTTTTCCCCTGGGGAGACAGCAGTAAATCTCACACTCTCAGCGGGAAATAGCAGAGACTTTGATCATGAACTCATTCTGCTCTATATCACCTTTCTCTCCCTATTTCTTTTTCTTAGCTGCCTGAAGTCCAGAATATGAACATGACTATTAGACAAGATTAACTTATTTTGCATCATTAGCCTACTGGCTTTTCTTCCTCTATGAAAAGCAGAATTCTAATGGAAAAAGGTAGTGCCAGAGGGACGGATTTGGAAATGTCCCAGCTCTGCCCTTTACCAGATCTGTGAATTTGGGCTTTACTCTTCCTAAGATTCACTCCTTATCTATAAACTGGAGGCCACTGTTTCTCTCACCTACTTTTTTTAGACTGTCAAATGATATCTAGCACTTTTCTTCAAATGATAAAAATGCCATTAAATACAATACTCAACATGAATATAAGATGTTGTAACTGCTGATGGGATTAATATAGTTCCACAGGACAAATCTTGGAGAAAAAATATCTCAACCCTTATATTAATATTTAATATACTATATAGCTTTTGGTCCAGACAATGAGACCTTCTATCAGCAGTGATCTTGTTTGTCATTTTTGCCTCATTTATTTGCTATTGGTTTAAGATGTTAAAACCAAATAACCCTGAAATGCCCAGCACTGCTTTGTAGAAATTCCAATATAAGATCAACACTTGAGCTTCGAGTCAGGCTGGCTTGTATGAGAACTGTAGAACGATGAAGGTTGATTAGATCCCACTTCCCCACAGTTCTAATAAATAGAAGACATTTGATGGAGATGGATTTTTGCAGTTCTTTTAAGAAACAAAGATTACCCCAATGTTTTAGTTTATAAATTAATACAAAGTAGATGAAGAGCTAGTCAGAAACAAACAATGAAAGAAAAATACTGTATTCTATATATGTCATTTGTTCCTGTGATCTCCATCTGTTCGCTAAGACTTTAAGTCACCCGTGAATGAGGAAAGATGCCTGGATCATAAAATGCTTATGTCCAAGATTTTGTCTTTAATTCCTTAAATATGTATTTTTTTTTAATTTTGTAACAGTTATTTATTTTTGAAAGAGAGAAACAGAGACGCAGAGAGAGAAGGAGACACAGAATCCAAAGCAGGCTCCAGGCTCTGAGCTGTCAGCAAAGAGCCCGACGTGGGGCTCGAACCCACGAGCCGTGAGATCATGACCTGAGCTGAAGTTGGATGCTTAACCGACTGAGCCACCCAGACACCCCTAATTAATTAAATATGTATTGAGTGCCTAAAGAGTTCCATATATTCTTCAAAATACTGTTGATAAATATTAACCAAAGCAGACAAGGATTGCCTAGAATTGTGCCAATGTGAGAAAAAAAGGGACAGGTTCTCACCTGTGTGTCTAGCTTTCCTTTTTTGTTCTGTTGTTCCCAATATAAAACTGCTTATGCCACATATACATAATTCTTTTAACATTGGGAAAGTTATGGATATTTTAAATAAACCTACCAAATTCTCAGTGTGTGCAGATATCATTCAGATCACCCTCCTCCATGAGGGTTTCCTGGTTCCCACTCTCCACACCACACCCCACCTCACCCCGTCCCACCAGCTCTCCATACAGAAATTAGATCTCACCTCCCATGTATTTTCTTAGTCTTTTATCATACATCTCTCATGATCCTTTTTGTGGTCGTTTACCTACTGTTAAATTTTTTTTTTGTATTTTTTATCTTCTTTGGTTTCTTATAATTTCTAGAAGGCAGGATCCATACATGACTCAATTCTTTTAATCCCATGACATCTGATATATACATGATGCATTATATACCTGCATAATTCGTCCTTCCATGACACTTGGATCATTGCCTGGAACATAATAGATGTTCAATAAATATTAAATCCAAAGAATGATTGCATGATGTTAGGCTGTATTGAAGGAAATACATATATAAATGTAAGATGTACTTTTTAGTGCCCTTGGCAGTTTTGAAGACTGGAATAATGACTTGGGACTTTCAAAATATCTATTTCTTTTCCAGATAAGAGACAAGAGAAAAACTTGTAAGGCTCTTTTTGGGGTCCAGATGCAAAGTAATTATGCAAAAACCTACAAAAAATGTGTAATTGAAATGATAAGATATTTGATAAATTAATGCCTTCATCGGAGGGTTAGTTCCATTTGTAAAATGTAAATCTATGGACAAGATCAGAGACCCTACAGCTCTTATGTTGGTGTTAGGTCAAATTAGGAAATTAGAGAGTAAATAAAAATTGCTTAGACACCAAAGACGGTCAAGAGCACAATCCATTTGAATGCAGCGTTCTTTTTCATGGTTGCATTCTGAGAATAAAAGCTTCTCAGTTCAGTACACCCTTAATACTATACTTTCTCGGTTTTGAATGTTTTACAATGACTGTGAAGTTCCATAAAATGAAGTCGTTATGTTCTTGCTTGACTAGTTTGAGTTCCATGAGGCTGGTATGCTGGAGACAAATCATAATTCCTGATGGAGACTTTCCTATTCTAATTTTGTTTTCTTCTATTTATTATTAAATCAGCAATTATCTGCAATTGGCATGAGTCCTTCACTGCACCTTTTCATTGCTGTTTGTTGTTGTTGTTGGAAAGGGAAGGACACATTTTATTTATTTGTATTTGTATTAAGCGGAAGACATTGGGTTAGGTTTTATTTTTATTATTTTTTTTAAATTTGGGAGTCAGGTTTTTCCCCCAGCTTTATAAAGGTATGACTGACATTGCATATATTTCAGATGTACAGTGTGGCATTTTTATATAAATATACCTTGTGTACTGATTACCACAATCAGACTAATTACCGTATCTATCACCTCACATAATTACCAGTGTGTGTGTGTGTGTGTGTGTGTGTGTGTGTGTGTGTGTACACTTAAGATCTGTCTTAGCAGGGGCACCTGGTGGCTCAGTTAGTTAAGCGTCTGACATCAGCTCAGGTCATGATCTCATGATTAGTGAATTCCAGCCCTGCATTGGGCTGTCTGCTCTCAGCACAGAGCCTGCTTTGTATTCTCTGTCCCCCTCTCTCTCTGCCCCTCCCCAACTCACTTTCTCTCTCTCCCTCTCTCAAAAACAAATAAAACATTAAACATCTGTCAAGTATACAATATAGTATTATTAATTACAGTTCCTATGCTGTACATTAGATCTCTACAATATAGTATTATTAATTACAGTTCCTATGCTGTACATTAGATCTCTAGAATTTATTCATCTTGTAACTGAAGGTCTGTACCCTGTGACCAACATCTTCCTATTTCTGCCAGTCTCCAGACCCTGGCAGCCATCATTCTACTCTGTTTCCCTAGATTTGACTTTCTTATATTCCTCATATAAGTGGTATTATGCAATATTTGTCTTTCTGTGTCTGGCTTATTTCGCTTAAAATAATGTTCTCCAATTTCATCCATGTTTTCACAAATGGCAGGAGTTTTTTCCTTTCTGTATCATCTTATGTATCCATGGATCTATCTGTCGCCATTTCTTTATCTACCCATCAACAGATACTTAGGTTGTTTTCATATCTTGACTATTGTGAATAATGCCACAACGAAAAGATCATCTTTCAAGAAGAGTTGGGGGGGGGGGGCACCTCAGTCAGTTCAGCATCAGATGCTTGATTTGACTATTGATTTCAGCTAAGGTCATGATTCCAAGGGTCATGGGATCGAGCCTTGTGTTGGACTCTGTACTGAGCGTGGAGCTTGCTTAAGATAGTCTCACTCCCTTGGGGCGCCTGGGTGGCTCAGTCGGTTAAGCGTCCGACTTCAGCCAGGTCACGATCTCGCGGTCCGTGAGTTCGAGCCCCGCGTCAGGCTCTGGCCTGATGGCTCGGAGCCTGGAGCCTGTTTCCGATCCTGTGTCTCCCTCTCTCTCTGCCCCTCCCCCGTTCATGCTCTGTCTCTCTCTGTCCCAAAAATAAATAAAAAACGTTGAAAAAAAAATTCAAAAAAAAAGATATTCTCACTCCCTCTGCCCTTTTCCCCCACTCATACTCCCTCTCTCTCTCTATCTCCCTCTCTTAAATAAAATAAAAAGTCATTGTTTTGTTTATTTTTTGCTTCACAAACATCATCTTAATACCTATCCCTTATTAAGGTCAAATGTCTTCTGTAAGTGGCTACCCAAAACCAAAATGACCTGTATTAACTCCCCATTGAGTATCACGTCATCTATTTTAGAACCTAAATCTGCTCAAGTTCTTGAAGATAATGCATTCAATTACATAACAGAAAATATGGAAATTAATTTGTATCTTTTATAACTCTGTTTTAATCTTTTTAAACAGTCTCTCATCCTTATCATGGGGAAATAAAATATATCTGAAGGCAATAGTAGGCCATAGCAGAGCCTAGCACAGAACTTGACAGAACTAAGAAGTGTATTCTCTAATTCCTATAGAATACAAATATAATAATATACAGTAAAATATAGTAGTATACAAATATGGGCGCTGGAGACCAGGGTCCAAACAATCAGGTGCTAATTCAATTTAGGTAAATATAAGAAGCAAGCCAAGTGCAGACTGTGAGGGAAAGGATCCAATTTCCATTATCTAAGGGGAATAACCATTCTTCAGCTCCCATGCCATGAGGGGAGCTAGCCCATGGTTGGTGATCCTTTTGGAGTTTCACAAAAAGCTGAAAATGGTATTTTCACATGAAACCCTCCAGTTGTTCAATCTTCTACATGGAAAACTTTTTTTTTTAATGTTTATTTGTTTTTGAGAGAGAGAGAGAAAGACAGAGTGTGAGTGGGGGGAGGGGCAGAGAGCAAGGGAGACACAGAATCCGAAGCAGGCTCCAGGCTCCGAGCTTCCAGCACAGAGCCCGATGTGGGGCTCGAACTCACAAACTGCAAGATCATGACCTGAACCGAAGTCAGACACTTAACCGACTGAGCCACCCAGGAACCCCGCATGGAAAACTTTTTTGAATGAATAAATGAAATTATTCCCATCAGAATCTAAATGCATGAGAGACTTAAACCTTCAACTGTAAGGTCATGGCCCAAGCAGGCTGAAAAGAGCATCTTAAAGGAGAGGAATATGGTGTGTGATCTCAGTGTCTGAGGAGAGAAACGAAGATTTCCACAAAGAAGGTACAGAGTCCAAGATGAGCAGAAATTGTGTCAATATGTAGGGATGACCTAGTGTGGGGTACCAGCGTTCAAGCAGAGTGTGGAGAAAGCTGATGCATGGAAGTAGCCTGGTGAGAGTGTCATTCATCCAAAATGTAGACAGGAATCCATGTGAGAAGCAGCCTTGCATGAGGTGTCAGAGTCCAACAGAGATGAGGAGGACACCCATTTGTGGGATTGTAGTACCTAAGCCAAATGAGGAGAACACCTATATGGGGGCATGACTTAGCATGGGATTTCGGAGTCCCAAAGTGTGTAAAGGGTATCCCGTGCAAGAGAGCAGGTGGCAGCAGTGATGGGAGATTGCTTATGTGTAGGGGGGTTGGTCAAAGTATATAAACTAAGGAAAATTAGAGCCAGGTTTCTCACTGTTGGAAAAGGGTTCACATATATGGAAGGGGAGAAAATTAAAATGAGTCCTAAAATGTTGGATTGGAATTAAGTAAAGAATAGTGATAGCCCAATAGCAATGAGCATATCTAGCACCCAGATTTTGGCTTCTAAATATCAGTATCCATTAAAAAAGAAATCAGAAATCCTTGGAAAAATGGCTAATTCACAGGCTGAGAAGGCAAGTAGAAGGTGAGCTGGGAACATCTTCTTGTGCCTGAGAGTAAGAAAGTGAGCAAAGAGAGTAATGTATTATACCCATCGAATCACATAGGAAACCGTGTGTTTATTTTGGAGCAATCCCATACCTAGAGAAAATCTGCAAATATAATACAAATAATGTATCCTTATATCAGAGATATAACTAAATTAATAAACAACTGAATCAACATTTGGTGAGGAAAGAGATAATTACATCATTTCAAGTATTTCCCCATAAAATATTTCCTAATTACAAATAGGAAAATAAAATAGTGACCTTACAATGGACAGGTCTGGAAGACTCCACCTTGATCAAATGATCAAAATGAACATTATTGGTAATAGCACAAATTAAAATGTTGCACTTCCTGATCAGATGTAATGCAACGTCACGTTTGTGCCAAAGATGTGTATTTCTGCCAAGTATGTATAATTTGAAGATAATTGTGAAGAAACATCAAACAAACCTATTTCGATGGACATTCTATGAATTCTATAGAACAGTTGTTCTATACTTTTCAAAACTGTCAAGGTCTTGAAAATCAAGAATAGAAACTTTTCCCAAATGAGTAAAAATAAAGAGACATGACAACTAAATACAAAGTCTGATTCTGAAATTGATCTTCTGCTAAATATTGCATTATTGGAATGCTTGTAGGAACTTGAATGAGGCCTGAGAAATCGATAGTAGTAATAAATCAATGTTAACCTCCTGATTTTGATTATTGTACCATGGCCATCTAGGAAAATACACTTATTTGTAGCAAGCTCACAATAACAAATTCAAGTATTTGTATTGTACTTGTAGCTCTTCTGTAAGTGTGGGACTGCTCCAGAACAAAACCAAAATAAAATAAAAATCAAACTGAATGCACACACCCTTTGAGAAATCCCGTTTCTAGAAATCTGTGGAGATACTCTAGCAAGAGTGTCAGGGTATTTGTATAAATATATTCATGGTAACTTTGTTTATAATGTGGAACAAGTGGAGACAATCTATTAATTAAGTATTAAAAGGAGTGTTAAATTATGGTCTGTGGTTGGTTCACGGCATACAGTATTGTAGAGCTGTCAGAAAAACAGTGATCTGTATGTATAGACACAGAAATTATTCAAGGCATACTGCTGAGTAAAAAAAAATGCAATATTCAGAACAAATATGCGGTATGGTCTAATTTTCATTAAAACATCACTCTAAAACAGCCAAAATTAAATGTATACCGTACCAAGGCTCATGATCAAATTAAGCTGCAGGATATATATTATATAACCATGTATGCTTTAGTAATCCCAGGTCATTCTTCTACTTTATTTATATTCCACTTATTGCATAAAGAGATTAAAATGGAAGGTTACTTAGCAAAAATAATCTCAGGTTTTGACTGAACATTTATTCAATTTGCAAATCAAATCACCTTTTCACATAAACAGAAGCGAAAAATACTACCTTGTGTTCAATCCAAAAACAAAAGAATCATCCTCTTTTTTACAACATCAGGGTTTTCTTAGGAGAGAAACACCCATCTCATGTCAGCCTAATGGTTGCATAACACTGGGGAAAGAATGAATTTTCTGACCTTCGAGTGTCCATTTTCTTTTTTCCCCTCTCTTTTTGTTCATTTTGTCTTCGCACAGGATCTAGCTTTTTGTTAGGTGATGCCAAAAAAAAAAAAAAAAAAAAAAAAAAAGTCCTGTCGGCATTTCTTTTTTTACCCGGAAGCATGGCCTGGACACAGCCAAGCTGATCTATTAATTCCAAAGCTCAGTACCTTAGCTAAGAATCTATACCATTTAATGAAAACGAAAATGGTCTTCTTAGAATTTTACACAGAGATATTTGCTAAGCCTTTTCAAGCTCAGAAGATAATCCCCAAACTCAACTGTTCTAAACTCATATCTTCAGGCAATTTCAGCTGGAGCACCACCTCAGCTACTCTCTCCTAGGGGACAGATTCTCACAATGCTCGGAAAAGTACTCAGCCACACTGTTGGTTTTCCCCATGTTTCCAAGTTGGCCTGGGGTCCGTTACAGAGAGGTAGGATGGCGTAACTCAAAACCTGCTGACACCCCATCATGACAAAGTGGCCCCCTAATCCTGCTCAACTTATTTCTCTTCTTGGGAATAGAGTTCCTTAAGAACTGACACTAACAGAATGCTGAGTGCTTTGGGTATAATTTTATCACCACAACACTCCATAAAGGGAAACACTACATTCACATTTTACTGATGAGCAGATAAAGGATCAAAGACAGTACATACAGTATGCAACTTGACAAAATTTTGTTTTCCACACCTACGTATTTTTTAACATGCTTTTTTTTCTATTTTTCATCTTGGCAGCATTCATTTATTCATGCATTCACACAAATATATATGGAATATACACATGTCCCAGCAGTGGTTTAGCAGTGAAAGTGGAACGTAAGTGCTAATATACCTGGGTTATTATTCTTTAGCTCTTCCTAATACTCTAACTGAAACATTCCCAATAAGGCCCATTTCTGTATTATCTCCATAAAAGATTATGTACTGAATTATTATTATTTATTAAAATATCCATCACCTTCACTGATCAATAAGCACCCGTAAGGGCAAGGATAGTGAGAATGCCATGTGTTACTAGATTTCTGGTTCCTGCCTTATTTGCTATGAAGCCTACTATGTATTTATTACATCTTGAATGAATGATCATTAGACTCATTCCAGTCAGGGATCTTATCACCACAGTGTAGTTTTTCTCTTTTCCAGTTAAAATGTCTGCTGTTCAATTATTCTTTGATTCTACCATACATGTCTCTTTGCCCCTTGACATCCAGGGCCATATGAGAAAACAGAGTTTGAGACAGTGCCCGAGGAAAGACAAAAGCCTAACACTCAAGATCACCATTTCTGTGAAGAATCACATATGGGCCTTTAAAGGTTGGCTTTAGGGTACAGTGTTCCCCTGGAAGAACCACATGATGAGTAGACACAGGAGGGCCTGGAGAGAGAGATGACCTGGTATGAGAGGCCCATCAGCAGACATAGACTGGCCCCTAGAAAAAAGAGAGGTTCCTATGAATTTACTGAGCGCATTCTTTTTCACAAAGCAGGAATCCTGTGTGAGTCAGCAAGGCAAAGTACAATAACAACTACAATAATTATGTGTGCTACTGCGACTTTATTTATACACACAAGCTAGAGACATCCTGAGGCACTTAGGTTATAGAGAAATTAGAGTATGAGAACCAGCGAACTACGTGACGTCTTCAGTATCACACAGGAGCAGAGCCTAGGCTCACAGTAAGCTCCATATTCAAAGTCCAGCAGTCATAATCATACTCCGATTCAGTTGTTTTATTGGTTCATGGTCCTCTGTCTGGATGATCCTTCATTATCTTCACCACAGTAAAGTCTATCCAACCTTCAGGATTCTAGCAAAGCTCATTCTCCATCACATTTCATTAGACATCTGCTTGATGATAGGATGTACCTGTACATATCTTTTTTTTAATGTTCTTTTTTTCATGGTTTTTTTTTATTTTTGAGAGAGAGAGAGAGAGAGAGAGAGAGAGAGAGAGAAAGAGAGCACAAGCCAAGGAAGGGCAGAGAGTTAGGGGGACAGAGGATCCAAAGCGGGCTCTGTGTTGATAGCAGAGAGCCCGATGCAGGGCTTGAACTCATGAACTATGAGATCATGACCTGAGCTGAAGTCAGATGCTTAACCGACTGAGCCACCTAAGTGCCCCTACCTGTAGATGTCTTAAATCTACACATACATTTTGGTAATAAATTATGCCTTTATGTCTTTATCAACACTTCTAAAGGACACAAACATCAGAACAGTATCACTTATACATACAAGAGATTAAATTAGCAGGCATTGCCCACATTGTAAATGCCACAAACAATTCTAATATGAGTTTACTCACAAGTAGAAGGAATGGAAAACATGAACTGAGCACCTAATATATGCCAGAGATTATTCTAAATTTACAGCGTTGTACCAGGAACTACTCTAGACAACATGACTCATATATAGGGGAAAAAAGCTTATATTGAGCTCATATTATACACCACACACCGTTCAAATACAACCTTACTCATTTAGAGGGAAAGAAAAGCATTCAAGTGCCTAGTATGTCACAGATGCTTTTCTAGCATGAACTTCCTCATGAGGAGGTAAGAAATAAAATTATGAATTGAGCACCAGGTACAGGCCAGGTATACTCTAGTACATCACTCACACACCAATGGAAGAAAAAGAGCACACACTGAGTGCCTCATATATACCTGATAGTAATGAAACACACGCTGTACTCACACATGGTGGGAGAGGGAAATGAATGTTTTAAAAATTGATTATTTGGCAGGTGCTATTCTGAAACTACATGACTCAGACATAGCTAAGAAGACAGTAAGGCACTGATCACCAACTATTACCAGGCATTATTTTAGAACATTAGTCACACAGAGGTGGAAAGACACAAGCAGTCATTTAGTACCACATATAATCCAGATAATATTCTAGTCCAATCATCTATACACTTGGAAGAGGTAACAATGCATGGAACAGGTAGAATGTGCCCATCACCAGTCTAGTAACACATTACCAAAATAAAGAAAGATTATTTGGGGCTCTTGTTGTTCAGTTTTCCCATCATTGCAAAGAAAACAGCATCCACTTAAGTCCACTCTGGTCTGCATATGCGTGAACTGCAGATACTACAGAGCTTACATCTGAGTGTGAATCATAAGGACCCAAAGGCTTTAAATGAGTTTCCACCTCTTGTAACTCAGAAAATAATTTGCCACTCTTTGGGCCCACATTAAATATGGCCTTCTTTGAGGTATTTTGCTTGATAGAAGCTACCAGTATTTCCAAATGTAGAATATGCCTCCTCCAAAATTCAAACAACCTGACCAGGTGCAGGGCTTCCTGCTTGGTTCCAGATGTAGGCAATGAAAGCAGTTGATTTTTTAACTTATTACAGAATGTCACAGGTGGCCCCTGCCCAGTTTGTTCTGAAGAATCTCACCGTTTGGGTACACTGCTAGATCTTTGCTGGATTTATATACCAGCCTCTAAAGATCAGGTGTCATCATTGTTTTTAAGTCAGTCCTAGCTTACGTTTTAGTTTCTGGTATTATCATGATATGATCAATATAGTGTATTATTGCACTGGGGATATCAAATCCAAATCCTTTCCAGCCAAATTATGACAGTAAGCTGGAAATTTCAAATAACTCTATAATCAGATAGTAAATGTAACTTAGGATCCTTCCCACATTAAGACAAACTGTGGTTGACTTTTTTTAGAGATTGGTATTGGGAAAAAAGTATTTACAAGATCAGCCATTGAATACCAGTCTCCTTTAGTGTTTTTTGTTCTGTTTCATTTGGCACTGTTCAAACCATACCTGAGATTCCTAATGCCATAAGTGGAACTATGTTATTCAGTCCTTCATATTCTACTATCAGTCTCTATGGACCTTCTGCCTTTTTCATCAGTCACACAAAATTATTGTCCAGTGAGTATGTTGGAACCAGCAGTCCAGCTTGTAACGTGTCACTAATTAGAATGGTAATTTCCCCTTTTTCCACCAATTATTCTATACCACTTCAAAACAACAACCTATTTGGTTGTATGGAGTTCAGACAATTCTATAGGTTTCTATTGAGCATGTCTTGTTAATACTTGCGGGAGGGTGAACTTACATCCGTTCTGATCTATAATTCCAGGTAGGGGAAATGTTCTACAATGAGACATAATAGCCATCCCAATAATGCATGCAGGTATAAAAGACACAACTGCTTTATATAAAGTGTTCAAAAATTACAGTTTTCCTCCAAATTTTCAAAAAAAAAAAAAGGAACACTCTTGCACTGTTGGTGGGAACACAAACTGGTGCAGCCGCTCTGGAAAACAGTATGGAGGTTCCTCAAAAAGTTAAAAATAGAATTACCCTATGACCCAGTAATTACACCACTAAGTATTTATCCAAGAAATAGAAAAGCACTAATTCAAAGGGATACATGCACCCCTATGTTTATAGCAGCATTATTTAAAATAACCAAATTATGGAAGCAGCCCAAGTGTCTATAAATGGATGAATGGGTAAGGAAGATACAATATACATATACAATGGAATCTTATTCAGCCACAAAAAAAAATGAAATCTTGCCATTTGCAATGATGTGAATGGAGTTAGAGTGCATTATGCTAAGTAAAATAAGTCAGTCAGAGAAAGACAAATACATATGCTTTCACTCATATGTGGAATTTAAGAAACAAAACAAACAATCACAAGGAAAAAGACAAGCCAAGAAACAGCTCTTAACTATAGAGGACAAACCAATGGTTACCAGAGGGGAGGTGGGTAAAGGGATGGGTGAAATGGGTTATGAGGATTAAAGAGAGCACTTGCTGTCACGAGCACTAGGTGATGTATGGAGTTGTTGAATCACTCTATTGTATACCTAAAACTGATCTAACACAGTAGGTTAACTATAACTGAAATTAAAATAAAAATTGAAAATTAAAAAAAAATTTTTCTCCAAATGTTCTCCTTAATTTCATCAATCATATCATCTCCATATCTTCCCAATTGAACTAAGATCCCTGTTAGGACTTCACCAGCTGGTTTTGAAATCACAATGCACTGGGCTCTTACGCCAAGGAACCAGGACAAGTTTCTTTTCTACCCTCCATTATTTTATTCATATATGTATATGTGGCCTTGAGTCCCCAGGCAAGGGTCAGGCTAAGGGACCCTAGCACCTTCTTCAATCCTAATCTGATTAATCTGCTGGACCATCACCCCTGGCAATTCAAAGTCAGATTTCTTATTGTCATCTTTACTTTCTCAACTTTTTTATTCTTCCATGCTAAAGTAAATAGTTCAGATGTGTTTAGAGCCTTTAAATGTTGGGGGGCCAGCAGGAGTTCCCATTGGTGTACCAGTCCTCTGATTGTGTTTAGTGGTATATGTGTGAAGCAGTCTATTTAGCAGTGTCTCCTGTGTATGCTACCCTGTGTAGATATCTATGTGAGAGACACTTTTTTTTTAGGATTATCTTTGTAAACATCTTGTTCTCCAACAATGTCCTCAAATGTTTTTTTTTTAAATATATGAAATTTATTGTCAAATTGGTTTCCATACAACACCCAGTGCTCATCCCAAAAGGTGCCCTCCTCAATACCCATCACCCACCCTCCCTCCCTCCTACCCCCCATCAACCCTCAGTTTGTTCTCAGTTTTTAAGAGTGAGAAACACTTTTAATAGGTTCCTGGTGTGTCTTCTACTTTGTTAGGTGGTATATGAATTTGAAATTGTGTTTAGTGTGGCTAGGTATGTGTACCACATTGCTTAATAAGTTTTGTAAGACATTGCATTTGGTTGCTGCTATGCTACTATGATTAGTGGCTTATGTGTGTGATGTTCTCTTTACTGGTTCATGGTTTTTGTTCCTGTTTGTAGAGATACTGTGTTGGCTGTGGCTAGTATGTGGAAATTTGTGTTCATTGATAAATGTCTGAAACACTATATTTTGAAGTGCCTGGTGTGTGTGTGTGTGTGTGTGTGTGTGTGTAGAGTAGTCTACCTTTATCCACAGGGGATACGTTCCAAGACCCCTAGTGGGTGCCTGAAACTGTAGATACAACTGAACCCTATGTATGCTATGTTTTTCCTATACACACATACCTATGATGAAGTTTAATATGTAAATTAAGCACAGAAAGAGACTGACAAAAATAATTATTAATAAAATAGAACAGTTTTAACAATATACCGTAATAAAAGTTATGGGAATGCAGTCTCTCTCTCAAAACATGTTATTGTACTATCCTCACCTTCTTGTGATGATGTGAGATGATAAAATGCCTAGGTGATGAGATGAAGTGAGGCGAGTGATGTAGGCACTGTAAGAGAGCGGCAAGCTACTATTGACCTTTGGACCATATGTCAGAAGGAGAATCATTTCTTTTAGGCTGTGGTTGACTGCAATTAACTGAAGCCATGGAAAGCAAAACCGCAGATGAGTGCCAGGGATGGGAGTCAAACTGTACTCTGTTAGTGATATTTGGGTTATCTCTTCACTGTATTCTTTAGTGATATATGAGTGAAATGCTGTGCTTAGTCACGCCTAATGTATTTGCTGCTTTGTCAGCGATATACAAGTGAGATGCCGAGTTAAATAAATACAAGAGTGAGTGGTGCTATGATGAGTAATGTTATGTGAGACACTGTGTTTAGTGTTGCAGTGAGGTTGTGCTTATCCATTTGATGACATATGTCTGAACTTTTGGGCTCAGCGGTATACATGCTCCTGTGATAGTGATATGTGTCCAGCACGTGTGTGAGACCATCTATGCAGTGGTGCCTGGTGTAAGTGATATTCTCTTTGGAGAAATCGTGTTTGGCACCGTGTTTGGTTATATATGTGCGAGGTATTGCGTTTATTGGTGAACACACTACTATGTGTAGTGATATGCTTGTGCAGAACATTAGAGTGCCTATTTTTCTGCAACACGTTGTTTAGCGATATATTTGTGAGCTATTGTGTTAATAGCATTTGGTTTGTGTGCTAGTGTTTCAGTGATACATGCGTGAAACTATGTTTAGTAGTGCGTGGTGTATAAGCTACTATGTTCGACTATACAGAAGAAAAATACTGTGCAGATATGCCTGGTATTTGCTACCGTGTTCAGTGCCGTGTGTGAGCTACTATGTTTAATAGTGCCTGGCACGCTTGCTACTTTGTTCAGGGATGTATGTGGGAGACACTGTGCTTAAGGATTCCAAGTGTGTTTGCTCCGAGTTTAGCAATACTGTGTGAGATACAATATTTAGCAATGCCTGGCGCTTGCTGCTGCAAGTACTGAATCACGTGTGAGGATTTGGATTCAGCGGGGTGTGTGCTGGTATGTTCACTGATACATGTGTGAGACACTGTGTTTCATGCTGCTTGTGTATGTGCTACTCTGTTTAGTGTTCACTATGAGAGATTGTGCTTGGTGGTGTCCAGAATGTATACCACTATGTTAGTGATAAATGTGTGAGACACTGTTTCCAGGGAACATGTAGGTGTTTCAACGTGTTGAGAGATATTTCATAAAATACCTTATTCGGCAGTGCCCGGGTGTACCCGATCTACGAGTAAGACATTGTGTTAATGGCCTGGGGTGCCTTTATTTTTTTTTTTACTGTATTTAGGAATATATGTGTGTTACATTGCGTTTAATCGTGTGAGGTATGTGAGACTGCTCAATGATTTTATGTGTGAAACGCTTGCTTTGTGTTATGTGGGGTGTGATAATGCATTTCGTGGTGCGCGTGGTAGGAATTTTGATTAGTAGTGTGTATGTGGGACACCAGGATTAGAGGTATGTGGTGTACATGACGACGTATTTAGTGATATGTGTTTGAAAGAATGTTGCTTTATATTTTACGAGTCAATTTGCTTAGAGTTACGTGGCGATTTTTGGTACTCTATTCATTAACGTAAGTATAAAACAGTATTTAGTAAGCGGTTGTGTGCTCCTGATTAATGATACATTTGTGAGAAGCTCTGATTCATGTATGCCTCATTTCTACTTTGGTCAGTAACACATGTGTGAGACCCTCTGAGGGTGCCTGGTGAATTGGCTACTTTGCTTCGTAATAGATACGTGAGACGCTATTTTTAAATGATGCCAGGCGGTATGTTACTTGGTGTGGAAATATTGTGCAACATTGTGAGGCACTGTGCCAAACAGTGTGTGATCACTACCCTGTTTAGTGATACATGTGTGGCCTTGAGGTGGCTGCTGTGTGTGTGCTAGTGTGTCTCATGAAGATATGTCAGGCACTGTGTTAGAAATGCCTGGGGGGTGTTCTATTCTGTTTAGTGATTATGTGTGAGACACCGTTTAGTGCCACCCATTTTGTGTGCTACTCGTGTTAATGATGTGAACATGAGGCACTATATTCATTGGAGTCTGGTGTGTGTGTCCCTACTCCATTCGATGCTATTTGCATGAAGCCCTGCATTTAGTTGTTGTGCTTAGTGTGTGTGCTACTGTGGGTTTTTTTTGTTTGTTTGTTTTTTAATTTTTTTTTAATTTTTTAATGTTTATTTATTTTTGAGAGAGAGAGACAGACAGACAGACAGACAGCATGAGCAGGGGAGGGGCAGAGAGAGAGACACAGAATTCAAAGCAAGCTCCAGGCTCTGTGCCTTCAGCACGGAGCCCGACATGGGGCTCAAACCCAAAAACTGCGAGATCATGATCTGAGCTGAAGTTGGACGCTTAACCGACTGAGCCACCCTGGTGCCCCTGTGTGCTCCTGTGTTTAATGTCACTTGTCAGAAGCTTGTATCTAGTGATGCCTGGCGTGTGCACCACTGTATTTAGTGATAGAAAGTTGAACACCATTTAGAGGTACAGGGCGTGTATGGTACGGCATTTAATGATATACATGTGTGACGCTGTGTTTAGTCGTGTATGGTGTTGAGTGATAGATGTGTGAAACGTGCTGTTTAGTAGTATGTGGTGAATGTACTGCTTTATCAGTGATACATGTGGAAACTGTTGAATAGCGTTAAATATATGAGTTACTTGCACATAGATAGATGTATGCACCGTTTAATTTAGCACTGGATGGTACTTAAACCTTTTTTAGAGACATAGATTAAAATCCTGTTTCCGACATATGTGTGTGTTACCGCATATGAAGTTGTGCATGTGAACAGCTCTGTTTAGCAGAATGTTATGTGTATGCTTCTTTATTGGTGATATATGTGGAAGAACTGTGTTTAACACTGTGTTTGGCAGTGTGTACATGTGTAATACAGCTGACCCTGAACAATGTGGGGATTAAGGGTGCCGACCCCTCCGCGGTCAAAAAACCCACATAGAAACTTTGGACTCCCCCCAAACTTCACTACTAATTCCCTGCAGTTGACTGGAAGCCTTACTGATAACATAACCAGTTAGCACATATTGTGTGTATTATATTTATTATCTGCTGTATCCTTACAATAAAGTAAGCTAGAGAAAAGAAAATGTTATCAAGAGAATCATAAGGAAGAGAAATACATTTATAGTACTTCACTGTATTTATTGAAAAAAAAAACCCGAATATAAGTGGACCATGTGGTTCAAACCTATGTTGTTTAAGGGTGAACTGTACTTCGTTTAGTGAGATAAGTTGAAATATGTTGAAACACTGTTTAATGGTGGCATGTGTATATAACTGCGTATAGTGATACATTTATGAAAGACGACATTTACCCATATTTGGTGCATATGCTACTTTGTTTTATATTAAATATGTAACACACTACATTTATTAGTACTCAGTGCATGTGTAACTGTGTATAGTCATATATGTGTAGAACACTGTGGTTAGCAATGAACGATACAGGTACTGGTTTGTGTAGCGATGCATGTTTGATATAATGTGTTTAAAAGTGTTAGGTGCATATTTTGCAAACCTCTGAACAGCACTGTGCCTCTCACACACATCACTAAACACATTATGGTGCCTCAGATACACACAGATAAGTAAAGACAGTATCTCACACATGGTTCACTAAAATTGTCACACGCATATCACTACCACAGTGACTGATACACACATCACTTTGCACTGTGCCTCGCACAAACATCAACAAACACATCATCCCACCCGACACACCACTAAGCACAGCGTCTCACACAGAAATCACTAAACACGATGCCTCAAACATACATCACGAAACACAGTGCCTCATGCACACACTATTGAACACATATCCTACACACACATACCCCAATCATACAACTGAAAGGAATGTTTCACACATACATAGCTAAACAGAGTACTTCACACAAACCTCAGTAAACACAGTATCTCAAACACACATCACTAAACACAAGGCCGCAGACGACACACACTAAACTTAATGTCTCTACACAGTTGTCTTCACAAAATCTACACACATTGCACACCAGTAAACTCAGAGATTCACATGCACACACATATATACACACACTACTTAGCACATCACCGCTTAAAACATTTTTACATCACATTGTGTGTGATAATAGCGATATCGCATACTCTCATAACTATGGTATCACACCAGGTATCATTAAAACTGTATCTCATACATGTTAATAGATACAGTGCTTCACTCACATGTCACCACACCAAGTGTCACACACACCACGCAAAGGTAAACACAGTGTCTCTCACATACTTTTCATGGTGACTCAAACTCATCACTGAAGAGATTAGCACACCCATTGAATATTATTAATTGCTGTGTCACACGCACATTATTAATATAATAGCTTACACACATCACTGAATACATCACACATTGTTAGCATCTCACAACTACTCACAACAAAAACACAACGACTCAAATGCAGTATGAAACACACTGTCGCATATATCACACACCAGTAAACATGGTGTCTCATGCGGTTATTATTATTTTTTGAGTGAGACAGAGGAAGAGCGTGAGTGGGGCAGGGGCAGAGAGAGAGGGAAAGGGAATCTCAAGCAGACTCTACACCCAGCATGAAGCCCGATAGGGGGCTCGATCTCATGACCACGAGGTCATGACCTGAGCCAAGATGGAGAGTCAGACACTGAACCCACTAAGCCCCCCAGGTACCCCTCATACAGTCATTAGCACAGTGTGTTGCATACACAGTAACGAATACAACATCACACACTATAAACAGCTGAACCCGCGTCTCAGAAATATCACTAACCCAGGAATCTATATACCACATACTGAACACGATGCCTCACATACACAGCACTAGCTCTGGCATCACACACACCAAATACAAGCAAACCCAGTGTTTCAGTATAAATCAGCAACTTTGGTAGCACTTGCTAATCCTTGTAGAAGGAAACAGCATGCGTGAAGCACCTAGGATACACCAGGCACTATCCCAATACAACATTACTCACTCAAGGGGAAAGGAAGTAAGTATGCACTCAGTTTCAGTACACGGCAGTCTAATTGCTCGTATATTTTTCTCACATTCATGGAAATAAATGAGCATGCATGAAATGCCTAATAAATTCTAGGTACAAAGTTACATGGAATTTTGGGGGGGAAATGAGTTTGCGTGGAGCGCTTAGTGTAGGCTACTTTCTATTCTCGTAAAAATTACGTATACATAGGGGAAGGCAGGAAGCATGCATGAGGCACTAATTACAGGCAGTCTTCTAGTTTAACATCATTTACACGTAAGGGAAGCAAACAAGGAAGGATTAAGCTCCTGGCATGCATTCCAAGCCCTGTTCTAGTACAGCATTACTCAGAAGTAAGGAAGCAAGCATGCTTTAATTGTCTAGTATATTCCGGGTGTTATCTAACATGGTGTTATTTAAATACAAGGGAAGGGAACTAGCATGCTTGAACATCTCATATATCATGGCCACTAGTCTAATACGTTACTCACTTACAGGCCAAAATAAACGAATACACGTACCAGTTCTTTTTATATTAAAACCTTGCAAACATACCTAGACAGAAACAAGGGCTTACTGGAAACCGAGTGCTTTCTAGATACCAAGGACTTTTCTAGTATACTGCTCCCATACAAGGAGGAAGAAAAGAGTCTACATGAAGCATCCAGTACATACCAGCAAATATTTCAGCATGACATTACTCACACATAGGAAGAAGAAAGATATAAGACACATTAATTGCCTGGTATGTGTCAGATACTATTCTATGACAAACTTACACATAAAGGAAGGAAATGGGCCTGCCTCCATAGCCTGGTATATGCCACTGCACTCTCACAGTGGTATTAACACACGAGGAAGGAAACGAGCATAAATTCAGAGCTTAGGATAGGCCATACCCTATTCTAGAGTAACATTACACATAATTAGGAGTAAGAAAACAAGATCACATTGAGCACCTAAAATACGTGAGGCATGATTCCATTATCATATTACTCACACACAGAGAGAAGGAAACAAGCATGAATTCATCATCCAATACATGGCTGGTGCTTTTTAGTACAATCTTATTTCCACAGAGAGGAAGAAAACTTCATGCAGGAAGCAGCTAGTATATGCCAGGCACTATCCCAGTATGCCATTCCTCATGTATAAAGGGAACGAACATTCAAGGAGTATATGCCTGGTGCTGTTTTAACACAATATAACTCATATATTGGAGAATGAAAAAAGCATGAAAGAATGCCAAATTGTGCCAGACCCTATTCCAGGAAAATATTGTCCTCATATAAGGGAAAGAAGGGAGCATGGATTTAATAACAAGTGCATGTCAGGTACTGTTATAATTCATTATTACTTACATACAAAGAGAAGGAAAAATAATGCATTAAGTGCTTTGTGTATACAAGGTCCAGTTTTAGTATAAACTTAGTTATAGATGGGGGAAGGAAATAAAGCTGCATGAAGCACCTAATATATGCCAGACAATGTTCTAGTAAAACATTACTTGCACACAGGGAGAAAGAAATTAGCATGCATGAAATGCCTACTATATGCCAAGTCTTAATCTAGGAAAACATTACTCACATATACTAGAAAGAAAAAAAAATATTAAGCATTTCATATGTGCCAGGCACTAGTCTAATGCAATGTCACACACAGGTGGAAGAAACAAGCATTACCATCTAATAAATGCAGGGAACCATCCCAATACAACAGCACTCACATACAGGGGAGGGAAACGAGTCACCTATATACGCAAGATGCAATTCTCACGCAGACTTACTGAAACGAGAAAGAAATGAGCATGACTGGCACACCTGGTTCTACCAGCAGAAGCTGAATACAATGCTACCTACTATTAGAGGGAAAGTAGCAAGCATGCACTAAGTGTCTCCTTGGTGCCAGCCAGGAATCTAGCACCACTTCACTCGGGACAAAGGACACAAGAATGCATTGAGTGCCAAAAATGTATCAGGCACTAATCTAATACAATACTACTCACACACACAGGGAAGGAAACAATATTGCATAGAGTGCCTCAAATGTGCCAGATACGACATTACTCACAATAGATTAAAAGAAGCAACCGTCCATATGTACCTTTTACAAGGCATATAGTGTCCTGGCACGTAGTTGTTCACATAGAGGGGAAAGGAACAGTCATCAATGAGCACGTTGTATATGCTTGACACTGCGTTAGTACAACGTAACACACACTGGGAAAAGAAAGTAAGCGTATGTTAATTACCTAATACATGCCAGCTAATAATCTAGTCAGATAATACTCTAACAAAGGACAAAAACAAAACAAAAGAAGCATTTACAGAGCATAAGGTATAAATCAGGTACTATTTTAGTAAAGCACTACTCACACATAGGAAAAAGTAAGCATGCATCTATTAAATGCTTAGCTCTATACTAATACAGTGTCATTCGTATATGAAATAAACACGCATTAACTGCCAAGTGTATGCCAGAAAATATTCAAATACAACTTCACTTAGAAATTAATGGAAGCATACAACTGTATGTTGAATGCCTAATGTTTGCCAGGCCCTATTCTAGAACAACCTACCTCGCACGTAGAAAAAGGAAAGGGGGCGCCTGGGTGGCGCAGTCGGTTGAGCGTCCGACTTCAGCCAGGTCACGATCTCGCGGTCTGTGAGTTCGAGCCCCTCGTCAGGCTCTGGGCTGATGGCTCGGAGCCTGGAGCCTGTTTCCCATTCTGTGTCTCCCTCTCTCTCTGCCCCTCCCCCGTTCATGCTCTGTCTCTCTCTGTCCCAAAAGTAAATAAACGTTGAAAAAAAATTTTTTTTAAAAAGAAAAAGGAAAGGAGCATGCCTCACACACTTAGTATTACCAGACACCAGTCTAGGACGTTACTCAAACATAAAAGAAGTAAACAAGGATACAGTGAGCATCTAGTAGAGGCCAGTAAGTATTATATCACAACTTTACTCACAAAGAAGAGGAAAGAATACATTGAGTATTGAGTATACGTCAGGCACTTTACCAACTTCACACATAGGAACAGGGAGCAAGATACATTGATGCCCTACTATACACCAGGTACTTTCATAGTGCAACATTACTCACACATAGTGGAAGGAAACAAAACCACACGGGGCATTGAATATATGACAGACACTATTGTAGTACGTTACTTACACATATACTTACTTCCTTTCTCCATATGACAGTAAAATTGTCACAGTAGCATAGTACCTGAAAATACATTCTGGTACTACATGACTCACACATAGTAGGAGTGATGCAGTCATGCACTGATCCTCTTGCATGAGACAGATATCGTTCTAGTATGATATAAGTTGTATATAGAAGGAAGACAAACTGTGTTCATTGTGTTCCTAATGTATGCTAGGTTCTATTCTATTCTATTCTATTCTATTCTAACATTGTCCACACATGAGTGAAGGAATAAAATCATGAGTTGATCGTATAAAGTCATCCAGGGAATATCTAGCACAATATTATTCATAGATAGTGAAAGAAAACAAGCTTGCATAGTTTACGTAGTATAGGCCAGGAATTATTCGAGAATAGCATTGCTCACACAGACTGGAATTAAGTAAGCATGCATTGAGTCCTAGTATATGCAAGGTGCTATTAATTATAAACTTACTCATATGTCGCTGAATGAAATAAGCATGCAATAGGCACCTAGTAAATGCTAGATCCTATTATATACAACACTACACACACATAAGCAAAGGAAACAAGGATGTATAGCAACTACTACATGACAGCACTATTCTAATACAACATTATTCACACACAAGTGACAGAAAACAAGTATAACTGAGCAACTAGCTTATGCCAGGTACAATTCTGGTGCTACGTTCCCCCACATAAAGAGAAAAACATATAAACAGGCACGGAGCACTTAATATATGTCAGATATTATTGCAGTAAAATATTGCTCACACATCATGTGAAAGAACAAAACATGCATTGAGCCAGCAGCATGTGCAAGGTTGTTTTTAATTACAACATTACTCATACATATGGGGAGGCAAGCATTCATGCAATTAGTGTCCATTATATGCTGGACACTATTCGGATACATTATCACGCTCACATTGGGAAATACTATGAGCATACATTAAGTGCAAATCATATGCCAGGCACTATTTTAGCACAACATAACACACGTTGGAAAAAAGAAAGCACATATGCATCAATTGACTGTTGTGTGCCAGGAGTTATTCTAGTCAAATGGTATTCTAGCTTGAGTAGAATGGAATAAACATGCACGAAGGACCTTGTATATACCAGGTAATATTCTAGTAAAATCACTACTCACACGTGAGTAAAGGCAGCCTTCATCAAGTGCCTGGTATATGCCACATACTACGCTAGTGCAACATTACTCTCAAGTAGGTAAGAAAGGGAACATGCATGGAATACCTAATATATGCTAGATGATTTTTACTGCGTCATTGCCTCACCTGCGGGAAGGAATCAAGTATTCCTGGAGCACAAAGTATTACTTAGCACTCTTCTACTACAACATCACTAACACATAGGACAGAAGAGAAATGATGCACTAAATTGCTAGTAATTCCAAGTACTATTCAAGCAAAACTGTACATATGGGGGTGGGGGGGATTACCAATGATAGAGCCCTTAGTATACACCTGACCCTGATCTACTACAGCCTTATTCAAACATAGAGAAGGCAAATACAGAGGAAACTCTGTGTTTAAGGAGTGTGGTTCCAGGGCCACCTGGGTGGCTCAGTCGTTTGAGTGTCCTACGCTTGATTTTGGCTCAGGTCATGATCCCAAGTTCAGGTCATGATGCCAGGGTCATGGGATGGAGAGCCACATTGAGCTTTACACCGAGCATGGACCCTGATTAAGATTCTCTCTCTTGGCTGGCTCTCTCTCCCTCTCTCTCTCCCTCTCTAAAATAAAAATAAAGGAAAGAAAAAAAAGAAGTATGATTCTAACACAACATTGTTCACATTTGTGGGAAAAAATGAGCTTGCATGAAGCACCAGGTGTAGACCAGGCAATCAATATTCTTGTGTATCGTTACTCACACATATATGGAAGGAAGGTAGCATATATTAGGCCTTTAGCATATTTCATATATACATATATATTGTCCTTTTGTAATTCAAGTTTACTCTTATATAAATGGAAGGAAATATGCATGCATTGAGCTTCTAATATGTGCCTATTACTATTTTACTATGTTACACTGATGGGGAGGGGTTGAGCATGCATAGAGTATGCAGTATATCTCAAGTACTATTCTAGGACAATCATACTTAAGCATAGCAACAAGAAATGAGCTTTCATGGAGTATCTAGTGTGTATTAGGTTCTATTTTAGAAAACATCACTCACTCATAGGGGAAGAAAGTAAGATTGAATTGAGCACTGAGTATATGTCAGGAATAATTCCGAGACAACTTGACCCACTAACAGGGAGAAGGAACCAGCATACACGAGCATCCATGCCAGCTGCTTTTCCACTAACAATGAAGTCACATGTAGAGGGGAAGGAAGCATAAATGCATTTATTGCCCTAGATATGTCACATACTCTTCTGGGGCATTCTTACACACGTTTAGGGGAAAGGAAACCTGCATGGATTAAACTGCATATGGCACATTCTAGTCTAGTACAACTTGAGTCCCACATAGTGGGGAGAAAACAAACATGCACTGTGGACTTAATATATGGCATGTAACCTTACTCACACAGATGAGAAGAAAATAAGCATGATGAAGCAACTAGTGTGTGCCAGGCATTCTTCTAAGCATGACGAAGCAACTAGTGTGTGCCAGTGCATTTCTCACGTGAAGGATGAACAAACAAGCATGCATCAAGAACTTCGTACGTGCCACAGGTGTTATTCCTGCAACATTACTTACACAGTGGGAAGGAAATGATCATGCACTGAACCACCAGAATATTCAGGGTCTATTCCAGTAGTTCTAGTACTTTATTCACACATAGGGGTAGGTAACATGCCTGCAATGATATTTATCAGACACTACTCGAGTTAATGTTTACTTCCACATTGGGAAAGAAAACGAATATGTATTAAGTGCCAAGTGTATGCCAGGTACTTTTCTAGCACATCACCCACAAATCAACGGAATGATGCCTGTATTACTAAGTGCCTAATATTTGTCGGATACTATTCTAGTACAATTTACTCAGTCAGGAGAAGAAAGCAGGCATGCAAGGAGCATCTGGTATTGCCAAGCACTGTTTTAATACAACATAAACCACAATTAGGAAAAAGGGAGCATACATTCATTAAATGCCCGTGCATGCCAGGCAAGATTCTTAGTACAATCTTACTCTTACATAGAATGAAGAATGCATTCATACATTTCACACTTAGGTTAAACCAAGCCAAGCACTGAGCTCCAAATATGTGCCACACACTAATCTAGAATGGCATTTCTCACTCACTGGGAGAAGAGAGCACGCATTCATTAGCATCTAATTTATAATTGATTCGACTCAAGCACAACACACCCACACACAAAGGAAGGAGACAAACCTGCATGGAGCACCTAGTATAGGCCAAATTATATGCTAGACTAACTTTACTGACACATTCTTAAGTAAGCATGCATTGAGCACCTAGTATATGCCAACACTATTCTAATAATTGCCCTATTCTAATTCTAATCTTGCCCACACATCAGAGAAAGACATGATTTTTTGAGTGCTTGTGTTGGTTGGTAACCTCTGGAGCTTCCCAGGTGAAATTTAAAACTGGTCCTGTATGTGGAGGACAAGAGAAAGCTAAGAAAGATGCAGGCCACCCCACATTGGTAGGTGTCAGTTCCAATAAGCAAGCCTCCAAGGCTTGTCTTAGGTGGCTGCAAAATGAGTAGATCTCCACATCTATCTGTAGGAATCTGAAAAGTTTATACAGAAGTCTTAACAAGTTCAGTCACATATCCGTCCAGATTACAAATCATTCTCTCAAGGCTCATCCTTGAAATGGCTCCAGCTGGGGAATTATGGGTAGAATGTATGATCCAAGAACAAGGGAGTGGATGAGGAGCCTCTGATTACCTGGGTCCAGCTTGCGGGTCAACCAGCAGTCACATCTTCTTGATGACACTCCAACCCTCATGACTGGCTCTTGTAATCTTGTATGCCCGCCTGTCCCACAATGTGTTGTTAGTAATGAGCAAGGGGTTTCATTAGTGTGGAGGTGGCTCATTTGGCTGCTATCTGGCCACAGTGGAGACAGATGCCACAGCAATAATGTAAGAAAAGTAAGCAAAAACACAGATTAAGATAGTGATTCCTAAAATAATTTTTTTAACAAGAGTTTCGTGATCTAAACTATTGATTTATTAAGTCACCTGGAATGGGGGTTGAATCACTCAGGGCATTCACTTTTGTTATCATGTGATTTAATAAAGATGTTACATTAGCAGATTCATAGGTATGAAGACACAACATTCTACTTGGATAATGGCACAGGTGCCTCCCTGGGAAGCAGTAATAATGTCCAAGGCCATCCTGTTGTGGAGACATTTTTTCTCACTAGAGACATTTCACTGTTCAGCCTGTGTTAAGACAGGCTTTATTAGCTATCATTTAAGGATTGTTGAGTGAATTTAGTATGGGCTTCTATGTGTGCTATAATGTTCTCATAGACCCTATGAAAGCCAAAGGAGGGAACAAAGACAGCATCTAAATGATCATACCAGTGGAAAACAGAATGTGCCCATCTGGACTCAAGGAGAGGGAAGTTGGCAGCTTTAGGAACTTGGCTTGCTTGTGCATATCATACATGTTGGTCAGGGGAGGCAGTATTGTCAGGCATGAAGAGATGGACTGGGGGTAGGATATTCCAGAACAAGACCCCTACCTTCTCCCCTCTTTCAGTGGTGCATGTTCCATTCAGGTATGGTGTGTTTCAGTAGGTCCAGCTTATAGCAGGACAGTGGGGTCCTAATGGAGATTGGAACCGAATCCTATCTGCCTGCAATTCTAATGAACAGTGAAAACTACCAACCCAGTATTTTTCACAGATAAAACACATTTTTCTCTATTTTTTCTTATTTCACATGCTAAAACTGCATGCACTCTTTTGTCTGCTAGCCCTTTTGAATACATCAAAAGCCTGTGATTTTTAAGTGACTTCTGTGTTTTCAACCCTGGTGTTCAGTTGTGATTTAACCATGTTTCTGAATTAATTTAAATCCTCAGTGTTTACAATGAACTCCCTCGTTAGCTTCTCTTTTCCTCTACTTTTCCTGCTCTGATTTTTAGCTACTCTGTTTCTTTGTGTTGTAAATATTCTTGAAATATATATAATATAATATGGTTGAGTTTTGGTTGACTTCTCCTATACTCATCATCTTGAGTAATATTACCGATTTCTTTACCTTTCCTTTTCTTGTCTCTGACACATCTGTTTCCTGTGAAGCTGGCCAGCAGGCTATGGCACCTTTGTTTAGCAGAAGCTAGATTCTCTCAACTATTTTCTTCTGGACTATTTGCCTTTGTTTTATTTTCTGTTCATTCTTATGACCATCTTATGACTATCTTTTCCATTTTTCCTATCTATTCTTAGAAGCCTAGTTGACTGTATCATTTTTTTTATTGTATGTGGGGACCTAATAACAGCAGTTATTTCAACACATCATTAGGCTGCTTATCATAAACCAGGCAAATTCCTTTAAATGGATCTGATCCAGTGGAACAGGATAAGGCCTGGTTATGACTGGTTTTACCCAGCCAGAAGCAGTGTAATCTAAATAAAAAGAAATCAGAACAGATCAAAAAGCTTTAAGCTCATCATGAAGTTTCAAAAACATTTTGAACCAAAGAAAACTTTTTTTTTATGTGGTTCACTTGATTCAGGAGGTTTTAATAGGTTTAACTTGGCCTGGATGAGACCAAATTAATTTAAAAGAATGGGAACAACTTAAAGTAAACAAGAATTGGTTTAAATTAGTCAAAACCTGGGGCACCTGGGTGGCTCAGTTGGTTAAGCGTCCGACTTTGGCTCAGGTCATGATCTTGCAGTTTGTGAGTTTGAGCCCCTCATCAGGCTCTGTGCTGGCAGCTCAGAGCCTGGAGCCTGCTTCATATTCTGTGTCTCCCTCTCTCCCTGCCCCTCCCCTGCTCATGCTGTCTCTCTCTATCAAAAATAAATAAATGTATAAAAAAATTAGTCAAAACCTATGTAAACATACCAAGCCGTTATTTTAAAGTTCATGGGCATTTGTGCATGACGAACCCAAACGACTGGAACCAATTTAAACTTCTGACAGAAGCCTAACTTTACACTAGAACCATCATTAACTAAATTCATGTTTGTTGGGTTCATTTTTGCTCGAATAAATTAACTAAAACTGATTTGAATCTGGCAGAACAGGTCACAAAGTTTTCTTTACAGGGGCGCCTGGGTGGCGCAGTCGGTTAAGCGTCCGACTTCAGCCAGGTCACGATCTCGCGGTCCGTGAGTTCGAGCCCCGCATCGGGCTCTGGGCTGATGGCTCAGAGCCTGGAGCCTGTTTCCGATTCTGTGTCTCCCTCTCTCTCTCTGCCCCTCCCCCGTTCATGCTCTGTCTCTCTCTGTCCCAAAAATAAATAAACGTTAAAAAAAAATTAAAAAAAAAAAAAGTTTTCTTTACAAAATTCTTCTAAACTTTTTGCTCCTCTATGCCTGGTGTATTTCTCAAAAGTAAATCCAATTTCTGGGTTGATCTTGAGGTCTTGACCTCAGAAATCTGAATTACAGCAAAGATTTCTTGGTTTCATCCCAAATGAATTCATTTGTCCTGACCTCAAAGTTGCAATCTCTAAAGTTGATCTCATTTCCTTCAATGTGAATCTTTCTGCCCTTTAAGGGGAAGATGCTGAGGCAGGCAGTTGACGATTACTGAAGAATAGCTAGGAAGAAAGTGCCGGAATAATCACTTTACATACATTATCTCATTCCATCCCTTCAAGAACTTTATGAAGTGTCTGAAATGCTGCCTTGGTTTCCAAGAAAAGAATCATTTCTAAAAGATACACGTTGGAATTACTTTAAACTTTCTTTGGAAGCCACTTTACTCAGTCAAGTATACAACCCCAAAAGAACTTCTGTCATTCCAGTGTTCTGGGAGTGCAGTTCTGTAGATGCATGGTCATAGAAATCACTCTGTAATGTGTGATTATTTATGTAGGACTCTGGGCCACCCTGGCTGTCCTTCCTGCCTACCTTCATGCAGGGGACACACCTGTTCATATAGCTGTACTAACAGGGTATGTGACAGAGGAAAATGCCCAACCTGAACTTTTTAAAAATAGTTTAATTTGAGCTCCAAAGTAATGCTATTCTTTTTGAGAATCACTTTGATCTATGTTTCCATGCCTCTGTAGGGATATTTTTCTTCCTTTACCATTAGAAGTACTGTCATGAGTATTGGCCCACCCTGCATAGTCTCCCAATGTTGCAAAACTCCTTCTCTCTTGTCAAGTTTTACTTCTTCTCTTTTCTTTCTTTCTTTCTTTCTTTCTTTCTTTCTTTCTTTCTTTTGTAGGTCAAATTCCCTTGTTCTTAACCAATCCTTGTAGATTCTTTAATGAGAAAGCAATACAATATGGTCTCATGGTTAAAAATGTTTACTTTGGAGCCAAGCAGACTGGACTTATGTTCCGGTTGTATTATTTAACACCTGTGTGGCCTGGATGGCACATTTAACTTGTCCAAACTTCATTTTATTTATCTGTAAATTAGGTTAATTACAGAACCTTCTCTTAAGTGGCTGCGAGATGTCAATGAAGATCTCCACGTAAAGTGCTTGGCCTTGCACAAAATAAGTGCCCAGTAAATATTGTACTACAACTATACAACAATGTTTACTTGTAACTATTACTGTCGTTGTTATGTACAAATTCATTCCTCAAATTTCAGAGTTAAGTGTTGTTTTACTCTTTTATTAATAAAGAAGCAGATTCAAACAAGTCCAGTAATTTACCAAAGGCCGCACAACACTGTGTGATGTCACAGAGATCAGTGCCTGCCTCAGAGTCATCTCAACCAATGCTACTTCCTGTTTTTACCATTGCATTTGCACCCACTGATACCCCAGGCCTTTTCATCTCTTCTTCCTTTCTTTCTCTTCTCCTTCACTTCTTACAGAAAACAAATGATGGGGTTACCTTGCTTGTACTATCCTCCTCCCAGTTTGTCCTAATTCCTAGTTGCCTTCTTGCCTCTCTTCCTCTTTTTTCCCCTAAAACCTCTGTCCACCTATAACTGATGGTAAAGACTCACTCCACTCCACCTGTTAAAGAGAGAAGTTAAATCCAGAGTTGGGATTCCTCAAATGATCTGTATCTCCAACTATGAAATTTTACCGTAATGATTTCTGTCCCCCTGCAGGTCTGGCATTACTCTAGTCTACACTGTATGCTACATTTGCATTTATTGGGCTACCCAGAAACTTCGCTGGAAAGCCCTCTCCCTTCCCTTCATTTGAAGTGGTCAGCTCTGTATATTCAGCATCTGCTGTAAACGAATCCCCTCTTACATTTTTCAGAGGGAGATGTGTTTTTGTTTGATGAAGACAATGGAAAGGAAAATAGAGATGCTGTACAGATAGAAGTAGAGTGTTCTGAAGTTTGAGACCATGAAGTTTCAGTCAACTAGGTAACAGCAATCATCTAGTCATTCAGTCAGGTAACATATATTGACCACTAGCTACATGTCAGATACACTAGTGGGAATAGAAGTCTGATTATACATACATATATATATTTGTGTGTGTGTGTGTGTATGTGTGTGTGTGTGTGTGTGTGTGTGTGTGTGTCCCAATTTACTATCCTGGAATATGAGAACAATTTCTTCTCGGATTGTTATCCATTAAAGTGCTTATAAATGTCTAACGTGGATGTGTAGGAATATATTCTCATGGCTCATTTTTCAATATCTTTAAACTATTCATTCAGTTAGGGGCCACTTCAAAAACACTGTGATATGGAGCAGTATGGACTCTGGTCCAGAATCCAGGAATCTACTGTCCATCTTTCTACTTCTCTCCTGCTGTGTGATTTCAGTGAGATGTACTCTCTGCATCTGAACCTTCTTGTCTTCCAAGTGGAGAGCACATGTCACAGAGGCTCTTGTTAGGCCAAACAGAAGAAATGGCAATAAACTGGGACAACCTCCAAAGCACAGAGGAACAAGTCAGCTATAGGCAACCTTGCTGCTCTAAAAGATCACTTGCTGGAAAGGGGCTATAACACAACCTTTAAAACCAATAGTTCAGCAGGATATTTGCCTACAACAAGTATTGGGTAAATGTCACTGCACGGTGCCAGGATGAAAGTTGTGGTTGAAGTACAAATGAGCGTCTGTGATAGATTTACTCAGAGTTGTTAGATAATGTCATTATTGGGAGTACATGACTGACAAGTTGCCTTGCTGACATGTCATATAACAGAAGTGTAGCCCAAGGGCCTGCCTTGTGCTTGTGATCTGACATGAAGAGATGATAGTTAAGCTCTAATTTTCAGGGTGTGATTTTAGTTGCCATGTTGAAAATATTTCTAAAGCTAGAAGATGAACAAGTGTCTTGTAGCAGACATAAAGTGCCCCTAGAAGGCTGAATAGCTGAAAATACTGTGAAGGGAAGAAATTTCCCTCTCCCTAAAAAAGAAAAAAAAAACCTTCCAGGGAGAGGAGCAGTTGGAGCTAGGAAAGATGAAGTCTTAATATGCCAAAAGCATTGGATTATGACCTATGTGCATATAGCAGGCACTGGCGAGACTTTCAGGAAGCTAGTCATGGGAAGTGGTTGAGAGAAAAGGAACCCATGGGTGGTTAACCTGAGGATCAAAGAGTCATCCCTTAGAGATAGCTGAATTCCTAATGACCTAGTCCAGCGTTTTGCAAACTGGTGTTTGATAGAACACTATTTCATAGGACCTAATGTAAGATTTTCAATTTTACAAATGTTCCAGATTCAAATAAATCTTAGAATTGTAAGTTAAACAAAATTAAACGAGTACATTTTTTCTCTAAAGAAGACAATGTTTTAATGTACTACCACACAATATGTTTCTTCAAGAGAGAAAAATTATTTTTCAAACATAATAATGAAAGGGCATCTATTAGCATCTCCCAGAACTTGCATTTTATGGACTAATGTTTGGGAGATGCTGATTTAGGTGATTGTTTATATTTGAACTGTGAAACTGGCAAGCAGATAAAGGCAAAGAAAAGCAAGAAGTCTTGGCCCCTGAGGATCCATACAGATAAGTGGAGACCAGCAGTGTAACTTCATTGCGTGGTCTATTCACACCAGGTCTCCAAGAGTAGAAAGAACAGATTAGAGAGAGACTGAGCCTCTGGAGGCAGTTTTCAAGTTCTATCCAGGGTTCTAGTCAAATGGGATTTAGGATAGAATTCCTAGTCTCCGGAGGAGACCATGAACTAGACGAAGATTCTAAGAAAGAGGACGAGAAGTATGCAGTGAGCCACCATATCAGAGAGAAGTCACACAACTCCCAATCTGCAGTGTCCTACCCAGCTTGAATATCTGGCCCACCAAATAGCAGATTTGTCCATAGAGGATTAAGTACATCTTCTCTACTAAATTGTAGGACACAAGTGATTAGCATGCATCCTGCCCTGTTTTTAATTAAGAAAATGGGGGAAATCTTTCTGTGCATATGTGCATTCATAGACAAAGCTATGAAAAGCTGGATGAGACCACCTAAGGAGAAATTAGGAAAGGGCTTACAACAGAAGTTCTTGGTGTGGCCTGGGTTGATGAGGTTCCATGATTTTTAAATGCCCACATTATGAATTAGAAAACGCATGCAGACCCCTTTGTTTGATCATGCATTTATCCAAAAGCCATTTGGAGCCATGATGATACTCACTGTGCTGAGGATCTGGTATTTGAAAATCAAAAAGAATAATTAATGTGTTTCCAGTTCCAAGCTGATAAGACCTGTCATCTGGAAATAATAAACTATAAAGCAAAGAATAGTAAGAAGCCAAAAAGGACAAATGTGTAGGATCCTGATGGTAAAGAGACTGATAATTTCTGCAATTTCAGAATCTAGTGTTAGTGTAAACTCTCTCAAAATAATAAATTTGTGCGAGTGTCTTCCCAAAGCAAAGATCTTCACTTTTATAGCCATCTAAAAAGAATATAAACCCTGCTGCTCTACAACATTACTCATGTGATTATTGACTAGATATAATGACCAAAGTCCCTAGTGTAAAACTATGGCAACTCATAGTCAGTGCATTGGAAACATTTTTTTAATGTTTATTCATTTTTTGAGAGAGACAGAGCATGAGTGGAGAGAGGGCAGAGGAAGAGGGAGACACAGAATCCAAAGCAGGCTTCAGGGTCTGAGCTGTCAGCACACAGCCCAGTGGAGGGCTCAAACTCATGAACCACGAGATCATGACCTGGCTGAAGTCAGACACTTAACAACTGAGCCACCCAGGCACCCCCGGAAACATTTTTTAATGACACACTGAGTTCTGAGCATTGGGGATGTAAGATGTTGTCTTTGACTTCAAGAAAGTTAGAGTTCAGGATGTCCACTCTCGCCACTGTTATTCAACATAGTATTGGAAGTCCTTGCCTCTGCAATCAGACAACACAAAGAAATAAAAGGCATCCAAATCAGCCAGGAGGAGGTCAAACTTTCACTCTTCGCAGATGATATGATACTCTATATGGAAAACCCAAAAGATTCCACCAAAAAACTGCTAGAACTGATTCATGAATTCAGCAAAGTTGCAGGATATAAAATCAATGCACAGAAATCAGTTGCATTCCTATACCCCAACAATGAAGTGACAGAAAGAGAAATCAAGGAATCGATCCCATTTACAACTGCACCAAAAACTATAAAATACCTAGGAATAAATCTAACCAAAGAGGGCAAAAGTCTATACACTGAAAACTATAGAAAGCTGATGAAAGAAATTGAAGAAGACACAAAAAAATGGAAAAAGATTCCATGCTCCTGGATAGGAAGAACAAATATTGTTAAAATGTTGATACTACACAAAACAATCTACATATTCAACATGATACCTATCAAAGTAACACCAGCATTCTTCACAGAGCTAGAACAAATTCTAAAATTTGTATGGAACCATAAAAGACCCCAAATAGCCAAAGCAATCTTGAGAAAGAAAACCAAAGCAGGAGGCATCACAATCCCAGACTTCAAGCTATACTACAAAGCTGTAATCATCAAGACAGTATGGTACTGGCACAAGAACAGACACTCTGATCAATGGAACAGAATAGAGAACCCAGAAATGGACCCACAAACATATAGGCAACTAATCTTTGACAAAGCAAGAAAGAATATACAATGGAATAAAGACAGTCTCTTCAGTAAGTGGTGCTGGAAAAACTGGACAGTGACATGCAGAAGAATGAACCTGGACCACTTTCTTACACCATACACAAAAATAAACTCAAAGTGGATGAAAGACCTCAATGTAAGACAGGAAGCCATCAAAATCCTCAAGGAGAAAGCAGGCAAAAACCTCTTTGATCTTGGCCTCAGCAACTTCTTATTCAACATGTCTCCAGAGGGAAGGGAAACAAAAGCAAAAATGAACTACTGGCACCTCATCAAAATAAAAAGCTTCTGCACAGCAAAGGAAACAATCAGCAAAACTAAAAGACAACCAATAGAATAGAAGATATTTGCAAATGACAAATATCAGACAAAGGGTTAGTATCCAAAATCTACACAGAACTTATCAAACTCAACACCCAAAAAACAAGTAATCCAGTAAAGATATGGGCAAAAGACATGAATAGACACTTCTCCAAAGAAGACATCCAGATGGCCAACCGACACATGAAAAAATGCTCAACATCACTCATCATCAAGGAAATACAAATCAAAACCACAATGAGATACCACCTTACACCTGTCAGAATGGCTAACATTAACAACTCAGGCAACAACAGATGTTGGCGAGGATGCAGAGAAAGAGGATCTGTTTTGCACTGTTGGTGGGAATGCAAGCTGGTGCAGCCACTCTGGAAAACAGTATGGAGGTTCCTCAAAAAATTAAAAATAGAACTACCCTATGACCCAGCAATTGCACTACTAAGCATTTATCCAAGGGATACAGGTGTGCTGTTTCAAAGGGACACATGCACCCCCATGTTTATAGCAGCACTATCAACAGTGCCCAAAGTATGGAAAGAGCCCAAATGTTCATCGATGGATGGCTGAATAAAGGAGATGTGGTATGTATATACAAAAGAGTATTACTCAGCAATCAAAAAGAATGAAATCTTGCCATGTGCAACCACGTGGATGGAACTGGAAGGTATTATGCTAAGCGAAATTAGTCAGAGAAAGACAAAAATCATGACTTCACTCATATGAGGACTTTAAGAGACAAAACAGATGAACATGAGGGAAGGGAAACAAAATAATACAAAAATAGGGAGGGGACAAAACAGAAGAGACTCATAAATATGGAGAACAAACTGAGGGTTGCTGGAGGGGTTGTGGGAGGGGGGATGGGCCAAATGGGTAAGGGGCATTAAGGAATCTACTGAAATCATTGCTTCACTATATACTAACTAATTTGGATGTAAATTTTAAAAAATAAAAAATAAAGTTAAATCAAAAAAAAGGAAAAAAAAGAAAGTTAGAGTTCAAGAAATTAAAAAGAACACTGTTTTGAGATACATGAAAAGATGCTCAACATCACTCATCATCAGGGAAATACAAATCAAAACTACAATGAGATCACCTCCCCCTGTCAGAATGGCTAAAATTAACAAAACAAGAAACAACAGGTGTTGGTGAGGTTGCGGAGAAAGGGGAACCCTCTTACACCATTGGTGGGAATGCAAACTGGTGCAGCCACATGGAGAACAGTATGGAAGTTCCTCAAAAAGTTAAAAATAGAACTACCCTGCAATCCAGCAATTGCACTACTAGGTATTCACCCAAAGTATACATAAATACAGATTCAAAGGGGTACATGCATCCCAATATTTATAGCAACACTATCAACAATAGCCAAATTATCAAGAGAACCCAAATGTCTCTTGCCTGATGAATGGCTAAAGAAGATGTGGTGTGTGTGTGTGTGTGTGTGTGTGTGTGTGTATACACACACAATGGAATGTTACTCAGCCATCAAAAAGAATGGAATCTTGCCATTTGCAATGACGTGGATGGAACTAGAGAGTATTATGCTAAGTGAAATAAGTCAGTCAGAGAAAGACAATACCATATGATTTCATTCATATGTAGAACTTAAGAAACAAAACAGATGAACTTGGGGAAGGGGAAAAGAGAGGCAAACCAGGAAACAGACTAACTATAGAGAACAAACTGAGGGTCGCGGGAGGGGGAATGGGTTATATGGGGGATGGATATTAAGGAAGGCATTTGTGATGAGCAGTGGTGCTGTATGTAAGTGATGCATCACTAAATTCTACACTTGAAACCAGTATTACACTGTATGTTTACCAACTGAAATTTAACTAAACAGTTGGAAAAAAAGCACTGTTTTAGGAAACAACAACAGAGCTATGCACATGAGACAGAACCAAGTGTTGTTACTTATGAGATTTACATAGTTCTGTGGTTGATTCACTGTAGACAGTGCCTTAACAGACAAATAGCTTTGGCAGTCTCCTACTCTAGTATTTGTGTAATTAGGATGCTTTCTCGAATTAATTATTAAATTGGTTGAATTATAAACTAATAATATTTGGTACACCTGGGTGGCTCAGTCAGTTAAGCATCCAACTTTGGCTCAGATCGTGATCTCACAGTTCACAAGTTTGATCTACGTGTCGGGCTCTGTGCTGACAGCTCAGAGCCTGGAGCCTGCTTCAGATTCTGTGTCTTCCTCTCTCCCTGCCCCTCCCCTGCTCATACTCTGTCTCTCTGTCTCCCTCAAAATTAAATAAAAATTTAAAATAAATTTTAAAAAAAACTAATAATGTTTACCTTATATTAATTGTTAATAACATTCATAACATTTACAAATCATTTACTAAGTGTCAGATATTGTGCTAAGTGCTTTATCTGCCTTATATTATTTAATTATAAAAAAACAAAAACAATATACCTCGAGTATTATTGTTATTTTCAGTTTATACATAGGGAAACAAAATAGAGAGGTTAAGTAACTTACCCAAAGTCACACAGCAGGGAAGTAGAAAAGCCAGGATTCGAATCGACGTATTATGGATCCTAATCCCAAGCTCCAAACCACTAAAGAGAATCATCCAGTATGCAACAGTGAGCCTCTGTTATCTAACTGCTAACTTTGTAGCGACTTGATTTGGCCTGATGGCATCGCTACTGGACAGAATCAAACAAAAACCTTTTTTCAACCGAAACCCCCAAATATTCTAATGTTTTTTTTTTAAATGCTAGGCTTCATTTCCAGGTAGGCATAGACTACATTAATCACATTTATCAGTAAGCTAAAGATGACACTAATTATCAAATGTAACAATAACAATGATTGTACACAGCCTTGCTCAGCCAAGATTCTGTAAAATAGCCAACTAACAAGTATGTCTCATTTGCTCAAAACTTTAGTTTTTATTCTGTTCCCTGCCTCCGGTCTTGGGCCTCTTGATCCTGTGGGTCAGTCTGAGGCTTGAATGAGGCCAGCCCTCACGACCCTCCTTGCCCTCATTTCCACTCTTTGTCTTCTGGCAGGGCTTTCATTCACAGCCTTGGAGAGTCTTAGCTGTGCCCTAGCAAAGCCCCTGGCAGAGGAAAAGCTTCCCAACCAAACACTCTTAAAAATGAAGACAGTGCCCTTTGGCGTGCCTCCACTGCTTCTCCTGTTGCGCTGTAAACAACAGAAAGCTTCACATTTTAGGACTTCAGGCATGACAGAATCTACAACAGGAGCCGAACGTACCAGTGATATATTTCCTGTGGTGTTTCAAAAACACAGTTTGGTTCTAAGTCTCACCCTTCGGTGGACGCTGCCTCTTGGTAGATGGGGTGGTGGCATTTACTGCTTCATAAAATCATAATGAGGATACATATCACACCTGATTGTCTCAAAGCAAGGAATTATCAGGGAAATAAAACGATCTCAGTTGAAATACTGGGGGAGTGAAGGGTGCTTGCTTCGATCCTCCATGAACAGATGCATTGCACAACTCCCACAGAATCATAAAAATATGCCCTGGCTCTGCTTGATTTGTCAGACTACTGGAGTTTCCAGATTCTCCCGTCCAGGAAAACGTTCACTATTAACATTCCAGCTTCTCTCATAGTGACAACACCCATGTGCACTGAGCATCAGAGTAAATAGCGGATTACCTTTAGCAAAACACCACCAGATTTTTCATAGTGCATTTTTGGCATTTCATGTGAAATCAGTGATTCCATCTGAATGTAGCCTTGAGATAAGAAAAATGAACAAGGTTGAGAACAGTTGATGCGAAACCTGGAGGAACCTTGTGACAGTGTCATTAATTTGTGCCTTTGAAAGAAGGTAAAGATAACTGGTTGAGAACTCTCTGGGTTATATCAAAAGATTGAGTAACAATTTCTAAGAAGGATTGTTTTGCCAGATTAAAAGAAAGTCACATATTTGAAAACTTCTACCAGGTTAGTATGTCATTTAGTCACTAGAAGAATCTCTCTCTGGCCCTCAACATTCTACATCTCAGGCTCCAACCGTCTTTCCTTTTGAGTGCCTTATTATTGTTCTTGACCTTCTACTTCTTAGGCTTTGAGACTATGTCAGGATCTACAAGCTATTTTTTTTAATGTTTATTTATTTTTGAGACAGAGTGTGAGTGGGGGAGGGGCAGAGAGAGAGGAAGACACAGAATCTGAAGCAGGCTCCAGGCTCTGAGCTGTCAGAGCCCGATCCAGGGCTCGAACCCATGAACCTCGAGATATGACCTGAGCCAAAGGTGGACGCTTAACCAACTGAACCACCCAGGTGCCCCTACAACCTATTTCTTAACAGCAGGGATATTCAATAATTATTTGTTTCAAAGTTGTTGAATCTTTACCACTGTCCTCAGACAACTTATGTCTTTACAGCTACTTGCCCACTGGGGGCTTCCAAGCTGGTTACTATAACTCTACCCTTCCTGTGATTTGCTTCATGTCTCCCAAATTCCACATTCCTGTTTCTCTATTTCTCAACTTCTTCCTGTTTCTCTAGACATGCTAAACCATTAAACGAGGCTATTAAACACTTTCATCACAACAAAACAGCAGCAGCCTGGTGGACCACAGGCTTCACCTTAGCCTCAACGTGACCCAGGACAAGGCCCCAGGTATGGCTCACAACAATGCTGCATGTGCCTGACCAGGCATGGACTTGATCCTTGAATCTTGGGTCCACTGCCCCTACCCCAGATTTTACACTGTATCCCTCAGATAGCATCTGACTGTTTCTTGTGTTCACCTCTAGCTGTAACTATGCATTCTGCATTTTGTTAAAACATCCCCAGTATGTTTTCTTTCCTTTTTTTTTTAGTATTTATTTATTTATTTATTTTTCAAATAGAACACAAGCAGGGGAAGAGCAGAGAGAGAGAGGGAAGCAGGCTCCAGTCTCTGAGCTGTCAGCACAGATGCGGGGCTCGAACCCACGAATCCTGAGATCATGACCTGAGCCAAAGGTGGACGCTTAACCAACTGAGCCACCCAGACACCCCTCCCCAGTATGTTTTCTAAACAGGTTGAGAGTGCCACGCATGCTTAGCAGATTTCCAGTGAGGAAAGAGGATGTTCTTTATTTGAAGTATACAATAATGTTCCTGAGTTTTCCTAAACCACCACCAACAACAACACTCGTTTTCCCCAGACAGAGGCTATGCAAATGAAGTACACAGAAGAGAAGAATACTGGGAGAATACATTATAATCATCAAGGTGAATTAGGTCAGGAAAGCCTACCTTGAAGAAACAAAGCTAAATGAAACAACAAAATAGGCTATGATCATTCTAATGAGACTTTGGTATTACCCATTTTCTCAAAGGTTGATAGAGTAAAAACTTTCTCCAAAAAAAAAAAAAAAAAGCCACTTTTTAAAAATTCTTTTGGAGCCAAACAGTCATTGTTAAACCTATCAGTGATAATTTGATTTATTTTATTTCTTCTCATTATGGCCTAGAAACATGCTACAAGTTATGAGTGTGAAGAATAATAGATGTGGTGACTTTTCCCTCCTGTGGAATAAGTGAACCGATGCATCGTCTGACTTTTGTGAAAATGTCCTTCAATGCAGTGCAAGCAGATCTTCCTCCTCCCCATAGTTGCTCACCATTCCTCATTTTGTCTTGGGTTATTTCAATCCTGTTATCCAACATCAGCATGCGGTAGTACTTCTATTAGTGAATAACACTCATCACAAACAGGGAAGTGATTTTGCTGTAAAGGATGACAAGCCTAGAAGCGGCAAGATGGCGGCTTAGGAGGACGCTGGGCTCACCGCGCGTCCTGCTGATCACTTAGATTCCACCTACACCTGCCTAAATAACCCAGAAAACCACCAGAGGATTAGCAGAACGGAGTCGCCGGAGCCAAACGCAGACGAGAGGCCCACGGAAGAGGGTAGGAAGGGCTGCGAGGTGGTGCGCGCTCCACAGACTGGTGGGAGGGAGCCGGGGCGGAGGGGCGGCTCGCCGGCCAAGCAGAGCCCCCGAGTCTGGCTGGCAAAAGCGGAGGGACCTGACGGACTGTGTTCCCACAGCAAGCGCGACTTAGCGTCTGGGAGGTCATAAGTTAACAGCTCTGCTCAGAAAGCGGGAAGGCTGGAGGACAAAGGGAGGGAGAGCTGCTGAGCCCCCTGACGACAGAGCTCAGGTTGGTGGGGAACAAAGGCGCTCGCCAGCGCGATCTCCCCCGCCCATCCCCCAGCCAAAATCCCAAAGAGAACCAGTTCCTGCCAGGGAACTTGCTCGCTCCGCGCAAACACCCAACTCTGTGCTTCTGCAGAGCCAAACCTCCGGCAGCGGATCTGACTCCCTCCCGCTGCCACAGGGCCCCTCCTGAAGTGGACCACCTAAGGAGAAGCGATCTAAGCCTGCCCCTCCTGCCCCCATGCACCTTGCCTACCCACCCCAGCTAATACACCAGATCCCCAGCATCACAAGCCTGGCAGTGTGCAAGTAGCCCAGACGGGCCACACCACCCCACAGTGAATCCCGCCCCTAGGAGAGGGGAAGAGAAGGCACACACCAGTCTGACTGTGGCCCCAGTGGTGGGCTGGGGGCAGACATCAGGACTGACTGCGGCCCCGCCCACCGACTCCAGTTATACACCACAGCACAGGGGAAGTGCCCTGCAGGCCCTCACCACACCAGGGACTATCCAAAATGACCAAGCGGAAGAATTCCCCTCAGAAGAATCTCCAGGAAATAACAACAGCTAATGAGCTGATCAAAAAGGATTTAAATAATATAACAGAAAGTGAATTTAGAATAATAGTCATAAAATTAATCGCTGGGCTTGAAAACAGTATACAGGACAGCAGAGAATCTCTTGCTACAGAGATCAAGGGACTAAGGAACAGTCATGAGGAGCTGAAAAACGCTTTAAACTAAATGCATAACAAAATGGAAACCACCACAGCTCAGCTTGAAGAGGCAGAGGAGAGAATAGGTGAACTAGAAGATAAAGTTATGGAAAAAGAGGAAGCTGAGAAAAAGAGAGAGAAAAAAATCCAGGAGTATGAGGGGAAAATAAGAGAACTAAGTGATACACTAAAAAGAAATAATATACGCATAATTGGTATCCCAGAGGAGGAAGAGAGAGGGAAAGGTGCTGAAGGGGTACTTGAAGAAATCATAGCTGAGAACTTCCCTGAACTGGGGAAGGAAAAAGGCATTGAAATCCAAGAGGCACAGAGAACTCCCTTCAGACGTAATTGAATTGATCTTCTGCACGACATATCATAGTGAAACTGGCAAAATACAAGGATAAAGAGAAAATTCTGAAAGCAGCAAGGGGGAAACGTGCCCTCACATATAAAGGGAGACCTATAAGACTCGTGACTGATCTCTCTTTTGAAACTTGGCAGGCCAGAAAGAATTGGCACGAGATTTTCAGGGTGCTAGACAGAAAAAATATGCAGCCGAGAATCCTTTATCCAGCAAGTCTGTCATTTAGAATAGAAGGAGAGATAAAGGTCTTCCCAAACAAACAAAAACTGAAGGAATTTGTCACCACTAAACCAGCCCTACAAGAGATCCTAAGGGGGACCCTGTGAGACAAAGTCCCTGAGACATCACTACAAGCATAAAACATACAGACATCACAATGACTCTAAACCCGTATCTTTCTATAATAACACTGAATGTAAATGGATTAAATGCGCCAACCAAAAGACATAGGGTATCAGAATGGAGAAAAAAACAAGACCCATCTATTTGCTGTCTACAAGAGACTCATTTTAGACCTGAGGACACCTTTAGATTGAGAGTGAGGGGATGGAGAACTATTTATCATGCGACTGGAAGCCAAAAGAAAGCTGGAGTAGCCATACTTATATCAGACAAACTAGACTTTAAATTAAAGGCTGTAACAAGAGATGAAGAAGGACATTATATAATAGTTACAGGGTCTATCCATCAGGAAGAGCTAACAATTATAAATGTCTATGCGCCGAATACCGGAGCCCCCAAATATATAAAACAATTACTCATAAACATAAGCAACCTTATTGATAAGAATATGGTAATTGCAGGGGACTTTAACACCCCACTTACAGAAATGGATAGATCATCTAGACACACGGTCAATAAAGAAACAAGGGCCCTGAATGAGACATTGGATCAGATGGACTTGACAGATATATTTAGAACTCTGCATCCCAAAGCAACAGAGTATACTTTCTTCTCGAGTGCACATGGAACATTCTCCAAGATAGATCATATACTGGGTCACAAAACAGCCCTTCATAAGTATACAAGAATTGAAATTATACCATGCCTACTTTCAGACCACAATGCTATGAAGCTTGAAATCAACCACAGAAAAAAGTCTGGAAAACCTCCAAAGGCATGGAGGTTAAAGAACACCCTACTAACGAATGAGTGGGTCAACCAGGCAATTAGAGAAGAAATTAAAAAATATATGGAAACAAACGAAAATGAAAATACAACAATCCAAACGCTTTGGGATGCAGCGAAGGCAGTCCTGAGAGGAAAATACATTGCAATCCAGGCCTATCTCAAGAAACAAGAAAAATCCCAAATACAAAATCTAACAGCACACCTAAAGGAACTAGAAGCAGAACAGCAAAGGCAGCCTAAACCCAGCAGAAGAAGAGAAATAATAAAGATCAGAGCAGAAATAAACAATATAGAATCTAAAAAAACTGTAGAGCAGATCAACGAAACCAAGAGTTGGTTTTTTGAAAAAATAAACAAAATTGACAAACCTCTAGCCAGGCTTCTCAAAAAGAAAAGGGAGATGACCCAAATAGATAAAATCATGAATGAAAATGGAATTATTACAACCAATCCCTCAGAGATACAAGCAATTATCAAGGAATACTATGAAAAATTATATGCCAACAAACTGGACAACCTGGAAGAAATGGACAAATTCCTGAACACCCACACTCTTCCAAAACTCAATCAGGAGGAAATAGAAAGCTTGAACAGACCCATAACCAGCGAAGAAATTGAATCGGTTATCAAAAATCTCCCAACAAATAAGAGTCCAGGACCAGATGGCTTCCCAGGGGAGTTCTACCAGACGTTTAAAGCAGAGATAATACCTATCCTTCTCAAGCTATTCCAAGAAATAGAAAGGGAAGGAAAACTTCCAGACTCATTCTATGAAGCCAGTATTACTTTGATTCCTAAACCAGACAGAGACCCAGTAAAAAAAGAGAACTACAGGCCAATATCCCTGATGAATATGGATGCAAAAATTCTCAACAAGATACTAGCAAATCGAATTCAACGGCATATAAAAAGAATTATTCACCATGATCAAGTGGGATTCATTCCTGGGATGCAGGGCTGGTTCAACATTCGCAAATCAATCAACGTGATACATCACATTAACAAAAAAAAAGAGAAGAACCATATGATCCTGTCAATCGATGCAGAAAAGGCCTTTGACAAAATCCAGCACCCTTTCTTAATAAAAACCCTTGAGAAAGTCGGGATAGAAGGAACATACTTAAAGATCATAAAAGCCATTTATGAAAAGCCCACAGCTAACATCATCCTCAACGGGGAAAAACTGAGAGCTTTTTCCCTGAGATCAGGAACACGACAAGGATGCCCACCCTCACTGCTGCTGTTTAACATAGTGCTGGAAGTTCTAGCATCAGCAGACAACAAAAGGAAATCAAAGGCATCAAAATTGGCAAAGATGAAGTCAAGCTTTCGCTTTTTGCAGATGACATGATATTATACATGGAAAATCCGATAGACTCCACCAAAAGTCTGCTAGAACTGATACAGGAATTCAGCAAAGTTGCAGGATACAAAATCAATGTACAGAAATCAGTTGCATTCTTATACACTAACAATGAAGCAACAGAAAGACAAATAAAGAAACTGATCCCATTCACAATTGCACCAAGAAGCATAAAATACCTAGGAATAAATTTAACCAAAGATGTAAAGGATCTGTATGCTGAAAACTATAGAAAGCTTATGAAGGAAATTGAAGAAGATTTAAAGAAATGGAAAGACATTCCCTGCTCATGGATTGGAAAAATAAATATTGTCAAAATGTCAATAGTAGCCAAAGCTATCTACACATTCAATGCAATCCCAATCAAAATTGCACCAACATTCTTCTCGAAACTAGAACAAGCAATCCTAAAATTCATATGGAACCACAAAAGGCCCCGAATAGCCAAAGGAATTTTGAAGAAGAAGACCAAAGCAGGAGGCATCACAATCCCAGACTTTAGCCTCTACTACAAAGCTGTCATCATCAAGACAGCATGGTATTGGCACAAAAACAGACACATAGACCAATGGAATAGAATAGAAACCCCAGAACTAGACCCACAAACGTATGGCCAACTCATCTTTGACAAAGCAGGAAAGAACATCCAATGGAAAAAAGACAGCCTCTTTAACAAATGGTGCTGGGAGAACTGGACAGCAACATGCAGAAGGTTGAAACTAGACCACTTTCTCACACCATTCACAAAAATAAACTCAAAATGGATAAAGGACCTAAATGTGAGACAGGAAACCATCAAAACCTTAGAGGAGAAAGCAGGAAAAGACCTCTCTGACCTCAGCTGTAGCAATCTCTTACTCGACACATCCCCAAAGGCAAGGGAATTAAAAGCAAAAGTGAATTCCTGGGACCTTATGAAGATAAAAAGCTTCTGCACAGCAAAGGAAACAACCAACAAAACTAAAAGGCAACCAACGGAATGGGAAAAGATATTCGCAAATGACATATCGGACAAAGGGCTAGTATCCAAAATCTATAAAGAGCTCACCAAACTCCACACCCGAAAAACAAATAACCCAGTGAAGAAATGGGCAGAAAACATGAATAGACACTTCTCTAAAGAAGACATCCGGATGGCCAACAGGCACATGAAAAGATGTTCAGCGTCGCTCCTTATCAGGGAAATAGAAATCAAAACCACACTCAGGTATCACCTCACGCCAGTCAGAGTGGCCAAAATGAACAAATCAGGAGACTATAGATGCTGGAGAGGATGTGGAGAAACGGGAACCCTCTTGCACTGTTGGTGGGAATGCAAATTGGTGCAGCCTCTCTGGAAAGCAGTGTGGAGGTTCCTCAGAAAATTAAAAATAGACCTACCCTATGACCCAGCAATAGCACTGCTAGGAATTTTTCCAAGGGATACAGGAGTACTGATGCATAGGGCCACTTGTACCCCAATGTTCATAGCAGTACTCTCAACAATAGCCAAATTATGGAAAGAGCCTAAATGTCCATCAACTGATGAATGGATAAAGAAATTGTGGTTTATATACACAATGGAATATTACGGGACAATGAGAAAAAATGAAATATGGCCTTTTGTAGCAACGTGGATGGAACTGGAGAGTGTGATGCTAAGTGAAATAAGCCATACAGAGAAAGACAGATACCATATGGTTTCACTCTTATGTGGATCCTGAGAAACTTAACAGGAACCCATGGGGGAGGGGAAGGAAAAAAAAAAAAAAGAGGTTAGAGTGGGAGAGAGCCAAAGCATAAGAGACTCTTAAAAACTGAGAACAAACTGAGGGTTGATGGAGGGTGGGAGGGAGGAGAGGGTGGGTGATGGGTATTGAGAAGGGCACCTTTTGGGATGAGCACTGGGTGTTGTATGGAAACCAATTTGTCAATAAATTTCATATAAAAAAATAAACTTAAAAAAAGAAAAAAAAAAGGATGACAAGCCTGAGGTGAGAAAAAAAAAAAAAAACAATTGAGTCTGGTTTACCTTAAAGCCCATGTTAGAGAATTCTAAAAAATAATACCTCAGGAAGAACGGGCATCACATCAGAAGACTGACAAAAATACTAGAGATGAAAGTAAGAATGTATTTAAAACACAGCAAGGTTTCCCCCAAAGATTCCCCAGCTCTTTCCTAACCGTTGAAAAAATAATAAAAGTACAGCTGTTTAAGCAGTTTAAATTGGTCAATTGTTTAATTGTAAGAGCTGAGGAAGTGAGGGTGCTTGCTGTCACCAGTGAGTGGCCCATGTGCCCCAGACGTGCAAGCTAGGCTCCAGGGTCCCTCACTGCTTCCCATATCACTCAGTTCCTGCCATAGTTACCAGTGTGAAGCACTGGTTATGCTGGCTATACTCTCTATTTCACAGGCTGCGCATGCGTGTGTGTGTACTGTCAATGTCCTCAAAATAATTTTACTTACTTTGAGAGAGAGAATCAATATTTTACATTACACACACACACACACACACACGCACACAAAAACATGTTTTATCGATAAGGCATTAAAAGTTATATTCTAACCAGTTATTAAATTCTGTTCCCACTTATCCCATTTCCATTTTTCAAATCCCTCCCCCACCTCGTTCTCCTTATTTTGTATGTAAATGGGGTAAGGGGAGGCATGCAGCCTGATGAATCTAGTTCCAGTGGTAGCATTCATCTTTTACGGGTGTTCTCTTAGGATAAAGTTGCTCTGAGATAAAGTGTTGTTAGTCTACATGGATTCTATAGTCATAAAACTGTCTGCTTTTACATGTTTTCTGATCTCTTTTTGAAGACTGCTCTGAGCACAGTGTAGTTACTCAATAAATACCTGTTAAATGTAAGCATTCATTGGGTTGACTGATTGGCATTTAAAAGGACAAACAGCCTTAGTATGCATGAAGTAGAAATTTTTCACCCTTTTTTGAGATTCAGAATTATGCCAGAGGACATGGATTTTTCAGGGCTCAAATGTTGCTTTGAAACTTGTGTCTTGAAGACATAGACTTAAGGAGACTTGCCCTTGTCTTCCCCTCACCCCCACCTCCCGCTTAGCCCACACGTGACTTGAAACAAAGTATTGTTTAGACTTCCAGACAGCTGAGCAGTGCCAACGTGGTCACCTTCTTGCTTTCTCAGCACCTGTTCCTCACAGGGCTGTGTTTGTAAAGGCAGTTTGGTGCCCTAGCCCTGCCTCCCTAGGCAGTGAGATACAGCACCATCCCCCGTGGTGCAGTAAAAAAGCATGAGAGAAGATGCTCTGGAAGGTGGTCCCTAACTTGGGTCTCTGACTGATAACTTGATAGAACAGAAGAGATAAAAGAACTAGAAATTGAGACAAGAATTCTTATTTTCAGTTTTTAATGTATTTTTCTATGTGACCTTAGCAATTCATTTCACTTCTATAAGCATCAGGTTTTTTTTTAATTTGTTACAAAGGAATAATAATGCATGTTTTACCTGCCATTAATATTATATTAAAAGATATATTTTAAAGTGCTTTAAAAAACTGAGTGTGCCAAGCAGCAGAAGAGCATTACTCCAGTGGGTTAGAGGGAGGGAAAGGGAGAATATTGGGAGAACAGACGTCTTTTAGGTTAACCTGATAGAGTAATTGTGGGTTAAGTATTTCCATACAAATCATAGTGACATTACACAGGATCATCTTTCAATTAATTATGGAACAGAGATTTAATCATGTTTTTATTTCACATAATATTTAGATTTTATGCTTTTTCTATAGAGGAATGTTTGGACAAGTGTGACAATGTTGTAAATGAGGATTCCATGTGGACTTAAAGTACGTGGGATATAATTCAAAATTATGCAAGCAATAAAATGTCCACCTAATAGGCCATTAAGCTACTAGTAAATGTCATACCATTTTCATTGGACTTAATACCACAAATTAAAAGCAAAACGTCTATTTTTAATATTTTGCCTTGCAAGGTCTTAGGGTAGAAAGTCTAGCACATTCAGTCCTGCCAGTATTACTTACATAAGCAATAGGTATGAAAGGAAGAAGATCTACAGGCCTTTGCACTCCAGCTGTTAATACCATACCCAGAATAGTCATTTTCCAATCGTGATCCATGGGAGCCCCAGGATTGTTGCTGAAGGCAGAGAGAGAAAATGATGGGGATAAAGTAGGTAAGATCAAAAGCCTCCTCCCCAACTCAGCTTCATCTAAAGCATTTCGACCATTTCACATTTTGTGTACAGAGCTTCTATGTAAAAGTACGTTGGAAACAAGAACTCATCAGCTTCTGAAGTTGGTTTTAATCAGTATTGTAGAGGAAAGAACCCTGGATGAGGAATTAGAGAAGCTTCATCTCATCTCTAAACTTGTGACCCTGGGCATGTCATTTATCCTCCCTGGGGCATGGGTCTTTGTATTTATAAAAACATGGAGATGGTGTTAAATGTGGCTAATTGTAAATTAATTAAAATGTTTGTGAAATATGAGTTCTTGTGGCCAATATTAGGATAAAGTATCAGAAAACTAAACCCGACTTCCTTGGCTCATTTTTTGAAGCTGGCTGAGGATCCCTCTTCCTCCCTCCCTGTACCACATTCATCTCTTTCGGAGGGGGCATCTCCGTCAGGCCAGACCTGCCTTTACTAGCCATGAAGAAATGCCAGTCCTACTGCTCAGGGATATGCCTGTCATATAAATGGCCGCCAGTAATCTAATCTTAAATAAATTTATCAATCGGCATCATAAAGCCATAAAAAGTATGTAAGTCTGTTTAAGTTGTCCCACATGTGAACACAAAGCAGAGTGGCTCTGTTGAAATGGTGGGGATACAAAGCAATAGAATGCTACCCCCGACCTGTCTTCTATCATATCTCCCCACCCTGAGGCACCTCTTGTAACATCAGGGCTCTGAGGAACCCTGTTTGAAAACCACTGCATAACCAAACCCCTTCAACCCTTTAAAACCACATGTTACAATTATTATTTTACTTTTTCATGATGTCTGACTAATTTTACTACAATAATCATGGAATTCAAAATTGGTCCTTTGGGAAAACACTTATCAAAATCTTCACTTTAAAGTAGGACCTGAAGTCCCTTTATACTTGCTAGGAACATGATCTGAGAATGTTTGCTTTGTGCCTTCTCTATATGTCCTTGTTCCTGTGGGAAGCAGGAACTAGAAACTAAGTTGAGTCTTGCTCTCTAACTTTCAAATAGGAAAATCATCCTGCCTTCAAGATTTATCACTAATGAGCACAACTAACTTTACTTCTTGGATGCAAGGTGGGGGAGGGGCGGGGGGTGGGGAACAACTGCTTTTAGGACATGAGAAGAATTCTCATTGATACGTTTATTATTTGACTCCTTACCACTCTCCTGCTGCAAGAAGTTCAAAAAGCCCATACAGCTTTAGCAAGAAATGCAGTTGAATTAGATACGCAAAAACCAAGCCTTCTCACGTTAACCATCAGAGACATGGATTTATCAGAGTGGTGCCAGGAGTGGGGGAGAAGGGAGTGGACAGCCAAATTGCAGAAGAACCTGCTCAGAAAACCTGAGGAGTCTGGTAAGGTCATTCATGGTCAAATGGAGGTGTAATGGGATTAATGCCCAAGAAATGAGGGGGGGAAAGAAGTTGTGGCAAGTTACAGGAATTCGCAATTCCAGGAAACCCAAAATGGCATAGGAGAGACCTGAATGATCTGGAGGTCCATTCTGAGACCTGGTGGGGATGGAGGTGGGGAAGAATTTTGAATGTGATATTGACTGGTTTTATGTTTTAGACAGGCTTTTCTCACATTGCTTAAGAGATGGTAACATCTGAAAACAGGGTAGGTTACTTTTAAAGAGACTAATTAAAGTGCTACAATTATGGGTGAGGAGAGAGCCTTTTATCATTCTCACTAGAACAATGTCTTGTGTCCAGAAAGATATGGGGTAAGTTCTTGGGAGTGGGCACCACCAACACAGTACCATCTGATCACAGCTACCCACTAATAGGTCCATCAGGGCCAGACACAGTTCCAAGCCACCGTCTTTGTCTTCACCCAGTAACCCTAGTCTCCATTAAGGCTCGAAGCTCTTCTCTGATCTCAAAGCCCCAGTGGCATGGTCTAATGACATGCCTAGTAGTAGTCCTAGTCTCAGGCTGCTCTATATTCATTCCAGTATTATACTGCTTCCTTAGTCCTCCTCACCCAAGCTCCTGGTTTCGATGGCTGTATGATTGAGGAACACTCAGGTATACTTATCTCTGATCAAGTAGTCTATGTAATGCTGGAATAGAGAGGAGCAAGGCATTTCCAGAAATCTTTTAGAAGAATTAAAGACATAATTTTTCCATTTGAGGATAATGGGCCTAATCACTAAACAGTCAGGGTTGTTATTTAGAGTCAAGTCCCTCTACGTCTTTCAACAGGGATCAGGAGAAAGAATATAGAAAACCAAGACTATCTAACTATCAAAGTCTAAGAATGCCTTAAAAAAACTTTTTTATTGTTTTTAAAAATGTCCTAAATGATTGTGCCTTTATCTGATCACTTAAAAAGCTATTTCTGGGGCGCCTGGGTGGCGCAGTCGGTTAAGCGTCCGACTTCAGCCAGGTCACGATCTCGCGGTCCGTGAGTTCGAGCCCCGCGTTGGGCTCTGGGCTGATGGCTCAGAGCCTGGAGCCTGTTTCCGATTCTGTGTCTCCCTCTCTCTCTCTGCCCCTCCCCCGTTCATGCTCTGTCTCTCTCTGTCCCAAAAATAAATAAATGTTGAAAAAAAAAATTAAAAAAAAAAAAAGCTATTTCTGCCTTTAGCCTCAGATTGCCATGAATTTTCCAAGTTTCCTACCTGAACACTGCAAAGTCTCTTATAACCCCCAAAACCTGTGATTCTTTATGTCACTGATCCAAGGTAGATAAGACCAAATATATGCTCATCACATCAATACCCAAAGCTCTGAATTGCTTTTTCTGTTTAGCATCCATTATACTGAGTATGAAATCCTCAAATTCCCTCCTCCGTCTCCCAGATTTTGTAAATCTCTGTATCTGCTTTCAAACAATGTCTCAACCTTGGCTGCATATTGGTATCACCTGAGAAGCCTCATGAACTACAGAGAGATTCTGATTTAATTGGGCTGGGTTGGAACTTGGGCCTTAGGACTTATTTTTGAAACTCCCCAGGTGATTCTAACGTGTAGCTCAAGTTGAGAGCCTTTCTAAAGCATTGGTTCTGTTGATGTGTGGTCTTATAAACTCAGGGATGTGGACCCAGCAATGTGTCTCTAAAAACTGTCTAGAGGATTTTAATGCATGCTTAAGATTCAGAACCACTGTTCTACTATGTAAATACTATGACTTTAGTTCTTACGGGGTGGTCCTCAGTCAGGAGCATCAGGATAAGGATCACCTGGAAATGAATTAGAAATGCAAATTCTTAGGTGCCACCCCCAGACCTACTGAGTCAGAAACTCTGAAAGTGGACCCAGGTACTTGTATTTAAACCAGCTCTCAAGTGGTTTGAGAATCACTCCTCTTTAAGAATAAGAACCAATAAAAACAAAGCTTTTGATATTCAGACATGGAAAGAAAAAGGAAAGAAAGGAAAAAGGAAGAAAGACAAGGATGGGAAGGTGGGTAAGCAGGCAGGGGCAGGTGGGAGTTTTTTGTTTTTGTCGTCTTATACTGAATGGTTTTAATCCTTATAATACAACCCTGTGGCATAAGTGATGTTCTTCTTTAAAGGAAAATGCTGAGGGGCAAAGGGAAGGTTGTCCATAGCCAAATCAAGCTTGACTCTAAGCTGGAATATACCCTTCACCAGACTGACATTGACCAGCTATAGACCCTAGAATGGCAACTCTCTGGCCCTGTTTTTTATGATTATTCTTGTCTTTATAAAGAAGTAAATCTGCAAAATGGAGATTCATCTGGAGGATGTTAATATACGAATAATAGTTTCTATCAGTGTTGACTGTGCACCAAGCACAATTCTAAGAACTTTTAATTTGTTAATTCACTTGTCTCTTACTACAGTGCTATGCCATAGGTGCCCTTATCTCTTTCCACACATATGGAAATTCAGAGTTTAAGTGCCCAAGGTCACAGCCCCTAGACAGGGGCACCTAGGTTTAAGGCAATCTAACTCCAGAGTCACACACTAAACCCTTACAACCAGTGGTCCTTGGCTGGGGCAATTTTTTGTCCCAGGCAATGCTTGGCTGTGTCTGGAGACATTTTTGGTTGCCACAAGTGAGGGAAGAATGCTAAAGGCAAGTAGTAGATAGAGGACAGGGATGCTGCTGTACATCCTACAATGTTCAAGACAGTCTCCCAAAGCAAGGAATTGTCTGATCCAAAGTGTCAGTAGTGCTGAAGCTGAGAAACTCCCCTTCCCTACCTCATCTCTCTCAAGTTCAGGAGAGGTCCCAAGGAGACACAATTGAATAAGCAAGTGGTAACTATTTAAATTCTTGCATTTTTCTCTTTTTAAGCATTCTCTTACTGGAGTATAGTTGACACACAATGTTATATTAGTTTCAGGTGTATAACATAGTCACTCAACTTCTCTATACATTATACTGTGGTCACCACAAGTGTAACTACCATCTGTCACTGCACAACAGTATTACAGTATCATTCCCTATGCTGTGCCTTTTATTATCATGACTTATTCATTCCCTAACTGGAAGCTTGTATCTCCCATTCCCCTTCACCCATTTTGCCCATCCTTCCACCCCCTCCCCTCTGGCAACCACCAACTTATTCTCTGTATTTATAAGTCTGATTCTGCTTTTTATTTATTTGCTTATTCATATGGGGTTCTTTAGGTTCTACATATGAGTGAAATCATATGGTTATTTGTCTTTCTCAGTCTGACTTATTTCACTTAGCGTAATATCCTCTAGGTCCATCCATGTTGTCACAAATGGCACAATCTGATCCTTTTTATATCTGTGTAATTCCTCTGTGTGTGTGTGTGTGTGTGTGTGTGTGTGTATACCACATCTTCCTTATCCATTCATCCATCGATGGACACTTAGGTTGCTTCCATATTGTAGCATTCCATATGCTGCAATAATCATAAAGGTGCATATATCTTTTTGAATTGGTACTTTCATTTTCCTTGGGTAAATAGCCAATAGTAGAATTATTGGATCATGTGCTATTTCTATTTTTAAGTTTTTGAGGAACCTGCATGCTGTTTTCCAAAGTGGCTGCACCAATTCATATTCCCACCAACAGGGCACAAGGGTTCCTTTTTCTCCATATCCTCGCAAATACTTGTTATTTCTTGTCTTTTTTATTTTAGCCATTCTGACAAGTACAAAGTGATATCTCATTGTGGTTTGGATTTGTGTTTCTGTGATGATTAGTGATGTTGCGCATCTTTTCATAAGGCAAGAGAAATAAAAGCAAAAATAAACTATTGGGGCCACATCAAAATAAAAAGCTTTGATACAGTTAAGGAAACCAACAGCAAAACAGAGAAGCAACCTACTGAATGGGAGAAGACATTTACAAATGATGTATTTGAAAGGGGGTTGATATCCAAAATATATAAAGAACTTATACAACTCAACACCAAAAAGAAAAATCTGATTTAAAAATGGGCAGAGGATTTAAACAGGCATTTTCAAAGAAGGTATGTTTCTCTTTTTAATCAGGTGTTTCCAAAATTTCCTGATGAAAAGAATGCCTTGTGACCACAACACAAGTCTAGAGTCTCTCTGGAACTGAACCCATCTGTTTCATGAGTCACTCAGGTCTGGAATCAGCAACCAACTTTATATGGAGAGTAAATACTGCATCTAGAGGTGTCATTAATGAGTCTGGAGTTCAGTAAGAAGAGAATACCAAATATTACAGCAACCCTGGGTAATTAAGCAGGTGAGCTACTAACTTATACTATATCAGAATTTTTATCTGGCCTTATCATTGTAATTAAGGAAACTAAATTAACCTCCAAACCTCTGCTCCTGAGTGTAATAGGAAGGCTTAGTTGAGTTAATTAAAATACAATCAGACTCTGGTGCTACAATAGTCCACTTATAGGTCTGGGTCCATGAAGGGAGAATTTTCTTAGGGCATAATGAAAGAAAGGAGGTCTCTGTGTGAGAGATTAGCTGCTACTTGATAAATTTGATCAATAGAGATGGCTAATCCAGATAACTAAGGAGCAAGTCCTTCTGGGAATCTGAGTAAGAACTAGGAGAGACACTACAGATGGTCTGGGATGATCTTTGGACATACACACAGCCTCATTGGAGGTAATAATGCAGTGCCCCCTTCACCTCTTTTAAGGTATAAATCATTATTCAAAAATGACCATAAACAGGGAATTATATGCCTTTTAATTATATAAGGTTCAGACCAACTACTTCCTTTGGTACTGCCCCTCTCTCTGTCTCTGTCCCCTTCATTGTCTCTCATCTCTCATTGCTGGACTGTCCCAGCATGTTAGCTATGCACGTTATTTCCATCTCATGTTTTAGTTATTGATCCCTGTATCTTGTTCCCTACTGAACCAGAGAACATGAACAGGGTCTTGCAATATCTTTGCATCCTTGACTATACTATCCAAAAGGAGCTTATTAAATGTTGGCTAACTGGATGCACACACAAAAAAATAAGTGAAAATCTCCCTCATGTACATATCTCCTCCTTCTCCTTTATAGCCATTTCCCTCTCCCTTAGCAGGTCACTCTTTTTAACACAGCAGAGCACAGTATGTATCTGTTTTATGTATTGACAACCTATATTATATTACATTTGAAAATAGGAGTCCACTGTCAAAAGAGAAGAAAGCTTACAAAATGAGTTAGTTTAACTTTCTTGGTTTTACCAGTGAAGAAACTGAAGTCCAGGGAGAAAATAACTCCACATATTCACAAGACTTTTTTAAAAATGACTGGAAAAAAAAAATGACTGAACCATGACTAACACTCCTTGACCAGTTTCCATTCACCTGTGGACCAGTCTTCAGTTCTCTGGGAGCTGTTGTTGTGATGGGGAAGGAGGGGGCAGTTGAAAGGCAGTAGCTGACAGTGCTCTCCCCTTGGAACGCTGACTTATGTGAGCCAACGGAAGATCCCAGGATGATCAGACCAGCATTACACTTCACTAGACTGTGTGTTTTTCTACACTGCCGCCAATGCCCATTGCTCTAGGTTAAAGCCTGTACATCTATGAGCTCCTATTACAAAAGAAATGCACACACCAGGATAGAAAATGCATGAAGCTGCTTATCAGCACGGGCAACCAGACAGAATGCCACAGATTGGGTGGCTTAAACAACAGGAATTTACTTTTCACAGTTCGGGAGTCTAAGAGTCTGAGATCAGGACCCTAGCATGGTCTGGTTATGAAGAGAGTTCTCTTCCAGGCTTGCAGATGGCTGCCTTGTCACTGTGTCCCACATGGGAGGGAGAGAGAAAGAGAGAGAGCGTGAAAGCTCTGTGTCTCTTCTTGTAAAGGCACTCCCCTGATCATGAGTACCCTACTCTTATAACCTCATCTAAACCTAATTATCTCCCCAAGCCCCCATCTCCAAATACCATCACATCAAGGATTAGGGTTTCAATACAGGAATTTGGGGGCACACAAGTATCCATAACAGCCACTATCAATCATTTGTCAGCCCCTCACTCATGAGAAGTGCGGAGCTGAACAAGGACTCATCCTCCACCCCAAGAGATAGAACACAAAGTCCAGTGTGTTGGAGTAGGGGAGAGATGGTCAGCTTGAGGGTCCTGGATGTTGAGAAGAGAAGGAAAGGGGGGTGCCTAGAGTGAATTCAGCATCACATCACCATTTGGCAGAAGCCTGTTTACTTGCAGAGGATCCCATAGAAGAAATAAGAGCTTTAGTGATCAAAACTCCAGATTCAAAAATAGAGCCCTTGGTTTTGAATTCCATCACTGTTTTGTTCCTAGCTTTGTGATCATCAGCAAAACACTTTTCTGAGTCATTGTGTATGTTTATCTGAAAATAAAGGGCATAATCCTGCCCCATCTATCTTACAGGATGGTTATGAGGACCAGGCAGCATATTATATGTGCAAGTGCTTAATAAACTGTAAGGGACTTTAAAATTGTGACATATTCCACACTATAGTGATCATAATAGAATTTAGCGGAGGAAGAAGTAATGTTCTTAGCATCTTTGGTGACTAGGGCACTGGTTTTAAACTTAGTGCCCAACTTGAAGAGTCGGTGCCTGAGGAAAGTGCTAATGGGCACAGCTGTTCTCCTGTTCTTTGTCATTCACACTTAAATGCACAGCAAGAGCAGAAATTCCTTTACAACTAACCTAAGCAAATCAAGAAAACAGCCAATACTGCATTGCAGACTGTGGCTCCATTTCTCTGCATAAAAAGAGCATCAAACCTGCTGCAGGAATTTCAGGGACATTTAATGCTTTGTTTGAGATGTGGGCTTTGTTCCTGGTGTGTGTGTGTATGTGTGTTTCATTCTTTTGATTTTAAGTGGAATCAGCTAGGTGCTGCTGCTATTTGTGATGTGACAAAATAATGATTCACTGCACAGAACTGGGGTGTACTGGCAGCAATTTGCAGGGAAAATACATATAGGAGCAATCACAAGTATTATCTTCCCAGCCCAGCATGATGTGGTATAAAACAAAGAATTTTACTTCAGGGAGGAAGTGTCCCTCTAGAGAGGGGGAAGTGCAATCTTTGTGGCTTTTCAAATAGAAACTTTGTAGATGGGCTTCCAAAGTTCAGGTGCCCTGCTTTCAGAGAACCCCTGACCTCTCCAACTTTCAAAGGGCAGAAATCTAATGGAACAAGACTGTGCTTTTTTTTTTTCCTTTCACTCTTTGAAACCTAAGAGAGTGGTTCTCATAGCTAGACAATTTTAAATGCCTCTCTTGGTGCCCCTTCCTGATTATAGAACCACTTTTCTATGTTTTGATTTTGCACAATGAGTGGCAGAATTCAGACTATTAATATATTTGAGCAGAATGTGGTTGGGCCACTATATGAAAAGTGCATGTTGGCATTTCCTCAATGTGGCAGAGAAAGAACTTAAAGCAAATAAATGTATTAACTGCTGGCTGTGTGCCAAGTGCTGTGCTAAATGCTTTAAAAATATTATCTTACATAATTCCCACATCAACTCCAGAAAATAAATACTGAATTTTTGCATTTAGAACAAAATATAATCTTAGCGATGAATGCTAGGACTTCAAGAGGAAAGTGCTTTCATTGGTCCAGATGCTACCTCCACCTCCCACTCCTGCACCACCATGAGCTGCCATATTGAATACCATCCCACAAGATGGCTTGTGCAGCATCCCTTTTATCCCACCCCGTGGCATATTTTCCTTTATCAAACTTTACCTTTGGGAATGGTCTCTATCAACTCATACAGACTAACAGTCACTGGACTCACTTGTCCAAAGTTTTTGCATTTACAGACTCCTCTTTCCCTAGTGATGGAAATCCAGGTGGGTGCCCCAATACATAAACCAGATTAGAATGTGGCTCTTGTGGTTGAAATGAAGACAGGAATCATGTGGTGACTGAGAAATGCGAAAGGGATTCTTAAGGCTGTAGAGCACAGGTAAAACCCAGTGGTGTGAACTACACCCACCCCCCATTTTACAGCTATTAAAGCTGAGAACCAAGGAGAATAAGAAATCTCCAGGATTGGGGCGCCTGGGTGGCGCAGTCGGTTAAGGCGTCCGACTTCAGCCAGGTCACGATCTCGCGGTCCGTGAGTTCGAGCCCCGCGTCGGGCTCTGGGCTGATGGCTCAGAGCCTGGAGCCTGTTTCTGATTCTGTGTTTCCCTCTCTCTCTGCCCCTCCCCCATTCATGCTCTGTCTCTCTCTGTCCCAAAAATAAATAAACGTTGAAAAAAAAATTAAAAAAAAAAAAAGAAATCTCCAGGATAATAAATGAGTTATGAAGAAACCAGGATTGAGGTTCAATCCCAGTAAAGCCTGTAACACTGGTGCTCTTCCCACTAGACCACAAAATTGAATGAAGAGCTAGTGAAGGAAACAGAGAGGTGATGATAGAGCGGGTAAGAAACATTCCAGGAGGTCATTGTAGGAAAACCAAGAGAAGAATACATTTTAGGCATGGAATCTTCAAAATAGCCTGTAATGTTGCGGAGAACTCAAGGAGGCTAGGAAGTGGAAAATAATCACGTGATTTGGTTATTAGTTTGATTCATTTAGAAGTTGCTGGAAAGTGTTGAGAGAGCAATTTTGGAAAAAAATATGGGACATACACCAAAAAGGGGGAGGTGGGTTGGGTAACTAAGAGAGTATAAGAAACATAAGTAGTAGGAGACTTCCAGCCGTTACAGAAAGAGAAGGAAGTGAAACCTGATGCGCTAGAACCGATTTAGGATGGGAGAGACCTAAATAAGTTTATGGATGAAGGATAAACTAATGATGGAAGACCTTACTGAAGAGCAAGATCTGGGGAAAAGTTGTACCCAATAGGATCAAGGCAAAACTGTGAAGAGTATAGATACAGGAAGATTCTGAGGTGCACAGTAAAGAAATTAGGGAACATTTTGCTTGCATTTGGCCATCTTCTCAGTGAAGTTAGGGCTAAGGTTACCCACTGAGCAGGAGCAAGTAGGAGTAAGGAAGATAATGGAAATCCTGAAGTCCCCTGCAGTGAGGCCTCTGAAAAGGTGAGAGTTCTTGATGGAAATTCTCTTTAACAGTTTAAGAAGATAAAGATGAAAAGGCATAAGAATTTGGAGTGTAATTTGAGTTGTTAATACAGAGCATCTTGATAGTTGTCATATCTTTATCAAGATTTTGTAACCAACACCTCAGATGTGGTAAAAATCCAGTCTGATTAGTGCATTACATAATGCCAAGAAGTGGGCTCTGAAATGCTTACAGCAACACTCTGGTGTGAACCCTTCAATCTTTACTGGAAAGAGGCAGAGTATGATACGTATATGAACACACACAGACACACACACATACACACATACACACACATACTGAATGACTACTGCTTTAAGTAATTGGTGTAGTAATGGAAAGAGACAGTAAAGATGAAAAGCACAATTTCTATTTCTGATAGATGTAGAGTCTTCTTGGGCAGGGTAGAGTCAGCCCTTATGGGAAATAACTTGAGCATTCAGAGCAAGCCATATATGTCAAACATAGTGCCAAAGATAATGGAATAAACCAAATGCCTAAGAGCTGAGATTTGCACAAAATGTAGCTCTTATGGGCTGGCAGTAACCACAGAGGCTTCCTGGAGTTTGGATATAACAAAGAAGCATTTAAATTTTCACAATTAAGTATTAATGTTCTTAGCACCCAGAACATGAAATTTAAATATTGTTTTTAATTCTCTGAAGAAATACAGACAAGAAAGTCTACAATCTGACACCTGAGGAGTCATTTGAGTTTATTTATTATACATGAAGCTTGTATTATTTTAAGTTAAAGTGCACTTGTTTATTGCATTTGCTTTTTGATAAATCAGGCATCGGTGTATTTCTTAAAATTATGGGTCCTTTTCTGTGCATTGTTAACTGGCCTATACCCGGTAATTATTGCAGATTTTCTTTCTCTATTTAATTAGGTGATTTGATTTGTACTTTATATAATTATAGTATTTGTCTCCTTCTTTGTTTGAGGCAAAATTGTAATCATTAGTTCTACTACCTGAGGCTGCTAAATGAATATTTACTAAAATTAAAAAATAAGCCACTGAAAAGGGTATAATTGTATCTGAACCAGAAAAAATTTCCATTTCACATCCATCATCTTAACTTCATTGTGGCTGCTGAACTCAAAATGAAAAGGTACAAAAGCCCCAGGGGAATAGAGAACGGTAACATCATTACATCTCTACAGAAACTAACTTCTTAAGAACCCAGTGAAAAAAGCATCCCCCTCCTTCCACATAGTCTTTACCTCCTAGCTTGGTCATAGGCAAGATCAGAAAGTACAGAAGAATGATAGCAACTTAAAATAATATTTTTTTTAATTTTTTACCGTTTATTCATTTTTTGAGAGAGAGGGAGACAGAACATGAGTAGGGGAGGGTCAGAAAGAGAGGGGGACACAGAATCTGAAGCAGGCTCCAGACTCTGAGCTGTCGGCGCAGAGTCCGACGTGGGGCTTGAACTCATGGATGGTGAGATCATGACCTGAGCTGAAGTCAGATGCTTAACTTACTGAGCCACCCGGGCACCCCTTAAAATAAATTTTTAAGTGGAATGGGAATGAGAGAGAAAGCTGTTACATGTCTTAATGAGATATATCCCAGTGAAAATAAAACCTTAACTAACAAAAATCTTAAGGTTAGTTACAATTTGATTAACCTTCTCACCAGGTGTGATGGTTAATTTTTTGTTGGTGCCTAGCTTTTTTATTATGGATATTTCCGTAAAGGTTTTTGGGTTGTGGTTAGCATTGGAATTGGTGGACTTTGAGTAAAGCAATTACCCTCCATAGTGTGAGCGGCTGGCTTCTGGCAATCAGTTGGAGGCCTTAACAGAACAAAGACTGACCTGCCATGAGCAAGGAATTCTTCTTGCAGGCAGTTTTGTGACTCAACCTTCCCTGGGTGACCTGCCTGCTGCCTAACCTACAAACTTTAGACCTGCCAAGCCTTCATGATTGTGTAAGACAATTCCTTAAAATAAATCTATTTCTCTCTCTCTCTCTCTCTCTCTCTCTCTCTCTCTCTCTCACAATCTATGCATACATTCTATTAGTTCTATTTTTAAATTTAAAAAATTTTTTTAATGTTTATTTATTTTTGAGAGAGCAACAGACAGCATGAGTGGGGAGGGGCACAGAGACAAGGAGACACAGAACATGAAGCAGGCTCCAGGCTCTGGGCTGTCAGCACAGAGCCTGACACAGGGCTCGAACTCACAAACTGTGAGATCATGACCTAAGCCAAAGTCAGCTGCTCAATCCACTGAGCCATCTAGGTGCCCCAGTTCTATTTCTCTTAAGAACTCTGACTAATGCACCAGATTAAAAATTTGTATTATTGCTATTGTTATTATTGTTACTTTAATCGGAAAATATTTCCATTTGAACTGTTTTGAGCAAGAGAGTGAGTGAGCATGGTATATTTGCAGAGACTTGAAACTGGAAACCTGATTATAATCTACATTATTTGGACCAGAATCATACATGTCTCTCCCGAACCTCAGTTTCCTATCCTGTTAGAGGGTGGATGTAGGCAGGACAGTTCTTGCCATTGTAGTATTGAATATGTGCACTCTTACTTAATTTTTTTTTTTCAACGTTTATCTATTTTTGGGACAGAGAGAGACAGAGCATGAACGGGGGAGGGGCAGAGAGAGAGGGAGACACAGAATCAGAAACAGGTTCCAGGCTCTGAGTCATCAGCCCAGAGCCCGACGCGGGGCTCGAACTCACCGACCGCGAGATCGTGACCTGGCTGAAGTCGGACGCTTAACCGACTGCGACACCCAGGCGCCCCGCTCTTACTTAATTTTTAACCACTACCAGACAGATTAGGTTTTTTTTAAGTGATATACCACTTTTCTTTCAATGAACAATAGTAAATTATTGCCTACCTGATCTGAAGCAAAATGTAAGCTTTATTATCATCCATTACAGTGGGTGGTGATAAAAGTGGATACCACCCAAACCTTATCTTGCTGGCTGCCTTTGTAGCAGTGGAAACTGCTGTCACTCCTTTGTTGAAGGCCGCTTCTGCTCCCTGGCTTTCAGCAACATCCTTCTGTTTTTGCTCCAGGCAGGAGGCAACAACTAGAAAAATATTTACAAGAAATATGGCAAAAGTTTGAATTCCCTGATAAGGAATACAAACGAAGCAGTGAAATCTCACCACAGCAAAAAATGGGTACTGAAAATTGTCAAATAAGAATAGTCAGTGGCTGGTAAATACTGGGAAAATATTTCACTTTACAATTAATCAAATAGAGATTATAATAATGCGACAGGGTTTTTCACCCATAAAATTAGCAAAGGTTTCTCTTATTTTAATTCTGTACCTGATATGAGGGTATAGTGAACTTCCTGAGCTTGCTATAAATTGGAACAGCACTTTTAGAAGGAAATTTGCCAATGTGCATCAAGAGATTTAAAATATATAAGCCCTAGGGGTGCCTGGGTGGCTCAGTCGGTTAAGCGGCGGACTTCGGCTCAGGTCATGATCTCGTGGTCCGTGAGTTCGAGCCCTGCGTTGGGCTCTGTGCTGACAGCTCAGAGCCTGGAGCCTGTTTCAGATTCTGTGTCTCCCTCTCTCTGACCCACCCCTGTTCATGCTCTGTCTCTCACTGTCTCAAAAATAAATAAACGTTAAAAAAATTTTTTTAAATAAAAAATAAAATATATAAGCCCTAAAAATCACTTCTCAGTACCTTCCTTTTGTGCATTATATGTAAATCAGGGGTGTGGAGGGAGTTCTGTGTAAAGAGGTGCTTATTCCAGCATTATGTAAAATAATAGAAAAAGGAAATAATAAATAGTCGATAAAAAGGAGATGGATAATTACATTACAGTACAATCACCTGATTTAAAACTTCAAGCAACCGTTGAAAATTAGGCTTCTTAAGGCTTTTGTAATAACATTAGAAAATTTCACCTTATAATGTTAAGTGAAAAATAAAACAGGATACATAGCTATTTGTAAAATCATTTTCCCTAGAAGACATTTGCTCCGTTGTCCTACAGGCCACAGATCTGGTGACAACTCCCCGGCTTTTTCCTCACCCAGAAAAGCAAGTGAATTCAAAGGAGATTGGTGGCAAGTAGATGGTGACTTTTGCCAGTGTTGTTGATTCACTGGCGAGCTCTACAGTGGACTTGAGTTCTCCTACCATGTGGGTAAGCATTCAAACCTGATTGCCAAGCCCAACCCCATTATTATTTTTCTAATCTTAGGTTTGTCACTTCAACATTTTTAGCTTCAGCTTTCTCTTCCACGAAAGGGGGATGTTAATAATATATCTCCCACATAAGACAATTATTAGAAGTAAATGAAATAATTATGTAAATCACATCATAGTGCCTGGCACACTATAAATGCTTAATAATTGCTGGTTAATTTTATGCTGGGAAGGTTTGCCTGATGAAATAAAACATATGTTCCCATGTATTCCATTAATTAATTAAGACTAAATTAATTAATACTTAATGGGTTTAATACTCAATGTGGAAGCTTAACTGCTTCTTCACATATTCCAATGTGGTCCATTTCCAGTAAATTAGCTATAGAAACGGTCACTACCTTAGGGGACTGTTGAGTAGGGAAAGAACTGAATGAGAATGCATTTCATGTTCTTACCAGAGTGCTTGGCACACAGTAAAAAAAAAAAAAATCAATAAAATGTTAGCTTTTAAGAATTAAGAGCGTAATCTTCATCTATAATTCTAGTTAAATGAAGGTTTTCTTCATCAATCAGTTGGCCAATCAACTTCTGTTGACTGATTACTATGATCCAGAAATTGTGTGGGTGCAACATGGATTCACACATTCACATCTACCAGAGCCAACAAAGCAGGAGGATGTGCCAAGTGCTAAGGGAGGTAATTCTCTTTGTGCCTCATGGAATTTTTTTTCCTCTAAATACATCATGCTTCAGTTTTCCCCCCACTGTTACTCCAAAAGGGGCATAATTTCTATCTAAGGGGCTAGAAATAGAGAGTTTGGCAGAATAATGACAACAACCGAGGCAGTTTAAAAAAGATAAATACGACTCGGGTAATTTGATAGTGATTTCTTTTCAAATTTGGGAGAAAAGAGTAACTAAGAACAGCAGAGTTTTCTCATTTGTATTTCACTTAAAATGCCACTGTGTGTTTCCTGAAATGTTAATGACAAAATTAGCTCTGTGTGGTGTGAAAAAGAAACCATCCAAAGGCTTGAACAGGAAGGCGCCACAAATGAAATAGTCCCCAGTGTGCGTTCCAGACTGGAGCAGAGACACAGCGATCTGGAAGCGAGAGTAAAACGCAAAGGATTGTAACTGCAAACAGTAGTGTTTGGGAAACATTATCAAGCCTGTGGTAGGATGGAAATGCTTAATGTGAAGATGGAGGAAGTGGGAATAAACACTAGCATCCTGCTACTACTAACCTATAATCACGCCGTGAGCTTCAGTATCTTACTTTGCTCATGTGAATGGACACACATAACGCAGACAGACGCATATATGGGAAGAGCTCTTTAGGAAAGGAAGACCATGACTGTTAACTCATCTCCAATCATTAGGATGGAAGAAAAGGAAAATGTGGGTTTAAAAATAGCAACAGTTACAGTTTTCAAAGCGTTTTTACAAACATCGTTACATTGATACTTGCAATGGCCACCACATATGTTAGAAAGAGGAAACGTTAGTATTCCATACACAAGCACAAGGTAGGACAGAAAGAGCTGAGAAACAGCTTAGCCTTTAGGATGCAGGGTTCAGCCTTCTCTCTCCTATTGCCATAAAAATGAGAGATTAGGGGCAAAAAAAGTTTTAAAAAAGTAAAGAACACTAAATACTGACTTAACTAAATATGTTCAAATAACATGAAACAAGGTTTGTGTTGTTAGAATATGGTCTCGACAAAATCTTTCTGCTAAATCACTGATGTCTGGCCACATGAATCCTCAAGAAAATACCCACCTGCAGACTGAAACCTTTGTCAGAGCCATGTAACATTTATTGCTTCTTAGGGGGTCTTGGAATTGTCCTCCTTTCCACCCCTCCCCACACGGACTTCCTCGAGCATGAGCCAACCTAGCTGTACAGCCTCCAGTGCTTTCTTGAGTGTGCACAGGAACCCCCTGGGGATCTTGTTCAGAGGCAGACTCTGACTCAGTAGTTCCAGAGTGGGGACCTGGGATTCTGCATTTCGAGCACACTCCCAGGGGCTGCTACCCTGCAGATCACACCTTTAGTAACAAGGATGTAGATAGACCATCCAGGCTTGCTCTCTTTACATACTTCCTTTCCCTTAGAAACTTCAGTTGTTCTTGGCAGTGGGTTTTCTGTTTAGAGCTAGCAGGAGAGTTAGCATTCATTTTATAGAGCATAACTATCACAAAGAATGAGAATCAACTGTAATTCGATATATGTCTGCAATTTTACCTTTTCTGTTCTGTATGATGTGTCTTTTTTATCCTGTTTCTCCTTTATTGCTTTTGTTAACACTAAATGAATATTTTCTAATGTAGCATTGTCATTTTTTTTTCATTTGAGTCATTTTTATAGAGATTGCTCTAGGGTTTACCATATACTTCTTAACTGATCTGAATCACCTTAGGATTTATGCTAAGAAGGGAACCCTCATCTTTTTAAACCACATTCACCTGGAAATTAGCCTCAGCTTGGGCAGGCTAAGAATACTGATGCCCAGCACCCTAAGAAAGCCCTAAGATGCATTAGGGGAGTGGGAGTCCTGTGTTCTCAGCTGCGTATTTCTGGAGAGAAGTATTTTTCTTGGTGAGCTGGAATGAATTTGTTGATTGAAATACTACAGACTATTACCTCTCTTACTGACTTTTTATTTTTTTTAATTTTTTTAATGTTTACTTATTTTTGACCGAGAGAGAGAGAGAGAGAGAGAAGGAGAGAGAGAGAGAGAGAATGAGCGGAGAATGAGGAGAGAGAGAGGGAGACACAGAATCTGAAGCAGGCTCCAGGCTCTGAGCTGTCAGCACAGAGCCTGATGCAGGGCTCGAACTCACAGACTGTGAGATCATGACCTGAGCCGAAGTCAGACGCTCAACCGACTGAGCCACCCAGGCGCCCCTCTTACTGACTTTTTAAAGATTCTTTTGAGTTGATGTTTATTTGCTTTTTGCCCTTAGGACTATTTTACAGAGGCTTTTAAATAGTTGGCTTTTTATAGTTTTTATCAGTTTCACTAGGAGACAGGACAGTGGAGCTCCCCACACTATCATGCTGGAAGTTGATTTTCCTTATCTATTTTCATGTATTCATTATTTATAGAAATGATAATAATAAACAATGACAATGGCTAATACTTATTGAGTACCTCCTATAGTACATTTGCTAGTCCAGTTCATTTATTCACATTATTTTTTATCATCAAAATAACCCTACAAAATATTGTACATACGTACAAGCTTACACGTATATGTATCTGCATGTTTGCATACATGTATATATTATTGTATATTATTATCATTACCATGATATAATGGTAATAGAAATGCAAACGTATTGAGATATACTTGACAACAGAATACAGATTTTTAAAGAAGAAAAACAGGATAAAAATAGGTACAGACATACAAGGAGACAGATTTCTTCTCTATTTTGCCAGAAAAAGTCCTAACAGTTACTGTGTTCAGTTACTTGAAATATGGCCTTTTTCTTACATTATTAATCTTCGTGAAATCCTTATGGAAGTGACAGTTGCAGCCAAGCATTTAAAAATCCTGAAAATGCCAGCCAAAGTTGTGCTCAACATCCCATCTCTGCCATTACGATTGTTTTGCCAGCTGCTTATTGCACTCTTTTTTGACTTCTAAGTGAACTGCTAAGTTTTAAGATCAGAGAACAGTTGGGAATAATTCACATACAGCTCGATTTTTCTCCGGGGGCCAAGCAATGGTATTCTCATCACAGATTCATAGGTGCACTCAGCGAGCACAAATATGCAAACTATTTTTATAAAAACAAGTGCTTATATTTGAGCAGTGAAGACTTGCAAATCTCAGCTTGGAGGAAACATTTATCCTGCATATGTTATGTGATCAGACGGAGACATTCATCTGGCTTAGTCGCTCCACGCACTGTCCACCTGGGATCCACCAAACCCTACAGGGTTTAACAGGTAGCTGAGGACTTATAAGTACTGGTTGACTCAGGGAAGGAGCTAGAACAGTGGAAGCTGGGAATAGCAATCTAGGCAACCTTGGAGATAGGGAAATGAAAGACAAGAAGGCCCAACTAATCAGAGGCTGAAATCAGATAGGAGGGATAATTCCTCCTAGAATTGTAGAGCTGAAGATATATTGCAGAAGAGGCATATGGGAAAGATGGGAAGCCAGGCTCTAATCAAAGTGAGGTCTCTGGCTATATCCAAACCAACAGGATAAGCAGAGGAGATGCCAGTCCTGAAGGCCAACAGTAAGGGGGCCAGAATTTGCCAAGGCTTGGAGTTATCACTGGGGTATTGAAGAGCATGGCCTAAAATAGAGATGGGCTATATTTCAGCCCTGGCTTGAGGGTTCAGTTATTCAGTGAATCTTTTGTGAGTGCCCGCTGGGTGCCAACACTCTTCTAAGGATAGGGAAATGACCAAAACCAGAAGCCCCTTGTTTTCATTCTAAGTTGGGGTGGAGAGAAAGAAAAGAACAACATAAAACAAGGGGGTGGGGGTATATAGATGGTATTAAGAGCAATTTTTAAAAGAAGAACAGAATAAAGAGATGCAGAATTAGGATGGAGTTGTAATGAGAGGAGTGACATGATCTGATTTGCATTCTTAAAAATCCAATCTCATTGCCATGTGGAACATGGCTTATAAAGGTGCCAAGGGAGACCAGTTAAGAGTTTATTGCAGACACCAGGTGAGAAGCAGTGCTGATGAGTTTTAGTGGATAAGTGTAGTGTATGGCATGCGAGTATAGTGTGTATTATGTAGGTGTAGCTGTGGAAATGGCGAGCGGGAATCATCTGGGGTGTATTTGGAGATAGAAGCCACAGGGTTTAGTTGTTTGATTGGATGTGGGGGTAAAGTAACAGGAGTGAACAAGGAGAGTGCCCATGTTTCGAACTCTTCAGTGGGGAAGATTAGTGGCATTGACTGGTATAGAAGTTACCAGTTCAATTCATTTCTAGGTCAGTGGTACTTGATTCAAGTGGTAGTAGTCCTTAGCTGGCTGGCAGTGTTACAGATATAAGGACAATTAAATAATCTCAGTCAAGTCCTTTTATTTTTATCTTCTAGGAATTAGTTAATAATGCCAGTAGACTACCTCAGGTGGTGAGCACTGCATATGAAAATGCATATTTTTAGCTTGGGCTCTTCAGGAGGCAGAGACTGAGTCAGAGTTGTCACCAGAAGACAAAGACACCAGCTGCACAGTTTTACTCAGGCGAGACAGCCCACAAAGCTAAGCGATCAGTCTGTGGAGTATGCAGCAGTAACACCAATGCTGAGGTTTCGTGCCACTATCAACCTTGCCATATTAAGATAGTCATTATAACCTTGTTACATTATACTCTCCATTTCCCTTCCCCCGACTAATATAATTGCAAATGAAGCCGCATTTTCGTAGAATTGCTTTGGATTTCTTTTTGGTCAAATAAGGCAAGTCTCAGCAGCTTAAGTTAGTTTAACTTCCCTTCACAAGTTAGATGAGCACTTAATGGAAAAAAAAAAAAAAACATGGCGATTTCTTTCCAATTACTGGAACATCCTTAATGATCTGGAGATTAGCTATAGATCAGAATTATAATCGAGGGAGGAAAAAATGAGATTGCATTGGAATTTTCTCAAAATTAACCTGAGATTACTTTTTTAAAAATGCAAGCTCAGGGTAAATCACTTAGGGTAGAAAAATAAGCTTCAATTATTAGATAAGAAAGGACTAAGCAATTATGGGTAAATGACCTGAGGAGCAAATGGAACTCTAGACTAAATATGAGTCAGCAATACACAGTGTCAAGTGGAGGCATGAAGCTGAGAGAGTGAAGTAAAAGGGGAACTATAGGAACCTAGGAAATTAGTAAAATTAGAGTATCCAACCTGAACCCTGGAAATAGGGAATATAGCATGGCTCCAGCAAATGGGCAGGAGAGATACTAAAGTCAGGAGACATAGTTGTGTCCTAGCTTTCTTACTAATAAGCTATAAAAACTTGGCAATTCACTTAATTTCTTTAAGCCCTAGGTTGTTCATCTATAACATGAGTGTGATTATAATATTGAACCATTTGCATTGCTCTAAGGAAAAGCTTTTTGAAATAAGTGAAATAAGTAAAAAGGCCTGGAAAATATAATACACTCTTAATGGCAGTTATAGGAAGCATTATTAAAGAAGAAAAATCAAAATATATAGAACATTAGCAAATGCAATACAAACAGAACGGCAGAACTGGCTGTGTAATGTGTTTTAATGTGTGCAATTAATGTGTGCAGGGCCCTTTTCCCAAGATATATTAAGAATTTTAAGATAGCAATAGCAGAACACCAAACCAAGCATAAGGACCATGTAGGCATGAGATCAGGGATGCTGCATAGGTTGTATGTCCACAAAGCTGGTCCTGAGGGAAGGGAAGAGGTATAAGCTGTTCTGTATGTACCAGTGGAGTAAAACCAATACATTATTGCTTCAACAGTTGTATTACAGCGTGAAGTGTAATTTCTCTCCTGGTAGGTTATTACGACTTTTAACTGCATAGTACCTCTCAGAGTCAGGTTTTTGAAAACCACGGCATGATCCAGTAAGGTGTTGGGAAAACTAATCCCAACCACCAAAGAAGAAAAATCTTAGGCCGTATGTGTCAACTGTTTTAGGTATTGGAACGGCTGCCATAGGAAAAAAAGACCAAATAATCTTCATTATTCTAAAGGGCATAACTACGATCAAATGTATCAAGAAATATTTTATCAAGCTCAACATATGAATGCACTTTCTAGCAAACAAAAATATCCAATAATGTCATGCAATCATGTCTCAGGCACTAGAAGTTTCAAGCAGAGGTAAAAAGCCATTTGCCAAGGATGCTGCAGAAGGAGTTGCTGTAAGAGATGGGGTGTGGAACTCCTGACCTTTAACTTTAACTTTCTATATTTCTAGCCTAGCTTGGGAAGGAACCACTAGAGAGCTGAAGAATAAGAATATGAAGGTTTGGGGAGATGGAGAATCAAAGGAGAGGAAGTTCCTCTGTTGTTTTGTTTCTAAATAATATCTAAATTGGGGATAACAATGTGAACTTACTCAAAGTACTTCTCCATCTGAATTAGAAATTCAGAATGAGATAAAACCAGATCTAAAGGGAACACCAAAATTCATCTAATGTAGATTGTTAAAATGGAACCATGATAGAAGTAAGAATAGTGGCTATCTCTGGAAGAGATATAGACTGGGAAGTCATGGGAAATGTCTATGTTGCTTAGAAATACAGTATTTCTTAACTTGGATAGTGTTCATAGAAGAATATGCACATAAAAAATCAAGAGGTACACCTATTAGTGTACTTTGTACACTATTGTATACTATACTTGAACTTTAAAAATTTTTTATGTTATTAGAATCTCTGGAATAAGAGCTAGAATCTCCATATTTCATAAATTCTCCAAGTGATTCTTGTGCACGCTTATGTTTTAGAACCATGTCAATTTACAGATTACCAAAATAAAGCACAGGGAAGATCATTGGCTTTTCCAAAGCCATTCTGCTGGTTAATGGAGTTCTCAAAGCCAAAACTTCTAGAAATTAAACTAAATAATCCTCAAAATAAATCTTGAGAGTAGGCATCCTTACTACTAAGTCTAGTGACTGATTCAAAATCACACAACAGGTTAAGAGCAGATTGAGACCAAAGAGAGTTGAAAAGAGACATTCATCCAAGACTTTAAGGGACTAAAATTCCAGCTCAAGACAAGTAAACCTCATTTTCTGGATAATTTGAAGTCATTGACGATTTATAGAGGGAACAGGATAAGATAAGGAATAAAAGTGGGTGAACAGAGTGGATTGCATTAGATTTCCAAGAGCTCAGTGTAGCAAGAAGACTAGTTCTCAATCAAGACAGGAGCAGTATGAACACAGAGAAATGTGCAGCTGTTAGAGAAAATTTAGAGGTAGAAGCAGTGGTACTTAGCAATAATAACAATGATTAGTAATATTTACCATGCATCCATTTTATCATTTGACTCTATCAACAATTTGATGAAATGGGGACTGTTACTGTCCCATACTTTGCAGCTGTGAAAACTGAAGTAAAGTCTGAGGATAAATAACATGTCAAGGTCATAGAGACTAAACGGCAAACCTAGATTTTGAACCCAGAACCTGTTTGTCTCCAATCGCTGTATTATAATAAGGAGAAAGAAAAGAAAGTCAAAGATGCCACATTTTGTAATAACACTAGGCGACAGTTAACTGGTATTATCATTAAAAGACACAGGTCATACTAAAGAAAGAACAGATTTGATGGTAAATAGGATGAGTTCAAACCTATTCACTTTGACTATGAGGGTCATTAATTTCTAATATCCTCTTACATTAGCATATGTTCCAATATTACTGAACAAAGGAGAAAGGGGCAAAGCAGTGCTTTAGTAACACTGATATTTTAAAACCAGCTTTTACAATTCTGCAAATATGTAGGCTTATTAAAATATATCTAGCTACAAAACTCCACTAAAATGTTAATATGCCTTCTGCAAAGAAGTCATAGGGTATTATCATATGCTTCCATTTCTTTTTTATATTTCACACCCATGTTCACCTCAGAAAGACCGGCTAAACTAGTTGCACTTGGAGAGCATGGACTTGAGAATGTGATGATATTACGTATAATATGTTGGTTGCAAGTCAATACACCTGACTAAGATTAGGAGAGTACTACAGCGTTATAGGCTGACTTGTGTCCCCCCCACAAATTCATAAGTTGAAGTCCTAATCCCCAGTACCTCAGAATGTGGCTGTATTTGGAAATAGGGTTTTTAAAGAGGTAAATTTAAAATATTATCATTATTATGGGCCCTAATCCAACATGTCTGGTGTCCTTACGATAAGAGGAAATTAGGACACAGACAGACAAAGATGAAGACACAGGGGGACATCGGCAAGCCAAAGAGACAGGCCCCAGAAAACACCAAACCTACTTACACCTTGATCTTGGACTTCGAACCTCCAGAACCATTAAGAAAAGAAACCTGTGTTGTTTAACCCTCCAAGTCTGTAGTACTTTGTCATGACAGCCCTAGCAAACTAATACGCTGTGAATCACATTATATTCACATTACTATATATTCATATTACCATCTAAGACCCATAATTACAGTTGGCTAGTGATTTTTGTGGCTTGCTGTGAAATGGCTCGTTTATATAGACCTTAGCCAAATTACCCTGCGGGCTCTTACCTATTGAAATAACGAAATGCTAATCTCACCATCAGTATATTCCCATTATTTCCACCAAAATGGCTGCCTGTACAGAATGAGCACAACTCTGAGTCTGGGAAGCAACATTCACACTTTGCTCTTGTGATGCTTCCCGAGATAGAATTCTGCTGTTACGTGGCTTCAGCTGATGTGTCCTCCGTATTACAGTAGCAAAGATCTTCTGTAATTCCCCCATACTGGCTTCCTTTGGTCTTCTTTTCGTAAATTATCAGGGTAGAAGAAAGCCTTAATAGCTGATGAAGCCTCATGCTAAAAAAGTTGGGTTAAGCAGCCAAATATGTGGAACTGGGAAAATCAGTGGGAATCGTGGAAAGTACCTGATTCCATGACGTGGCTAAGGAAATATCAGAATGGTTCTGGATTTATCATACTCTTGACAGAAAACAGAAATGCTTTCTAAAATGTCAAAGGTGATACCTAAAGGACAAAACTTAATGAATTTAACATCAACCAAAATATGAATAGTAAGATTTCTTTTCCACACATTCAGAGTCTCAGATAGTAATGGTAAAAAAAAAAAAAAAAAAAAAAATCAGCATACATGAATGAATAAATAATGATTTGTAAGACATCTTTTGGGAAATAAAGAGTCATTTCTCCATTGTAATGTTCACAAAATTATAGAGGGATAGAACAATAAAGAAACAGCCAGGCTAATAATGTAAAATCATCAGATCAGAGCTTTCCTCTAGTTTACATCAGCAACCTCCAGTGAGAGTTTTATTGCTGAAATCAGAAATGCCATACGTATCACAGGTTCTCCATGGGAAAGTAACTGCTGTAAAAAGTATTTACTGTCCATTTACTTGAGGCTTAATGTAAGCCTTTCTATATTTTTTTATTATTTTCCATTAAAAATAGATTTATTATTTAATCCAAAGATAGGGAAGCAGTAATATGAGAAGCAAAATACAATCTCATACAGTGGCAACATTAAATTTTTTATTCAATGGTATATGTCTTAATGTTTTTATTAAAATATAATACAGATATAAAAATTTACAAATCACAAGGACACAGCTTGATGAATAACTTACGGTAAACCCACCTCCCAAGTCAAACACTGTAATAGATGCATAACCCAAGAAGTGCCTCTCAACATCCAAATTTCCATACACTTCAGAAGTAATTTTTTATGGCTAGAATTCCCAGTACAATGTTAAATAGCAGTGGTTAATAACAGTGGGCATCCTGGTCTAGTTCCTGATCTTAGGTGGAAAGCTTTCAGTCTTTCATCATTAAATACATTTGCTCTGGATGTTTCACAGATGTCCAGTCATCCACTTGATTAGTGACTTTTCTAATCTACTTTTGCAAAGGTTATATTGTTTCCAGGTGTGATCACTGAAAGCTGTTCCTTTAGCTTGTTTTCAGCTAGTATTTTGAAAGAGATTTCCTTGAATACTAGGAGCTTAAAAAAAAAAAATCTCTCCCAGTCTTTGCAGGTTGTCTCTGTCTTGAGGCAGTACTACTTAGGCAGACCATTTACAACTCTGCCTTAGCCTTAATTTCCTGCTTGCTCTGAGCCTAGAGATCAGCCAAACATGCAGCTTAGGGTTTTCACAAATCTTTTCTGAGCATGCATCAAGTCCTAGGCATGTGTGTGGCTTTATAAATTGTCAAGTATACATGGGAGCAGTTAAATGCCCTGATTTCTCAGGAAAAAAACTCTCTTCTGCTGTTTGATCCCCAGATTTTAGAATATTTATTGTATGTCTCAACCATAATGTATAGTTCCAAGTAACTGTAGGTTTTCTATTTCCCTTTAATGTCTTTGGGCAACATCTACTGCTTTTCCACTCTGAGTAAATTCCAAGTTAGGCAAACAGAAACAAATCCTTTGTGCCAATTACTTCAGGTAGCCCCCAGAGAGCTTAGAACAAACAAGCATTTGCATCACTCTCTTCTAAATTATTTTAAAGGAGCCATAAAAACATCCTTTTCAAGAATCTCAGCACTAGGGTTGCCTGGGTGGCTCAGTTGTTTAAGTCTCCAACTTCGGCTCAGGTCATGATCTCATGGCTTGTGAGTTCGAGCCTTGCATCGGGCTCTGTGCTAACAACTCAGAACCTGGACCTCGGAGCCTGCTTCAGATTCTGTGTCTCCCTCTCTCTCTGCTCTGTCTCTCGCTCCTTCAAAAATAAATAAACGTTAAAAGATAAAAGAATCTCAGCACCAATACTTGATTCTTCTCCCCTAATAGGATATCTAAATCCATTCATTGTACAGCAAAAAACATGACTTTATTTAGCTTTAATTTGTGTATATTCTAAAAAACCCACTCCACTTCCTGTGCATCCATATGTCCCCAGCGATGGCCCCTAAACTATCTTCTGTCTTTGTACTTATTCTGTGCTCATGTCCTTGTTCCTTTTCTCACAGTGGTAGCTTAAGAATTCAGTGCATCTTATCTTTATTAAAATATAAGCATGACTTTATTTTCATCTTCTCCCATCCCATTTCTATAGGTCTTTACAGAAGGGACCATTCTTATTTTCAAAACTAATGAATAGGGTGATCTCCTAAAAGAAAACCCAAGTTTCTATCTATACAGCTCTGTCTCTAAGCATTTTTTCACTGTAATTTGGAGAAATATATCCACAGAGCAAGGTAGATCCAGATTTCTCATCTTGGTCCCCAACCTCCCTTTGTGATTCTCTACTTTGGCATCTTTCCAAGGATCACACTGAGACCTTTTACCTGGTTTATGATGTGCTTATAGCTCTATTTTTTAATGAGCTTAGCCATGGGGGCCTCCCAGAGAATGAGGATCTCATTTAGGGGATAAATTGCTCCCTGCTTTAAGGACTCAAAAAAAAAAAAAAGTCCCTTCTGCCAGTTTTCTCCTCACTTCACTTCAGCTAATTTGTTATGCAAAAGTTTATGTGCAAATAGTATGTCCAAATCACCATAGGGGAGGGGCAGTACACAGTCTTGGAATAATAGAGAATTAATCTAATTTTGAAGTATTAAAGTGACCATAACCATCTAAGGCAAGAAGATTGATTTTAGTAACCATTGTGACTAGAGAGCAAGTGACAAATAACTTCATGAAAGAGACAAAATAACATCAACTTATTTCTGCTGCATCAGTACAGAAAAAAGAAATATCACAGAGTGGGCTTAGTATTTAAACAGGGTAGTTTGGTCTGCCAAGATGAGCATTATGTGCCAACCTGATAACCCTAAGAGAAGACATTTTTAGAGACTGGAGCTTCCATATTTCTAGTCAATTCTTGAGTCAAAGTTTAAGGTCATTAAAAATTTTATGTACTGCTCATATCTCTTTGATTGTACCTATCCATGCAGGTATGGCCTGGTAGAATGGTTACATAAAACTGAAAACAGCCTCAGTACAACATCTACCCATTGGTTTCAATACCACTTTTAGAGCTTCCACATTGAAAAATATAAATCCCAAATAAAACAGCTGCTAAAATGTTGGAATGTCTGCATATCCCAGCACTCTCTATTTTTCCTCTTGTCAAAATAATGAAAGTCCTGTGTGTCACGGAAGAAATCATCTGGAGGCATGGAGGAAACAGGCAGCCTGAATTCCTGGCTGTTGTGTCGTGTCGTGATGTGTCATCAAATATGTAGATGTGAAGAACTAGCATGCTTACATACTGACCCCAGAAATGGGCCACTGAGTGCCTCTGGGAAGGATGAATTACGCCAAAGGCCGACTCACTTCTAACCTTCAGGGGAAAGTATAGAAGACAAAGAGAAACTGCTTTCCAGTTACACTAGCAGCCTGAACTTCCTCCTCCCCACTCCCTCTTCCCTGCCTTGGTGACCCTGTAATGGATGTGGTTTATAATAGGCATAATGCCTTAGGTAATTGTCATTTTGATTAAGCTATAAACCTACCCACTTGTGAGAAGGAAATAGTCAGCCTTTCAAATCCTGTGGAGAGGACAGACCACAGGGTAGGCCAATTTAGTTTAAATAATTTAGAAAGACCCAGTGAGAAGATTACCCCCCTAAATACTTAAGACCCTGAAGGGACAAGTCATTCTAGTTGTTCAACGTTTTCTCTCTGGGAGAATTGCCATTAGGGTAATTGCTGACTCATCTATGGTTCTGTTTCAAGCCCTTGAGTCTCAGAACTTGGACTCTGGGCACGATGACAGCATTGGAAAGCAATACAGCCAGGATTCTTCTTGTCTCTTGTCTCTTGTCTCTTGTCTCTTGTCTCTTGTCTCTACAGAGGCAGATCCCTTGCCTGAGATAGATGTGCATCCTATGAAATGTAGATTTCCAGTATGTAAAGTGCTTAAATATATAGAAGAGCCTCTGAATAAGAGCTTATAAAATATCAAATGCAGTACAATTATTAATTGGTTAATTAAAATTTATTTAAAGGTTATATTATGCCAAGTGTAGTGAGATACAAAGAATTACAAGATCACTACTTTCAAAAGCATGCTATCAGGTCAGTGAACCAGACTGATGAATAGCTTGAAATACAGGCTAAAATAGGTGATGGGTAGCTGACAAATAAATTGGGATTTAAGCTGATCTTTGATTAAATATAAAAGTTAGAACAAACAAAGAAAGAAAGAAGACTCCCATGGTGGGAAATGTTAGATTAAGAACTGTCACATACCCCTCCTCCTTTCCAGAACCCTGACCATGCAGTATATACAGCCACAGAGCAACAACCTAAAAGGAAAAAAAAATAATAATATATGTGAGCAAGTACCTGTTCCCCCCAGATGCAGTTTGAGGTCAAATATGCTCAAATGTGCCAATGTAGGCTTCCTACCCCTCAAATTAGCAACAAACAGGTCTTCAGTAGAGACCTGACCTCACTTCCTTTTTAGCCATAATGGAGAGGAAGGGATTCTTCTGGAAACTATCACCCAAGGGTGTTTCCTGCAAGGAAAAGAATATGCACCACCCCTGGGTACAAGAAATAAAAGAGAAAGCACAAAGTCAGTACCCCACTATGGACAGAGAAGCTACACCCAATAATAAAATACCACTACTCCTCCTATGGAGAGAGGAGAGCAAAGATGTATTAGAAACTGTGAACTAACATAATATTCAAAAGTATTAAAGTAATGGTAGGAGATTTTTCCCCCTTGTTCTTCTGCCTACTCTTTCACCATTAAGGTTAAATCATGAAGCTCCTTATGCCAGAGAAGGAGAAAGTGGTGAGTAGACAAAAGGTCGGCAGACAGATTAGAATCTCAAAACTGACCTCTTTCCTACTATAATCTTAAAAACCAGAAATCTTGCAAACGTGAATATTAATTTAAGCCTAAAAACCTGATAACTGAATCCCATGAAAAAGACAAAAGTAGCATCAGTGCAGCAGAAAGAAAGGCGGTGGGATTGGTACCCCTGAGTCCACACACCTTGGTCCATCTAAGATGACAGACAGTATATGCCAGCCTGAGAACAATTAATGGAAGAAACTTTGGGAGACTGGAGACTCCATCATTTTGACTCCACATTCTGGAGTCAAAGCTCAATGTCATTTGGTTATTTGCTGCTCTTATACCTTTGTTTGCACCTGTGGAGAGAATAAATAGTGTATTTGTTTGTTCATATGTCCTTCCTATAGTGCAGGGAGAACTCAGTATATAAGAAAGGTGATTTTCCAAAAAGGAAATGGAAATAGAAGCCCTTTGGCAAGGAAAATAAAAGTCAGGGGAGAATAGGGAAGGACAGAGAGGAGAAGAGGTGAACCCTGCTAACCACTCTAAGTTGAAAGTCGGGGTAAAGAATGCCACAGGGGTGCCTGGGTGGCTCAGTCAGTTGAGCATTTGACTTGATTTCAACTTAGGTCATGATCCCAGGGTTGTGGGACCGAGTGCACAATGGGTGCTGAGCTGACCATGGAGCCTGCTTAAGATTATGTCTCTCTCTCCCTCTTCCTCTCTTTCTCTCTCTCTCAAACAAACAAAGTAAAAAATAAATAAATAAATAAATATAAAAAGAATGCTGCTGTGGTTTTAGAAACAAGCAAACAGCAAACAGGTTAGGGGACTTCAGACCACTGGCACTCATTCCTTGATGAGGAAGACCGGGGAGCTTTCAAGTTCTCTTTAACAATCTCTGTGACTAGCATGGCACTATCTATATGGTGGGAAAGAAATAAAGGCAGAGACTACACAGAGAGAAGATCATTCATATTGCCACCAGAGTGTCCTGTCCCCAATCGAGTGTCCCACCTCGATTGGGGATCAGGAAGTCCCTGCTTGCACCCAATCAGTACTTGGAAGATGGCTGAGGTGAGAACGACAGGCCGGCAGTGGGGAAGCAATTATGGGAGCCCAGCATGAGCCAAGAGCCACATGGACCATGACACAGAGACTGTAGCCCCAGCAAAGGCTGAGGTGAAGCAAGTCAGCTGATGAGGAAGGGGCTCAGGGCCTTGAAAGTACCAAGAGTGCAGAATGCATCATTCACCACCTAGATGTCAGCATTTGCTGGCAGGACTCTGAGTGCTACCCAGGACAGAAGCCATCAGGCCAGAAACCAGCCAGGCCCCGGGAACCAATTTTGCATGTAGACTAGTCACCCCTCCAACCACTGTGAAAAAGATGTGTCGAGGTTCTCCTACAGCCAGACATGACTGGGGTATGTGAAATGAGAAGGGAGTGACCTCTCGTCCCAGTGATATGTTCCGGTTAGCTTATGTAGGGGTCCACCTGTGCACAGAACTTCCAGGCCTTACTTTCAGTGCTGTCATATCTCTAGCTTGAAATCAGCTGTAATGAGATTATTTACACCACTGAAATTGACAAATGCTAACCATCAGGACCTTTTTTTCCCCAGAGAGAGCTGATTGTTAACCTTATACCAGCATACCACTGCTTAGTCCTCACACCTCCCTCTGTCTTCCATCAGGTAGAAGGAATGAGGAGTTTCGTTCCTCGTAACTGGAGTATTAGCTAGTACATGGAAGAATGGCTGCTCAGAGCGTACTTGCTAAAGAAGAGGAAACAAGCTTATTCTATGTAGGATACAGATTATCCTGGAAGATAAGAAGGGCTAGATTTTAGAGAACTTTTAAATGCCACAGCAAGGATACTGGCCTTTATCCCTTAATCATGAAGAAAACTTGAACTTTTGGGGAAAAGAATAGCATTATGAAATGGGTATGGAAAAGTTACCTGTTAGGATATATCAGATTAGATGAAGTAGTGGGTAAAAAAAAGAATATGTTTAGGAACCTCAATAATAAAGTCTATTAAATGGTCCAAGAGTGAGTGGACAATGGTATAGAGCCTAAGCAGAAAAATTGATGAGAAAAAGTCCAGAGTTATATTAAACAACACTTAATGACTAGTTTCATTTATGTTTCTGCCATATATCCTTGTTTTCCTACTGAGACCACTTCCTAGGTCAGATTTCAAATCAAACCGCTTCAAAGCCAGTGCTTCAAGCAGAGGAGCAATCTCCATCCAAGTCACCTGGGTGCTTGTTATAATTCAGATTCCTGGGCTCCAGTCCAGACCTAATGAATCAGATGGGGCCTAGGAGTCAGTTTTAACTGCCGCTCCTGGGTGATTTTCATGCACAGTAAATTTGGGATCAGTTTTCTCAATATAGTCATTTTGTGGTCTGGTGCTTTAAATGCATTCTGATATTCAGCTGAGATTTGCTGGAGTGTGTGGGGGGGGGGATGTGCTGTGGGGTCTGACTGAATAATACATATGGTTAATGTAAGCTTAAAATATGGGCTTTCACCTTATTCACTTCATTGGCCACAGATGGCTAGCTTAAAACTGTCTCTTTCAGGGAGTTCCTCAATTTTTCCTCTTTCCAGTTCATAGACCTCTTCCTTCAGGCTGTGGGTGTATGAATCAGTTTTTCTTAATTGTCTGAATTATTGCCACTCCAACCCTATGCTGACTGCTTTCTGCTTATCCCTTCATCCACAATGAGGCAGGGAAGTGACCCTCTCTGGGCCTTACGAGGAAGTTAGGACATCTGGCTCCAGATTTGTAGCCAGCTGAATTTGAGTGTGGCTCTCATGCTTACTAGTTTTGTGACCCTGTGCTAGTAAATTTTGAGCCTTGGTTTCCTCCTGTATGAAATGAAAAGGAAAAAACATCTTTAAGAAGATAAACATGAGACTACTCTGTTTAAGAGCCTGGCACAATATCTGCTTAAGAAATTCTAGCTCCCATTTTTCACGTTTTATTTGGCTTCAGAGCAAAATCTCTGTCCTGGCAGTCATCCGTATTAACAAGACAAAGAGTCCACCTGCCATCTTGGGTGGGGGGGATTTATTTAGTCCACTGAGCTCAGGCAGCCATTTCCTCAGCATTCCCTCCATCACCCCTGGTGCTCCAGAGAAGGCTCTCATTAGCTTCTCCTCCATTTCTTCAAAAGGCCTCTCAGTCTTTCATCAGTTCTCCTTCCTCCTTTCCATTGCTGGCACCGGCAACATGTCTGACTTGATCCGGATGTCTTTTGCCTCTAGAAAAGGTGTTCTTGTTCTGCCAGCCACCATGTGGATTCAGAGATGCTTTAACACCAACATCTCTCACAACTAGGGAAACATCTTACACCTTACATTCCATTTTCACTCCTGCTTGAGGCCATAGGCACTTTCCAGGGCAGCTATTTTGTTTTATTTTTTTCTCCATAGGAGTCTTCCTGATAGCATTTCCCATCTCCCCATCGTCTCTACACTGTTTCTCACCCCGCTGCAATGATTCACAAGGGTTTTCATCCGAGACAGTGACCCACATCCTCCATTTCTCTGATTAGAAGAAATTAGCGTCTCAAGGCTATGATTTTGGTTCTATTCTTGTCTCTCAGGTGTGAACATTCATATCAGTTTCACAGCATCCTCCATCTAGATTGCTCATACTACTCTTGGAAATACCTGGAAGAAGTCAGTGGAAGAACATGGTACATTTTATGGAATACTGATTTTATTGAAAGATTCAGGAAATAGGGGAATATATGGGAAAGAAGTAACACAATGTAATAAGAAAATAACTTAAATTTCATTTTAATTTAAGTAGACCCAATTATATGTTGATTTATATATCATTCAAGGTCCAAGCAGAAAGTAAATGGCATGGCCAAATGGTGAAGATGAGCAGAGTCTAATAAAGGACTTTTTGCAGATGAATGGGTGGAATGAAGGGAAACCAACAAGGGGCAGTCAGTGACTCACCAGAGGAGCAGGGTCCATTCCCACCCCTGGACCTGAGGGAGCCTAGGATAATATGCAGCTGTAAGAAAGAACTGCCAACTGGAGCTGTGACATTTGGTTGCAAAAATGCACTGAAAGTGTCGCCCAGCAGGCAGAGAACCAAGTAAATAAGTAACCTGACCTCTCTATCCCTCCGCACTCTGACGTGTCGTTACCCATTGGCCAAATCCAACCATAAGCCAGAGGGCAAGAGCAGCCTGTTAGTGCCATCCGTAGAGGCTGGGGGCCCAGAGCAAGGAGGAGGAGGGTAGCATGTGAATCTGGAGGAAGAAACAGACTATAGAGCCCAAGGCAGAAAGCAAAAGTTATGCCACTTTTGAAGCTTAAAGAATGAAACTTGAAATAAAATTTGAGCTTGAGAAAAGCCCACTGTGGCTCATCACTGTGTTCAGAAAGAAAAATCTATGGTCTGCTGCTAACTGGAGACCTAACAGAGAACTTACCATAAAATGTTTTCCAGGGCTGAAACAAAATGAATGTAGTAGCAAGAGCTTCATACTGATCACAGACCTGTCAGAGACTTTGGGCCTTTCAGTGCCTCAAAGTTACACGCAAAGTGCCCACTTACCTGCCCCACCATGTTCCCTATGTCCGTCATCATCTGGGAAGCTATGACAAGAGGAGACAGCTCCCAGAAGTTCTGTAGAATCTAGAGAGTTGTTCCATCACTCCAAAAGGGGGTTCTGTGTCAGATTCATTGGTGAAAACTTAACTGTTATATTTCTGGTTTGAAGATTCATAAATCAGATCAGAATTCTAAAAGTTCACGGTCAAAATACTGTTTTAGGTTTTGGAGCCAGATCACCTGGGCTTCAACCTAATCTCTAATTCACTGGCTGTGTGGCCTTAGTATCTTGAAGCTTGGTTTCTCCACACACGCAGCAGAGACACGGATTGTACTTACCTCATAGAAACATGGTGAAAAATGAGAAAACTTTTCCAGTGTATCGATATAACAAGCACTCAAACATGGCAGCTGGTAGCAGTAGTAGTAATGTTAGTATTTTCATGATTATCACTGCCTATTCAACTTACCCCTAAACCTGAGCAAATCAACCTCGCACTCTAGTAAGTATTAAGATCATCTGATATTAGTATACTGTGCTGAGACATGATACTTAGGAAATCCCAACCTGGATTTTCTCTCCCATGGAAACCAGCGGGTTTCCAGGGCAGACCTTCCTCAACCTTTATCACCTGAGAATCTTGTTAAAAGGCAGATTCTGATTCATCTAGTTGGAGGTGGAGCCCAGACTTCTGCATTTTTCACAAATTCCCAGGTGGTGCTTATGCTGTTGGTCCCAGGACCCTGCTTTAAGTAGCAGAGCCTGAGATCTGGGGCACCTGGGTAGTTCAGTTGGTTGAGCGTCTGACTCTTGGCTGCAGTTCAGGTCATGACCTCATGGCTTCGTTGGTTTGAGCCCCACATCAGGCTCTCTGCAGGCAGTGCTGTGCCTGCTTGGGATTCTCTCTCTCCCTGCCTCACTCTGCCCCTGCCCCACTCATGCTATCTCTGTTCTCTCAAAACAAATAAACTTAGGGGCGCCTGGGTGGCGCAGTCGGTTAAGCGTCCGACTTCAGCCAGGTCACGATCTCGTGGTCCGGGAGTTCGAGCCCCACGTCAGGCTCTGGGCTGATGGCTCAGAGCCTGGAGCCTGTTTCCGATTCTGTGTCTCCCTCTCTCTCTGCCCCTCCCCCATTCATGCTCTGTCTCTCTCTGTCCCAAAAATAAATAAACGTTGAAAAAAAAATTAAAAACAAAACAAATAAACTTAAAAAAACAAAGTCTGATCTGCTTGCTCCACTTGAGTTGAGAGAAATGGAGATTTTTTTCACTACTCTTTTTTCTACAAAATTGAACCCCTAGCCCTGCATATTGGTGTCAGAGGAAACTGTTTGATGTGTGAATGAAATCCAAGAGAGTAAGCTGCTTGAGCAATTTCATAAAGGAATGGGATTCCAGGAGGTAGGAGAGAGAGGCTCACAAAAAGGAAAGAAAGAGATGCCCCAAAGACAAACTTGTATGTATCCAAAGTATTACTTTGCCTAGATCAGCTTTCAACTGAAGAACCCCACAAACCCCCAACATTCACCACACAGAATCCAAACACCACCCTTCCCTATGTGCACTTTTATCACAGTATTTTTTTAATTTTTTAACATTTATTCATTTTTTGAGAGACAGAGAGAGAGAGTGTGTGAACAGGGGAAGGGCAGAGAGAGAGGGAGTCACAGAATCTGAAGCAGGCTCCAGGCTCTGAGCTGTCAGCATAGAGTCCTACACGGGGCTTGAACTCACAAACCGTGAGATCATGACCTGAGCCGAAGTCGGATGCTTAACTGACTGAGCTACCCAGGTGCCCCTATCACAGTATTTTTTAAACAGTATCCATCTTGCAAAAGTTTAAAAAGCAGTAAAAACCATACATTCTCAGCATTATGCTGAAAATCACACTCAAGATGTAATGGATGGTTTCTCAGAAACAGATCGCTCTTCAAAAGATAGAGACTATTAACATTTTCCCTACTTCACATCATGATGGCCTTTTCCACAAACAAATGGAAAGAGTTGGTCTCCATGTGCATGTGGGCAGGAATATTAACCCAGAGAGCTGTAATTGCAGATTACAATTTTTAATAAGAGTTAGAAAAAGGAAGCTGATGGCAGGGTCCCTTTTGTCTGCTCAAACCGAAAAACAAAAGAAAGTTAATTATTTCAGAACCAAGCACCCAGGCTTTGCTCTTTGAACACGTGCTGTGCTCTTTTAAACCTGGAATCAGTGCCACCCCCAAAGTGTGCTCCAGTAGCAACCTTAGCTAGCCCATGCCTCTGATCTATGTGCATGATGTCTGTTCCTTCAGAACTTACTAAGGCTTTTATCCTGTCATTTCTGAAAACCGGCAGAATGCCTTTCACACATGCCATCTGCCACACAACCTACCTGGGGAGGCTGTGACACATGGTGACAAGGAGTAGTCTCTAGGATTGCATAGAGCAGATTCTGGGGGCTCCCTCCCTAGTTATATGACTCTGAGTGGGTTACTGTACCTCAGTGAGGCTTGATTCCCTCACTATAAAGTGACAATAATAATACAGCCCCATCTTGCTGTTTCTCTAAATATGACAAGTTTGCTGGTGAAACAGTATTCACTGCCTTAGGAACAAAGCCACTCATGCATCAAGTCAAAAATATATTGACTGAAATGTCACTGTAATGAGGTGATATAGGAGAAAGAAGATCCTCTCAGTAGAAGCTTCCCAGTGATATTTATAAGGATTTTTATTAGCTTTTACATACAGTTCCTGACCATTGCTCCACAATGCAATTTATGTTAAACACGTTTTTGTCTAATCTAAGCGGTAGTTGTTTTCAATGATAAGAACTATGCCCTTATGGCTTTTGTAATCTCTACCCATCATATCTAAGTAGATTAGTTACTTAACAAGTGCTTTTAACCTCCAAACTTGAGTCAAAAGAAGAGGAGGGAAGAATAGAAGGCACAAAAATACAAAGTGACTACTCTAATTCTCTCCCAAATTACCTCATTTTATTTATTCTCACATTTTGGTGGAAAAGACATTATCCACACACTCACACACACACAAAAAGATATTAATCTTCTTCCTTCCTTCCTTTCCTTCATTCATTCTTTAATTCCTTCTTCTCTCCCTCCCTTTCTTTCTTCCTCTCTTTCCTTCCTTCCTTTCTTCCTCCCTCTCTCCCTTTCTTTTATCTTCTTTTTTCATCAAAAAGAATTCTGAGACTAAGAGAAGCAAATGATTGTACTGGTCCTAAAGCCAGTAAAACTTAGAGCAGGTACATGCAAGTATGTAAAACTGCAAAGCCCATTCTCTATCTCCTCATAGTGCATATTGAGTAAAGACCCAATTATGTAATTTATGTGAAAGATACAATGGTACTTAGGAGGAAGTCATTTCTGCTCCATCTATAAGTGTTCTAAACTACCAGGTTCTTGGTGATCAGCTTCCTCTAGTAGGAAGTATCTGGCTTCCCTGGATGATCTTCTAGTCATTATGCAGAGAAGATGCAGTCACCACACACACACACACACACACACACACACACACACACACACATTCTGCATAACAACCAAAGAGTCTAGAATTGTAATCAGAATGGCAGAGTTAAACAGAGAAATCTTTTGAAAGGAAGTGAATTTTGTCCAGAGAATGTGCTAATTGTTCCTGGAGTGTGACTGACCAATAACTGCACTTGACTCGGAAAGACCAGAGGGGATCACCCTTCAACCCTTACAAGAGCCTTAACATGTATCTTCTTGACAGAATGACACAGCCAATCAACTTTCCACTCTGTTCCATGGAATGTGATTGTATAGCCTACAATGAAAGTAAGGAAACCAGTCTTTAATTATGTACTCTATGTAAGGTGAGATATGTCACTTACATGGTTTTTCAGTTAATCCTCACAACCATGCTATTAAAATAAGTCCTAGTATTTCCATTTCCCACATAAGACATGGAGTCAGAGATATGGTGATGTGTTCAAAGCTGAACAATTCACACAGCAAATATTCAAATCCAAGTTCTTTGAACTAACAGCCCTTATTTTTTTCACTGTATCACTGAATCAAATATGAGATACTGTCTTTCACATAGAAGTGAGCTACTTTTGATTTGCCATTTTAAGCCATGTGCCCCCTGGTTTCAGAACAGGTGGCCTCGAGCCATATACCCCCACACACCTAATCCTCCCTTTAGGTAACCAAAAATTCACTAACCTTGAAGAAGTTTGGAGAATAATCTGAGTATTGGGAGAAGTTTACTCGAGACTAGAGTTTCCCAAAAGTGAATTGTTCATGAACCATCTTCATAATTTTTTACCATATCCTCTTTCCAGCTATATAATTATTTGTATATTTTTGTTGATTTAATTTATTTTAATTAAGATTAATAAATTTCAAAGAAAATTTTATATTACCACCACAAATGGAATATCCACATCAATTAATTAATTTCATAGTAATTAAAATCTGAGTACTCCATAATATCATCATGTGTGCCATCAAGACAATGCTTACCACACTTTAGAAAATACTGCTTTTGACAAATCTGACCTGTCAGGAATAAATCACAATCTTAACTAACTCATTTGTGTCTCACTTTAGTGGAGTTATCCAGCTGTCATATTTCAGTATTGTAGAATGTGCCATTTTTAAATTCAATCCTGGCTTCCTTGATCATGATGAAGAGCTGTCTGTCTTCTTTTCCCTTTGTCTGTCTATCTTTCTGTGTGTCTCTCTCTCTCTCTCTCTGACTCTCTCATAATGGCTTTATTGAGGTATTCCCATACCATAAAGTTGACCCATTTAAGGAAAATAATTTAATTGTATATGTTGCTTTGCAACCCTCTCAGAAGCTTCCAAGGTATAATCTGAAACTAGTCCCCAAAAACAGAAGGCAGGAAGAAACTAAAGAAAGAGGTAGGCCACTCCCAGATTAATAGGTAGCAGTTGTAATAATCAAAGGGAACCTACATATGAAACTTGTCTTGGGCTGTTGCAAGACGAATGGATTCCTGCATCAGCCCTCCAAATCTTAAAAGTTTATAAAGAGGCCCTAATGAGTCTCAGTCACATATACCATGTAGGTGTTTCCAACATGACATCACCATCCCAAGGATTTGTCTTTGAAGCAGCCTCTGGGAATGGGAAAGGCAAGCAGAACCCACATTCCAAGGAGAGGGGAGTGGGTAAGGTGCCTCCAAGTGCCCAGGTCTGGCTCATGGGTTAATCAGCAGTCATGTCTTTTTGATGACATTTTCCAACAGTATACTCACATAGTTGTGCAGTCACTACCACAATCAATTTTAGAACACTTTCATCACTGCAAAAGGAAACCACATGTCCTTTATTAGTCACCCTGTTCTCCCACTACCCCCAGCCCCAGGCAACCACTAATCCAATTTCTGACTCTATGGATTTGCCTATTTTAGATATTCCATATAAATGGAATCATGCAATATGTGACCTTTAACAACTGGTTTCTTATACTTAATGTTTTCAAAACTAACCCATGTTGTAGAATATATCACTATTTCATTACTTCTTATTGCTGAATAATATTCCGTTGCATGGAAATACCATAATTTGTGTATCCACCCATCAGTTGGTGGATGTTTGGGTTGTTTTCACTTTTTGTCTATCGTGAATGGTGTCAGCATTTATGTACAAATTTTTTTTGATAGATCCATTATTTAATTAGGTTCTTTTTAAGAAATTTAGAAGTTTGTGAAGGTAAACGCCATTCATGAGAGCAGACATAGAGCAGAGGTAGCCCTGAATCTGAGGAACAGCTTTGATTTTTGGCAGAATTTGCGAGTCCACAGCTTTCTGATCAACCTTGCGCTGCTCTGTAATCTCGTATTTCTCTTTCTCCATGTTGAAGATCTCACCTTCCTGGTGTCTGGGTTTATGCAGCTTCTTCTTCTTAAAGTAAGCATCAGTGAGGTGTTTGGGGATTTTCACACTGTTGATATCAATTTTGGTGGAGGTGATGACAAATTTCTGGTGTGTTCTACGCAGAGGAACTCGAGTAAGGGACAGAGGTCCAGTCACAAGTAGCAAGCCACTGCTCAGTTGCTTCAGGAAAACCACCCTCTTGCCTCTGTGGTGCTCAGTGAGGATGACCAAAATGGTCCCAGCAGTGATGCTAGCTCGCAGTTTCCTCACAGGCTGACTGAAAGGTTTTTTGCCATGGCTCAACAGTTTCCGTGGCACATCTTCAGTAGAATAATACCTAGGCATTTTGTGAAGTTTAACCACTCAGCACCACCATTCTTGTCACCACCAACTGGTTTTGTGACAGTAGCAAGAACCTTCTCCTTCTTTTTCTTTTCAATCCTGGATTTAGCTGCTGAATACTTCCTCTTTTACGTAGCCTTTCTCCAGTACATAGCCGATCAGGAATATCTGCCAATTCCTCTGACTAGGACAGGGTTTTGGCTGCAGTGGGGCTTCCCTTATTTGATGTTTTAGCTTTAAGGTTACCCTTCTTAACCTTGCCACCAGCATCAGCCTTCTTGGCTTCAGGTTTCTTCTCCTTAGTATCCAGCTTCTCAGCTTTTTCGCCCTCCATCTTGCAAGATGGGAAAGCTATGTACAAGTTTTCATGTGGATGTTTGTTTTGTTTTGTTTTGTTTTGTTTTTGCCTTATATGCCTAGGAATGGAATTGCTGAGATGATAAAGGGTCTTAGCAGTGTTTGGGGTTATGGTTTAAATTACCGGTTTGACCTGAATTAAATCACTCAAACATAATGATATCCTTCCTTAATTCACTCATTGTAAAACTAGACAAACAAATGCTGCTGTATTTACCAGAGGGGTCTCCCAAGACAGAAATGATAAGTGGACAGAAACTGAAGAATCTGGATTCTGCCACCAACTAGCTAAATGTCCATGAGCAAATCACTTTACCTACTACCCTCCAGTGTCCTTATTTGGAAAATGAAGAAATTAGACTTCTTTTGTCTGACATTCTTACTCACTTTAATACTCTAATTTTATTAATATATGTGAAAGCATTTTGACAAGTTAAGGGCAGATATATAGATATAGATATAGATATAGATATAGATATAGATATAGATATAGATATATACACACACATACACACACACACACACACACACACACACACACACACATCTATCACATACCTCCTTGCTGAGAAACCATGTCCCATGGTGAAATAACATCAGCACTCAATCTTAGGAAAAGGATGCCCAAATTGGGCCATTTCCTCAAAGTAAGACATATTCTCATGCAATTCTCAGGTGCTTATGTCCCCTCTCAAAGGATGAGAACATATATTTCTTTTTCTTTACATAATTCTATTTTCTTAAGCAAAGAAAATACTATAAGGGGAACCCAGGTGTTCTCCCTATGCAATATATTTTCAGCACATCCCTGGTAACCATAAATTGCTTTGGAAAGGAACACTGAATTATGTCCTCTCAGGTAGCTGGAGTCACAGTGAAGTTATTCCACAGAGAACTGTGTTGGAAGCTTGGGAAAAATGAGCACATAAAGTTTAAAAAGTTACAAATAACTCTGAGATAAGAAAAAAGGATATACTTTTAGCAAAACATATCCGGATGATTGGGTTTGGGAATCTTCAGGTAGTGTAGTTTCTTATATATTCCTAGTTCACACAGGAAATACACTAAGATACATATTTATCTATATATCTCTCTATATATTCATGTAGCTCTACTCCTCAATTTAAAACAACAATTTATTATTGTTTCTCATGGTTCTGTGTGTTGACTGGACTCAGTTGGGTGGTCCCCGCTGGTGTCTTCCATGAGGAGATACCTACGGTTGGAGTCATCAGAATGTCAGACATCCAAGATGGCTTGAGAACTGGCCACCTTGTCTCTCCTTTAATACTTTTATTCAGGGGGCGCCTGGGTGGCACAGTCGGTTAAACATCCGACTTCAGCCAGGTCACGATCTCGCGGTCCGTGAGTTCGAGTCCCGCGTCAGGCTCTGGGCTGATGGCTCAGAGCCTGGAGCCTGTTTCCGATTCTGTGTCTCCCTCTCTCTCTGCCCCTTCCCCGTTCATGCTCTGTCTCTCTCTGTCCCAAAAATAAATAAACGTTGAAAAAAAAATTAAAAAAAAATACTTTTATTCAGGATACTTTATTTCAGATTCATTTGGAATTTATAAACTTATAAATTTTTGTATGTCAATACTTTTACATGATTGATCTTCAGGACAGGCCTGTTAAATGGATTAAGGATGAGGAAACAGAGATTCATATATGATAATGTGCCCCCAAAACCATGGCTATGAGTATTAAAAAAAAATCCCAGGAAGTGTCCTATTCCTCATCAACTGTTCTTTTCATTACAACATATTACTTCTTAAATTCTTGGGGACTATGGTCCATTACTGAAAACTTTGATAAAAATGCTTTCCCTTTTTGTACCAGAACTTGCTTCCCAATAATGTGAAACAACTGACCTTTATACAGCTCTTTATGATCTAGATTAAAATTAGATTATATCTGTCTTCTACTTGAGAGTTCAAATACTTGAAAACTCATTTACCTTCTAACATACCATCTTTTCCCGTTCTCAATCATCTGCATGTTTTTTTTCCTCTCAATGGCCTTATAAATATTAGTCAATGTTTTTAAAGTATTTATTTTGTCCTGAAATCAGACATTAGGTTTTTCTATCAAAGGTATAGTATTATTATGTTACAGCAACAAATGTGTTGGTTCCCCATGCCCCAGTACCTCCCTTCAAGGTGCTAATGGGGGCCAGATATAACCCTGCATGCATAGATAATTTTTTTCTTTGGTACCACAGAGAAGAATCCTGAAATTATGAATCTGGAAGCTCCTATAGGAACTATCACTAAGCTACCACTCTCCCTCCAGAAAGACTGAGATAAATCTTTGCTCCCTACTGTTTTACAGTCTTTTTAATTATAAACAGATGGCCCCAGGGATTTTATCCCCTTTTAAAATATAAAAACAATACTCCTGGAGATAAATCTCTATCTATGGAAGTCTCTATTCAATCACTCTGTAACATCCAATGTTTGTTCTTTTATTTAGTGTTCTTTGCTTAGAAGACCATAATTATGTAAAAATATTTTCTTTAAGTTCCATATTAGTGTGTCAAGAATTCAATCTTCAGTACACTGATCATTTCATACTATAAAATCTGCCTACTGTTTTTCCTACGCCAGATACTACATAGATGCTATTGAATTTTCAGGCTCTCCTTCAGCACAAAAGTATCCCTTTAGCTTCAGCTTTTCAATCTAAATTTGCAGTTGACATCTCCATGAAGATGTCTTTTGGGCACCTGAAATCCAATATGCTCTATAATAAACCATCTACCTTCCCTTCCTAAACCACTCATCCTCAACTTTAGATACTTATATATTGGAAATATAGAGTCAAGGAAGTAAAGAGACTGATAATCACCTTTGTCTTCTCCAATTTATGGTTGTGTCCTTATTTTTAACAAACATCTACTGAATACCTACTGTGTGCAAGGCACTAAGAATCTAGCAGTAAACAAAGCAATCAAATTCCCTGCTCACAGGGAGCTTATATTCAAGTAGAGAGAGACAATAGGCAGAGAAACAAGTGATAAACTAGTATTACAGGTGGAAATAAGTGCTTTGAAGAAAAGTAAAGTGATCCAAGTATTTCTATTAACTACATCACCAGAAAGGGTTGTATTGGAAAACATCATCTTTGACTTCTAACACAGGCTTTGATGCCTGAAACTGAACAGCTGACTTGTACAGGAAAAAGACCATTTCAGCCTAACAGCATTCCTTAAAAATATGGTTCTTGCCCCAAATGTAAACAAGACCAAAATGCCTATGTTTTGAGGCAGCCAGAGATTGACACTGCCCTCTTCCATCCCCTTCTACTGTACATCTCAAGAGGAGGGTGGTCCCCTGCATGCTTGAGTGTCAAGGTGACATAGGAAGCTGAAGACACAGAGAAAGACAGTGAAAACAGAGCAGTTTGGGACTTACAGTTTTTCATTCAGTTCCTCTGGAGAAATAAGAATTACCACCTGCCTCATAACGTGCAGAAAGAAATCCACCACATGCATGTCAGAGAAGCTCTCTCCTCATTTAAGCTAGATTTGACCACAGGTTTCCACTACGTAAGAATTTGGCTGGGGCTATGCATAGTGTGACCCCTTTCCATGCCCACTCATCCTAATATGTAACAGAGAACTTATGGAACTCTCTGAGAATCAAGTGAAAACCATGAAAACAGTGAGATAGATAATAAACATGATAGAGAGACAAAGGAGAGAGATTAAGCCTATGGATGACTGGCAGTACTAGAGGGAAATCTGAGTAAATGGGACAGAAGCAATAATCCATGGTAAAATGGAAACAGAAATTCTAGAAATGAAGAATGAGCTAAAACCACATTCAGTATCAGGTAAAATTCATGAAAGACACCAACATCGAAATTTACTCTTAAAATAGTTAGATTTCAAGCATGAAGAAAAAAGTGAACATATTTAGCTCCTTACACACATAAACCCTGAATATTAAAATTCTTCACCTGCGTTTTGATCCTAAGTATGTGCTGTTCATGTACAGCTCCAGGAAGACCATTTCATCTTGAAGTGATCCAGGCAGGAGTATATATGCAGGATATTTGGAAATGGGAAAGCAGGAGACAGTTGACACAATGTATTAATACAGCATAAGAGGTATGTTTAAGGGAGAAATTGCCTCCAGAGGAACATGGCATGAACCAAAGGTGGAAGGCTGAGAATCCTCAGTAATGGGTCTCTCCCCCCACCTCTTTTCCACACAACCAACAATCTCTCTGAAATAGAAAGAAAAGGGAAAACAAGATGGCTGGAGAAATAAAGGAGTGTACTAAGAAAATATTTGTAAAAAAACAAAGTGCAATTTTACCAGGAAAATGTAGAGCTTTTTTCTAAGTTTCTCTTCCTTTGTTGTTGACAGTTCTTTAGAAATTATAGAACTTCCACTCTTTTCCATTTCTCTACCATTGCTTTTCACAAACTAAATTCTAAACAGATCCCTCTAGATGATATGGCAGAAATGGATATTATCTGTAATACTACTTCTAGAATAGTGAAATGTAATAATGATCACAATTAAGTCTTACCAAGATTTGGAAAGAGAATTAGTGTCTCACGTGGACAACAGTCTCACACTTTGTCATATTTCCTCAGCAAAAATAACCTTTTTGTCCATGTACTTGCTTTTGTAGCCTTTTTCAAATCCTTCATGCTTGGATCTATTTTCTGGATTGATATTTTTTTTTTGTCCTAGAATATGAACATCGATAGTTTCTGACATCTCCCTTAAAATACTGTTGCATCTTAGAGTCTAATCTCCTTTGCTGCCTCCTGAATTTGATTCTGCCCTGTGAGAACTGCACATGAGATAAGGGGAAGCTTTGGTTGAAAGTTCTCTCCATCTGTAGCCCAAATATGTAATTTCCATAAACAGTATCAGTCTATGCACTTAATTGACATTAAGCAGAAGGAAAATTAACTTCATAATTAAAAAAAAATTAGAACTGTTGAAAATATGTGGTCAAGACCTGAACTTTCTTATAAAACTTATTCTTTTCTTCAAGAGCAATGTACCATGAGCTTTCTGCAACTGAGCCGTCTGGGCTAGGGAAATTGGTAGAAGAGAATTTTTCCAGAGATGTACTCACCCATATGAAGTTGTGTCTTAGCTGCAACGCAAGGAGAGAACAGCATGCAGACATAGCATTGCAAAAGCAATTTCTTTCAGAGAGATCAAAATGTTTCTGAGAAACTACTATAACTTCCCAAGAATACAATTGCTTAGTCTTCAATGCAGAAGAATACACATACACAAAGCACAGAATAGAGGAAATGGGGGAATGTTAAGTAAGGATTAACATGTTAAGTAAGGATTAACAGGAAAGGCAGAGTTACCAGAACAAAATCATAAGGAATATTTCCCCTTCCATTTTCTACTAGATCTGATTTCTCAAAGATTTCAGATGCATCCTCTCATTTGGAGAATTCGACTTTCTTATTTAGAATCAGTTTTATTATAGTGAACTTGTTAGAAGTCTGGAGTCAACAATCTCTGGTGTTTATCCACACTGTAGACGAAGTGGGAAACCTGTGCCTCCACCCCCTAACCCCCTCCCAAACACAATAATGAGATGCCCCAGCCCTCTCTTTGCTCAGGTAGAGTCAGAAGAGACCAGTGGAGAGACAAGACTTTCATAGTCACCGACAGTAATGAGACTACCACCAGTGCACTGTTGATAAAACCACACAGGGTGTTGGAACTCCCAGCCTGCCAACCAGTAATAAGACTCATGTGTCAACAAAGACTAAGGAACCTGGGTTTCTATAGCCACCTGATAATAATGAGGCAACACCCTTCCTTCTACTGAAATGGTGTCATAGATCTTCAGCTAAAAAGGTTTAAAAAGATCTAAAGTTGTAACACAAAAAGTTACAGGTTTAGGAAAAAAAAGTTTCATCATACTGAGAACCAGGAGGATTTCCAAAAAAATGAAGAGACAATAGGTGCCAATATCAAGATGGCAGGGTTGTTAGGATTATAAATGTGCTCACCACCAGGTAGCATGTTATAATGTAAGAAGTCTCAGACATACAAATTTATAAACACTGTTGTGGGAGGTCATTGAGAGCACAGACCACCAGCTGACCCTTAAGTGGGCCCAGGCAATCAGAGGCTCCTCACTCCCTCCCCTGTCCTTCGAAAGTACATTCTGCTTGGTTTCTCACTCTCAGAAGCTACCCCAAGGACACAGCCTTGAGATGGTGATGTGGTATTAAGACCGTCTGGGGGTGACTAGACACAATGTAGGCCTCTATATAAAGCTTTAAGATTTGGCCTGTGAGTGCACAGATCTACTTGTCTTGGGGCTAAAACAAGTCTCATAGTTCCCTTGATTTTTAAACCTGCCACCTACCAATCTGGAGCAGGCTGCCTCTTTCTTTGTCTCTCCCTGCCTTCTGCATAGAAGAGCCAGTTTCAGATTATATCCAGCAAACTGCCAGGCGGTTTCCAAACCAAGAAACACATACAAACAAGCAAGTACAAAAGGAATCATATGACATCCTCATTCCCTGTTCTTGTAGACAATGCCAGGCACCTTGCATAAAAGTTTCATTCCAAGGTAAATGTGACAAAACTTTGACAGCAGGGCCAGTTAACCTTGCAGTTAGAGCAGATGCAAGAATCTAATGTTAAGTCGGGGGCACAAGACCCAGTGAGTCCTAGATTCATCTCGGAGTGCCACCCAAAAAGCTACTGGGCTCCCCAAATTCCATCAAGAGCAGAGGTACCCATACAATATTTCTAACAAACCACATGTTTGGTAATTACTCATTTCACCAATGCAAAAATTATTTCTAACATCTCATATGCTAATTAACAAATTGCCTAGTGCAGTGATACTCAAATTAAATGCTTACAGAATCCACTGGGAGTTGTGTTAAAATGCAGACTGATCCATTATATCTGGGTTGAGGGCCTGAGATTCTACATTCTAACAAGTGTATAGGTAATGCCTGTTACTGGTCTCTGAACTACACTGATTAGGAAGAGGCTAGTGCAGATTTGGATGGTGATACTGAAGTGTCAGTTTGCGCCTCCTTTAAAATGTAGACTCCTGATTAGGATCTTTAAAATGGTCACGAACCACCATTAGAATGTGGATTTGAATAAGATATATCAAGTGTTAAACAATTACTTTGGTGCCAAGTTGATTCTCTCACCCAAGTATGTATTACACAACTTATACTGATGTATTTTAAAGTACAGACAATCTAATAGCCCATTCAAACACAATGGGCACAAACAAAATGCCTATTTGAGAGAGAGACAGAGAGAAAGACAGAGACAGAATAGAGTAATGCCACTACTCAGTATAAAATTTTGTGTAAGCAGTGTCCTTCTGGCTCCACTTTCTCATGGCAACCTGAGAATTTCTAATACAGAGCACAGTAATTATTCATGTGTCTCCTAGCTCAGTTCCCTCAAACATGTCACACATAAGCATTAGCTGTATTTTTCCCCAATGGGGAAAGATAGGCCCACTGGATGACATTTTATAATGAGTTTTATTTATTAATAGGTTTGCACCTAAAAGCAATGTTCCTACTCACTGCAATTGGAACCATGTATGAATTGATGTTGTTAGCATCCATCAACATTAAATACAATAGGCTCCCTTGATATCACTATGTATTGTTTATACCACTGCCATCTAATCAAATTAGATGAGTTCTTATCCCAGCCAACTGAAAATTAATATGTACCCTTGTACAGTATAATCTCATAAAATATTATTGCTTTGGTTAGTAACAAAACATATTAAGATATATTTTATGCCATTAGGTGTATAAAGATATATCCACACGTATTGGTTGATAGCTATGTTGTGCACTGATATTATCCTGAATCCAGCTCAAAGTCTCTATTGTACTAACGGCCTCATTAGTAATTTCCAATATAATTCAATGCTTTGGCTCTGATTCCAAATAATTAGAAGTTTGCATTTGGAATTTTTGGTTACTTCATTCTGGTCTCTGCTTTAACCAGGTCACTTATGATTGAGACAAGTACTTAGATTAAATTCTAAATCAAAGAAAAAATTAAACTCATGTTAGGAAAACTCATATTTGCCAAGCACTTATACTAAAAACTGTGATATAAAGATTAATAAGACAAGGACATAAACCCTTAAGAATACATAATATAGAAAGAGAGATATAAACAAATAATAGTTGATCATTGTAATGGGATGAAATATGTGTTGTTATGAAGTAGTACCAAGTGATGTGTAAAGAATAATGAAGGGTAAGGTATAAACAACTGTCTGCATAAATCAGGAAAAACTTCAGAGATAGTTCTATTTGCTGAGCTTTGACAGAAGAGCAAGGGGAACATAGAAAGTTGAGGGGAAGAGGAACATTCTTACAGAAGGAAAACCCATAAAGAAAGGTCCAAATTACAAATGGCACTGTGTATTCAGAAATTGTCAAGATTTGCTGAGTGACAGGAACTGAAGCTGGAAAGTCAAACGCTACCATAACAAAAGGAGCCTAGTGCTCCATGTTAAGGCATCTGGACTTCATTCAGAAGGCAGCATTTATCCAAAGAAAGTTTTCAAGAAAGAAGGTGATAGGAAATGTGATTTTCTTTGAGGAAGGGAAGTCTGTGGTAATATGGAGACTTACTTAGAGGGAAGAATAGATGAAGATAAGGAAATCAAGGGCAAGGCAAATGCGATGGCTTGAGCAAGACATATGAGGCCAAATCTGTTCAGTGACAATGGACACAGATTCTAGATTCCAGACAATAGTCTTGACAGGTGTGTGAGCTCTTAGATATGGGGCTGAGGGGCAGCCACCCTTGAACCTGTTTAAGATACCACCCCTTGAATTTATACAATATAAGACAGAATTCTGAATGTGCCCTAATGTTTGACTTAAAGTCTAATATTTCAACCTCATCCTTTCTTTAATTCTCCTCTCTGAATAAATTGGGTTCCTAGAAGATATTGGGTTGGCAAGAAAATTAACTTGACAGATGAATCATACTAAAAGAGTGACTATTACAGTTCACTTTGTGTAACTGTCATATAAGATACTTGAATTGTCCTCAGACTCAATTTGAGCATGTGCCTCTGTATCCTGAAAGAAAAGTTCAGAAGAAGAAATGCAGCTATTGTTAACCCTAAAGTTGTGTTTGGCTGCATGTAATAATACAACTGTGAATAAATCAAAGGATTATGTAAAACACACCCACACACATACACACACAAAACAGTGCTGCAGTGTTACACAATTCCAGAGAATCTCATATATATTGCAGCCTTTAGAATTGTGGTGCATTGTGCCCCACATGCAGAGGCTACACTGTAGGTAGAGTCCCCCAGGGAGGTCATGCATTGTATTGGTGCTGAGAAAACCTGGTAGTCAGGGCTGATGGGTTGTCAGGGCTGATACCGCTGCTTGAGTTCCATTTTCCTGCTCTGCCATCTCTGGCATGACCTTGCCTCATGATTGCAAGGTGACTGCTGCAACTCCAGAGATTGTGTCCATATTCTGGGCAAAAGGGAAATAGAGAGTCTTCTCTAAAGTCTCTGAGACAACCAGCTCAGGAACATTTGCTTGTATCTCGTGACTAGAACTGAGTTGTATTGCATTGTTAGTAAAGAACAAGGGAGTAAGGATATTAGATAGGCGGCAGAAGACAGTGTCCGTTATACCCAGTAATCTGAGTTCAAACACTATCTGAAGAGACTGAGGATGAGTAGGGGCTAAAGAACATGGTCCCCCACTCACAATTTCCCTGATTTATCATTTATTATTGTACATATTTTACATATTTATTTTATTGTCTCTCTTTCCTACTTGAAAATAAGTTTGATGTAGGCAGGAATTTTTCTCTTTGGTTATATCCTGCATTTCCCAATGCTTGGAAACTGTGAGTAAATGAATATTCATTCCATTCAAGGAATCAATGGAGCTGAGCCCTCCCTTACAACATGGTGGAAAGGGCACAAGGGAAGAACTTAATATGTGCTACTGAGATATCCCTGCTTACTTTCTTGTGAAACTCTTTGCAACTTTAAAAAGAAACTTTCAAAAACCTGACCAATAAATTAGTTGCATGGTCTCACAGTTATCATTAAAGAGCTCTATAGTTAAAAAAAAAAATCAGAAGGTAGAACTAAAAATAATATAACTTTTCCTATGACCAAGGGAGCTTGGATCAATTCCTTAAGGCAGAAGGGCTCCAGCAAAAGCTGCAGGGCTAGAAATTGCCACTAGGCAGAGCAGCTGAGAGATCCTACTTTTCCAAAGATGCCATTAGAAAAAACAGATGCCCTCCAGCAAGAAAGACATCTTAATTTGGAGATTTCTGGGGTTCTCTGCCATCCCAAGTGATTACTTTCACAGGAGGAGAACTTTGGCTCTGATTCTCTACTTGCATGAATGAGGAGACTCTAGGAATTGATATCCATTATGTACTTTACTGAAAAGAGACAATGTCACTTTTCCCCTGGCAAAAGTAGTCTGTGGGTCAGTGAGGCCAGGGAGGGGAGCCCTCAGGGTAGGAAAAAGTTAGAAATACAGGATGAGAGTTCCTTGAATAGAAAGATGCAAAATAGAAACTTGACAGTCTCATAGCACAGAAAGTCCAGACTAGGAATTGTAGGAAAAGTAAACAACCAGTGTGTAAAAGTGTTTACGTACAGAGTCTGAGATCTGGCATCCTAAAGACCTACCAGGTGAGAATGTTGGAAATCAAAATCTTCAGTAATTTGAAGGAATGATCTATTAATTACGTCTCATAATGAGACAGTAAGTGCCTTGATTTTGGTCTGAGACTTGCCTTGAATTAAACTAACCAACTGCAGAGACATGGGTTACAAGGGTAAAACAATAAAAATTAAAATACTTACCTTCTGGGGTGCCAGGGTGGCTCAGTCGGTTAAGCCTCTGTCTTAAGCTCAGGTCATAATCTTGCGGTTCATGAGTTTGAGACCCGCGTTGGGCTCTGTGCTGACAGTTCAGAGCCTGTGCTGACAGTTCAGAGCCTGGAGCCTGCCTCAGATTCTGTGTCTCCCTCTCTCTCTGCCCCTTCCCTGCTTGCTCTCTCTCTCTTTCTCAGTCTTGAAAATAAATAAACATTCAAAAAATTTTTTTAAATGCCTACGTGCTTATCATAGATGACTCAACTGAAAATGTTATACGGTTACTCTGGGATTTCACCCCATGTTGATATTTTAGGAATTAAGAAGAATGTAGGGGCACCCAGGTGGCTCAGTTGGTTTCAGCTCAGGTCAAGATCTCACAGTTCCCGAGTTCGAGCTCCACATCAGGCTTGCTGCTGTCAGTGCAGAGCCTGCTTTGGATCCTCTGTCCTCCTCTTTCTGCCCATGCCCAGCTTGCACTCTCTCTCTCTAAAAAATAAATAAACATTAGAAGAAAGAGAATGTATGGGAATAAACTCTGTTCTTGTTAATTCCACTTAAAATGTGTAATTTTGTTGATCTAATATTTGTCAGATAATATTTTATCAAATCAAGATCTGCCCCTAAAATGCACTTAACTTTTTTTTTTCAATCAGATGCATGTTTTCTGCTTCTAGGTTCTCAAAAGTTGAAAATGAAAAGTAAAATTTTGTAGATACAAAAGTAAAGATATCAACATTGTAGATATAAAAAATGTGTTTATAATGTAGCTATAAAATTAAAGAGATGGCATTTTGCCATCTGAAGAATGCTAGGCTCAGAGAAAACCACATTCAAATCCCTGAGATACCATTTCCTCACTGTGTGACCTTGTGATGCACTATGTATTCCTGAAATCCAGTTTCCCAATATTTGAAATGAAGGTCTGAATATCTTTTTCCAAGTATTAAGTGATTTAGTGGGAACACGAGGCAAATATGCTTAGCACACTGCCAGGCAAACAGCCGTTTCCTGATAATTGTTTGTCAAATATGAAACCAAGTAAGTATAAAAAAAAGTTGAGGCAAGAGAGTAAAACACAGCCTTCCTGACCAGCTTTTTCTATTTTAGAATAAGAAACCTATGTAGGAGATTTGATGGGCTATGAAAAACCTCCCACCTGGAATTATTTCCCCTCCTGGTTTCCAAGTAGAAGCTAAGAAATCTCTCCGGGGTGCAATTACTGGTGAATAAGCCTCAATCCCAATATAGCAAAAGTACAGAATGACCTCTTTCTAGGGATTCATTTTTAAAAAAGAGATTTGGTGGTAGATAAGGGGTTTGCTTTTTGATATTTGACCTCTCCTATTATCCTCAGCTCAATTTATTATGCAGCCATCATAGGCCCCACGATGCTTATCTTTGGGACCTGTGACAGCCTTGGATAAATTCCAGTATAAATCATGCAAAATGGCTTCTCTGAGTTGCTGTGGATTTAGACCCCCTAAAGAGTTACATGTCCATCTTATTGATCCATGTGAAAATATTTTAAACAATCACACATGAAAATGATTCTTCCAAATTCCTCACTGGCTAAGTTGAATATTCACACAGTGAGTGCAAAGAGCAAAAGGTAAGGCTCATACATATTGGGAACAAATTTTTTTCCAGTAAACTCAGTCAAGGAGGAAACATTTCTGGGTTCACTGAGGAGTGGCCCACTACTAACCAGGTCTAGCACTCTAGATATGACAACCTTGCTTCATTGGCCTCTACTACCGTCTCTTACCCATGCCACATCCTGATGAATTCAACCCAGAGAATCTTGATTCCAGCCCCTGAGCGAAAGATTCTGCCATGTCACTGCCAAGTTTTGCTTATGCCCCTACCTCTAAAGTGAATGACATCTGCTCATAAGATAAGGCATCAGTTGTGAAAATCAGGATAAACACAATGCTGGCCATTACCTGATTCATACTAGACAAATGTAGAGATAAAACTTAATACAGCCACACTTCAGCAACCCCTGAAGAAGAAAAAGGAGATCTATTAGGATTGGTGAAGGTAAATTAAATAACACTTTGAGTTTTAGGTAGGCACATCAGCCTCTTTTATGAAGTTTCATTGGTAGGAACCAATGGAGGCTGTACGTTGTATATTATTTAACACTTTGACTTTCATCTGAATAAAAGGAGTGATAGTTGGGCAAGCAGCAGACTCCGAGAATATCGATTGACGTGTGACAAAATGACATGAAAGAAGCAGCATTTGGTATTCCAATTTGCAGTCATGAATAGGGCAGTGGATTGGATGCCTAGGCCATTCAACCTCAGACTGAATCCGGGCATGCTTTGGGAACAACTGTATGACTTTGGAACTGCCATCCATTATCACATGGCTATGCCAGAAGGACACGTGTTCTGAAATTGTGGTCAAGGAAGGAAAGATAGGTTTAAGTCATCCAGTTCTGTCTCATTCTCTCACTCTCCTGGGACCAAGGGAAGGGAAATACTAGAAAGAAGAACTTTAAGGGAAGTGGCAGTCCCCATGTATCCATCACATCAGGTCCTACTCTTCTCTTTGAAGGGAGGAGGTAAAATAATTTGCCCAAACGAGGTCCAACCTATCTGCTAGTCTCCTAAGACCACTAATTAAACAAAATAATCTCCATACTTTTTTTAATTTAAGTTTGTTTATTTTGACAGAGAAAGAGAGAGTGCGGATGGGGCAGAGAGAGGGAGAGAGAGAGAATCCCAGGCAGGCTCCACACTGTCAGTGCACAGCCTGGTGCAGGGCTCAAACTCAAAAACCACGAGATCATGACCTGAGCCAAAGTCAGATGCTTAACTGACTGAGCCATCCACATGCCCCTCTCCATACCTTTTTTAAGGTTATTGGCATTTCCTTTAAAAGGTTCTCACAGAAAAAAGCTAGATTCCCAAAGTCCCCCAGAAATATTCAAGGGATGTTGTCCCTACAGATGTTGACCGAATTCAATGCCAAGGATCCTACAAAAACTGGACCTGGGTCGGGATGACTTACATGTGGTGCATTTCCATGATTCCCCCTCCTGTACCCACAACCAGCATTGCTACTCAGTATGTCATACCTGCTCTCCAAGCTCTTCTCAAAAGAGTACTTCATTTTCTCCCTTTCCTCTGATCCCAGAATAAAATAAAGATCTAAGTGAGCAATTAACTCAGCATATCATTGTCTGAGCTGTGGCTCTCCAGGCTACTTTGGGAGTTCCCCTGACTCTTTTAAAGAACTGTGGCGATAAGGGCCACCTGGGTGGCTCAGTCGTCTCAGCATCCAACTCTTGATTTCGGCCCAGGTCATGATCTCACGGTGCCTGAGTTCCAGCCCTGATAGTTCCTGAGATCTGCACTGACAGCAGGGAGCCTGCTTGGGATTCTCTCTCTACCCCTGCCCTGCTTGCACACGCTTGCTCTCTCTCTTGCTCTCTTTATCTCTCTCTCAAAAATAAATAAATAAATGAACATGTTTTTTAAAGTCAAACTTACTTTAAAAAAAAAAAGAAAGAAAACTGTGGCAATAAGAATTAATGTAATTTCTAAGTGTAGCCTCACAAATTTTCCAAAAGTGTTCTACATACTAATCAGTATCAATTTCATATGTACCAAGCAGAGTTTGATCACAGTGGATCACAGAGCCATCTCAGTCAGGCTATCCCTTCTGTTGAGGGTCACAGAAGAGGGAGTAGTGGAGGTCGAGGTCTTGCACTTCATGTTTGTTGGGTAAGATGTGCTGAGAAACCAGGTGGAGGGAAAAGATACCAACGGGGAAGGGCCAGGACACTCTCTCTCACGAGCTCCGACAACTCACTCTTCCTCACTTCTCATATCCAACTCAGTAGGACTTTTGTCCCTGTTTCTCAGATGGTTCTCAAGCTCACCTCCCCCATCTTGCCCATGGCCTAATGACCCTCTAAGAGGCTGTTTTAACTCTTGTTCAGTTGCTCCTAGCTGCAATTGATATCAGAGTCTACTGCTCAGTCAATCCTCCTGAAGCTTGCTCAAGACCTCTAACGTATACCGCCTTTCAATCTTTACACAAACTCTTTAACCAGGCATATGAGATCTTCTAAATTCTGGCCTTACCCTCTCAGCTCTATGTTCTTCTCCTGTTCTAGTTCTTGCGCAGAGTTATGTGCTACTGCCCTTGTACACACTGTGCCCTTGAGATTCTCCCTCTGTTAGTCCCTTTCCTGGAACTGCTGCCTTCTTTCTTCCCTTCTAATGCCCAAGTAGAATGCTTGGATCCAGAGCAAATTCTGCCTCAACAGTAAAGCATTCCCTTATCCTGTGTCCTGGGACCTGCTCACTCTCCCGCTGTGCTCTTAGTACATAGACTGCATTTCCATCTAGTTGCAATCACAGTGTCCTTTATTTTATTGTTCACTAGATTGGAAGCTCAGAGAATGTAAAATTGTTATCTGGTATAACTTAGGGTCTGTCATTGCAGGCATAAGAGCCTGGCACAGATTACAAATACAATAAATATTGAATGATTCCACCTGCTGCTCTGGCTTTCACATTTTACCACCTGGGTGTTTATTTACAGAGGCCTTATGTTGTGATGGTTAAGAGTTCAGCCTTTGGGAGCCAAACTATCTGGATTTGAATCTTGTCTCTGACCCCTAATATCCGTATTATCTTGGGCAAATTACTGCATGGGGATAATAATATGGACCTCACATGGTCAACACAAGAATCAAATGAGTTGATATGAGTAAAGCATTTAGAACAGTGCCTGGTATACAGAAAACATCCAATAAAGGTTAGCGAGTTCATTTAGCTAAACTCTCCCTCATGCCTGTGATCACTGAAGAAAAAGAACAGGGTGGTAAGTAGCACTGAGCTTTTGTTCAGAATGAGCCAGGGAGAGAAAGGGTCTGGAGCAGAAAAAGCCTGGCAGATTCTGCAGTCCAGGAAGAGAGTGGGTCCAGGATGAGGGAGTTCACTGAGACAGGACCAGGCAGGTCCAGAGTCCCAGATGGGCAGAAAGGTCAGAGTCTGTGACAGCAGCACCGTGAACAGCATACAAAATGCCTGGTCCCAGGGCAGATGTGGCTTGCTGTCTGCTCCACGTTCGCTTTCCCTTTCAGGAATAGGCAGTCCCGGATACCCAAGCAATAACAGAAGAAACCAAAGGCCTCGTGTGGGCCCAGCACCGTGGAGGGAAAAACAGATCTATCTCATCTCATCCTGACATAACCAGAGTATATGTAGCTGACAAATCCCCTGGGCTAATACCCTTTATATCTCAATTTTCTACATCATGCCGTGCCTTTTTTTTGCAACCTTCACAGTTATAGGTCACCAGTCTAGGCAACGTAGGAGCTGTGAGGAATGCAGTGCAAAGTGGCAACTCTTGAACTCTTCCTTCAGTACCTAACTCATTTTCTCCTCATAAAACATTCAAAGCATTTAAAATTATTACTTTATTCCTGAGTCATAATGTTGTTGAAGCTTATAAAAATCATTTCAGTGTTAATTCCCCTGGCTCAACTCTCTCAAATTCTGCCTTAGAAGTTGTATATAATTTAACCAGAAAAAAAAGCTTTTTTTTTTTTTATGCTCAAAACCAACTGGAGTAATCAGAAAATAGATGAAGAGGGGAAAATAACTGCTAAATGAATACAGAGTTTCAGTTGGAGTTGGGAGTTAGAAATTAGGTCACTCAACTAGTCAGCCTGGTTTACTGACTTCTTTGCTATAAAATGACCACTTGACCTTGCTCTTTGCCCCCCCCCCAGGCATTCTCACGAACCCCCCACAGGCTGACAGGTACCAGTTGCAGCCAAACAGAACTGTCAGGTTTTTTTCTTTTTTAATTCTTTCTTTGTGGCCAGCACATAGACTCCAATGTTGATAATCAGTTCTGGTGGGGGAGATGGCTAAGAGGAGTGGAGTGCTTGGAACATCCCCCAAATATGCATTCCACATTTGCACCTCATGAGTGGAAAGCTGGCCTTGAGAGATACTGCCTGAGCAATGGAAGAAATAGAACATGCCAGAATGATTCTAAATCCAGCTCCCGCATTCCAATTTATTTCTGTGGGCAGACATTAGCATTCATAGTTGAAAGTGAGATGTAACTAGACAAAAGAGACAAATAGGAGTGTGTGCAGAGCATAGTCACAGAATGTGACTCTGTAGAAGGATCAAGCACTCTGCATTAGTACAAATGTTGCCATTTTTTAAATGGAAAAAATATAATCTGCTGCCCAAAATGCTGGGCAAGGGGGGGGCAATGGGACTCTCCCATTTGACATTGAAACTGTGACTGCAGGAACCATCAGTAAAGAATAAAGGCAGAAACTTCAAAGAACTATTAGTTTGAATAACAGAGAAGTGAATGTTGATTGGTTACTTGATTAATTGTGGGGTTTTCTTTGGATGTTTGTTTTTCTATCTTGGATGGAAAGTGTTCGCATTCTAGATTTTTGGATGACTGGCTCTGGTTTGAGGGGTTTCAACACAGCTGTTCTGAGCCTAGTTTAGTTGCAATTGGTAAAAAAAAGGTTGGATCATCTCTCAGGCAATTGGAAATAGAAAACGTTTACTGGATTCACTTTAGAATATTTTAGCAATAAAATACTTGAACACTGTGGGCAAAACCATAATGCAGTCAATTTTATTTTTAGCATAATGTTAATTACAATATCACATTATAATAAAAATCAAATTGCCATAAAAGTACGAGTACAGAAAGGTCTATACCCTTCCATTGTACTTCTTCTTAAAGTTGCTTATTAGAACTGAAAAACTTAATATAACATTATTTGATTAAATCTCCATCTAAGTCTAGATGAAACAATAAAACAATAGGAATATACCTAAAGAAATCAGAGTTCTGTAATATACCTTCACCTTGTACTCTCCAGATGAGTATTTGCATATACTCCCCATATCCAGATATTTTGTAAGGAATCTTGACTTGTATCTCATGTTCAATAATCTTAAATCCCAAAACCATTACAACTTTTGCATTCTTAGATTCTTTGACCAAATGTCAAAGCATTTTCCCTCACTGTTTCTTGTAATTTGATTCAAGATAGTCTAAAGGACTTTTATAGGATAAAACTATTTATAGAAATACTATGCACAGCAGTGTTAGCCATTTCACATGTATGTAATATGCACCTGTGCATATCCAGCCTCAGTGACATACTTGTACAATTTGTAGGATATCAGTTGCAGCCCATTTTAACGTCACTTTGACAAAGTATTTTAGCTGTCCAAACAAGGGTAAATATTTGATATATTTTTTTGAAAATTTAAATTTCTGTAAAGTATTTGAAGGATTTATTTTATAAATATAATGGTCTTAACTTGCTGTATAAGCCTACATTTTTCTTTGTAATGTGATTTTTTTTTTCATTTTAGTAAGTATAAAAATGTTTCTAAAGGCAAGTTTGATTTTCTGTAAGATAATTTATTTGGGAATTCAGATTCTCTGTTAAATAATCATGACCTTTCCCCTTGCCTTTTATTTTCCCCAGTATGTTCCAGAATTTTATTTTTATTCATTTATTTTTTATTTTTTTAATTTTAATTTTATTTTTTTAATTTACGTCCAAATTAGTTAGCATATAATGTAACAATGATTTCAGGAGTACATTCCTTAATGCCCATACCCATTTAGCCCATCCCCTCTCCCACAACCCCACCAGTAACCCTCTGTTTGTTCTCCATATTTAAGAGTCTCTTGTTTTGTGCCCCTCCCTATTTTTATACTATTTTTGCTTCCCTTCCCTTGTGTTCATCTGTTCTATGTCTTAAAGTCCTCATATGAGTGAAGTCATATGATATTTGTCTTTCTCTGAGTAATTTCACTTAGCATAATAGCCTCTAGTTCCATCCACGTAGTTGCAAATGGCGAAATTTCATTCTTTTTGATTGCCAACTAATACTCCCATTGTATAAAGGTACCACATCTTCTTTATCCATTCATCCATCGATGGACATTTGGGCTCTTTCCATACTTTGGCAATTGTTGATAGTCTGCTATAAACATTGGGATGCATATGCCCCTTCAAAACAGTATACCTGTATCCCTTGGATAAATACCTAGTAGTGCAATTGCTGGGTAGTAGGGTAGTTCTATTTTTAATTTTTTGAGGAACCTCCATACAGTTTTCCAGAGTGGCTGCACCAGTTTGCATCCCCACCAGCAGTGCAAAAGAGATCCTCTTTCTCTGCATCCTCACCAACATCTGTTGTTGCCTAAGTTGTTAATGTTAGTCATTCTGACAGGCGTGAGGTAGTATCTCATTGTGGTTTTGATTTGTATTTCCCTGATGATGAGTGATGTTGACCATTTTTTCATGTGTCGGTTTGCCATCTGAATGTCTTCTTTGGGGAAGTGTCTATTCATGTCTTTTGCCCATTTCTTCACTGGATTATTTTTTTTCTGGGTGTTGAGTTTGATAAGCTCTTTATAGATTTTGGATACTAACCCTTAATCTGATATGTCATTTACAAATATCTTCTCCCATTCCATTGGTTGCCTTTTACTTTTGCTGATTGTTTCCTTCGTTGTGCAGAAGCTTTTTATTTTGATGAGGTCCCAATAGTACAGTTTGTTTCCCTTGACTCTGGAGACATGTTGAGTAAGAAGTTGCTGAGGCCAAGATCAAAGAGGTTTTTGCCTGCTTTCTCCTCGAGGATTTTGATGGCTTCCTTTCTCACATTTAGGTCTTTCATCCATTATGAGTTTACTTTTGTGTATGGTTTAAGACAGCTGTCCAGGTTCATTTTTCTGCATGTTGCTGTCCAGTTTTCTCAGCACCATTTGCTGAAGAGACTGTCTTTATTCCATTTGATATTCTTTCCTGCTTTGTCAAAGATTAGTTGACCATACAACTGTGGGTCTATTTCTGGGTTCTCTATTCATTTCATTGATCTGAATGTCTGTTTTTGTGCGACTACCATACTGTCTTGATGATTATAGCTTTGTAATACAGCTTGAAGTCTGGGATTGTGATACCTCCTGCTTTGGTTTTCTTTTTCAAGATTGTTTTGGCTATTTGGGGTCTTTTCTGGTTCCATACAAATTTTAGGATTATTTGTTCTAACTCTGTGAAGAATGCTGGTGTTATTTTGATAGGGATTGCTTTGAATATGTAGATAGCTTTGGGTAGTATTGACATTTTAACAATATTTGTTCTTCCTATCCAGGAGCGTGGAATCTTTTTCCATTTTTTTTGTGTCTTCTTCAATTTCTTTCATCAGCTTTCTATAGTTTTCAGTGTATAGACTTTTGCCCTCTTTGGTTAGATTTATTCCTAGGTATTTTATGGTTTTTGGTGCAGTTGTAAATGGGATCGATTCCTTGATTTCTCTTTCTGTTGCTTCATTGTTGATGTATAGGAATGCAACTGATTTCTGTGCATTGATTTTATATCCTGCAACTTTGCTGAATTCATGAATCAGTTCTAGCAGTTCTTTGGTGGAATCTTTTGGATTTTCCATGTAGAGTATCATGTCATCTGTGAAGAGTGAAAGTTTGACTTCCTCCTGACCAATTTGGATGCCTTTTATTTCTTTGTGTTGTCTGATTGCTGAGGCTAAGACTTCAATACTATGTTGAATAACAGTGGTAAGAGTGGACATCCCTGTCTTGTTCCTGACCTTAGGGGGAAAGCTCTCAGTTTTTCCCCATTGAGGATGATATTAGCATTGGGTCTTTCATATATGGCTTTTATGATCTTGAGGTATGATCCTTATATCCCACTTTCTTGAGGGTTTTTATCAAGAAAGGATATTGTATTTTGTCAAATGCTTCCTCTGCATCTATTGAGAGGATCATATGGTTCTTGTCCTTTCTTTTATTAATGTGATGAATCACATTGATTGTTTCGCAGATATTGAACCAGCCCTGCATCCCAGGTATAAATTCCACTTGGTTGTGGTGAATAATTTTTTTAATGTATTGTTGGATCTGGTTGGCTAATATCTTGTTGAGGATTTTGCATCCATGTTCAACAAGGAAATTGGTCTATAGTTTTCCTTTTTAGTGGGGTCTCTGTCTGGTTTTGGAATCAAGGTAAAGCTGGCTTCATAGAGTTTGGAAGTTTTCCTTACATTTCTATTTTTTGGAACAGCTTCAAGGGAATAGGTGTTAACTCTTCCTTAAATGTTTGGTAGAATTCCCCTGGAAAGCCATCTGGCCCTGGACTCTTGTTTTTTGGCAGATTTTTGATTACTAATTTTATTTCTTTACTGGTTTTGGGTCTGTTCAAATTTTCTATTTCTTTCTGTTTCAGTTTTGGTAGTGTATATGTTTCTAGGAATTTGTCCATTTCTTCCAGATTGCCCATTTTATTGACATATAATTGTTCATAATATTGTCTTATTATTGTTTTTATTTCTGCTGTGTTGGTTGTAATCTCTCCTCTTTTTTTCTTGGTTTTATTTATTTGGGTCCTTTCCTTTTTCTTTTTAATCAAACTGTCTAGTGGTTTATCAATTTTGTTAATTCTTTCAAAGAACCAGCTTCTGGTTTCATTGATCTGTTCTACTGGTTTGTTTTGTTTTGTTGGTTTTTTTTGTTTTTGGTTTCGATAGCATTAATTTCTGTTCTAATTTTTATTCTTTCCTGTCTTCTGTTGGTTTGGGGGTTTATTTGCTGTTCTTTTTCCAGTTATTTAAGGTGTAAGGTTAGGTTGTGTATCTGAGGCCTTCCTTCCTTCTTTAGGAAGGCCTGGATTGCTGTATAACTTTCCTCTTATGACCACATTTGCTGCATCACAAAGGTTTTTGGGTTGTGGTATTATCATTTTTATTGGCTTCTGTGTACTTTTTAATTTCCTCTTTAACATGTAGGTTAGCCCATTCATTCTTTAGTAGGATATTCTTTAGCTCCAAGGATTTGTTACCATTCCAATTTTTTTTCTTTTGGTTGATTTCGAGTTCCATAGTGTTGTGGTCTGAAAATATGCATGATATGATCTCAATCTTTTTGTACTTGTTGAGGGCAGATTTGTGTCCCAGTATGTGGTCTATTCTGGAGAACATTCCATGTGCACTGGAGAAGAATGTATATTCTGCTGCTTTAGGATGAAATGTTCTGAATATATCTGTTAAGTACATCTGGTCATTCAAATGTCATTCAAAGCATTGTTTCCTTGTTGATTTTCTGATTAGATGATCTGTCCATTGTTGTAAGTGGGGCGTTGAAGTCCTCAACTATTATGGTATTATTATCAATGAGTTTCTTTATGTTTGTGATTAATTGATTTATATATTTGAGTGTTCCACGTTTGGACCATAAATTTTTACAATTGTTAGGCCCTCTTGGTGGATAGACCCCTTAATTATGATATAATGCCCTTCTTCATCTCTTGATACAGTCTTTATTTTAAAACCTAGATTATCTGATATAAGTATGGCTACTCTGGGTTTCTTTTGTTGACCACTAGCATGATAGATGGTTCTCCATCCTCTTACTTTCAATCTGAAGGTATCTAGTTCTAAAGTGGGTCTCTTGTAAACAGCATGTAGATGGGACTTGTTTTCTTATCCATTCTGTTACCCTATGTCTTTTGATTGGAACATTTAGTCTATTGACGTTTAGAGTGAGTACTGAAAGATACAAATTTATTGCCATTATGTTGCTTGTAGAGTTGGAGTTTCTGGTGTTGTTCTCTGGTTCTTTCTAGTCTTTGTTTCTTTTGGTATTTATTTATTTATTTATTTATTTTCATCTTTTCTCCCCTCAGAGAATCCCTCTTAAGATTTCTTGCAGGGCTGGTTTAGTGGTCACAAACTACTTTAATTTTTGTTTTTCTGGCAAAATTTTAATCTCTCCTTCTATTTTGAATGACAGCCTTGCTGGATAAGGAATTCTTGGCTGCGCATTTTTCTGATTCAGCACATAGAATATATTCTGCCACTCCTTTCTTGCCTGCCGAGTTTCTGTGGATAGATCTGCTGCAAACTTGATCTGTCTTCCCTTATAGGTTAAAGACTTTTTTTTTCTTGTTGCTTTCATGATTCTTTCCTTGCCTGAGTTATTTTGTGAATTTGACTATGATATACCTTGTTGATGGTCAGTTTTTGTTGCTTCCTGGATTTAGATGTCTATGTCTTTCCCCAGGTTAGAAAAGGTTTCCACTATGATTTGCTCACATAACCCTTCTACCCCTTTTTCGCTCTCTTTATCTTCTGGGACCCCTATGATTCTGATATTGTTCCTTTTTAGTGAGTCACTGATTTCTCCTATTCTTAAATCATGCTCTTTTGCCTTAGTCTCCCTCTTTTTTTCTGTTTCATTCTTCTCAAGAAGTTTGTCCTCTATATCACTGATTCTCAGCTCTGCCTCATCCATCCCTTGCCACTGTGGCCTCCATTCGAGATTTCAGCTCAGTTATATAGAATTTTTTATTTCATCCTGACTAGCTTTTACTTCTTTTATCTCTGCAGAAAGGGATCCTAATCTATTCTTGACCCCAGCTAGTATTCTTATTATTGTGATTGTAAATTCTGGTTCAGACATCTTGCTTGTATCTGTGTTGGCTAAGTCCCTGGCTTAGGGACTTCTTTCTGTTTCTTTTGGGGTGAATTCCTTCATTTCATAATTTTGAAGCGAGATAAGCAATTAATGAGGTAAAAAAATTTAAAATTAAAAAATATTAAAATTAAAAATTAAAAGCAACACACACACACACACACACACACACACACACACAAATCAAATTATGCTAGATCCTAGGTGTGTTTTGGTCTGGGTGTTGAAAGGGGCTTGATAGATTAGAGAAAAAGGGGGAAAGAAAAAAAAAGGAAATCCTTTGAAAATTTGAAAAAATGAATACACTGAAGTAGAATAAAATGAAATTGATGGAAGTAAAATAGAATTTGAAAAAAATTACACAAAAGTAAAAAATATAGAACAAAATTAAATAAAATATTTTAATAAAAATTGAAAATAAAAATAATTTTTTTCTTTTTGTATTCAAGAAAAAGAAAAGAAACTAAAAAGAGAAAAAAGAAAAAAAAGAGAAGTTAATAGATGGACTGGTGAACAGACTGAAATATGATTGAAATTACTTCATTTTCCCCTAGAAGCCAAACTGTGAAGCTCTTTATAGGCCATAAACTAAGGAGGCAGAGGCTGGTGTTCCTGAAGAGCAAGATTAGCCCAGTTGGGCAGGGTTTAGTGTAATGACTTTGTTTTCCACTAGATGGCGCTGATTACCCTTATTGGGGTGGATTGTGCCGCTTGTAGGTGTGTGTGCACATGTGCGGGAGCCGTGAAAATGGCGTCACCCAGCTACCCGGTCTCTCAGAACTCTGCTCTTCGTAATCAGCAAACACCATCATTTGCCTTTGGCTTCCGTACACTCCCCACCTTTACACTGTCTGTGACTGAGCCCCAGGCAGCACCTCCCCCCTAAGTTTTATCTCAGATGCGGCTGTTTTCCCGGCCCCTTTCTTCTGAGGAACTGTGGCTTTGACCCGTTCTGCCCCTCTGCGGGAAGGTATCACCGAGCAGTGGCCGGGTGCTGGCTGCACCCTGGAACATTCGCTGGACCATGCTGCTGCCGTTGCCCAGAGACTGCGGCCAGATGCCAGCCCATCCCAGAAAAAGTTTGCGAGATAACGTAGAAGCAGCGTTTCAGAGATTATGGAAAATCACAACACACATCTTGTACCAGGCTCCACCCCCCAGAGACTGTTCCAGCACCAGCGAATATGGTTGTTCTCCCGGGTCCACTAGCGCCTTTGCCTTTTGGGGGACACACACAGCCTCTACCACGTGTCCTTCCAGCAGGGGAACCGCCTCTCCTGTGTGGCCTGAAGACCACCGGACTTCACTCTGCTCCTAGGAATTCACCCTTCTCACCAGAGCACCACCAGGTATTAAGCTGTGGCATTTCATACTCTGCATTCCCCCTGTTTATAGAGTCTTAATGGAATTTAAACCTTCTCCTTTCTCCCTTTTTAGTTCAGTCCCTGTGGCTGTTTCCACTTTTCCAGTTTCTCTCCAGCTGCTTTTCAGGGTGGAGGGGGTGCTTTTCCCATATTTCCCACCCCCGTCTCAGTCCTCTCTCCACATGTAAAAACAGTTCCCTGCCATCTTCTCCCTGCCACAGCTTCTCCCTGCCACTTGGATAGAGTATTATTGGCTGCAGGTTCTTTCCTTTCAGCATTTTGAATATACCATTCCACGCCCTTCTGGCCTGCAAAGTTCTGGTGAAAAACCCAGTAATAGCCTTAGGGGATTTCCCTTGTCTGCAACTGTATTCTTTTCTGTTGTTGCCCTTAAAATTCTCTGTTCATAACTACGTTTTGCCATTTTAATGATTGTGTGTCTTTGTATGGACCTTCTTGGGTTGATTTTGTTGGGGGTCTCTGTACCTTCTTGATCTGGATTTCTGTTTCCTTCCCCAGATTCAGGAAGTGTTCAGCTATATTTCTTCAAATAAATTTTCTTCCCCCTTCTCCCTGCCACAGCTTCTCTCTCCCCCAGTTCACCTCTCCACACAGTGTACCTGCTGAGTTCTGTGGTTCAGGTTGTGCAGATTGTTGTATTAATCCTCAAATCCATTTTCTAGGTGTGCAGGATGGTTTAGTGTTGATCTGGTTGTATTTCATGGATGTGAGACACACAAAAAACTTCCATGCTGTTCTCCTATCTTGGCTCCTCCCCACCCCCTTGCCTTTTTTATGTATTAAGTAAGTAGTTATTGTTAAGATGTGCTAGGTGTACCTCTGGCATCTACCCAATTGTTGACATCTACTGTTTTTCTCCATACTGCACTCCCAACCTTCTACCAGACATAGGCTGCTTTCTAGTTATGATAGCCTCACCTACCCATGCTAAAGAGTGTTAACCAGCTACATTTGTGGTAGAGTATTAGAGTTATTGTTCTATGTACTAGCAGTCTGAGAGAGACAGGAAAATTTGTTACCTAATGCTGAAGAATAGTGCTGAGCACTTTGAGAAATATAAAAATGGCATGAGTCAAGAACTGTCCCAGCCCTCATTCTGGTTTAAAAGCTAGTGCTAATGTACTTGATAGTACAACTAATTCATGATAATGTATTTAAAGGCAACTTATATGCTCTCAGCTATAAATGCATCAAGGATTTGAAATAAAAGTGGTCTAATGATGACTGTTCTGATCAAAGAAGTTTGCTTTGAATGAGTTGAGTGACCCTTAAGGATTGGTATGATTTGGCTAAGCAGTGGGGACGTAGATGATCGCATGGTGGCAGACACAGTAGAAGAGGTATACAAACAAATAAATGAACACAGCATATTTTTTTGAAGACCTTAGAGTGGGTGCTACAAGGTTAAAAGGCCAGGCAGCTCTGGAATTTTTGTTGATTTGTTTTAACTTTTGTTTTCAAAGCAGGGTTATGATATAATGAAATAGATACTTCTATAATATTATTCTGGACCAATGTGTGAACACCTGCCCAATGAATACAGTGCTGTTTACTGAGAAAGACTTAAAGATCATTCAGTTCCAGCTTGCAAACAAGTGTCTCATGAGCAGGATATAGCCCACAGACATTTTGTGTGGCCCAAATAGTGATGAACAAAATTGAACCAATATTTAAGAATTGAAAAATTTTTAATGAAAATGTAGATTTCTGGATTCACCTAAGAAATCAGATGAGTCAGAGTTCCTCGCATTTTCTATTTCTTCTTGATTCAGTTTTGGGAGGTTAAATGCTTCTAGGAATTTATCCATTTCTTCTAGGTTGTACAATTTGTTGGCACATAATTTTTCATAATATATTCTTATAATCTTCTGTATATCTGTTGTGTTGATTGATATTTCTCTGTCATTTGTGATTTTGTTTGAGTCCTGTCTCTCTTTTTTTAAATGAGTCTGGCTAAAGTTTTATCAATTTTTTGGATCTTTTCTAAGAACCAGCTCCTGGTACCATTGATCTGTTCTATTTTTTCAGTTTCTATTTTGTTTATTTCTGCTCTGATCTTTATTATTTCCTTCCTTCTACTGGTTTTGGGTTTTGTTTTTAATTTTTTTCCAGCTCCTTTAGGTATAAGATTAGAGTATTTGAGATTTTTCTTGCTTCCTGAAGTAGGCCTATATAGGTAAAAACTTCCTTCTTAGAATACCTTGTGCTGCATCCCAAAGATTTGGTATCATTGTGTTTTCATTTTCATTTATCTCCATGCATTTATTCATTTCCTCTTTGATTTCTTAGTTGATCTATTTATTACTTAGTAGCATGTTATTTAACTCCCATGTACTTGTGCTCTTTCCAGATTTTTTCTTGTGGTTGACTTCTAGTTTCATAGTGTTGTGGTCAGAAAAGATGCATGGAGTCACTTTGATCTTTTGGAATTTGTTGAGATGTGTTTTGTAATCTAATATGTGATCTATTCTGGAGAAGGTTCCATGTACACTTGAAAAGAAAATTGTATTCCACTGTTTTAGGAGGAAAATTCTGAATATATTTCTTAGATCCATCTGGTCCAGTATGTCATTAGAAGCCACTGTTTCCTTATTGATTTTCTGTTTAGGTGATCTATCCATTAATGTAACTGGGGGTGGGGAGGGGGTTAAAGTCCCCTACTATTATTGTATTACTATCAATTACTTCCTTTATATTTGTTATTAGCTACTTTATGTATTGGCTGCTACCATGGTTAGTGCATAAGTATTTGCAATTGTATCTGCTTGTTGGATTGTTCCCTTTATGGTTATATAGTGTCCATCTTTGTCTCTTGTTACAATCTTTGTTTTAAAGTCTATTTTGTCTGATATAAGTGTTGCTACCTTGGATTTCTTTTCATTTCCATTTGCCTGATAAATTTTTTCCCTTCACTTCCCTTCACTTTCAACTGGATGTGTCTTTAAGTCTAAAATGAGTCTCTTGTAGGCAGCATATAGATGGGTCTTTCTTTTTTATCCATTTCACCACCCTATGTATTTTGATTGGAGCATTTAGCTCATTTACATTCCAACTTATTATTCCTAAGTTTATACTTATTGCCATTTTGTTACTTGTTTTTACCGTTGTTTTTGTAGTTCTTCTGTTCCTTTTTCTTTTCTTGCTGTTTTCTCTCAGTTTGCTGGCTTTCTATAGTGATATCCCTGATTCCTTTCTCTTTATTCTTTGCATATCTATTAATGGTTTTTAATTTGTGGTTATCAGTAAGCATATATATAACATGCATATAGCAATCTATATTAAGTTGACGGTCACTTAGGTTTAAACCCATTCTAAAAGCACTAAATATTCACTCCTTTTCCCCCATGTTTTAAGTATATGGTATCATAATTTCCATCCTTTTATTTTGTAAATCCCATGACTGATTCTTATATACATACTTAGTGTTAGTGCTTTCGTGTTTCCTATTTTTCTTTTCTCTGCCTGTGTTCTTTCCTTTCCACTCAAAGAATCCTCTTTAATATTTCTTGTAAGGATCGTTTGGTGGATTTGAATTCCTTTAACTTTTGTTTGTCTGGGAAACTCTTTATGTCTCCTTCTATTCTGAATGATAGGCTTCTTGGATAGAGTATTATTGGCTGCAGGTTCTTTCCTTTCAGCATTTTGAATATACCATTCCACTCCCTTCTGGCCTGCAAAGTTCTGGTGAAAAACCCAGTAATAGCCTTAGGGGATTTCCCTTGTTTGCAACTGTATTCTTTTCTGTTGTTGCTCTTAAAATTCTCTGTTCATAACTACGTCTTGCCATTTTAATGATTGTGTGTCTTTGTATGGACCTTCTTGGGTTGATTTTGTTGGGGGTCTCTGTACCTTCTTGATCTGGATTTCTGTTTCCTTCCCCAGATTCAAGAAGTGTTCAGCTATATTTCTTCAAATAAATTTTCTTCCCCCTTCTCTCTGTCTTCTCCTTCTGGGATCCCCATAATGTGCATGTTACTGTGCTTGATGGTATCACTGATTTCCCTGAATCTATTTTCATTTGTTAATATTCATTTTTCTCTCTCCTGTTAAGCTTGATTGCTTTTTATGACACTGTCCTATAGGTTGCTGATCTGTTCTTCTGCTTCCTCTTGGTCTACTCTTTATTCCATCTAGTGTATTTTTAAATTCAGTTATTGCATTCTTTTGTTATGCCCAGAATTCGTGATCCCCAAATACCACCAGGGAGCCGAGTCCGATGCAAAAGCAAAAGAGCCTTTATTCGAGCTAGCTCGAGGTCAATCCCCTACCTGCACCGACGCAGCGGTGAGATACCAGGGAGAGAGAGCGAGTTTCAAAAGCACAAAGGTTGTATAGGGGTCTAGGGGCAGTTGGTGAGGTAATGGCTGTGGCCTCAGCTGATTGGCTGGGGAAGGGTCGTGGCCTTGGCCGATTGGCTGGGGAAGGGTCGGAGTCCTGTTACGCAGGTCGCTGGGCATGTTTTTTAAAAAAAAATTTTTTTTAACGTTTATTTATTTTTGAGACAGAGAGAGACAGAGCATGAATGGGGGAGGGGCAGAGAGAGAGGGAGACACAGAATTGGAAGCAGGCTCCAGGCTCTGAGCCATCAGCCCAGAGCCCGACGCGGGGCTCGAACTCACGGACCGCGAGATCGTGACCTGAGCTGAAGTCGGACGCTTAACCGACTGCGCCACCCAGGGGCCCCTCGCTGGGCATGTTTTGATCAGGAAGTTTGAACGGGTGAGCGGGAGGTTACTCAAGGGGAGGAGGCACGGTCTGAGGTTTCTGCGATTTTCCCGGAAAAGGGGTCATGTCGGGGACATAGTCACTCAAGGTGGAGGACACAGAACAAGATGGAGTCGGCCGGCGTAGGCCCGCCCTTTCACTTTATTTCAGATTGGTTCTTTTTTTTTAAGTTTCTTATCTGTTGGTCGGTGTGCTCATTGAAGTCCTCCACTCTTTTCTCAAGTCCATTGAGTATCTCTATAAACATTACTTTAAATTCTTTATCAGGCATGTTTCTTATCTCCAGTTCTTTCAGCTCTCTTGCTGCGATTTTGTCCTATTCTTTCATTTAGTACATATTGTGTCTGTCTCCTCATTTTGTCTAACTCTCTGTGTCTGTTGCTGTGTTTTAGGACAGTCAGCTATATCTCCTGGTCTTGAAAGTAGTGACTTTGTAAAGATGAAGTTCTGTAGTACCCTGCAGTGTACTATCTTCCGTTCACCAGAACCTGGCACTAGAGGGGTATCTCCTATGTATGTTTGCTTGTACCCTACTTTTGTGGCTGAGCCACTTTTGCCTTCAGTCCAGTTGTCTGCAATGATCCACTTTGCCTACTTGGGGTAAGGTTTGGTCCCTGTGTTGTTAGTGGGCTGGTATGGGGTCACCTTGGATTTGAGAAGAGTCAGACCATCCTTTTTCCAGAGCTGCAATAGCACTGAACTGCAGGGCACTCTCCCTGTATTGTCTCCTGAGAATCTTTCTTTGGCGGGCAGAGCCTGCAGCCAGTCTCAATGTCTGCCTCGAGCCCACCACTGGAGCTGACTGAGACTGGTTTGAGTGTGTTTATATTCCTCTCCCTATGGGGCATGAGGCACTTTGGTCTGGTGCCGGCCCCTCAGGGCTGCTTGCACACTGCCAGGCTTGTGGCATATCTTTGGATGGACTCCTGCCAAAGGCATGTTGGAGGGCATGTCCACAGGAGAAAGCGGGGGTCAGGCATGTGAGGCAGCAAAATCTGTGCTAGTCTGCTGCAGGAGGGGACCTGTAGCTGCCTGAGAAAACTCCTGCTGAGGCCATCAGGGCTGGAGGAGGTGGATCTGCAGAAGCATGAAAGGGCTGGGGCACTGTTAGCAGGCAAGGGGGAGAGTATTCAAATGCTGTGCTGGTTCCCACAGGTGTCACTTTAGCTGGGGGTAGGGAGAGGGAAATGGTGCCTGCCAGCTCCTTTGCTCTTGTCAAGTCTCCCAAAGATCCCTTCCCCTCCAGTACATGCTCTGAGATTATTAAATAAATATCCTTCACGTATACCCCAAGTGTCTCAAATTGCTGATTCTGTGCTGTATCTCAGCAAAGCTTTTTGTTGTGCTATCTCTTTAAGCATGAAGGCTCAGTGTCCCATCATCTTCCAGCTCTCCCAGAGCCCAGACCTCTGGTTTTTAAAGTTCTAGGTATTCAGCCTCACTGATAGTAAAAACTCACAAAGCACGGCCCCTCTGGGTTTTAAAGCCAAATGTTAGATATTTGTCTTCCCATTGTGGGTTTTCTGTACCTGGGGTGCCTGATGTGGAGCTCTGCTTCTCTTTCCTCTCTTGTTCCCAAGGCTCCCTCCCTCCTGTGGATGGCCTGTGGGTCTATTTGGCTCCTGACAAAGAACTGCCCTTCCTACCCTCTTCAGTGTGGCCTCCTCTCTACATTTAACAGTGGAGATTCTGTTCTGCCAGTCTTTGGGTCATTTTCTGGGTTATTTGGACTGATGTGGGTGTTACCTAGTTGTATCCATGGGACTAGGTAAGCCCAGGAACCTCCTACTCCACCATCTTCCCTGGAAGTTGTACCTGCCAGCTTCAGGCATTCAAAATTCCTAATATGTGGGCATGGACAATAATATCCAGGGACATGGTAGAGAGGGAATTTAGGGGACTGGGTAACAAAAGAATTGCAGAAGTAACCAAGGGAATAATGGTTGAAATATGATGCCAGTGGTTGATGCCTGTGTGATGACCTCTGTGATTGCAGATACAGACATGTTTGCCTCAACCCTGCAAGGTTCGTCTAGCTGGCCTAAGAATTAAATTCACATGAGACAGATTAACAGGAGAAAGGAACAAAATTTAATTATATGTTCACAGAGGACCAATAATGAAATTGAAACCCAAAGCAATGACAGTAGGCAGTTTTTACTTTTTAGACAAAAAGACAATAAATCTGTGAGGAATTGACAGGACAATGAAAACCTATGTTTAGGAGTTTTAGTTAATAAAGAATTCTAAACAGGATTTGGGCTGGGGGTAGTAAATTAGTAAAAATCAGCAAGCGTTCTTTATACAGCCTTCTCTTCTCTGAGTTCCTTATCTCTGGTGATAAGAATGTGTCTTACCTCCTGGTACAGGGAGGGTATCTTTTACTTGGGAGATTCACTTCCTGCTTTCTGGAGACAAAGGGAGGGCAGGGTGTTTTTTCTGTACTGGCTATTTTTTTAAGTAACTTCTAATTTAAAATAAGCAATATGCCAAAGTGGTACATTTTGGGGCCACCTGCCCTTGTCCCCGACACATCCTGAAACTGACTGGAGCCTTGTTTACAATTCTTATCTCACAGGTGGAAGTTTGTAACAGTAAAGTTAGCCATTGACAAGGGCCCTTTCCTTTCAGTGAAGTGTGTTAATTACCTCTTCTGCACCTGTTGATGAGGAATGGATCCTTGCCTTGGGGCTGTGGAAATGGACAAACCCACAACAGACAATGGGCAGATGAGATTGACAGCAATTTATCTATCACGTATACTTACAGCCTGGGAGGGACGGACACCGCACTCCATGCAACCACCAGGCAGTTGCAATGAGGCACAGAATGAACAGCCAGTGGTAGTGGGAGCCAGGCCTTGCAATATGTTTCACTAGGAAGTCTTATTCCCAGGAGCAGAGTGAGGAGGTGAACTTGTGATTAGGGCATTTGAAGTACTCCTGTCTTGTCCTAGATGCCAAGGAACACACAATATTTGGACTGAATGTTAAGCTTTCTTTCACAAAGAAACCAAAGTTTTAAACAGGAAAATAAAAAGTAAAAAATAAATTAAGAAATAAAAATATAAAATAAATAAAAATATAAAAATTAAAAATTAAAAAGCTTATAGTGAGCTAAGAATAATGCCTGGAAAGGAAAGATTATGGCAGCCACAAACCAGCCTTTTGCAAAGCTTAGTGGAGAAAGAAGGAAAAAGTCGGGGGCAGCAGGAAGAGAAACCTGGAAGGAAGGCAGAGCCTTCCCCCCAGTTTGTTACAGCAACAACAATAGCATGTTCTTTCTTCTTTTGCTTATTGTGTCAGGAAGTGTATGACATGCTTTGTGTGAACTATTCTATTTATCCACAAAATTGTGAGGTGGTCAATACTGTTGAAAGGAAACAGATACTCAAAGAGGAGTTGCAATATGTATTGGGAGGAATGCACTCGGGGACAGATAATTACACTCAGTGATTTGACTGGGGAAAGCCATGTGCGGAGAGTGGGCAGAGGAAGGTGAACTGCAATTAGTGTCAACAAAGACCTCAGCTGATCCCATAGGAAACCCTGAGAGCCGATCACAGAGGGGAACTTAAAGCCACCAGCCGCTAATGGTCTCATCACCTTGGGGAATTGGTGCTGCAATTCTGAAGGGAGGGATCTGAATGTTGCTTGCAGACTTCCACTTTGAAAGATTAAATGATTTATCCAGGGTCACAGAGTTACTACTTTTGGTGGTATGTTCAAGTTCAGGTCTATCTGATTCTGAATCCATGTCCTTTACCTGAATACTCTGCAAGTAACCATCCGGTGATATTGTGATTTATAATAAAAAAAAAAAAATAGATAGATTTGGTCTTCATCCATGCTTCCTAGATCACAGCTCCCTAAACCCTTGGAATTTCCTAAGAGATAAAGAGCAATGGGAGAATCTTTTGTTATAATGTTTGCTCACTTGTCCTCAGTTCTTGAAATCCCTTCAGAGCTATAAAGGTGAGATGGGTGTCTTATTATTCATAATAAGTCCCTTAACTCCACAACTGAGTTTATATTAATGACATGACTTTTGGAAAGTACCTAAGCATGGGGTCTGGTTGCCAGGAGAGTGACAAGGAATAGGAGGCTGGAACTTTCAGTCCCAGCCCATGATTTCTGGGGAAGTAAGAGGGGCTAGAAGTTGAATCAGTCACCAATAACCTGTGATTTAATCAACCATGCTTATGTAATGAAGCCGCCATTAAAAAAAAAAAAAAAAAAAAAAATCGAGGGTTTAGAGAGCTTCCAGACTGGTGAACTAGAACACTTGCATGTGCCATTGTGCCAGGCCCCAAACTCCACGAGGACAGAAGCCCTTTTGCTCTGGACCTCGCTTACATATCTCTTCACCCGGCTGTTGATTCATATATTTTAATATCCTTTGTAATAAACCAGTCATCTAGCGAGTAAATGGGTTTCCTGGATTCCATGAGAATTAATCAAACCCAAGGAAGAGGTCATGGGAACCACCAATCAGTAATTGGCAGGTCAGAAGCACAGGTGACAACCTGTTCTTTCCATTGGTATCTGAAGTGGAGAACAGTGTTTGTGGGACTGAGCCCTTAACTTGTGGGATCTGATGCTATCTCCAGGTAGATAGTGTCAGAATTGAATTGAATTGAATTGTAGAACACCCAGCTGGTGTCCAAGAATTGCTTGGTGGTGGGGAAATCTCTCACTCTCACATTGGAATTACAGTCAGAACCCATATTTCCTCTAATGCAGCAATGGGACAAGAATATTCTGGAAGTGCAATTGCTAAGTGAATCTACGTTAGAAGGCCAAAGCACTGGCCCCATGGAAATACATTCTGGGCAGCAGACACTTAGAATCACTTGGAATCATGTGATGTCTATGGCTATTCTCTCTTCTGTTTTCTGCTTATTTTATTGTTGGTCACTCCCTCTGATTACTCTGTATTCAAAGAATTTTCCCCAATCTCTATTTGAATGCTTATTTTGACCATCTGCTTCCTAAAACAGTTCCTTGATTGTGCTTTTTTGCTTTGAACCACTGTAAAAAAATATTTATATATATACACATACACGCCACACACATACATATATAGATGCAAAATTAACTTTTAATGTCATTTGCCTTGGCACTTTGCAAAACTTCCAGTGTGACCACAGGCATATCCTTGAGTCATAAGTGTTCATTGGAACAAAAATGACAGAAAACAAGACCACAGAAAAGTAAACATTGAGATGATGTCAATGAAGAAAGAAAATTCAGTATGTGCCCTGAGATCTTTAGGCGACAAATGGAGCCAGTAGGCCATAAAAGTGTGATGGGATCAGTGCACTGATCATGTTCAATTTATCATTCACAGTGATAAGAAAAGAAAAAATTAAGTGTGCCAGTCAGTAATGTCATGGATACGTAGGCGAGTGTGTCGGTCTGCCTGCTTGTCTGAGATCAATAGTGTTATAATTAACATTCTGCGAATCACCTCTCAGTAAAATAGCGTGCAGGAAACAAAAACCCACTGCATTTGAATAGTACACCTACATTTGGCACATAGGTTTGTCCAGTCTGCTCTAAACCAGAAGCAATTCAGCTCTGTTGCTCCTTGTCCTAATTTAGTGTCAACCTAGAAGAGGCAGAAATAAAATGCTATCACACCCCTAGCTGGGTAAAAATAAGAAAGTTTTTTTCATCTTGAAAGTTCAAATGCCAACTTGAAAAGCATGAAAACAGTCTCACCAACTAGAGTTTCAGGAAACTTGAACGTCTTGGAACAAAACAATCTCCGGTGGCTAATTATCTTAGTGTGTTGTACTTACAGACAACTTCACCTTTGCTGCTTCACCGACAGCCCACTTTTGCAGATTATGTAACAAAGGGACTGAAAAGTCAGCTGGATTTTCAAGATCAGGAAAACAGATCAAGGGGTTAGAGCCACAACTGTCTTATTTCTAGGAATTGAGCTTCTACTTCTGGGCTGGATCTGTTCTGGATACTCTGGTTTACATTCACAGGCTATTATAATTCTGCCTTTGTATACAACATCTTTTAGCACACTGTCACAATCATTTTTTGTTTGCTTGTTTATCAGCTTTCTCTGTAAATTTACTATAGTAGCAGCTTAATTTACATTAGTCTCTTAATTCTAGTTATTGAGTTCATTCGTCCCTAGTGTTAAGTGTGCTGATAAAGTCCATCTTCTAAAACTGCAGAACTGGGGCGCCTGAGTGACTCGGTTAAGCGGCCGACTTCGACTCAGGTCATGATTTCGCGGTCCGTGAGTTCGAGCCCCACGTCAGGCTCAGTGCTGACAGCTCAGAGCCTGGAGCCTGTTTCAGATTCTGTGTCTCCCTCTCTCTGACCCTCCCCCGTTCATGCTCTGTCTCCTTCCATCTCAAAAATAAATAAACGTTAAAAAAAAATTTTTTTAACTGCAGAACTGAAGGCCAGACACTGGTCCTTGATGAATTGTCCAAGGTAAATACACCTTGGAAAGTCTCTTGTTGCCTAATCACCTGGCATAGCACATGAAATTGTCTAAAGCTACTAGTCTCTAAGACATTAAATCGCAAGGCTTGGATAAGTGTGCTATATGGCAACACTATGTTGGATAAGATTTCCTTAAACGAGTCTGAGAAGCAACCAGGTACCTGTAGAGCCAAAAACCAATACAGTTCTAATCTATCGAAAATTATCAAACTGATTATCAGCTAACTCAGTTTATATTAATTGAAATCATGATTTGCCTTAAGATTCATTATGCATAAATGCCATCTTTTTTGTAACAAGCTGGTAATAAATCTGTAATGGAAGTTATTTTGGTAGTAGGCAGTCTTCAGTCTTCATAAAACACCCAGAAACATAGTCGGTTGAACTCTAAGAGTGATCTTCACACTTTATGCAGCATTTTAGTTTTTTATATGCTTTCTCTACTTCCCAATGCAGAAAGAAAGAAAGAAAGAAAGAAAGAAAGAAAGAAAGAAAGAAAGAAAGAAAAAAGAAGGAAAAGAGAAAAGAAAATAAATGTTTATTTGTCTTTTATGGAATTATTTGATTTCAAATTACGTTGTCTTTTCCTTTCTGCTTCTGTTTGTGTCCCCGCTTTCAGGTACAAATCTTCTTACCCTCCCCATGGGTCAAAAGCAAGTTGTTCTCAGAGAATTGATATCTCACAGAAGACTTCTTAAGATTTAGCCTTGAGTTGCTGAAGAATTGCTCTGGAGTGTTCTGTGAAATCTTGAACTAGTTAGTGGGAGGATTTGGGCTGGGCACTGTACACTTGCCTGTATTGCTGCTTGATCTTGGTTAAGTGATAGGTCCTGAATCATTCTGCTGACATTCCTAAAGTAGCAATACCAAATGCTGGCTTCAGGATGCTCAACTCTGCGGTACGCCTGCCTCTTTCTAACTGAGGCTACATCTTACCTTCTTGGAAGTGTAGCTTCTGTTTTAGAACAGATCCAGGAAAGCCATTCATTTTTTCTTGGCTAATATTGGGATTTCTATCTAAGACCCAGAATGGAGTTCTCTTGCTAGAGGTAAGCACAATAGCAGGTGTCTCACATTTGGGGAGAGTTGTGACCCCCCCCACCCCCCCCACCCCCCCACCCCCCCACCCCCCCCCACCCCCCCACCCCCCCCACCCCCGCCATTCTGTATCCCCTGCTGGGAGGAAGGAGGGGGAAGAGAGGAGCTAGAATTTCAGTCATAGGTTGAAAACACAAGTAAAAGCCCACTGAGAGGATGAAAGCCATGGCTTTGCAAGGAGTAGCAAAGGGCTCAGGAACTTTGGAGTCCCTGGCAGTACAGCTGAGTGATACCAGTCTTGTGCAATTCCTTCTACAGAGTGACCTCAGGAAGCAGATAATGGTTTATATAAATTTCAGTGGCTTCTTTCTTTGTTCAAAATAGTAGTCAGAAAATTTCCAGTAGTCTCTGTGATAAATCCATAGTCTCTAACCTGATCACAGTTATGCAAGCTGTCAGCAGGATGGGAGCCCCAGTATTAAGCATGTATCTGTCTTTAGCATTTGTGTTAATCAAGCTCAACTTCAAAAACCCAGACCCAGGTATGGCTTTGCAGGGAGCAGAGGAAGGTGCAGACAGGTCTGGGCAGGAGCAGCAGTCAATGGGCACTGTGGCCCATCCTGCTGCCCCTCCCTCTCACACCCACTTCCTCTTTTTTTTTTTCTTACCTTAGTCAATCTACAAGATAAATACAGCAGGAAAAATGTTCCCAGTTTGAGAGTAGAGAAGGCAGAACCTCAAGCAGGTCAACGCTCTCCTAGTTGAGTCAGGAGTTGGTTACCTTCTCTTTCCATCACCCGGTGTCTCTCCACATTCCATGTAAATTTCCCTTTTCTTTTCTTCTCCTGCTTGAAATTTACCTACACAAGGTGCCAAGTAAACCTATTTACCGGGAAAGCGATACATGGGAATATTCAATAATAATAATAACAATCATTAATTAATAATAAGTAATCATTGTTAAAGCCTTACCTAAAGGTCAAAACCTATGCAAATACATTTGAAAATTTTGCTTTATTTTTTTCCTATTGTGGATTGACTCTGGGACTCCCCATTATTGTTTACGAAATGAAGATTTTAAAGAATAAATTGAAATGTTTTTAACTCCTTTGTATTTCAGATTAAATCTGTTTCATATAAAAAGGCAATTGATTTGTATCCCCTTTAGAAAATGTCCATAGATGGAAAGAGGTAACATGTAGCAGTGTCCCACTTTAATAAATTATCCAGATTAGCCAGATTAGCAATTCAGAAATATTTTTCATATCTTATCTGCCTTAAATAATATTCTAAATCATTTCTATGAGTCATTGAGAGACTTAAAAATGAGGAATAATTTTAATTTACTTTTTTTGGTGGTTGGGTATATTGTTCACCTCAACTGCTGAGAAAACAAAAGAACAATAGATGAATATCTCCATCTAGAGCCTGTTTAGGAAAAATGTAATTGCTCAACAGAAGTCAGCCTGTATTCTGATGTTGGGCTGCCATACAGCTCATCAGTATGTCGGGAGAGAACATCAAGGACGTGACTAACCTCAGTTTGAGATGGACACTGCGTAACCGGGTTTATATCCCCCAGGATGCTGGTTTCGTTTCTATTCATGTGTCCTGAGATTGCTGGGCACAAAGTAATTCAATGCTTTATAGCTCAAATGAACCAAATGGAGCTCTAACTTCTCTCTGTGCCTGATACCATCCCTGCACGAGCAGCAAATAAATAACCCGGAGTCTGTGTGGTAAATCCCATCATAAAAATGAGCAAAGGGTGCCCTGGAAAGGAAGAAAAAGTGACACTTAAGCCAGACTTGGCAGTTCAAGGAGTCTCCTGAATAAGCTGATATATGAATCATATCTTTAAAAGGTGGTTTTATTTTTAATTATAATTTTATGTTGTTTTTGTATATATTTTGAATTTTTATTAAAAACACACACCCCTCATTCTGTCTCGTCTTGCATCTTACTCTATCAAATATTCATTTTCTATCACTTGTTTTTTAATCTCTACTTTTTCTGTTTCTGTCAGTGCCTTACTCTTGGCTTATCACTCATTCTCTGCTCTTTTACTTATGTGACTTGTCAGTCTTTCTGACATTATTTACTACTTTCTCCTCCCAGGAATTCTCTCTTTGGAACTCTCACAGAACTAAACTGTAGCAAGTGCTGTTAACATGCCACCCGTAGCTCTTAAGCACTTAACATTTCTGTGCATGACAGCCTAGACTCAACATCCACCATCAGCAGACATTCTTTGGCCTAAGAGTTCTCTTTGACCACGGGAACTCACTTTTTTTTTTTTTGTTTCAATTTTTTTTTGAGGGGGTGGGGTAAGGTCAGAGAGAGAGACACACACAGAATGTGAAGCATGCTCCAGGCTCTGAGCTGTCAGCACAGAGCCCGATGTGAGACTCAAACTCATGTACGGCGAGAACATGACCTAAGCTGTAGTAGACTCTTAACTGACTAAGCCACCCAGGTGCCCCTGGAACCCACTCTTAATGTACATGTGATAGTCCGGCAATGCCAGGGAATTAAGAACTCCCAAGAACCACCCATAACCAATGACTAACAGCAATTAGTAAACAAATACTTCAGCTCCTTCACCCTTCAGCCAGGACAATTCTGGGAGATATATTTACAGTGACTCTCAGCATAGACAGAGTTCCACAATGAAGTGGGGATTCAGTTACTCACAGCTGTAACTCGCAATGTTTACTGGCTTTCTTTTCTTCCCTGCCTCACCTCCTCACTCATCTACTGGGACTTCCTATGATCATTCACCAGATAAATTCTGCACACTCAAACCTTGTCATGAGGTCTGCTTCTTATGGAATCCAAATGAAGACAAAATTTTAATTCTATAGTTACTTCCCTTCATTTTCTCTTCAGTAGTGGTTTCTTGTCACTGAAACATGAAATATTGGGGATTCTCAAGGTTCTATCCTCTGACTGAGCTCATCCACATTCCTGTTTTCGTTTACTATCTATAGGCTGATGATTCTCAAATAAGTTCCTCTAACTCTGGTATAACTTTTGAAATCCGTCTTCACCGGGATGTTCCTGCCCCATACAGAGCTGTGAACTCTTTGAAGATTGGCCTATCTCTTTTTCTTGCTTTATTTCTAGACTTTAAATAGTATCTGACATGCCATACATATTGAGTAAATTATATTTGAGTTGATTAGAAGATGAAAGTACAAGGCAAATGTAAACTTGTTACATGCAGGGAAGTACTGGAATTATTCCGTGCCAAAATGGTAACAAAAGAAAGTCTATTTGGTCAGTTCACACAAAAATGTATTCAAATCTGTGAAGAAGAAAAAGAAGAAAAAAATCCATGTTTGGGGAGCATGATGGCCTAAATAGCCCACTGACTGACTGAACTTGTCATGTTCCAGCTGAATCTGTTGGCAAATTCAATAATTTGAGTATCCACTGCTGAAAGTCAGAATTTAATATCTGTAGCTTTTGTTCCCCTTTTAGTTAATCAGCTATTCAAAAACCATCTTGCTCAAGTGAAGCCAATTTGTCTAGTTTTCAGGAGATCTGTTCACCACCAGGAACTATATATCTCATGTTTAAGATAAGTGGGAGCACCAGAAAGACCTCTCCTTTCCATTTAGAAAATGGAAGGCTGCCAGATAAAGTACCCAGATCAACTGCTGACATTTAAATAGCTATTTGCTTAATGCCAATAAAGTATTTCATGTATGAGAACCAAAGTTGTGAGCAATAAATTAGGCACATTTTTGCTATGAACCCTTTAAAGAATCATCCTGTAGAATAGCAGAATGTTAACATTGATTGCAATGTAAGCCAACTGCCATATTCCATAAATGAAGAAGCTGAAATCCAGAGACATGAAGCAGCTTTTTCTAGACCCAACACAAGTGGTGAGGTAAAACTAAGACATTACCTTCATGATTTGTATCTACACTTTCCCCTACCCCATTTGTAATTGCTGCAAAACTGTAATATTAAAGACATTAATTATAATGGTTTTTCACCCCATTTTACGGGGCACAATTTACCAGGCAAACTTGTTAGAATTAGAAAAAAAATCAGACCTGGAAGAGAATTTGGAGACTGTTAAGTATAACTCTTTTTCCTGATAAATATGCTCACTCCATAATATCTTAAAAAGTGGGTCTCAAGACACGGTTTCCAGTCTGACATGCAAAAAGTTTGGGATCATCACTTCTGTTTTTACAACAACAAAAAAGCTGAACAAACTGAAAATCAACAACTCTTCTTAGATCCATCAGAGAACTGAGGTCACAGGGCAAACCACTACCTTGAAAACTGGAGAAGGCAGTGAGCACAGATAATCACAGCTTACCTGCAGCAAAAGCTTCTGCTGTAGTCTGCTAGGTAATTGAATAATCACTGGAGATGAAACATTTGAGAGATAAAAACTCCTGGGGTCCAGCCTTAGGAGATTCTCATGCTTTCTTGAGTTTTATCTTGGAGAGCTCCACCAAGTTTTCACGGTGAAGATCAAAGAAAAATCCCCTCATGTTCCTACCAGAAAAGGGGGGAAAGTAACAATTTTTAAAAAATCTTTGAGTGCTCATTCTTCTTAACTGCCTGTTCTCAAGGGAAACTATTTTACCAGAGCCTAACTGACCTAGAGAAGGGAACTACCCAACTCCAACTCTCTCTAGACTTCCTGTCTCACCTAAAGGGAGAGGGTTCACTGAAACACTTGTAAAAGTCACAACATAGGGACACAGGCTACTAAAACACTGAGACCTAATTATAGGACTGTCCTATACTGCCCCTCCCCCACAGCTTACCACTATACTGGTCTTCTACATAACAGGTGATTACATCTGAAAGGACAGCAAGGCTCATACTTTATTTAAAAAGGAGTCTCTAGGGAAGCACAGGACAACAAGAAAAATAAAAACAAGGGCATCAAAGGAAATTTTAGCCTCTGATACCACAGCTACAGCAAATAGTAATTACAGCTTTATTCCTTACCAGCTAAGCATAAACTCTCACACTAAAGGCCTATTTGCCTCAGTTCCTTTTACACAGTACATCATGTGTGACATTCAACAAAAGCTTAAGGCATGTGAAGAAAGAAAAACATAGTCCTGAGGCACCTGGGTGGCTCAGTTGGTTAAGCTTCCGACTTCATCACAGGTCACAATCTCATGGCTTGTTAGTTTGAGCCCTGCGTGGGACTCTGTGCCCACAGCTCAGAGCCTGGAGCCTGCTTTGGATTCTGTGTCTCCTTCTTCTCTCTGCCCCTCCCCCACTCATGCTCTGTCTCTGTCTCTCAAAACTAAATGTTTTTTAAAATTTTTTTAAAAAGAAAGAAAAACGTAATCTAATTGACATTTATACAATACTTCATCCAACATATTCTTCTGAATCTCCCAGAGAGCATTCATCAAAATAAAACGCATTCTGGGCTATAAAACACACCTAAACAACTCTGAAAGACCAAAAATCATAAGACCATGAAGGTATTAAACTAGAAAACAATAACAAAGATAGCTGGAAAAATTCTAAAATATTTGGAGATTAAACAACATACTTCTAAATAATGCATGGATGAAAGAAGATATCTTGAGAAATTTTTAAATATTTCAAACTAAATGAAAATGAAAATACTACTCATCAAAATGTGTTGGATGCAGTGGCATTGAATGCATATATTAGAACTGAAGAAATATCTGAAATCAATAATCTAAGCTTCCACCTCAGGAAATTTAACAAAAAAGAAAAACAAATTAATCCATAGTAAACAAAAAAAAGTAATAAAAATTAGAGCAGAAATCAATGAAATTGAAAACCTCATCACAAGTATCCTTATGAAAGGAGAAAATGGGAGTTTTGAGAGATAACCAAGGACAAGAATACAAGACATGGAGGAGAGACATGTGTCCACGAGTCAAAGAATGTCAGCAGCCACCAAAGGTTGAAAGATTCAAGGAACAGATTCTTCCTTAGAGCCTCCTGGGGGACAGCATCCCTGTGGACACCTTGATTTTCCACTTTGGCCTCCAGAACTGTAGATGAATAAATTTCTGTTGTTTTAAGCCACGAATTTTGTGGCAATTTGTTAACAGCAGCCACAGGAAACCAATACAGTATTCAATAGCTAGTTTCTTGGGTGAAATTCTCAAAGAAAATACTATACAGCTAGCCAAATACTGGCTAATGGCATCAAGATACAGGAAATCATTTAAGCTGAATTGTTAGCCTCAATAATAAGTACTGGCCCTGTCAGGATATTCCAGAAATTCTAAGTACTTTTTTCACAATGAGTTTTTTTATCAAGAAGTTTTGGTAAATGTCTGTGCTTTTTAAAAAGTCATACTGATTATGCTAAATTGACTCTTAGAAATTCCATCTGCTTGTTTAAGTCAAGTCAAACTGTACATACTGTTTATAGTAGACTTGGTATGAACAAATGGAGGACAAATTTATGGTATGACTGCCTCAGTTATGAAGGTATTATCAGCCAATGCAGATTAATTGACTTAGTCCTTTGTATACAACTCTGCAAAATATATTTATTCCTGATTCCTGTACTAAGTTTACCCTATCTAAAAACTCTGCAACAGGAGAAAATCCAAAAACTCTGTTTCCCTTCACTTCTCCATCATCAAAACTTCCATGCTCAGCATTTTCATTTCTTATTATTCTGTTCTTATTGGAATTTTCTCATACTTCAAGTTCCAGCTCAAAGCTATAGATATTCTGAAATTTGCATAGGGTTCTTTGCTTCCTAGTTAATGAGATCTCTTTTTAGAAGGCAGTTCATCCTATCTTGAAGTAAATTTAATGTTTATTTATCTTTCCCACCAAGCCAGTGATTTTCAACCTGGATAGGGAATGAGATCCTACAGAATCCCCTGGAAAGCCTTGTTTGTAGTTCATCCATCTGTACCTATCCCTGCTCTGAAGTTCTGATTTAGTAGGTGGTAGATGGGAATAAGTTCCCCAGATAGCTCTAAAACTCCCCTCCTTTCCCATTCTCTCACCCTCAACTTTATCCACCTAGCATATAAACATTGTACCTGAATTATAATGAGCATTTAGTAAAAGCCTGTTGTATTCAGTTAGTTAATCTACACGGATGGGTTTTGTTCTGTCTACTGATTTTTATACTAGTAGACACCAAGAAAATAAAATATAAGGCCTGTAACCTTATAGAATTTAGATTTTAAAGTAGCTGTTCTTACATGTTTGAGGTTACAGTTCTCTTTGGAATCAAACTTATGGGTTCATATTTTTAGATAAACATACAAAGCTTGTATATAAATTCAAGGGACTTGTAGCCTTCTGAAAACCCTCTAAGGTTAAAGCATAATGTAGAAGATAGCATTACATGGAGGAAACTCAACAAATACTCATTTAATTAATTAACCCATTAGCAAATGAGTTGTCTTATGAATGTTTTATAAACATGTACACGAATCTCCTGAGTTGCCTGCAGCTATCCCTAGACTTTGAGTTGAAAACAAGAAGGATGTATGTATTTTCCTATAACCAGTGCCTTTGTGCATCTGCTTGTGATAAAGCAGAGTGAATATACGTATAAAAACAACATAAAAGAAAAAAATAAATAGACACAAGAAACAAGTCAGAGCTGAACCAGTCTCATTTCTTTTAGAATGAACAAAACCAGGGACACCTGGGTGGCTTAACTGGTTAAGTGTCCAACTTTGGCTCATGTCATGATCTCACAGTTTGTGAGTTCGAGCTCTACATCTTTCTTGCTCTCTCCTCTTTCTTGCTCTCTTCTCTTTCTTGCTCTCTCCTCTTTCTCTGCCCCTCCCCTGCTCATGCTTTCTCTAAATAAATAAATAAATAAATAAATAAATAACTTTAAAAAAGAGAGAGAAAACAAAAACAAAAATGGCCAGTCTTATCATACTAAAAACATAAATCCTCAATCATCCTCCTGTCACTGCCCCCAAGTTCTCAAGGAAAATAAAAAGATAATCAACAAGGCAAAATTACTTTATTTATTCAAATGAGATATTTGCCTGATACAATATTAGACTTTCCTAATTGGTTAGACTAGAGCTATAAAGAAGCCTTTGACCCAACATGAATGAGCCAAAAAGTGAAATCAAAAGCCAGCTCATTGGCTTTGTCCAGTCTTTCCCTCCCAGTCCACACCCAATTCTCAATCCTCTGATCTACACTTAGTATCTCAATGCTGAATAAAATTCTGGGGTAAAGATGGAGGAAAGAGGAGGCTTCATTTAAAGACCTAAACCTATAGGACTAAGCTACTCTTCATGCCTCGTTCCTTGGGAAGGGCTGTGATTCTTATTGGCTCTCTTAAGCCCTTCCTTCTAAAATAAAAGAGACCCTGTAGCCTTTTATGACATACCAGTTGGGAAGAAAGAAATCACCATAGAGATTAATTACAAAAGGTTCCAAAGAGGAACACTCAACCCAAAGGCTCATCACATTAATCCTTCCCTTGATCACATAACTAACTTCAGCACAGCCCAATGATGTAGTAATGATCCTTAGACTTATGCTCACCCATATCAGTGCCCCATCCTGAGACTAGAGTGGAACCTTGAGCCTAATGATTGACAAGCATCTACCCAATACAGTTGGCCTATAGAAGAGCTGAAACTGAACTTCAGATATTTGGATAGCCAGCCCAGTGCTGTCTTTATCTTTAAGACTGTAAACTTTAGTCTTAACTATTTTATTATTATAAGCAATGAGGTTATCATTGTGAGAATAATATCCATTCCAGGAAAACATAAAAACAACTTTATCTTCAGTTGGATATTCTTCAGGACTATGATTTATTCCTTTGCACCCCACAGATCTTTGTTTTTCACCTCTAAGTAGCACTCAATTTAATCTTGTATTTTCCACCAATTAGAAGTAAACTTATATAGGCCAGCATTTATAACTGATTCATCTTAAAATATCTCATGCAGTTTTTTGCACATACAAGGAATTGAGTAGAAGACTGTTGAGTTGGAGTGAGTACACAAGACTGGGAATCCACAACAAAAAGGCATTTTTCCCATTATTTCACAAACCAAATTAATGGGTTTAACTGATTTACTTTCAAATGATTAATATAGCCATGTATGTATGTATCTTAAGCCATCTATAGATTGAAAAGCTACTAACCAAAGCATTTAAAACATTATAGATTGTATGTTGCTCAAATATTAAATACTTGACATTCAGATTTTAGACTAAATTTTTCTGTTTCCCTTAAGAGCACTTGGTGTCATAAATATTTTCAAAGTCAGTTGGAAAAAGAGAATGAAAACTAATAACAACAACAACAAAAACTAGCCTCTGATCCTGCAAAGAACATCGCAGCAAGAACAGAGATCTTTCACAGACTTTGGATGCTAATTCATTTTTTAACACATGAATACCCTTGGCCCCCCCCAAAAAAAATCAAGACAAAAGTGCACAAAGTAAAAGTGAGATGCCTCCCTCATTTTCTGACACCATTTCCCAGAGGAGAACACACATAAACCTGTTTACTTGTAACCCCTCCTGGTTCTTCTATAGGAATTATTCATACCCAGCACACTGAAAAAGAGGGAAGTAATCCCGACATTTCTACCCAATCCTCATTCAGAAGCAAGATTTACCTGACAGTTTCTAATCTTCTTTTGCCAAAGGTCAGCATAGCCAGCCATTCAACAATGAATGAATCACTATTATAGATATTATAAATTAATCACCATGCTGAGGAAAATTCTCTCAATCATTGTATAAATACCCAAGTTTCCTCTATATTCACTGAATGAGACTAGACTTTATATGTGAAAGGAAGGAAGGAAGGAAGATAGGAAGGAAAGAAATGAAACAGAGGATAAACTGACACAAGAAAGGTCTCTGTTTCTGATGGATCCATCTCCCAGACACTGACTATGTCTGCCTGTTTGGAACCTCCTCAACCCCCACCCTTGCTAACCTTCATAAACCTTATTCCTTGCCAGCCTTGATAGCTGATACCTGCCAAATGCCTCTGCTTGCCCAAACAACTCTTATAATACTACATGATTGCAGCTATTGTTGAAAAACACAATGGTTTGTTGAAAACGTGCATCATGGCTAGAAGGTTGTCAGTTGAGGTAGTCTTCTGAGTCTACTCTCAGGGACCGTGACCCCTAGTGGCAGTCTTCTCTGTCTCAGAAGTAAGCCAGCCTCACACAGGCATTCACCCTGTGCCAGGATTTCTACTTGGGAAATGCAAGGGGTTGGCAGAAATGAAGTGCGGCTTCCCTCCAGCTGGCCACAAGGGACAAACTGTCACAATCAGTGCAAATGGCCCAGGGGATATTTTCTTTGACAGTTGATTTTATTCTTTTACTCCAACATGTATCTGAATGAGCTTAGTTCCCCCCACTCAGACCTTTTAGCCAACTCCAGCTTTGACAGTTATATAATATAGCTTTAGCAGTGGCTGTAAATGAGTCCTATGTTTTCCTTCATGGACATCTAAACAAGATGATGTGACATATTTGCTGAGCTACTTAAACATTTCCTTACACAGTGACTAAATGCTACTACCTATTTGAAAACCACTTCAGTGCCCATAATAGCTGCCCTAGAAATCACCATAGCTAATCTCACACAATTGCTGACCATGTTGTGGCATCACTGAGGCAAGCATCTGTTGAATGGAGGGAAAAACAACAATGTTCCCTGGAATCAGGCACTCTTTTGCATCTTTTTACTTTTCTCTGCCCCAATTTAAAACTGAAATGACTAGAAGTCAGAGAAAGGAGAGACTTGTCACCAGATGCTACTTGCCACATTCCAAGAGTCCATCTGCTCCATTGAATACCCTGCTCGGCTACTTCATGCAAATGCTCCAGGATAGGTTTTAAATTGATCTGAATCTTCTCCAATTTGTTAAGTCAGTTTTTATAGATAGCCATCCTTATGAATGTATCAGCAATTGATATGTCATACGCATTTCTCTCCCCTTCCAGGACATCTGTACATTTAACATCGGCCAGGCAAAATGGTTCTTCAGCAAGCTTTTCAGCCCAAGGAAAGGTAGACACTATCAACAGAATGAGAGATGCCAGGAAAAAAAGAACCTTCATTCATTTACCCAATTTTAGAGAGTGGATTTGAGAATTCACTGCTGCCTTATTCTGTTACTAAGAGATATGCTTTCCATCTATTTCTCCAGTTATTATACTCAAACCTCACACACCATTTCCCAGTTCTGCTAACATATTAATATTGTGTGCTGTGCACAGAGTGCTGTTGGGTAAGAGAAGACTGGGGCTTAGGGCCATGGGGATTCCAATTAGTATTAACACCTGTCTCGGTCGAGGGCCCTCCAGACATTGCCAGTGCCCTTTTGGATTTCAGGCCTATGTGAGGCTTTCTTCTTCCTCTCAGGAACATAGGAAAAATCTGGGAGAAAGCTGCACTATTTAATAGTAAATTCCAATGCTTCTACCACAATTGTATCATAGGATCATTTTTATATGTAAAGTCGCTTTATAAAATTGAGAGGAGTGTCTTCTTTGAGGAGCTCTCAATTTCTCTTTCATCTGTTTTTCGGAGCCTCTGGTCCTATCTAATTCAATCATTTGATACCAACACAGAACCTTATCTCTGACAGGTCATCCTCTATCGCTTATTCATCACAGAATAACCTTTACTTGAGAAAGAGAAAAATATGAACACCAGCATTAACATCACGATCCATCATTAAGTTGATATCAAACCTTCCCTTTAGATCTTCAGATCACTTCAACTTGGTTTATATAAATACAACCCTGACATTTTAGTTTTCATCTTTACTTTGCCCTTAGACTTTGACAAGATGTTACCATGTTTTAAACAGCCAGCCAAAGCTTTCCCCTCTTACCCATCTGTAAACTAGGGCAAAGAAAACTCTGAAAAAGCTAGATGTCTTAGGCGCAAGTTAAAGAGAGCATTTACTCTTCTTTCCAGTCACTAAGCTTCTTTGTGGACTCATTCTCCCCCAGCCATAGCTAGGAGTATTAGCTACATCTCTGAGCTTTTGTTTCTTTCTTTCCTTCCTTCTTTATTTTTCTTTCTTCCTTCTTTCCTTCCTTCCTTCCTTCCTTCCTTCCTTCCTTCCTTCCTTCTTATTTCTCCCTTCCTCTGTCTGTCTCATTTTTTTGGCGAATCACATATATACAAAACTAGACTAATTGTAATTCCTAGGTCATGACCTGTTGTTGCTTCATGCAATGTGTCTTTTTATTGTATTGTATTGCATGTATTTGTTTAAATTATTAAGATAATAAGCCTCTACAATGCAGCCAACTCCAAAATTAGAACATTGCCAATAACTTACTTCTACCCCCAACCCATACCTTTGCCTTACTTCTCACTCCCAGAGGTCAATGTAACCCTAAATTGTATGCCTCGTATTCCTCATATTGTATGCCTTGTATTCCTTTGCCTTCTTTTTCTAGTGTATCACTCAATGTACACACAAATATTGAAATATGTTGTTTCATTTTATTTTCTTCAATCTTATAAGAAAGAGTAGTATACTATATGTCATATTCTGGGACTTACTTAACAGGCACCCATTTGCAATGTGGAGCCAAGTTGGAAGGTCATGTAGATGTTTGAGTTATGTAGAGTACCATTTGGAGGCAACTTTATGAAGGTAGATGAAGGAGCAGAGAGCTTCTCTGTGGAGAAAATAGAGACAGAAGCAAATTAGAGGCAAGAGACTATTGGTAAGAAAGAATGCAAAGATGAAGGCTTGAGGACTGTCCATTTTACAGAAGGACTAGTTGTGTTTCCTGCAATATAGGTCCTTGAGTCATGGGATGCTCATATCCTGAAAATACAATGATGCTCCTCTGCCCCTTTATTTTTGCTGTCTTGAATGGTTTTTGTTCTATATAACTGAACCGCACCTGCTTCATACCAGCATTCAGAGAAGGCTTGTATTAACTCAACAGAATGTTTCAGTTTTCCCAAGCCCTGCATCACCTAATAATAATAATGTCATCTGTGGCACCTAACCCTTAAATCTCTACCCTCATTTTTTGTCCTGAAAATGTGCCCTTTCTTACAGAACAGGGGTCAGCAAACTTTGTCTGTAAAGGACCAGAGAGTAAAATTTTAATTAAGGCTTTGTGGGCCATTCAGTCAGTTTCAACTCCACTCTGCTATTGTGGCATGAAAGCATCCGTAGGTAATATGCAAACAAATGGGACTGGTTGTGTTCCAGTAAAACTTTACTGAACTTAAACTTGATTTCATATAATGTATCATGAAACATTATTCTTCATTTATTTTCAACCACTTAAAAATTAAAAAAAATTAAACATTTTTTAGCTCACAGGTCTTACAAAAACAAGTGACAGGTGCGACTTGGATCATAGGCCATAGTTTGCCAATCCCTTGTAAGAGAACATGTCTGATTATTGTGGTCAGTTTTTATCTCCTTCTAATTTCAACTTTATAGGTCATCTTTTGCATGCTTCTTAACATTTTGGAATAACTTTCAGAAATATTTGGGAGTTAATATAGCATTGTGCATCAGAGTGTTTCTCAGAGTCAGACTGCCTGAGTTCAAAAGACGATTCTGCCATTAATTATCTGTATGATCTAGGGCAAGTTAGTTAACTTCTTTATATATCTTCAGTTTCTTCATCAGTAATATGGGGATAATAACAGTACCCATCTTACAGGATCATTGTGGAATTTAAATATAATAATCTATGTAGAGGCCTTGGCATATTGACCAAGCACCAATAATTATAACTTATTATTATAACTAGTACTGATATTAAATGTTTTATAATGCTTTACCTACCGCCTTTTTTTCTAGTATTCTTATTTCTTCACTAATTTTAATGCATCCTTCTCAAAAGCATGTTCCATAGTATATGAACAGGTAGCAAGTACAGAAAATGCTTCATGGTCAAGTCAGATTGAGAACTTCTGAACTAAATAATGTTAAATCATAATCCTTGTCTGTGCTTTGGGGTTTTTTTTTGGGGGGGGGGTGAGGGAATATGGCAGAATTTTTCAGTTATCTAAATGATGTTTATTTTAACTCAACAAGAGAGGAATATGATATTCAAGTGATCCCAAGCTTATTTGACCATGGTACCCTGAACTTGAGTATCTCAGAACATACTTTGGGAAATGCTGTCCCAGTGGCTAATCAACATTCATCACTTTAGTAGTCATGTACTATTCCTACTGGAATACCTCCCCTTGACATTTGTCATAGTTTCTTGCTCCCTATTTCCTGAAGCTCTCTTCTCTTTTCCTGGGCTCTGTTAGAGCACACCCTGCTGGTTCTAATGTCCAGCATTGCTTCTCAATTTCCTTTGATGAGTATTGTTCTTCTGCCCACCCTTCACAGTCTTACCTTTGCCCATCTTATCCTCAATGATTCCATTCACCTCTCAGAGGTTTAACCTGTACTTAAAACTCTTACATTGATGTCTCACCTATAACTTTCTCCTGATCCTAAGCCATATATCTAGCTGCCTATTGGAAAATATTCATACAAAGCTGAACTCAGTATCTGTGATCAAAGACTTGATATTCTATCTCTGTTAATTTAACAGCACTCCAATCCTTGAAGCAGATCTCTGACAGTAATTCCTACACTGTTCCTTGTAATTCAAATGCCACATCTCATCAGATATCATTCTTGCCCTTTCCATCTCCTTAACTGTTCTCTTTGTTCTTCTCCCCTCTCTCCTCTCCCTTTGTACCTACTGCCTTTTTCACCACTGTTTCTCACCTCCAGTTTTATAGCCCTGATATTTATCCTTATTCTACTGATTGGTTGATTTTTTTGAAATACAAATCAGATCTTGTTACCTCTTCAGATAGCTTATAGCCCCAGGTCTGCTACATGCCAACCTACTCAGCATGGTACCCAAGGTCCTTAATTTTCTCACTGCAAACCCATCACTGTAATCTTACTGCTAGACACAACTTTCCATATACCCCATACGATTTGTATAGTAAACCAGCATTCCATCCCACTTTCTAGGATGACTATCTCACCTCTCTCTAAAAGAGTTTCTTAGTTTGTGTTCTCTCAGAGGCAGACTCTCAGAAAAGAATACCTATTGTCAGAAAAGATTATAAGTCTTTGAAATGTCTAGCACACTGTCCCAGGTCATCTCCACTTTTCTCAGTCTTTAAGTTATCTTACAACTCTGTAAGTTGTAGAAAACTGTTAGTAATGCAAATTATTCTTGTCAATCCACATGTATATTGTGCGCAGTGAAATTAAACTGATAATTGTCCTATAGATATTGACCAGTTCTACTAGTTTTGTATCTATTGGTAAATTTATTTCACAGCATGGCTTATCTGTGGTATAGTGGTATGAGAGTCTTGAGTTTACTTTTGAAAAAATCATCCCATAACAGAATACAAGTAGTTCATTCGGGATATAAGTAAATAGGGAAGTGAGACAGGAAAGAGAAGTCACCTAATAACTGTACATTATCAAGATAGTTACACTATAGGTAACTGTACTTTATGCTCCCTGGGTGACTCCCAATCGGCGTGGTACACATTCTTCAGAGTTATTTCAGCCATGGGTAAGGGAGGTGTGGTATTTATCCACAAACTCCTGTATTTAACACTCTATCCCAGACCTTTCTCCTGACCATAAACCTTGTAATTATGATTGAGGGCTGTTTGAAGAGAATGGTTCATTCCCAGCATTTCCAGCCTGTCATGGGTGTCGCCAAAAAGCCAGGACCAATGACATTTGAGCCAATAGGCACTGATGTTGTAAAGACAAAGAAACATAGTCAGGCTACCAACAGCTTCAACTGCCCTGGCCAAATGCACACATTCCTCAAGATAGTCGCAAATACTTCCTTCTCTATGACACTTTTGTTGTTCCCAAGATGGTTAATAATCCTTTATTTTGCAACCTCCTTCTCCTCCATAAAGACTTCTTTAATAGAAGGTTTAGCAAACATTGCACTTATTTTTCTCAGTATATGTATGTTCTGAATGCATTATAAACTTCTGGAGGGTAGATACTAAATCTTATTGGAATTTATAGCCCCAATTCCTGGTAAACGATCTAGAAATTTATGGAATGAATAAGTGGGTGAATGAATGAATGAATGAATGAGTGAATGGACATACAGAAATTTGAGTGAGGAGGACATTTGGAGATGTCTTCAGCAAAGAGTTATGTCTAAGCAGGGTCTTGAAGGATAATAAAGAGTCTACATAGATAGAGAAGTCATTTCAATAAGGAAATCATTATAAGCAAATGAATGAAGATGATTTATATTCAGAGAAGTGTTGCTTGCTCTTTTCAATAGCAACCATTTAACTTTCCCTATATATGTGGATGCTTTCCCACTCTTGCACCTGAAGCATTTTAAAAGCCCAACCTCAAGGAAGGTCTTTAAAAAGAATGACAGAACTGTGTTGCAATAGTCTTTACCACAGCTTCTTCCAGAGTATATATAATCCTGAAGCATCAGTATATATTTCATCTGAAGCTATTCAGCATTGGGAGGCACTAACACTACTGTCATTTGCCTCCAAAGAGGTCATAACTGCACAGTGTCTTCTATGCAATTAAAATTTTCACATCATCTTCAAGATTGCTGTATATACAAATTGATCATTAAAGTCATTCTCTTTTGAGCCCTTTACCAGGAAAACCTCAAAAAATTCTTCCTTTTATTCTAATACGGTATCAGAGTTTCCCACATATACAATGTCTTGCTTTGTAAACGTAATAATGAAATCTTGAGTACCTCTGTCACTCAGTCTTGGGACTCACCAATTATTATTTTAAAAGCTGGGAGATGAAAAATTTTTAAAGCTGTAGAAGCTAGCCAAATAAGAAACATGGGAATCTTTGAGTAATGAATAAGCATGACTAAAGTGACTAATAAAGTAACTGAGATCACTGTAAACAAATACTTTGGCATAAATCAAGAAATGTTAATGGGATTTAAGATTTATGAAATATCTCTATGTAGAATAAAGGAAAGCCAATGCCTGCTCTATGAGGCATGGGGAATGTCGAAGTCATTCTGGGCTTTACCAAGAACCATACCAGTTGCCTTGATAATCCGAATTGACCAGTGGGACAAGATAGGAAGCCAAGACTATGTGGCTGAATCTTAGGGACAAAACATAATAATAATAATAATAATAATAACAACAACAATAATAATGGTCTTTGATGAGTTAATCACCAATTTAATAAACAATATAGGAATGATGCAAACCCAGTTTTGATTGGAAGGAATTCATGTCTAATGGAGAGGAATTGTGTATTTACATGTGAGCATTCATGTGTTTGCTGATTGTGATCAAATCCTGATGAGGAACCATGTTATGAATCTGGTAGATTCGTTTATTTGGAAATGGTCTTCAGCCAGTAGAGGTGGTCCAGCCCACGTCTCCGTGAGATAGCAATTACAAGTGTTCATAGTGGAATTATTTTAGGACTTTGGAGAGATCTTTTTTTTTTGGTGTCAAAGAGCTATAAGATACCAATCCATTTTCTCCCCTTCTTATTCTCTACCAATCTCAATTTGTGTATCTATAAGATGGAGATTCTAGGGGCACCTGGGTGTCTCAGTCGGTTGAGCATCAGACTTCAGCTCAAGTCATGATCTCATGGTTCATGAATTCAAGCCCCACATTCTGCTCACTACTGTCAGCACAAAGTCAGCCTCAGATCCTCTGTCACCTTCCCTCTCTGCCCCTCCCCTGCTTGTGCTCTCTCTCTCTCTCTCTCTCTCAAAAATAATTTTTTTAAAGATGGAAATTCTAGCAGATTATATAATCCCTTAAATGATCATTATAAATCAATAACTGTATGAAAATTACTTATAGCAATGTAATAAGGAAGTGGTGGGAGGGGGATTGTGAATTCTCTACTAGAGAGCACCTGCACTATTCATGAAGTGGTGTAGTGTTATTTGAAAATGGACTTAGATTAGTTGTAAACTCTAGGGCAACCACCAAATTGTTTTTAAAAGAAGTATAACTGATATGCTAAGAAAGAAGATAAACTAGAATCATATAAAATGCTCAATTAAAAACAGAGAAGACAGCATAAGTGGTAGAGAGAAACAAAGAAAAACTGCAGCATTTAAGAAAGTTATAAGCATACTAAATGTTAATGCAACTACATCAATAATCAATTTAAATATGGATGATTCAAGTGCACTAAATAAAAGACAGAAATTGTCAGAGTGAATAAAAAAATGATTCACTCACTTCAGGTAGATCCAACCTTCTTATTCAAAATGAGTAAATTGACATGGAATATCAATTTTAATGGATATGTATTTTCATTTTAAAAATGAAATACATTTTAAGTAGAGGCATTATTTTCACAAACTTGGAGTATATTTATTTTGTTCATAACATGTGAAACTAAAGGGAGTGGAATCATTTAAGGCATACAGAATAGAATATGCCAAGACTGAGAGTTAAAGGTGAGCTTGACTTGCTGGAAAATCTAAAAAAAAGTGCAGCAGGTTAGAGAATTGAGTTTCTGGGTTGGTGTCTTGAATAGAGAGAGAGCTAAAGAACCAAGCAAAGGTTAGAGATATCACAGATAGGACCTCATCTTGTGAAAAACCAATTGATCTTCATACCAAGGTCTGTAGAAAGCCATTGCCAGATTAAAAGGAGGGTAGGGAGTTGAACAGATTTGCATTTTAACAAATTCACTGCAGCTCTTCAGTAGGATGGATAAAATGGGACAGAAGTGAGGACATTCACAGGGCGACTCACTTGGGACAAGACATGATAGTGGCTGGGACCAGGGTGTAGTTACCAAAAGATCTGACCTCATGATTCATCTGATGGGAGATGAATCAAGACCAATAAAGCATAAATGACCCTAGGTATATAGGAGTCCCATTTACTGGTAAAGGAGCAGGTTCAGGCAATGTTAAGGAGTATAAGCCAGTAAACAAGAAAGAATAAGAGAAAGGACACAAAAGATACAATTCTTCAAGGTAGAAATGACATCACAAGTTCTATTTATTTTTAAAACTACAGGGTATATATGTAAATTGGCTTAAATTCATTAAAGTAATACATAAATTAGATAGTTATATATAGTTGGAAAACCAAATAGATGATAAACCTAGGCATATTTATAACAGAGTCTCAAAATAGCAGATGCAACTTATGTGCAGTAGAAAGAGCCATTTTTTTTAGAATAAAATTATTTTAATAACCTCAGGTCTTCATGCATAAATGGTAATGTTGGTTTTTTATAAACTACTATTTTAGAAGTGAAATGTTTCCATTGCAATTGCAATATGAACAATCAATAAACCCTTTATCACAGGTATAATGGTACCTCATCATGTACTTATCTTTCATCCCACTTCACTTTACAAAAATATGTACTGTCAAGTTTTAAGCACAATGTGCAGCTTTAACAACCCACATGGACTTTAATCAGATTTGTTATGGAACAACAGCCACAGAATATTTAATATCTAGAAATTCTAGCATCCTCAGATTAGAGAGAATTGATTTAATTGGGAAATAATTGAATTTCATGGAAATAGTTATATTAATCACTGAAAATAGAAAATATTTTAAGCCCTGTCCCAAATACATGGAACATGGGAACCTTTAAAAAATTTAAATCAATGAATAAAATTAAACCAAACAACACATGTTTCCTTATGTTCAAATCTACTTCAAAAGACAAAATAAGGCAGATGAGGAGATACTGGCAATTCTGTCTCATTGACCATAGTTAATTAAAAATTAAACCCACTTATTATGAATTATGTAAGATGCCTAAAGGAAAGTGACACAGGACATATAGAAACTCTGTTATCACTGTAAAAGTAACTGGGATTAATTAAAATATAATTAATCTGCCAAAGTTTATCTTATAGTATTTTAAAATTATCATTAGCCCTCATATCCTAGAATAGATGCAGCCCGGCAAAATTGACTCTCAAATGAATTCTACTGCCCCACTTCCTTCCATAATTGGAGCTATATTCCTTTAAGAGAAGAAACAGGAGAAGGAGGAAAGATGAGAAGGAAAAAGACAAAGAGGGGTGCCTGACATTTGATTTGGGCTCAGGGTCCTGGGATAGAGCCCCGTGTCAGCATAAAGCTTGCTTGAGATCTCTCTCTCCCTCTTCCCTTCCCCATCTCTCTCTCTCTCTCTCTCTCTCTCTCTCTCTCTCTCTCTCTCTCTCAAATTAAAAAAAAAAAATCCTTAAAAAGGATGATGAAGAAGAGGACAAGAAAGAAAGAAGAACGTGAGGAGGAAGTGGTGGAGTAAAAAAAAAGGGAAAGGAGAAGAAATAATGGAAAGGAGGGATGAAGGGAGGAAGGAAGGAAGGAAGGAAGGAAGGAAGGAAGGAAGGAAGGAGAAAGGGAGGTAGGCAAGAAGGCAGGAAAGAAAGGAAAGAAGGAAGAAGAGAGGAAGGAAATGAAACAAAAGGGAGAGCATGAGGATTCGGGACCGGATAGCTCCACTAGGAGCTAACGCTGATGGTGTTATTGGACAAGCTTTATGTGATTGGTGAATCAGTGTTCTGTGTTCATTCAGAGCATTTGCTGGGTACCACCCTCTTCCCTCCACAAGATACCCTCTCTGACTCCCCTTACCATTTAAAAACTTCTTTCTGGGGCACCTCGGTGGCTCAGTTGGTTAAGTGTCCGACTTCCACTTAGCTCATGGTCTCACAGTTTGTGGGTTCAAGCCCCATGTTGGGCTCTGAGCTGACAGCTGAGAGCCTGGAGCCTGCTTCGGATTCTGTGTCTCCTTCTCTCTCTCTGCCCCTCCCCTAGTTGTGCTCTCTCTCAAAAGTAAACAAACATTTAATCGGCTCAGGTCATGATCTCGCCGTTTGTGAGTTCGAGCCCCGCGTCTAGCTCTGTGCTGACAGCTTGGAGCCTGGAGCCTGGAGCCTGCTTCTGATTCTGTGTCTCCCTCTCTCTCTGCCCCACCCCCACTCATGCTCTGTCTCTCTCTCTCTGTCTCAGAAATAAGTAAACATTAAAAATAAAATAAAATTAAAATAAAATAAAATAAAATAAAATAAAAACTTCTTTCTTAGCATGGAAACCATGACTCTCCACCAGCATGGCCCCTTGCCCCTTTCCCTTTTTCCTCCAGATTTACTTCTACTAGAATAGAGCCTTAACATGTCCCTCTAATAGTTACAGCTGTCTGACACATAACCATGTCCATTTTTGTGTGTGAGGGGGGAGATTTTTCTGCATTTTTAAAATGTTATTGGTATGGGGCGCCTGGGTGGCTCAGTCGGTTAAGCGTCCGACTTCAGCCAGGTCACGATCTCGCGGTGCGTGAGTTCGAGCCCCGCGTCGGGCTCTGTGCTGATGGCTCAGAGCCTGGAGCCTGCTTCCGATTCTGTGTCTCCCTCTTTCCCTGCCCTTCCACCATTCATGCTCTGTCTCTCTCTGTCTCAAAAATAAATAAACGTTAAAAAAAATTTTTTTTAAATAAAATAAAATGTTATTGGTAGCATTTACTTAGAGAAAAAAAATGTGCAGACATATCTAACAGTGGAGAATTGAGAATTTTTTAAATGATTTTGTAAAAATATTTTCAAAATGTGATTTTCATGCTAAACTGAGCTCAATTTTTGTTTAAATCTGAAAAGAAACTGGATTCCTCTCCATGTTTCCTCTGCAGCAGAGATGGATAGCAAACTAATCATCCTCTGCTACTCAGGAATCAAGTCCAATACAGATAGGCAACACATGCTCATTGAATACTTTTCTGTGTCAGACGCTGTCCTGGTCATTGTAACAAAGGTAAGGCAGTTCCTGCCCTCAGGGAAGCCTGGGCACACAATTCCAAGGAGCTCTTCTCCCCTAGGAGTCTGTGTGTGACAGCCCCCGGTGCTGTGCTGCTCACAGGCTGCTGGGTCTCCTGGCTTCAAGGTTGTAATCCGATGTGGGAAGTGCTGGAACAGCAGTAGGATAAAGTCCCTCAGGATAAGGAGGTGGTTCAACAAAGCAAATAACTTCTGAGAGGAGCCTTGGGGGATGTATTGAATTTAGCCAAAGAGGACGGAGGGGCAGGTTATTGTAGCAAAAGAAAAGGCAAGCCTAAAGATATGAAGGAGTAAAAGAGCATGAAAGGTTCTGGAAGTCCACATAAAGTTCCACCATTGCCGGCTCTTTCTAAAAAATCATATCAGGACGCCTGGGTGGTTCAGTTGGTTAAGCATCTGATTTCGGCTCAGGTCATGATCTCATGGTTCTTGAGTTCGAGCCCCATGTCGGCTCTGTGCTGACAACTCAGAGCCTGGAGCCGGCTTCAGATTCTGTGTCTCCCTCTCTCTCTCTGCCCCTCCCCTGCTCACACTCTGTCTCTCTCTCACAAATAAACATTAAAAAAATTGTTTTTAAAAATCAGAAGATCATGGGCACCTGGGTGGTTCAGTCAGTTCAGTCAGGTCAGTGTCTGACTCTTGATTTAGGCTCAGATCCTGATCTCACGGTTCATGGGCTCAAGCCCGTCACTGGGCTCTGTGCTGACAGTGAGGATCCTGCTTGGGATTCTCTCTCCCGCTCTCTCTGTGCCTTCCTTGCTCTCTCTCTTTCTCTCTCAAAATAAATAAACTTTTTAAAAATATAAATTAATTAATTAAAAAAAATTTAAATCTGGCCACACTGAGGCAGCATATAAATACAGAGCTGAGTAGTGATTGCACCCTGAGGTGAGTCAGTCTCTAGTTTGTTCCAGTGGCCAATACCATCCATTCTCTTGCCTGTCCCAAGACACCTCCCTCATTTATAATATCTGGGTGGCCCACAGGCATTTGACCTTCTCATTCCCGGCTTAACATGGCAAGTGTACATTCTTTGGTGTGGTGCTGTTGCCCTCACCCCACAATGACCGTGCTCTCTTCGGTTAGGCATAGCCTGGCTCTCAGCACTTCCCATGAGTCTCAGGCTCACTGCTCTAAGAGCATCCCCCACAGGCGTGCACATGATGGATGCTTTCTCCTTCCCATCTCTTTATCCATTTGGGATGCTGCCTGCTCTTCTCAAATATCTTATATCTATACTTCTTTAAAGATTCATATCAAAGATTTACATCTTCCATGAAGACAGGTTAATTTCAACATCAATTTTATGAGGTTTTATCTGAATTATTTTACAGAAAAGAAGAGGCCCAGGGAGTTTATGAAATTTTACCAAAGTCATAGAGTTAGCAAGAGATGAAATCAAGATTTGAATCCATGACATCTGATTACAAAAGGCAAACTCAAGCACCCTGTGACAAACTATCATGTGCGAAAGGGTAACCCCATACTTTTGAGTGCAGTCTGGATTCTTCTCTGTTTTTGTTTATTTTCTTATTTGATTTTGCCTTTATATTATTCCTTCTCAGGTTGCCTTTAAATTTCTTAAATCTCAAAGACTGAATCCACCACTCTGTATATCTTATATTACTTTGATTTGGATTAAACAGCTAGCATTGTTCGAGCATCTACTTGGATCTAAGCATCTCGTGAAGTCTTTTCATGTAAATTAATCATTTCAAATCTGTAAGATACCTAGATACATGTATTATTATTTTTACTTTTTATATTTTGTCATTGACATCTAAATCACTAGAGAATAGAAGACTGAATTTGAATGCAGGGAACCTGGCATCAAGCTCCAAGCTTTTTTCTCTATAAAACTCAGTCCTTAGCTTCATATTAGATACAGAGAGGACATTCGGTTAATGCTTGTTAAATGAATGAATAGTTAAAAGAAGAATTCAATGACAATGTAACAAAAGTCACCCAAGTAGAGATATGTATTATGATAATACAAACTTCTTACAAATCAATCAGTTACATGGATATCATCCTGAAGAGAATGAAAACCACAGAAGATTTTGAAAAGGAAATTAAGCTATGGCCTTCAAAAGATTAAATAGTGGAGGCAGCATAATATGAAGGAGGTGAAGGACAAAATAGTCAGGAGACAGTTGTAACTCAGAGATGATGTGTTAAAGGATTGCCCTTGCTACTGAGTTAGGATTTAAAAATGTCTGCTCCTTCCCCTACAACACTAATGCTCTGAATTGGGGTTTGGGGACTGGCCATGTGCACATTCAGCCCCCTCCCCCTCATTTCCTCTTACCCCCACTCATATGTTCCATTGTGAAATTTGTGTACATTTTTTTCTATCCCCTACTACCTATGGTGGAAAGTGGGAGGGAGTTGAAATAGAGAATGTCTTATTCATCTTTGAATACCTCAAGACCATGTTTCCCATACTGTGTCCAAAAAAGGTTCATACATACTGGAATAAACCAAGTAAAACAGGTATCTGGCGTAGGAATTCTCAAGGCTTTACTTTCCTATGTGTCTTATGAATTCTCAAAAGAGAGATACAGTCTGTAGCTTTTCCCAAACGTTTGGGAAAAGATTCTCCCCTTCCTCTGACCTCCAAGTAGTATTTATTTCTAGGGATCAATTTCTCTGAGCACAGCTGAGATAACATTATTTAAAAGATTTAACACAGTGCCACAATTGAAGAAGGTGTCCCCTAAATGTTCATTAAATGAAGGCGCATCTCTATAAAAGCCAATCATATTTTACATTTTAATTATGTTGTTTTACAGTTTCCCTGGCATTTAAGTACTGCTACTTATGTTGTGATTTTTTTTTCTGTTTACCCACTTGTATTTACAGTGCTTCATCTTGGACTCTTAGCTTTCATATTCTGCATCATAAATCCTCCTTGTTTGTATAATTTAATTATCTCTACCTTTGTTGACCCATATCAATATGGAACACATAGGACATTTTCTTATATTGGCTGGTATGACTCAGAGTTTTGATATACCAGAGCTCAGTGGCTTGCATTACAAAGACTTGTTTCTTTCTCATGTTACCTGCCCTGTGCAGCTTGTGTGACTTTACTCCATGTTATCTTTATTCTGGGACCCAGGCTAAGAAGCATGTATGGAACATGCCAGCCTTCAGACAAAAGGAAAGGAGAACATAGTGAACCTCACAGTGCTCCTAAAGCTTGCTCAGACATCATTTCCTTCATACTTCTCTGGATTAAGCAAGTCACATGGCTGAACCCCTTGTTAGTGGGCGAAGAAAGTGTATTCCTCTCGTAAGGAGGGAGCAGCAAATATTTTTAACATTATAAGGTCTGTCCACTACACTGTGTTTCTCCTTTCTGGTCCAGCATGGATATTATAAGCAGGTAGCAAATTATCAGATCATTCTGGCTTACATTTTTAACAGGTGCAGAAAAGAGTGCGATTATTAGGTTTTTTTTAATTTTAATTCTACATTCTGAGCTCTATCTTAAGATCCACTCTCCTGTGAATTTCCTGTTAACTAAAATTCTGGACAATTTGCTTCTATTTCTGGAACATGAAAAGGCCATCATTTATTCCTCTAGCTAAAGATATAGTGAACTTAGAGAATCAAACATTCTTCTTTTAAGTAGCGGTAGATACCCCATTCTGAATCATTTTCTCATTGCCAGACTCCATTGATGTTGATTCTAGATACAAGAAAACTAAATAAAACAAGAAAACTGAAAACATTATTTGTCTTTGTAAAAGTAATTTTAATCATAAGCCTTAAAGTAAACAGTTTACAATTTATGCCTGTTTACTGTGCAACACAATAAGGATTATGTGTTCCATAAAAAGTCAGATAAACTGTGCTGTAAGTTTTATTTTATCACAACAGTAAACTCTGTTCATATATTTACTTACTGCTCAGGAATCATCAATCATCTGCTCACAACCTAGAATAATAACAATAATGTTGATACACAGCACATGGTTAATAAAGTTGTTCATCTTTACTTTGAACAAACCACAACCCCACTGACAATCATAAACATCCACCAGTTTGTCCAATTGAATAAAAGTTATAGTATTTTCTTGGCAAACACAGATCATATCTTGCATAGTAAATGGTTTAATTCATAAAGTCAACAGGAAAATATATAGAAGCAAAATAAATACAATCAAAACACAAGTTGGTTATTTTAATACTGATTTTTAAAGGACTTGGTCTGATCAAAGTAGGACATTCTCCAGTTACATATTAGGTAATATCTAGGACTATGTTGCCCACTTCCATAGATACCACTTGCCTTTCATTTTCTTTAGACCAGCACATCTGGGTGATACATAGAATATGATGCACATGGTGCCCAATGGAGTCTGATTGGTAATATTGAGTCCAATTCTCATTTAACAGATGTGGAAACTCAGACCCATGGAGAAGAGGTCCTCTGCCCCGACAGCTTCATAAGCCTGGCTTTGACACGGGAAAGGTAAGTCCCATGAGTAATTGGTGTCGGTAAGTCCTTCTGTTCCTGGAATTCTGCCACTGTTCCTGGAATTCTACACATGTTGTCTCAGACTTGTGTTCAAGGCCTGATCCATCTAGAATCCAACTGCTTTAAGTTGTACCCCATCATTTTTTATTAAGTTCTCAAAATAAAGAAGAGAACAGTTTTTGGTAGGGGAACAAATGAGATCTCTCAAGTTTTGATAGAAGGTATAAGAGGTAATGCATAGCTATGTGAAAACATAGAGGGAGGGGTTGTGGGATGAGTTTGAACAGGAATCTAATGGTACCAACAACATTTTAAGCATATGCAATACAGTCTAAAATCAGCCTACTCCTACTCTCATTTCCTATACTTCTCATTAGAGTTTTTATACCTATTCCTATAATTGGAATGTTGGTTTCTTCTTACTGTTGGTGAAGACTGAAATACCTATTCTTAGCCAAATTTTAGTCTGTTCAAATAATTATTTAACTGATTAGTTGAATTTTATAAACATAAACTAGCGTAATACCAGTCTGACAAAGAATGTATGTATCCAGGTTCATGACAAATTTAATTCAAGATAATACTGGAAAATATGATTTAGGAAAAGTAAGACTGGATGAGAAAGACAAAAATTAAACACTAATTTAACTAATTTAGCTAGATACTATGAACCAGACACTTTATTAACATTTGAGGTTTTTTTTCCTCTTATTATGTTCTTAATAACAAAACTCCCCAATTTTTAGCTATGCACATGGCACAAAACTAAAGAACACATTTCCCAGCTTCCTTTGCAACTAGGTGTTGTCATGTTACTAAATTCTGGGCAATGAAATAAAGTGGAAGTGTTGTGTTACAGTTTCTTAAAAGTGTCCTCAATAGATAGCTGGTGTGTGTTCTTGGTACCTTTTTCATTATCCTTTCTTCCATCTGCTGGCTGGAATACAGAGGTGGTAGTTGGAGCCTAACAATGTGTTTCCCATACCATGTCACAGGTGAGTTGAAACTGACCTGAATCTCCGACATCTTTGTGGAGCCATATAACATCCCTGGATCTCCTATCTCAAAACATGTTTCCATGTGATAAAAATATCTAAGGTACATAATTTGAGGTTTCTGTTCTCTCAAACTAAACATAATCACAACTGATATTCCTTCAATTTAGAAATGCAAAACCCAGGAATGAAACAAGAAAGGAAAATGTCAGTTTGATTGCAAAATCAGTGGTAGACACAGTATTTACACTAAGGTCATTTATGATGGCAAAATCTGTATTATTTTCTCTAGAACACACAATCTCCTGGTTATTACCAAATATAGTTAAAAAAGAGAAGATAGTCCAAAGAGGAAAAACTAACTAGATTCCTTGAGGTCTGAAGCAATCATTCAGTACCTTATTCAATACCAATCACAGCAGAATTTCTGCTGTGGGTAATAAATAAATAAGGGGAGGAGTCAATATTAATTCCTAGGTTTTATCCTTGGTTGACTAGTGAATGGTGGTGGTGCTATTTGTGCAAGTGGTAATGAGATAGGAAACCAATCCACTATTCAAGGTTCAGTGCATGATGAAAGGACCTGGATAGACATTTTTCCAAAGAAGACATACAAATGTCCAATAACTACAGAAAAAGTTTCTCAACATCACTAACTAATCATCAGGGAAATCCAAATCAAAACCACCATGAAATGTCACCTCACACCTGGTAGAATAGAGAAACACAAGAGAAAACAAGTGATGGAAAGGATGTGGAGAAAAGGGAACCCATGTACACTCTTGATGGGACTATAACCTGGTACTGTGGAGAGCAATATGGAGGTTCCTCAAAAAATTAAAAGTAGGACCATTATATGATCTAGCAATCTCACTTCTGGGTATATATCCAAAGAAATAAAATCACTATCTCAAAGAGCTAACTGCACTCCCATGTTTGTTATGGCATTGTTCACAAGAGCCAACACATGGGAATGACCTAAATGTCTACCAATTTATGAATGGATAAAGAAAATATGGCATATATATGTGTGCCATATGTACATATATGTATATGTATGCACACACACAGTAGAATATTATGCAGCCATAAAGAAGGCAATCCTGCCATTTGCAACAATGTGGATGTAACTTGAGGGCATTGTGCTGAGTGAAATAAGTTAAATGAAGAAAGACAAATACTACATGATGTCACATATATGTGGAATCTAAAAAAGCCTGGGAGTTCCTGGGTGGCTCAGTCAGTTAGGTCTCCAACTTGGCTCAGGTCATGATCTTGCAGTTTGTGAGTCTGAGCCCCACGTTGGGCTCTGTGCCGATAGCTCAGAGCCTAGAGCCTGCTTCTGATTCTGTGTCTCCCTCTCTCTCTGCCCCTCCCCACTCATTGTCTCATCTGTCTCTCTCTCTCAAAAATAAATAAACATTAAAAAATTAAAGCAATAAATAAATAAATAAATAAATAAGCAAGCCTAACTCACAGAAATAGAAAATAGAATGTTGGTTGCCATGGGCTAAGGGCTGAGGGAAACAAGGAGATGTGGTCAAAGGGAAGAAACTTTCTGTTATAAGATGAATAAGCTCTGGGGTCTAACACATACATGATTACTGTAGTCAGCAATACTGTATTATACACTTGAAAGTTGCTATGAGAGTAGATCTTAAACGTTCTCACCCCACATACACAAACATACATACACACACACAGACACACACACCCCAGGTTTAAAAAATGCTTACATGTATTCAGTGTTTCTGCAGCTTCCAATCTAGTTTCAATGTAGAGCTAGAGTGGTAATTAAAAATATAATCCATATTAATCCTCTCTTTAGCTTCCCTTTGCACTTAGAACATATTCCAAAATCCTTAGCTGTCCTATGGTGCTGCATGATCTGGAGCTTTGCTTCTTCACCACTTTCTCTTTCCTACTTGGTCACGGTGTTCCAGCCACAGATATCTCCTTGGCATTCTTCAAAGATACTGAGTCTTTTCTTGCCTAAAGACAATTCCAGCTGCTATTTCCTCTGCCTAGAATGCTGTTCCCTCCTTGATGGCAACTTCTCTGCTCACAAATCCACCTCCCCAGTGAAGCATTCCCCAACCACTACCTCAGAATCAGCCCTCCTTTACTCCCCGTCCAGTTCCTACCTCTGGCATGACTGCTTTTCTTTCCAACGTTGTTCACGATATGTATCTACTTAACTTATTTATGGTTTCCTTCTCTACCATGGCAGAAAAATTTGTTTTTTACGCCATCACGTCCCCAGCACTTACAAAATGATGGCATATCACAAGTACTTAATAAACACTGGAGAGATGAAAAATAAAGCAATAGACTTCGGGTTTCTAGTCTCACGAGTAAGGAGTTAGAAACTGTCTCTCCATCCTAACAATGAAAAGGCTGAGCAGATTGAAAAATCAACAACTGTTCTTGGATGCATAAGGATCCCAAGATCTGTGGAGGACACAGAGCCAATTGCTGTTCCCAAGATTGGAGGCAAGTACATTCAGGGAGTCACAACTTACCAGAGACCCATGAGCAGAATCTGCTGGGGAAACCGATGCTTGAGGCGGGAAAACCTGAACTATCATTCCTAAATTGCTGGAGGCGCATTCTGGACAAGTCTGTGAGCTAAAAGCCCCAGGGGGAACCCAGTCACAAGGGGCTTCCACAACACTGTAAAATTTACCTCCAGGAACATAACCAGATTCCCACAATAAATAGCAGAGAAAAATCCTCTCATGTTACTGGCATAGAGAGGGAAAAGGGAACCATTGTGAAATACCACAGAGCCCCCTTGTCCTGAGCAAGGCCTGCCCTCAGGAAAAGCTAATCAACCAGAGCCTAAACTGCTGGGGTGTTATCAGAGCCCAACTGATCTGGGAGAAGGGAAATAACACCAGTCAGCTCTAGCCTTCCATGTGGCAAAAGGGAAATACACAATTCCAGCCCATGGTAGCCATCCTGTCTCACCTAAAAGAGGAGAAAAAAAAAAAAAAAAAACCAAAACTGAGAAACACTTGTGAAGTTCATAGTCAAGAGGCTCAAGCTTAATACAAAACTGAGACCTAATCATAAGATAGAAAGCTTTCCCTCCTTCCACACCTCACCACCACGTTACTAAAGGCCTATTTACAGCAGTTCCTTTTAGCTGGTATGTTATGTTCAGCTATGAAGACAACATTCCAAGGCATACTAAAAAGCAAAAAACACAATTTGAAGAGACAGAGCAAGACTTAGAACCAAACATGGCAGGGATATTAGAATTATAAGAGCTGGAAATTAAAACAATTATGATTAATATGCTAAGAGCTCTACTGGATAAAGTAGACAGCACATAACAGACGAGCAATGTAAGCAGAGAGATGGAAATCACAAGAGGACTAAAGGACATGCAAGGGATCAAAACACCGTTAACAGAAAAGAAGAATGCCCTCCATAGGACACAGCCGAAGACAGAATCTCCGAGCTTGAGGATATATCAATAGAAACTTCAAAAACTGAAAAGCACAGAGAACAAAGACTGAAAAAACAGAACAGAATATCCAAGGACTGTGGGACAACTATAAAAGGTGTAACATACACAGAGTGGGAATACCAGAAGGAGAAGAGAGAAAGGAACAGAAGAAATAGTTGAAACAATAAGGACTGAGAATTTCAGTCACTGGAGGGGTGGTCAGGGGGCTCCCACAATATTGTCAAATTAATGTCAGACATGAGACTGCCTGCTTAGCTTAGGTCATTTTGTCCATACCCTAGGACAGCTTTTCTAAGGGCTTTTGTTTTGTTTTGTTTTGTTTTGTCTTATATGCTATATTGCCTGTGGCTTTGGGTGTTAGATGGTCAAACAAGCAATATGAGATCAGCCCTCTGGACTCAAGCTCCTCCTAGTCTAGTATATTCGGTCAGAAAAAAAGTCATTTCAGGGAAGCAATTAGTTCAACTAACCGCTTGACTGCTCTGGTAAAATTGGCCAGTTGTCTGACCTTCTTTAGAAGCTGGGAAGGAATTTTCTACCCCACCCCCCAACCATGACTGTGGCAGAGATAGTGCTTTTCCTTTTTCCCCCTGAATCAAAGGGAGCTTTAAACCCTTGGTGCTTAAGTGACTCGACATTTTGTTGCATTAACAGATGCAAGGAAAAGTAATAGATATACATTTGTGGACTGCATAAGAAGAATCTCTTATTTATTGGATTTAGTAAAGCTCCCATTGTTGAACCTAGAGGGTACCTTTTGGATTTTAATAAAGCACACTTTGAAGTTGGTCTCCTAGTCATATATATAAAAAAAAAATCAGTAAGTATATTTCACCTGTCAATGAACCATTACCTTTTTTTGAAAGTTTGCCATTTTAGCTGCTAGCGGTTTCCAAACTCTGGATCCCTAGAATTTTTAAGCAGACTTTCAGGGTGCCACAGGGGAGAAAAGGATGCTAATGAGGCAAGACTTACATTTGCATAGCACTTTGCTTTTTATAAAACACTTTTCGTTATTTCAGTGGGTTCTTAAAATAATCCTGTGATGAGGGCAAGAGTTAATATCCCCACTTTTAAAAATGAAGAAATAAAGATTCAGAGATGTTAAGCAACTTTTCTACTGTTACAGCTAATTAGGGATGGATCCAGGCCTATCATGCAAGTCCTAGTTCATTGCCTCTAAAGCCAGGGTTCCGTTGACTGTTTAATACTGTTCCCGCTCAGAGATAACCTCCTGAAATCAGAAGTCACATATACACTTTTGTCTCCCTATGCCCTCTGCTGTTGTGTGTGTGAGAGAGAGAATATTTAAAAGAGTCTGTGTAATATTTAAAATGTATTTCCAAATGATTTAAAACACACACATACTGGAATATAGAAATTAATTAAGCCAGCCTGATACCTATGTTTTCATACATTCTAAAAACCGGTAAATACCTGCATCATTAGACCAGGGGATACGACCAAATGTGTTTGGAAAATGCGTATCAGGCAAATTTCAAATAATACGTCCAAGGTCCCTTAGCCAGCATGTGGTGGAGCTTGAATTTATCCAGGCTTGACATTGTCTCCAGTGATGCACAATTTCAGGTGTTTTATGCAAATTAGGGAGAGAAGCATAGGTTTTCAGAATGGAATTAATTAATAGAGGACATTTCAGAACACTCAGTATGTGCATGTAGCAGAGTCTGCTCTGTCACAGTCACTTTGGGTGAGATCGTCTTGTCAGGAGCTCCTTTAGTTCTTTGCTAAGTAAACTTCCTTGTATGAAATCCAAGGGTGCACCCACCTTACACAAAATCCCCTTGTAGAGCAAATTGGGTTTTAGCAAAGGCTCAGGGCATTTGTTCAGAAGGGCAGCTGGAATACAGTAGAAGGTTTTTTAAAAGGACACATGTCAACACCAGCAGAAGAAGGAGATCTGGTAGCTTTGAAAGAAAATATTTTAGGAATAATAGGAAAAAGTAGGTCAGGACCTGCCAGAGCCAGAACCCGTCTATCAGCAGTCCTTATTTTCTTTTGGGTCCCTCTACAAATCCTGATGGCCTCAGGCCACACTTAAAGATTAGTCGGGGCCCTCAAGTAAAATGCAGCCACTTTTTCTGTCAGAGGCAAGAACCTGCCAAGTTGATACCCAAGGAACCCGGGCTTGTCCAACAGTTGTATTTTTTCACTGTGTATTTTGCACTTTGGATGTCGTATCTTGCTCAGGTTTCTGTAGTTTGCAATTTCAAATTCTGTAGACCAAAGGTCAGCAAACTACCACCCACTCTTGTGTTTTCATACTGCAAGCGAGCTAGGAATGATTTTTACATTTTTCAGTACAAAACAATGACAACAAAAGGATAAATAAAATTCAGAATTTCAGTGTCCATGAATAAAATTTAATTGGAATGCAGCCATGCCCATTCATCACAGTATTCTGTACCTGCTTTTGTGCCACAGTGGCAGCACCCAGTAGGTGAAACAGACACATAATGCCTGACAACCTAAAATATTTACCAGCCAATCCATTACAAAATTTGCCAGCTTCTGCTCTTAGACTGACTGTTGTCCTTGGATGTCTCACTTCCTAAGTCCCCTACCTGGCCTACCTGCTCTGACCTTGCTGGAACCTCCAATTCCTACCTCATCTCTTAGGCTTTCTGGAGATCTCTTGGTCTGAGTATCCCATCTTTTATCCCAGACACCCTGCATCACAGCACAGTACCGTTAAAAATAGATCTGTAAGTTTTATTCAATTAGCATCTGATTTGCTAAGGGAAAAAAATTATCACTTTCTGCCTCATGGCTCCTCATGTGCTTAATTAACACATTAGTGGCTAATGAAGACACCAAGGTACCATCACATGATATAGTGCTGGTGTTTATCCATGTTTGTCACAACTGTTCTCCACGATGCTCCAGGAGATGGAGCATTCCTTCAGAGGGTAGTTCAACGGCAAAGCAACCAGTTATGAGAGCTGAAATAGAGGGAAAAAGAAACATCTTCCAAATCTGTCTTCTTGGTGCTAAGAAAAAACTTAATGTTCTATGGAGAACCAAAGAGTAAGAGTAATAATTATTATTAATTATTTTTGAACACTATTTTTGAACCAGTTAATATGCTTACAACTTTATTGCTATTGTCACACTTAATCATCAAAATTTTCCCATGAAGTAGGCATTGTACTTATTTTACTAGTGTGAAACCAAGACAAGGTAGTACCACACGGACACTAAATACAAACCAATAAGTAGGACTTATGTCTCCCTGACATCACAGTCTATAGCAGTGACCACCACACTGCACTGTCTCTTCAACTCAACTTAAAGATCTGGTTGACAAGTGGAAATGTGTTCTCCAGCTCCTAAAGAGACAGGGCTAAATGTGCATGGGTTATGGGGGATCATAAGGAAAAAGAGAAACAATAGGTAGCACGAGTTCCTGTAAAAGGGAATTTTTACTGATATTGTTCACTACACAATGAAATTCAGTACAAGTTAGTCTGTCTGGGGCCTCATCCAGAGGAGGATTATCCTCAAGGATCTGAAGGACTTCATGCCTATCAGCTGATCTGCAATGGCAATAAGGTTCCAGTGTACGCAGTTTATAGGATAGGAGCAATGGGATGGCATGTCAGAATCCTCTTGATCATCTAGACCAGCTCATTCTTTTATAGATGTGGAAATTGAGGCCCAAAATGGGAAGGTGACCAGCCTGATGTCATACAACTGTTAGTGACGGGTGCCAGATTGAGTGGTGATTTCCATTACGCTATGGACCATCAATGATACAGGGACAGGAGTGCGAACTTTGGATGCATACAGACCAGGCTGAGCGCCCCCTGGGGAGTTGGCCTGACAGCTAGTAGTCAGCAGATCTTCTCCTGTTGATACCCTTGGCATCTCCAAGAATGCAGAGAGCATGTCCCCTTCTGACACACCTTAACTCAAGTTAGTTCACTATATTCCACCAAGGATAATTACCACTAGTACAGGGTTTTATATTTTTTCTTTTGAGAGAGAGAGCACATGCACACAGAGCAGGGGAGAGGGACAGAGGGAGTGAGAAGAAAGAGAATCTTAAGCAGGTTCCACACTCAGCATGGAGCCTGATGTGGGGCTTGATCTCATGACTGTGAGGCCAAAGTCAAGAGTCAGACGCTTAACCAACTGTGCCATCCAGGTGCCCCAGGGCTTTGTATTCTAATGCCTCACAACAGTTATTACTTACATCTAACAAGGAGGAAATTTCAGTGAAAAGAAATAAAGAGACTGGATCTAGGTCACCCAACATGGCAGTGTTCTCCCTCCCACATGGAAATGACTCCCAGTAAAGAAAAGGAACATTGGGGCACCTGGGTGGCGCAGTCGGTTAAGCGTCCGACTTCAGCCAGGTCACGATCTCGCTGTCCGTGAGTTCGAGCCCCACGTCAGGCTCTGGGCTGATGGCTCAGAGCCTGGAGCCTGTTTCAGATTCTGTGTCTCCCTCTCTCTCTGCCCCTACCCCGTTTTCATGCTCTGTCTCTCTCTGTCCCAAAAATAAATAAACGTTGAAAAAAAAAAAAAAAAAAGAAAAGGAACATTATCATGGGTTCTCCTGATTCCTCCAGGGGAGCCATGCTCCGTTCTTCCCCAGGGATTTCACCTCCATAAGTAAAGTTTTGGGGCCATGATGGTAGAGTCAAGTGGGTGTGTGACAGAGATACATAGTATCTAGCAACCTAAGATATTTATCATCCAGCCCATTTTAGACTACGTCTCTCATGGGATTAACAACTATTCATGGGTCAGATACCATTTTAAATCCCTTATAAACAAACCTCCCAATTTCCCCAATCAACTTAAAATGGATTTTATTGTACTTTCATTAGCAAAGTTTATGTGAGTTCTTAAAAACAAGAACTGTATTTATTCATTCAACAAACATGATTACACTCCTAGAATGTCCATAAAGTTTTACCAGGATTTTGAGAAATCCTCACAAGAACCTTGTGAGGATTTATTACCTCCATGTTGCACATAAGTAAACTGAAACTTTTTAATGGTGAGATAACTTAAAAAGTCTCAATAACTGAGTGGCAAAGTCAGAATTCAAATACTTTGCCCAAGAAAATTATTGGTCAGGTAAAATGATTGCCATTTTACCAAAGAGGAAACTAAAGCACAGAGAGCCAAAACCACTTACTCAAGCTGCACGCTTAATAAACCAGAGAGTCGGGATTCATATATGGGTTTTCTGATTAAATTCTGGAGCTCCTTCTAGTGTTTTATCAAATGCTCCACAGACATCTTCATATCTACTAATTTTAGCAAATAATATTTCTTTAGGAAATGATTGCTAGGGATACAGAGGTATGTTTTTGAAATCCCATTATCCTTGGCATCTAAATTATATACATATTGTTCATGATAAGGGTGGAGATAAGCAGGAAGATTTCTGCCATGGGCAAGATAACAACTATCCCAATTGGGGTTCTTCAATTTTGCAGTTTCTCTGGAGATTTAATCTGCATTCTGGGCCTATAAAAACCATTCTGGCTCCTCATATAATAATTCCAATACCTTTGTAATAATATTTCTCTTTCATTTCCCTGCAAATAGAAATGCATTGCTTAAACAGACCATTTTTATTTACCTTGTGAATCATATATGAGAAAAACATAGCTAATTTGAGAGTAGCACAGTATTTCCTTGGGGCCTCTCACTGGGGGGATTACATGATGCATCAGACTTGATGGCAAATGAAACACACAGGGGCCCACTGATGCACCAAATCCCATTTTGGGAAGTCTGTTTCAGTGGAAGATTGCAAACAAGCCATTATTTTGTCAGTTGGAACAAAAGCCCTGATTAAAAATTAAAATACATTCTGTACTGATAAATATACAGCTGCCTAATTACTTGCAAGATTTATATTTCGCGGTGTTAATTCCTTCATAATGGTTATTTCTTACTCCCTATAAACCAGAACACAACAAGCCTGACAGTGACAAGCTTCAATAAACATTTGGTTGTCCCTTTTATTAGATAGACCAGTTCCTGATTATTAATGTTTCAAAATCCCATTTTAAAATATTTCACCAGTACAGAACTGTGTCCTTTCCATCAAATGGCCTTTAATGTAAGTAGAAGTTTATTTTTAGATACTTAATTATGACTAATTTAAAATTTCCTTTCTGCCAACGGGACCTTCTAATTTGCCATCACACAGTGTTTCCTCAACATTCACTCATGTACACACATGACTGAAACATAAAGCAACAAAATCACTAAAATAAATAAGACAAAACAGAATAAAATAATAACTTTCAGTAGCTTCAAGGAGATTTTGGAGACCAGGGTGAAAGTTAAATGGGCGCCATGATTAAAAGGAGATCAAAAAAATGATTTTGTAGGTTCATCAGTTGTAACAAATGTATCGATCTGATGCAGAATGCTGATGGAGGAGGGTTTTGAGAGCAGGGTGAGGGACTATGTGGGAGATCTTTACCTTTTGCCCAATTTTTCTCTGAACCTGAAAGTCTCCAAAAAGTAAAAAGGAAAGTAAAAAAAGAAAAAGAAAAGAGTTCAAAGAAGGGCTCTAGGTTTTATTGATTTAGTGGTTCAGTGGCATCATCAAGGACCCAGTTTCTTTCTGTCCCTTCTCTGTAACATCTTCAGTAGCTCAGTTTTGCCTCTGGGCTGGCTCCTCCCACAGAGCAAGATGGCTGCTGGAATTCAAAACACTACACCCACACAAGACAGTACCCTAAGGCAGAAAAAGTTCACGTTCTCTGGAATCTCCTGCTTAAGAGGAGAAATCCTTAGGACACCTGGATGGTTCAGTTCATTAAGCGGCTAAGCATCTGACTCTTGATTTCTGCTCAGGTCATAATCTCACAGTTTGTGAGATTAAGCTCTGCATCAGGTTCTGTGCTGACAGCACAGAGCCTGCTTGGGATTCTCTTTCTGCCCCTCCCAGGCTCACTCTCTCTCAAAATGAATAAATAAACATTTAAAATAAATATTTAAAAAAAGAGAGAGAGAGAAGAAACCCTTAAAGAGAACTGTCCTTTTGGCTTCTGGCCAAATTGGGTCACAAGCACATCCTAAATAAATCATTGAATAAAAAAGATTGAAACCACCAGGTTATGATCAGAATTTGCCCATAGTCATGTGGGGAACAGGTGGGCATCTAAACTTAAATCAGATATTTGTGGAGGAGAGAAAAAATGTTGGGGAATGAATATTCAAAGAGAAACCAACAATTTCTGCTACTGAGGATACTATTAGAAAAAGTTACTTTCTAGTAGGCATTTCTGCTCTTTTCTTCCCTTTCTCTCTCCTGATGACCACAGGCAAGAGCCAGCATGAAGTGCATCCCACAGCTGACTGAGGTAGTGAACTATACCAATACTGCACAGGGGGGAATGGGGAGCCAAAGAGGGCTTTTCTTGCTGTTTTCATCTCTGAATGAGCAATACACCAAGCTACTATCACTGTATCTTTTGAAGAAAGCAATTTTGTAAAGTGACCCTTTTTCTTTAAAATTTATTGGCCTACCATTGACAAAGCTACCACTTGCATTGTCACAGACTTTTCCAGGGTTTTTTCTGTCTCCTTAAACCAGTGTCATATCCAACATTGTTCAGCTGGAGAGTATCATCAGAAATCTTCACAATTCTGTTCTGATTTGTCCTTGTAGCCTCGAATCTTTAATGACTCCTTATATTTAGAGGATAGAATCCAGTCTTCAGAGTTCCTCACTTCTTAAGCAGAACTGCTCATTCCTGTACCAAGGAATATACACAGCCACATGACAACGGAGACATCTTCCTGCAGTGGCTTTCAATTTGGCCACATGTCAGAACACAAAAATATGCAGAAGTCTGTATCTCTGTGATTCTAGTTTGGTAGAACTGAGGTATGTCCCAAACCACAAGATTTAGGCAAGGGGTGATATTTTTATTTATTAAAGCAAACATGGCTGTCTTATGGAATAGAGTACAAAACTGCATACATTTTTAAAGTAAAACTATGATAATTAAAAGAAATGTTTTTGAAATTTCTGTAAGAATTTTCTATAGCTACTTCAGACTATCACCCTAAAGATATTCACTAACTCTTATTGGCCATTAGAGGATACTTAGGGGAAAGTTTGAAATACTTCCCAAGTAAGGAATAAACTGAATGCTCCTCTGTAGGAGCCATGGCAGGTGGAGGAGAGTTTTATGATGACTGTATGAAAAATTCATTATGCAGTCAGTGCCTAATAAGCCTGAACTTTCAGTCATAAGAAGGTACAGATGTTTTTTATGGTTTAATAAAAATTCCTTCTTGAAGTTTACATTATCAAGTTGCAGTATTACACTCTTCTGTCTTCTCGACCTTTCTGCAGCTGGTTCACTGTTTGTCCTTAAAACTCCTCACTCCACTTACCCTGAATAAGTAAGGATGCTGTGTCATAATCCACAATCAATCAACATAAATAAAACAATTCAGCACAGATGTGACCTGAATATACATTTAGAGTCTGCTAATTGCACAAAGCAGTATCACAAGGTTTCAAGGTCAGACAAACCAGCAATGAATTTACTCTGTGGAAAACACAGAGGGGGCCATGCTGCTGTTTATTATTGTAATTGCTCATTTGCAGAGTTTCAGAGAGCTTGCCACTCTGCAGACATTCCATAACCAATTGCTTTTTCCTCAGGTAACAATGAGAGTAGTGTAAAAAAACAAACAACAGACCCAAAATGGTGTTACTTGCCACCACAGCAAACCAAGCCTTAATTGCAGGAATATGATGTTTAACCAGTCAACCTGTAATTTCCTGATCAGCACTAGTAAGGCAATCTGATAGACCTCTGCCATTTCCCCAGAGGAAGGTGACCTTGCCTGAAACAATCTTTTCTTTTCTTTTACTAGTAAGTTTCTTGTCCTACCCCATCTCTGCTTACAAAAGTCTTCCATTTTGTATGGCTCCTTGGAGCCCCTTTCTACCTGCTAGATGGGATTCAGCCCAATTCATCAATCAGTGACTAAAGCCAATTAGATCTTCACATTTTCTCAGTTGAATTTTTGTTATTTAACAGTAGATAAGGAAAAGACTTGATTACTACAAAGCTACAGAAAGGTAAATTCAGTCTAGTCTAAACCCTCCTCAAGACAGAAAAATGGAGAAGAAAGAACATAGACTTTGGATTCAGTCAGACAAGGTTTGAAAACTGGTTTTAACTCCTTACTAGTGATGGATTCTTGAACACTTATTTAACTTAGCCTGTGATGCCTCATCTTTGTGATGTGGATCAAAAATTACCTCTTGGTTCTGATTTCCAACAAGAAGCAGAATTAGCACAGGCTGTTGACTTCTCCTGAGATCAGTGGTAGGTCAGGGAACTACTGAAACTTTTAGAAACCTGAGGAATAACAGACACAACTATGGGAAACACTTGGAGGCATGGGGAGCTGTATGAAGTACCATGTGAGTGGGAGGTGGAGAGGGACACAAGGAAACTTTTGGAGGAGTATCTTTGTTATTTCTGATGGACCCCTGAAACTGAAAGTTTATGCTAATAAGATGACTCAGGGTGGGGGCAGTCTATGCCAGAAAGACCAATAATGTGATTAGAGGATTGGAGTTTGAGACACATGAAATCAGCCCAATTTCTGAGGAGTACAGGAATGGAGGCTGAGTTCAACCATATGAGCAATAACTCAGTCAGTAATACCTGTGTAATGGAACCTCAATAATTACTCTGGATACTGATGCTAGAGTGAGCTTCCTAGCTTGGCAATACTCTGAATATTATCACATATCAAAGTTGGAAGGGTAACCCATCCCTAAGGACACAGAAGCTTTGCATTTGGGAGCCTACTAGTCCCAGATTCCACCCTCTGCATCTCTTCATTTACCTGGTTGTTATTTTTTATCCTTTTTCTACAATAAAACAAATCATAAGTACAATACTTTCCTGGCTTCCGTAAGTCATTCTAGCAAATTATCAAATCTGAAGGGGTCCATGGTGACCCTTAAATTTGTAACTAGCATATCTGAAGTGAGAATAGCCCTGGGAAACTGTAAACTTGCAGCTAGTGTCAGAAGTCTTGGGCAGACTTCGCAGTCTGGATGACTGTGCCCTTAATCTTGCAGTTTGACTAACTATAAGTAAGTACATTGGTGAGAGATGTGGAGTAAATATAGTAAAAGAACAGATTAGTAGGTGGGAACATTTATTTTGAGGACCTGGTCCAGAAAAAGGAGGAAACATTAAACAAACAAAAACTTTTAAGTAATGACATCTAAATAATAACAGAAGGAAAAAAAATATCAAACAGAAGGAAATATTTCAAGAGATAATTGAGCTAAACTTCCCAGAATAATAGGAAGGAAGGAAGGAAGGAAGGAAGGAAGGAAGGAAGGAAGGAAGGTTGGTTCTGAACATCTGACTGGAACACTCTACAGAATGTCAAACAAAGTGAGAAAGAAAACCATATTACAGGAAATTTTAAGAAAATCAAAGATAAGTAGACTAAAATCTCTGTAGAAAAAAGAGGACATCACTTTCAGAGGGAAAGATCATATTGACCTCAGCAACACTAGAGGTGAGAAATCATTAAAAAAATATTTTTAGATAATTAAAAGCAAATTCTTCTGAACCTAGAATTTTACATTCTGCCAAATTGCTGTTCGGATTTGAGAGAGAGAGAGTATCTATGAGTGTGTGTATGTGTGTTAAGAGGGTAGATAAACCTCTCTAGTAGATGAAGGCTTCAGAAGATTTGATACATAATAACTTCATTGAAGACATTTTGGAGGAAATATTAAAATAGGACAAATCAAGATGTTGTAAGACAGCTCTCTATATATTAAATTATTATTAATATAGAGACATAAATAATTCAGTTTGTAATTGTCAAAAAAGACCAAAGGACAATTATCATTTCCATAATAATGTAGAATTAAAATTCTATATAATATTAATAGTCTAGAATTTGAGAAAAGGGAAAATAAATATAAAAAAATTTGTGTCTGTTACGCAAAGATATATACATCAATTTTTGTAATAAAATAAGAATAAGAAACAAAGAAGAGGTAGGATAATTGAGCAATAAACAAAGGTAATATAAATAATTCCAACATATTAATAATTATAATCAGTATAAGAAGAATAAGCTCAACAGTTAAAAGACAGAGATTATCAGGTTGGGTTCTAAAAATACATGTAGAAGAGACTGACACACTTGAACCATAAGGATTTGAAAACTTTGAAATTAAAAGGATGGAAAAAGAGGTGAAACATCCTAAAGAAAAAAAATTCTAGCATATGTCCATTAATATTAGACAAAATGGGCTTTAAATTTTAAACATCTTCATTAGGGATAGAGAAGTTACCTACACACTGATAGAAGTTTCCATTCACCATGATGGAATTATAATAATTTTATTTACTATTTATAATATTATAAATATTATTTATATACAACTAATGATGGTTTTCTATATGTAAAACAATAAAATTATAGAGCTACAGTTATAAATAGATAAATTGATCATCAGAGTGGGACATTTCAGTGTGACTTTCTCACTTATTAATCAGTTGGATCTAATAAACTATATAAAATATTTAAATACAATTACAAAGTTGACCTATACATGGACTAAGTACCATGCTGCATTCAACTATTTCAGAATAAACCTGATTTTCAAGAATATAAGTAACTGTATATAAATTCATCATGTACTGTATAATATAAAGCAAGCCCCCTTAAATTTCAAAGAATAGCTATAAAACAGACTATTTATTGATTACAATGCAAATCAGTTAAATATTAATTATAAAAAGTAAAAACTTCCCACACATTTGAAATTCAAACAAAAATGTACCTAAATAACTCATGAGGATATATCACAATTACCCAGAAGTGCTTAATAATGAAAACACTATGTATCAAAACTTACGGACTACACCTAAAGTGGACTTTTAAGGAAAATTTACAGCATTATGTACTTGTATTAGAAAATAATAAAATCTAAACATTAATAAGGTATGGAACCAACTTCAGAAATTAGAATAAACAACAAAATAACCCTAGTGAAATTAGAAGAAAAGTTATAAAATAAAACCAGAAATCGGTGAAATAGTGAAGGTATTTTGTATGATGGTAATGATGGATACATGACATCTTACATTTGTCAAATCCAAAAAACTGCCCAAGAAAAAAGGGACCTCTAATGTATATTATGGACTTTAAGAAAGTGTGGGATATATGGAAAGAAAACACACAGGACTTTAATTAATAATAATATATCCACATTGATCCATCAGTTGTGACAAATGAACCACACTAATATGAGATGTTAATAATAAGAGAAATAGAATTAAGAAATAATAGCAAATAGGAGAATAAGATTCTTAGATACTCAAAAGAAAAGTCACAAATGTACATCAGGAAACATGTGTAAGAATGTTCATGACAGTGTTTTTCATGGTAGCAAAAACCATTAATAGTAATATAATTAAGTAAATTGTGGGTTTTTTTCATAGGATGTATTATTACACAATAATGAAATTGTATCCATTACAATTACACAGCCACACCAAGAATGAATCTTAATAATATAGAATATTGAGAAAACAAGAGTAAATGCCAACAGATTACATTCAGCATTATAAGTGTTTTATAAAATTAAAAATAACAAAACTATGCTAGAGATGCATACATCTATGACAAAACTGTATTTGTATATGAAATCCAACAAAATAATAAAATGGGCATAATAATGCCTAATTGGTAGAGTTGCTTTAAGGATGAGAAAAATACATACATATAAAGTGGCTGGCACGTGATAGCTGCTCAGCCCACAGAAGCCCTCTTGATTATTATGAGACTATTATTATGAGTGTTGAAGAGAAAATAGACTCATTTCAGAATAAAGGGCCACATAATAATTTGCTGGATTTAGGTCAGCCCCAGAAAGAGGGTTTATTAAAGGTCCTTCATCAATAAAACAGCCTCTTTCTATTTATCCCCAAGAATCCCTTCTATGCTGGTATATCTAATTGACCCGACTCTATCCAAAATCCTAAAAGAAAATGCCATGCTTTTCTTCTCTTCTAGTGGTTTTAAAAAAATAACAAAAGCCTGGTCAAAGTGATTTAGGAAAATTTGTCATTATAGTCAAACGGCTTCTCTCCCTCAGATGGCCAAACTCTCTAAAGCAACCTCCATAGAGCACATGTATTCTGTTTCCGGATGCTGCCACAGCAGTTCCCAGTGATTCCAAACATCAAAAGGGACATGAAAACCTCCCTGTCTTTCAATACCCCTCCAGGAAAATAAAATCATATTCATATATGCAAACATAGGTAGCTGTACAGTAGAGTGGAGCATAATATTAGTGTAGGATATATCAAAAGAAAACACGCAGAACTAATGAGCTTCCAAATCCCCTTCCATTTTGAACCTGGCAACTGAAAAGAAAATTGAAACAGGCCAGGCATTTTGCTGTGGCAAGCCAAAACTGCACTGGCAAAGCTGAGAGCCACAGGGATGATTTAGTTTCTGATGTGAGCAAAAACTAAAATTACCTGCCATTAATAATAATGAGACACACTGAGAAACCCATAGAAACTCGAATTCCTTGTTCATTAATAAAAGTCAGAGTGTAAGCTAACTTATTAGAGAAACTGGGGGAATAAAAATATGCTTTGATCCCTAATGCCAGGAAAGATAACAACTTAGAAGAATAACAACCCCAAGACAAAAATAAATAAGTAATAGACATCAAGGACAACTCCACTGATGCTACAACTCATTTTGACTATCCTCCAAAAAGGCTGTACCAGTCCCCACTCCCTACCCCTAGTCATGCTTTTGTTTTTGTTTTTTGTTTGTTTGCTTGTTTCCCTCTCCCACCACATGGCAATTTTGTCAGCCTCTAACCCACATGCCTCCTCTTATGTGTATTTCCTGTATCACTGAACACAGGAGCCCAGGTACCCAAAGCCAGAAACCTGCAAGTCATACTACCTTCTCCCTCAGCTCTGCCCAACCATTTAATCAATCACAAAATTCTGCTGACTCTGTCACTTTCCTGCTTCTTGAATCTGCTCATTCATCATCCCCACTGCTACTTGTTCATGCCACCTCTTGCCTGAATTACTGTAACTGTCTCCCGGGCTCCTTGCCGATTGTTTTGCCCTTGGATACATTCTCCAAAAGCAGCTGGTAAACTTGCTGGAGTGCACATCAAACCTTCAGTGACTCCCCAACAATAAAATGATAACATTTAAACTCTAGGGCGGAGCATTCAAGACCCCAAATGAGGCAGCCCCTGCTTAACGCCCCAAACACCCCTCTTTCCACATCCCTCCCTGTACTTTCATTTCTGTCTAAGCCAACACTGTCCAAGAGAAATATGATGGGAGCCATACTTAAAAGGGGGGAAAAAAGTTAAAAAGAAACAAATGAAGTCAATGTTAATAAAATATTGTATTTAACCCAATATACCCAAAATATTATTATTCCAGCATGTGGCATTAGCCACATTTCACGTGCTTACTAGCCACAGATGGCCACTAGCTATGTGTCAGATAGTGCAAATCTAAGACACCTGCATTTTCTTCAGCCTTTCCCATGCCACCTCTGGCTTGAATTCCCTCCCTCTCCATTCATATCCCACCCCACTGTGGCTACTGTTCCTCCTCTACTGAGCCCTTCCTGATTCACCTCCTCCAGATTGTGTGTCTCTTTCATGCATTCCAAGAACACCCTGAGCTTTCCTCAACAAGAAATATATAGAAGTTTCTAGGTTTCCTTTTTCTTTTTTAACTTGTGTCACACATATCTTAAAATGTCCAGCAATCAACACAATATTTAACACAGAGTAAGTAAAATGGACATGTATGGTTTTTTAGCAACAACTCATCCCAATCATACAGCCCATGTGACTCAGAGAATGTGAAGCCCAGTTCAGCTTCTGGGGTGGATTCTAAGGTCAAACCAATCAGCACATATTAGCCTGAGGAATGTTATGGGTCCAGGATAAGCATGCGATCTAAGTTGGTCCAATCAGACCGATGGTAAAGAATGGACTCACTCCAGAGTTAAGGCAGAGGCTTTTGCTTTTTTTTTTTTTTTTTTTAACCACAGTATGTGATCAAAAAAAGTGTGCTGCCCTATTGAAGTTGGCAGCTTCCTTATGAGGAGCCCTCCAACAGAGCAAAGAAAAGGAAAGAACATTATGTAATCCAGCTTTGAAGCCTGTACTGTGTCTGGATTTCAGGGTTTATGAGATAATAAATTTCCTAATTTTTAAGGCCAGTTTGAATTAGTCTTTTATTACCTGCAGCCAAAAGTATATAACTGATCTTCTTAACTCGTGTTAAATGCATTCTTATTATGTAACAGACTTTGTTCTATACTTTTATAGATGATATCCATTTCCAACAACCCATATAGGCTTGATATTTTTGGTGGCTTTTAAACTGTACTTCTATGCCTTGTTGAAAATCATTTGCAGTGATAAGTTCTTCCTAGACTAATTAGGGCATTTTTTCCTTCTACCATCCCAAGATGAGAAGTGTTCTCAATAACCATTTGCTGAGATTTTAGATTGCTACAGAGCAAGGGCTGTAGTGTGTCCCATTCATCACCTATCTGCCTGTGAGTGTTTGTTGCTGTTAAACAGTCCCTGTTCCACAATTTTATATAGGTATGGGGGCTGTAGACCATTTGTCTCTTTACTCTTTACACCATAAGCCAACATGAGGGCCAAGCAAATGTGACAGAAAGAATAGCACATTACACAGTGATCTTGAACCTTGACTTGATGGGATTTAGGGTCATCTTCCTTAGGGAGAAAATGGGAGTAGGGAATATTGTCTGTGTGGGAAATACTGAGATAGACATTGGTGAGCTGTGGCAGAGACAAACCTAAGTATTCAGAGTCCCTTTTCACTCTCCTCTCCCTGAGTCCCTCCTGTGCAGCTGAGTTGGGAGCCATAAGACTGACCAAAGGAGTGTAACCATATGTAATATAAGACACTCCAGGTCTGGCCCTTGTAACAATCCCATGTGATAATCTACATTTTTCCTGGAAGGTCTGTGCTAAAAATGGTGCCAGTGCAAAGTAGATGTCAGAATCCCCAGGAAAATGTTTGGAGTCCTCTCCAACCTCCATCAGATTGAAACATGAACCAGAAAAACAAAGTGCTTACTAGTTTAAACCACTAAGATTTTTAAGGTTTTTTTTTAAGCAGTTAGTGTTATTTATGCTGATTAAAATAGCATTTGATAAATATATGTTGAGTAAGTGAATTGGGTTCACATAAGATATCATTTCACTTAATGGAAAGTCCACAGCGACTTCTGCCAAAACAAAAGAATATAAAATAGAATAGAATAGAATAATAAAATAAAATAAAATAAAATAAAATAAAATAAAATAAAATAAAATTCAGGACTGTACATGCCATGAGAGTCTATAGCATCTGTATCTAAATTATTCACCACTAAATGCTCAGAGATCGGCACATGCCCAGCACAAAGTATGTGCTTAGTAAACATTTATTGCCACTTTTCCTAAAAGGGATTTGTGTGAGCTTCGTAAATGCTTTAGAGTTTTATAAGTCCTCTTTAAGCCTGATTTTATGTAGAGATACATATTTCATGGAATTATAGTTGATTTTCCTTTTACCTTTATACTTTGTGTTTCAACTTATACTGATTATTCATTATTACATTACAATCAGAAAAAAGAAAAAGTTAATTATAAGAAATTAAATATCAATGTTGGATATTTATAAGAAAACCAAAAAAAAAGGCCTTAAATTAAGATTTTAAGTGAAAAGGCAAATACTAGAGAAACCAAGAAATACATTCAGAAGCATTAGCTATAACAATGGTCATTATTAAAGGATTCTATCAGGCAGCCATTCAAACAAATGGTAACATGAGACGCGATTACAAGAAAAAAATCAGCCTCAAGTTTTTATTCTCTGTTTTTTATTTTTTTTATTTATTTATGTCCCTTATTTATTTTATTCTTAATTTTTAGCAAAATTTAAAAAAAAAACTGTTCTGGGTTATTTAAGCTTCTGGAAAATTAGTTTCTATCACCTGCAAGCAAAATAAATGATTTAACATTGTGATCCTTAATGTACTAAAGTAAAATACACCATGCCTTTTGACCAAAAACAGGAATTAAGGACGGTTACAGTGTCTATGTGAGATTTTGGAGAGATAATCAGGAAATAATAAGCAAGGGGAGTTAAACCCAGAAAGGATGAGGGAATCTGGTAGATTAGACCTTGAGTGCTTTGATTTAGCATCTTGTTCAACCACTCAGCATCTTATCCCCTAAGGAGTATTTATCTTTAAGTTTTGTGGGAAGAGTGTAAATTTCACATAGGAATTAATTAATTTAATGCTTCAGCGTCCTACCTAATCAGATTATAAATCACTGTCTCAGACAGTATCTCTTATAATCATGACATCTCTAAGAGGTAAATTTGTAGATTAGGTTATTGATTAAAAGTGGGAAGGGTGAGAGACATAAAATCTTAGGGATGACTGCCAGAGTTTGGCATGAGCAATTGGATGGCTAATGGTGCCATTTATTGTGGCAATCCGCACAGTCTAATGTGCATAGGAATCACCTGGAGAGCTTTTAACTATTTCAATTCTCTGGCCCACTCCCTATGATTCTGGCTCAGTAGATTTATAGGGAAGAATCCAAGATTTTGAATTAAAAAAAAAATTTTTTTTAAGCCTCCCTGGATGATTCTGGTGCAGGTAGGTAGAGAACTACCTTTTTAGGTATTTATCAACAGAAGATAGCCTGAATGAGAAATATATTTGGGGGAAAGGTCTTGAATTTTAGGGCCAAAGAAGAATGTTCTGCTGATGTGAATCTGAATAAATGTTTCCCATCTGCACTCTAATCTAGCCCAGAGAAGCATAAACATTGAGAAGCACATGGCCTGGACATTGAAGGATCCCCAAACCATTACAATGGGGGTAGCTCTAGGAATCCAGGAACTATGTGGGCTTAGCAAAGGTCAACCCCAAAAGGCTGAATTTCTAAGCCCTGCAAAGGGAAGAAGATAGATTACATATAAGAAAATAAGGCAAATGGCCTGAGGTAATGTGAGCACAGCCAATATTCCTTTGCAATCCAGTCACTTTAATATCTGTTCTATGTGCTTTATAGTATTTTCCATTCATTAAACTCCTATCATGATTTCATGCTTACAAAGAATGGCAAATGGTATCGTGGGAGAGAGGAGAAGAGGAAAATACAGAGGTAAAAATGCAGTGGCAAATAGCCCTATAAAGATTCCTAGTGAGTAAGGTAAGCTGCTTATAAGAAGCATGATTTGAACTTGAAGCATAGTGAATAGAACTGAGGCTCAAATTTAAATGAACCTAGCCCCCGGACAGGAAATATTTCCTCCAGTAGAAATTAGCCATGGCCAAAGAAAGAGCCATGTTGTTTATGCTATTATCACTGGTTTTAAAAGTTCTGGGAAATAATGGTTTATTCATTTGTTTCAACATTCAAAGTTGATAGCCTTAAAAGAAATGTAAAATATAATTTTTGAATAGTCCCATGGGTGCAAAGCACTCCTTAATTTCCAGGTAAGTATAACTTTGGCAATTTTCTCAATTTAAGGGAGTGTTAGAAAATGTATAGAAGCCATACAGGAGATGATGATCTGCCTCTCTCTCTGGGAATTTTTCTCTTTGAGGAAAAATGGACCAAATTATGAGGTGCTATTAATAGCCACCAAGGAGAGTAACTTTGAATAAAATTCACAGAATGTACCTATAATGTCTTCATACTCAGTAATTTCTTACCAATTTCTCTTTTAATGGCTCAATACAATTCTATTGCTTTTGGCATTAAGAGGCTTCATTAACATATTTCTACTTTCATTGAATTCTGAAACTAAAAAGATAAGGTTGACTGGTATACAAGAAAAAAAATATTTAGTGTAGTTCAGCTCACCAGCCACTCAGTGCATAATTTGGTCCATGTTTAATACATCCTCACACCAAAATCCCATTTTCAAAATCATGCATTTCAGTTGTTCATTCCCATATTAAGTAGGCTAGGCTAAGGAACGGATTATTCCCCCTTTTTAAAGTGGCCAAAAAAACATACATGATTTTTTTTAAAGTAGATGTCAAGTGGCAGATTTAAATAATAAGAAAAATAAATGGTTGGAATTTTCACTTACCCTTGAAGGATCAGGAAATTGGTGTTTTAATTCATTTAAATGGAATAAAAAATACTCTAATCCATTAGGGAGTAGGTTGCTATGTAATTTGCTTACAGTGTTTGTCATTCACACACTCATTATTTAGTACCTGATACTTTTTATAAAGATGTGTAAACTCTCTGGGCACAGGTCCAGTTTTTAAATCTAGTTTCTCTGAAACAAAGAAGTGCTTCAGGGCAGAAAGCTGTAAAAAATACAAGAAATGACTGAAGAGGCAGCCACCTATGGAGTGCGTGTGTGTTCTGGAGGATTTTCAAGGCAGAAGGCAATAGAACATCCAACTGTGCTGAGGAGCTTCAGAGTTTAAACCATGAAAGGAGGAGGCTTCAAATAGAAAGCAAATGGATTTAAAGTGGGAAGGCCACTGGAGACATCAGTTAGGAAAACAAGGGTTGGCCAGGGAAGGCCAATTATAGGTGTATTGGGCCTGTGTGATTGCTGTGAAGATTATACAGATGACCACCCTTTACTACGCACCCTCTATTCCTTAGGAGAAGCTACGTACCATGTGAAGCACTGCTGTAATCTCGTTGAATTCGTACATTCACTTCAGATGCTATAGATAAGACTCAGAGTATCTGTTTCTTTGGCTCAAACCACCTACCAGGGAAAGGGAGGAGATGAGATTTGAACTCGCATCTAATTCTTAGCAGGGATGAGATCTTCCTTCTAATTTTCTGGCATCAGTTACTCCTACTCATCAAAAGAGTAAACCCAGAGCAAAATTATTTACAAAATTGTCTAACAGCACTTTTTCTTGCACCTCGGGTTGGCCGAAACACAATTGTTCTTGTTGATTTTTGCTTCTTTATCAACCTTATTAATTCTAATCCATTCTTCTGAGATTCGGGTTAGGTAACCTATAAAGTTATTTCTGGGACCTGCAGGAACATGAAAATCTGGGTCCCCCATCCTTTGTGATCTTTAAAAATGCCACAAAAAAGCAATCTGCCCAAAAAAGTCTGACTACACTCTCTGACCCTTTGTCTATCCCATCTATTTATGCTCTTGCTTTGCTCAACTTCCTCTTTCAAAATGGTCATAGCAATGCCACTAAGGACCATACAAATTGTCATGCATACTTATGTTGAGCACATGATATGTGCCAGAATACCAGTCATTTACCACCACAATAGCACCACGTAACAATGTTCTCAAATCATGGTGAGTTTTTTCCTCTCACAAGTGGATGTGGATCAGCAGATTTAAACTCAGAGTAACTGAGCATCTCTGATTCAGGCTATCAGTCTATGTTTGACTCTTCACTGTGGGTTAGGCCCCAGGTCCCTCTCATGTGTCTTCATTGTGGGTCCCACCCTGAAGAGTAGGCAGTTGCTCAAAGGCAGCTCTTCTTTGTTGTTTTTTAAACATTTATTTATTTATTTTTGAGAGACTGAGAGAGAACATGAGCGGGGAAGAGGCAGAGAGAGAGGGAGATACAGAATCTGAAGCAAGCTTCAGGCTCAGAGCTGTCAGCACAGAGCCCGTCATGGGGCTCAAACCCACCAACCATGAGATCATGACCTTAACCGATTGAACCATCCAGATGCCCCGAAAGGCAGCTCTTCTGACGGAAGCACAAGAGGGCAAGTAGAATTATGTAGGTGAATCTGCAGTCTCTGCTTGTGCCCTGTCTTCTGCCAAAACAAGATAGAAGCCTACACTCAAGTCCACATTCAAGTCTAGAGGAGAACACCCTCCTCTAGAGGAATGGACTACAGATTCATACAGAAATACAGACATAGGAAAGGAATTGGGACCCATGAGTCAATCTCACAGAGAGCAACAATGTGAATTTATTTCACATCAAACTAATTTAACAGCCCAGCAAAGTTAGAATTAATTTCCCAATACTCCCTAAAAGGAAACTGAGATAGAGAAAGTTTTTTTTTTTTAAATGCATGCAATCTGACAGCTATTAAAATGGCAAATGTGAGGCATAAACTTAAGTCTGCCTAATTCCAAAGCTCTGTTGCTCTTCTCTAATCATGACATCTCTCAAAACAGAAGAGTTAATGCAAATATTTCTATTGAACTTCATATTTTATGAAACACTTCCACATCCATTGTCATGTTGATGTAGCTGTCAAACAAATTTGGACTTTTTCAGGGTCTGTTATTCACCCTTCTTTCTGTCATTATCCAGCTACTGCTGATTACCTTAGTAGGTCAGTCCTTAGCTCTCTCCAAAATTAACTATATACACCAACCACTTTTTGCTACTTTTCACTGAGCTAATCCTTAAGTTTAACACAAAAATTAAAGAAATGAAATTTGTTTGTAGAAAAATTACATTACTATCTAGTATAAACACAGATCATGATGTCTTACTACTCAGACTTACTTAAGTTGTTTTTTATTTTGTTTTAATATATATTGAAGACCTACTATGTGTCAGCCATATCATATTATCTTAGTTTGGCTGATAATAGCACAATAAAGCATGTGGTCTTAATTCCATGTTACAAATAAGGAAATGGAGTCTACACAATTAAGTAACACAATCAAGGTCACATTGGATCAACTATCTAGTGTGATTAACCTTCTAGTAACCTACATTCTCTGTACCTGTAATTCTCATAAATTGCCCCAACTCCACCCACACCCCAGGCTGTATGATGTTCAGGTACTGTCACAGAACTTCTACAGACACAATTATGTCCTTCCAGAAAGACATTTCCTGAACAGATGTATTTTCACACAATGAATGAAGAGGGAAAAGAACAGAGATTACATTAATTCAAAAGATGATAACATTTACAAAAGATAAAAAGTATCCAAATAAGAATAGTTGAGATTTTAAGATTGAAATGCCATCAAATACAATAAGAAGTATTCAGAAATAGTATTTTAAAATATTTTTTTCTTTGAAGTAAAGAAGGAACTGAACCTCCAGTTTAAAAATATGTGTGTAATTTTTTTAAAAAACTGACACCAGGATATTTCTTGGTTAAGTTAATTTCAAAAGTATAGAAATATTGCAGTGCCTGACCAAATGAACATTAAAATGTGACCAACATGTTGTACAGAAGTGTTGAATCACTCACTATATTGTAGACCTGAAGCTGATATTACACTATATGTTAACTAACTGGGATTTAAAACTTAAAACATTAAAATCTATATATCTTCGAGGTGCCTGGGTGGCTTAGTCCATTAAGCGTCTGACTCTTGATTTCAGCTCGGGTCAGGATCTCGTATTTCATGGGTTCAAGCCCTGTATTGGACTCTGTGCTGACAGTGTGGAGCCTGCTTGGGATTCTGTGTCTCCCTGTCTTTCTGACCCTCCCCCACTCACACATGCCCATGTGCCTGATCTCTTTCTCTCAAACTAAATAAACTTAAAAAATGAAAGAGAGAGAGAGAGAGATTTAAAAACACTAATGTCTAAAAAAATAAAATATGACCAACAGCTATGTGGAGGTGGTGAGAGAAAAGGTAGGGAGACAAGTCAGAGAAGCATTTTTCTTTTCTGTCATAGCAGGAAGCTTATACTATATAAAATTGAAATCCATAATAAGAAAAGTCACGATGCTTCTAAACTTTTAATAGTCCTCCTAATATTTTTGCCTTCAACTGAGAGAGAACTTCTAGAGATGACGATTTATTGTGATGAAGAACTATTTATCCAAAATTCAGTAATTCTTTCTGCTTCATTTTACTTTCTTTTAATAAATTCAAATAAAGTCCAAATTTAAAATTATACTTAAAATAATACATCACATACAGTTTCATAAAATTATTTTCATCTGTCTGGATATAGGCATAGAGAGATGTCAATGTAACATTTCCCTAACAGCAACCTTAGTTTTTCTGGATAATGGAATTTTTACTAATTTTTTTCATTTTTCTGTTTAATACTCTAATGAACATGATCATTTTTATAAAAACCAAAAAAATAACTATTTTTAAAGAATTGTGTGTACAGATATTCAAAAGGTCACTTTCCAACTTCCTAGCAAAACACTTCTTTATAACCATGTAGTTTATTTGATTCAGCAAATATTGACTGAACACTTAATGTATGCAATGAACTATGCTACAGACTGAGGGCACCAAAATGAACAAATTCCTATACTGGAGGAGACAAGAATACAGTAATAAGAATAATTTTAGTATTATGTGTCAAGGGCTAAGAAAGAGGTATAAATATGGTGTTCTCAGATACAAAAGAGGATTAGTTCCCCAAGTCTGAGAGAGAGGCTTTGATCAGGCTTCTAGCAATGAGTAAAAATTGAGCTGAGCTTTGGAGAATAGTTAGGAGTTTTGGGAGAAGAAGAAGAAGAGAAAAGAAAGAAAAAGGTGTAGGAGGACCTGAAGGAAGAGGAGAAGAAAACAGAGGAGGAGGAAGATCATTCCAGGAAGATCGAATAGCATGAGTCAGATCATAGAGATTTGAAAAAAGGTATGCGGGGTACCTGCGTGGCTCAGTCGGTTAAGCGTCCGACTTCGGCTCAGGTCACCATCTCGCAGTATGTGAGTTGGAGCCCCGCGTCGGGCTCTGTGCTGACTGCTCGGAGCCTGGAGCCTGTTTCAGATTCTGTGTCTCCCTCTCTCTCTGACCCTCCTCCGTTCATGCTCTGTCTTTCTCTGTCTCAAAAATAAATAAACGTTAAAAAAAAAGTTTTTTTTTTTTTTAAAGAAAAAAGTTATGCAAATTATGAACCAGCTAAAGAACCGACAGAACAGGTTAATTGGATACAAATATAACTGGGGTGAGCTTCTAGAGCCAAGATGAGAGGATGCAAGATTAATGCAATCTTCTTTCTAAGAGGAAGCTAGAGAGACACAGAACTCCAGATCAGTGAAAAAAATGGAGAAGACAGCCAACCAATGACTGTTTCTTGAATAAGCTCAGGGCCCTATCACTTCTTGCCTTCCCCAGCTCTGTTTCCTGTAGTCCCTGAGCCTGTAAGCCCCATCCTGTGTCATTGCCAAGTCAGCCCCATCAGCCCAGCTCCTGAACAGGACATGTTAGCCTCTCAGTCCCACCACTGCGGACTGGGCAGGTGATGAGCCCTGTGCCATGTGCACAGGAACTAGACTCAGTAGCTTTTGAATCATAGCCTTCCTTTAGCATCCACCCTGCTGGGCTCCTGTGTCCCCTTTTCTGCTTTTGATTCTCCAACTCATAGTGTGGAAACCTTTCCCTAAACCTAGCACACATAGTTGAGGTACTCACACCCTATCCAACTCTTTCCAGGCTTCTATCTCAGAAGGACAAGGGAAAGTAGGGCCCCGCTTTCCATTGCAATTTGCTAATTTTCTCCTATTCTGAACAGATCCATAATGCCATCTGCCTGGGGCTGAGTACTGTTGTTTATCTAGTACTGCTGTGGCCAAGCCCTAGTCCCCACATTAGAACTTCCTGGATATTCAAACCTGCCAAGTTCAAGAAGGCTACTACACTTTCCGATGAATTCTGTAACTGCGTCGGGTCCTTTAAGGTTCAAGCTTCTCACTGCAAGTGTGCAACTGGGTCAGGTCCTTTGAGGTTCAAGCTTCTCACTGCAAGTGTGCTTTGCAGCCACCCTGGAACTTAGGACATACGATGAGAGGGAAAGCTCTAACCAGAAAAGCACAGTATCAAGGAAAGTCATCAAAGTCAGCTTTCAGATCTGGCTTTGTGTATAAGATTAGGGGTGAGAAAACACCTCTGTGGAACCATCAGGTGTTAGATAAATTATATGTATCTTGAGGTTTATATCAATTCCTTAAAATTACTAACAGTATCATTTACTAAGAGAGTGAAGTTAATGTCTGTAATGTTATGTTTTTTTGATTTGTTTCTTTTTTTATCATTTCATTCTTACTTCTGCATTATACAAAGATGTTCCCATGCAACCTGAACAGTGACCAGCATGTCTTCCTGAGATTCAGGTTGACAAAGCATGCTCCCAGTTTTCTTCACAATTTTACATTTCATAATTCTGTACAGGGCTATGTATATATTCATGCATTCTTAATAGCTACTCTCAGCTATGAAAAAAGGAATTGTATCTTTTTAGAAAAATACCTTGATTACCCTCTTGAGAATAGAAAATGATATCCTGGGGATTTTGCCTTTAGGGTCTAAGACCACAAATGTTAATAGGTAAATTGTTCTGTGTGGAAAAGAACGTGAACTTGAGGAAGGGTGAGGAAAAGAGGATAAAGGAAGGAAGGGAGGGAGGGTGGGGCAACATGGAGGAAGTGAAAGCTTGGGCTATGGAACAAATGGACACTTGTAAGAATAAGAGAACTGGCCTCAAACTTCTAGCTTTTTGCCCTTCGGTCCTGTCAATCTCTGCATTTCCTCCAAATCCTCAGTCAAGTTTTCCATACATACCAATGTGTTCTGTTAGTGCTTTTATGATTTTGTTTTGTTTCATTTTGTGAAAATTAAGAGGAAAAGGTGAATTCCATACCCAGAGCAATGTGAAATAGAACAGGGGCAATGTGAGTGTGATAAACAACTCAGCTGAGCTGGTTTCTTTCACCAGCTACATGTGAGCCTGGAAAAAAATCACCTCCCTTCCCTCTCCATTCTCCAAACTTGAAAATATACACAGCCTCATAGCGTTTTAATAAGATGTCATAGGCTTTTAATAAGATTACTTTTTTTAAGGTTGATAATTCCCAAAGAAAAGGGAAGACACAAGGATCCCTAAGTCCAAACTACATTCATCATTGATCATCATTTAATTCTGTATTTTAATTTGTGAATAACTAAGACTGAAGATCTTTTAGAAAAAAAGGACAATGTTTTCGAGAATAATGGTGAACCAACTGCATGCTTCAGGGCACAGGGAAGGCCACGGTATGGAATCCTGACACCAGGGGCCTTTAGCTAGAAATCAAAGAATCAGGAAATTGCAAAGATGTTTGGATGTGAAAAAAGAAGGTGGAAGAGCTTGGTATCTGTGTATAAGGTGACCTGGAATTAGAACTGGGAACTTCCTAGGGGCTACCTCATGTCTCCAAGGTGCATGTTGAATGGACAGCGGCATGTCACCCAGACATGTGTGTGAGTCCTTCCAGAACAATTCTGCCTCCCCAAATGGTCTTACCAGTTTCAGGCCTGGTTTTTCTTAAGTGCTAAAAAAAATACAAATAAATAAAATAGATTCCTCTTCCCTCCAAAAAATAAATCACTGGTTGTTTGATTCAAACTCCTGCTTAATATGCATAGGCTTTGTCTGTATGTTTCTGACAGTGGGAAGATAAAAGGCTCCACAAGGAATCCAACCATCTTTATGCAGTGAGCCCCTCTAGGATGCAGCAGATGAGTGGAGGAGACAGTACTTTCTGCTCTTTATTTCCTGCCCAGTGCCCTCAGGCTTGTCTCCCTGGGACCCCAAGAAATTCATGTTTTGAAAACTTTGAGGCATAACCCTGTTCCAGCCAACTGGCCCTCATCCAGGGGGCTCCAAGTGTGTGTTTGCAGGGAGGGTTCTGAAGGGAAGGATATTTTAAAACAGCCAAACTCGGCTGTGGTCAGCACTATCCAAAGAGGATTTCTGGAGTTGAGATTTTTGGCTTTCATTCTTTTAAAATACAGTTTCCCTGGGCTCCTGCCAAACACTGTGACAGAAAATCTAGGGGTGGGGTCTAGGAATCTGGAGCTATAAAAGCTCCCCCTATATAATGCCAAATATGTCTAGATTTAGAAATCATATCTTAGAACATTCTTAGCTATTGGCATTTAACAAGAGTCCCAGGAAATAACCTAAGTCCCAATGGTGATTCTGTAGTTTCAAAGCTCACATAGAATTATCTCACTTCTGCCTTGATCCAATCAAAGAGACATTTCTGTAATTACCACTGGGTTTCTCGATGGGGACTTAAAATAAATACACACTTAACTGTTCAATAAATGTATAAAGTTCATTTCATGATGTAGGTATAGTCATTTTCAAATTATCTATTTATGGTCTTAATAAAAGCTCAGAAGAGCAAATCCTGAGTCACTCTTTCAGTCATGATCTTAGTGCCTAGAGGAAGCACGAGAGAGAGAAACACACACAGAGGATCTTCTTGTTTGAAAGTGCGAGAGATTAGAGTTTGTGCTGGTCAGAATACACTTATTTATGCTACTGCAACCACTCCTAGAATCACAACGGATTAAGACTGAAAGCATTTGTTTCTCCCTTTTGACCACCATGGATCAGTGGGGGTCTCTGGTTTTCACAGTGACTCAGAGACAAAGATTAAGTGAGTGGTCACCATCTTGAACATCGCCAGCTTTTATCTGAGAGGGGGAAATTCTGGAGAATCTCATGCCAGCAACAACCTTACACTGTCAACTCATTGGCTAAACTAGTTGTGTGACCCAACTGTACCACAAGGGAGCCAGGAAATACAATCCGAACAGTTTTTCGGAAGGGTAAAGAACCAGAAATATTTGGCAAATGGTAGCAACACTAACCAGTTATTCTCCATGCCCTTCAAATAATCTGTGCTTTAAACCATGACTGTTTAGTCAAAGCAGCCTGAACCAAGTATGTCCCTTATCACTTAGTGTTTTTTTTCACAAGTTTCTTAATTCTCTGAGTCTGAATGGCCTCATCTATTAAATGAGGATAATAAAATGCCGGCCTCCCAGGCTTGTTCTAAGAATTAAATAAGGTAAAAAAAAAAAAAATGCAAAGCATTCTTCACACAAAGCACACTGAATGTTTGCAGATCCTGTTTGCGGATGCTGTTATTCTCAAACAGGAGGAAATGGTTTTGCACAGCATGAAGTGGGTCTTAGCAGACACTGTTCTGGTCTTACATGGCAGAAGTTGGATTGGACATGTAGAAGAATGTTTTGTCAGAGAGGGCAAATGAGACCCCTAAATGGCTTGTTATAAGGATGTCTCAAGACACTTTCTAGAGGGATCTCCAGGAAGTGAAAAATAAACTATCTCTTGGATGACCTAAAAGCAAGGGACTGATCACCTGATTTCCCTTTCAGATGATAAAACTGTCATAACTCATATAGTTTTCTATTTTAGGATTTCATTGTTGTCTTCTAAATTCCTCATCTTTCTCTTCTCATTTACTCTCCCTCCTTCTGTAACAAATCTTTCAGTGCTTTTCTTTCCAGGGACTCTTCACAGATATTGCCTCAATGAGATGGTGGCTAAACCTCCTCATAGCGTTTAACCCAGTCAAGAAACAAATTCATAGTGGTCTATATTTACTCCTTCATGGAAGGGATGCCCCTTACCCATCTCTATACCTCTGATCCTATGCTGAGCCAACCTCAAAGCAGGTGCCCAGGCTGTTTGAACAAATGAATAAATGAAAGTGGTTGAATATTTTTACTTAAAATTTCTTTTTTATTCTTTAAGGCTCTGAAAAAGGCAAAAACCACCAATTAAATAAAACATTAGATTGAGAGCAATTAAGACACTAAAAATACAGTCGCTGATTTGACAGAAAAAATAGCCACCACTTAGCTGTCATTTGAAGTCTATGTACCATCTAAACCATGTCTCTATCCTTCTGTCTATATTCAAGCCAAATGTATCCCCTCTAGCATCTTCAAGTTACTTAACTAGGTCATCAGAACAAAGGGATCACAAAAACTTGATTAACTTCTTGAATTGAATTTTCAATGCCTCACATGGATTGCTGATATATTACTTGGATTTCTTTTTCTGAAACTGAAGCCCTCCAGGTAAAACAGAATTGAAATCATGCTGTTATGACCATCAATCCCCCGGTCTCAGAGAAGTCACTTAAAAATGAGCACTGGACAGCCGCCTACAAAAAAGGCACAGGGGAAATGACAAACAATATGAATCAAAAGCAGAACAGATGGCCGGAGCAGCTGAGGCCTGACAGCCACACTCAGAATATAGTGTCCCTCTTCCCCATGTAGGCTGATGTCAGCTCATGTGACTCTGGCAAAAGAAGCAAATCAGAGTCCACTGTAGTTCGTGGAAGGTGGTACATACTAGCTGCCCTTACAGAGATTTCTCCTTGAAGTATCTCATTTCCCTAACTACATTAGGTGCACTGGGGGGTTGTGGATGCAAACTCCAGCCCCACTGCTTGTCCTTCCTTCTGCAATAAACCAGAGTTAAAATTGGATACTACTAATTAGATATTTCTAAACATCAGGACACCTGGCTTTACATAGGCTTTCATAACTGGTTTCTCCAATGAGAATTTGAAAATTAGATTTGTGGTTGGATTTTTCTTCTTATACAGGTAATACCCTGTCCTATAAAAATTTGGAATATTTCAATATGTGTAAAAAATTTAAATTCAGTGATAAACAGTTTGAATAACTTGATTTATGTATCCTTTTTTATCTGTGATTGCACATATAAAGTTAAACATTTTAGCCTTAAACAGTCTCATAAATACTCTTTGCTTATGTCCAATAATTTTTTCATGTTAGAGTTATAGAGGTAGAATTATTGGGTCCCAGGATATGAACATATTTAAGATTTCTAATATATATTAATAAATTGTCCTCCAGAATATTTGTAAAAAAATATATAATTCAAAAGCATATTAAGATACATTCAGATCACTGCCCCCTTAACAGTTTTGAATATGATGTATATATTATATTTATCAATTTGATAGGCAACTAATAAGATGACATAACTCTAATTTTTCTTTAATTGCTAATTTTGGACTTTATTATGCTATTTATTTGTTTCATTTTTCCTTAAAAGCACATGTTCCTATGTTTCTCTCAACTGAGTTTCAATGTCTTCAGATCAGGGACTACTTTGTTCTTTCTGTATTTACCATCGTCTCTGGTACAATGTCATTCATGGTGCATGCATTTAACAAACATTATTAAATTAATTTTTTTTAGACAAAATTGATCTTAAATGATCAACAGCAGAACCAGAGCAGGATTTCTGAATGTCTCCAACACACTGGAATGTTTTATGAATATATAATTATGCACATTATAACATCTTTGGGCAAAAGTTCTTTGTTTTTTCATCTTTAAAATGAAAAATATTATAATGCCAGTTATAACACAGAAAATTTGTGAAAGCAAACCAGATAATGCAAGTGAAAATGGTCAGGAAAAAAATCACAGTATTCATATAAATATTATCATTGTATTTAAAAGATAGGGTTAATAATAATATATATCTATTAAGGAAAGATATTTTGATTTATATATATGTATTATACATATTATAATAAATATCTATTAAGGAAAGATATTTGTTTGAAAATATTATTTCTAATTTCTTTAATTTTTAAAAACATTTTTAATGTTTATTTTTGAGAGAGAGAGAGAGACAAAGCATGAACAGGGGAGGGGCAGAGAGAGAGGGAGACACAGAATCTGAAGCAGGCTCTAGGCTCGGAGCTGTCAGCACAGAGCCCAAAGCAGGGCTCAAATTCACGAACTGCAAGATCATGACCTGAGCCGAAGTCGGACGCTTAACCAACTGAGCCACCCAGGTGCCCTCTAATTTCTTTTTTTAAAGTTTATTTATTTTGAAAGAGAGAGAGCACAAATGGGGGAGGGGCAGAGAGAGAGGAAGAGAGAGAATCCCAAGCAGTCTCCATGCTGGCAGCCCAGAGCCCAATGTGGGGCTCAAACCCACAAGCGGTGAGATCATGACCTAACCCAAAATCAAGAGTCGGGTGCTTAAATGACTGAGCCACCCAGGTGCCCCATATTATTTCTAATTTCAAGTTTTGTCTTCTGTCATCTATTATACTTTTTTAAACTCTAGAGTCTATATTTGTCCCCAAGTCTAATAACAAACTTTATAAAAGGAAAAAATATATAATCACTGTTAGGTGTATGTTTGTGTTTTCTTATTAGTCTTTTACTAAAAAATTAGTGCAGTTTCCAATAATAAATTCAAAATAATGGAAGGAGAATAAGAAATGAAACCCAAGATATAATTTGAAAAATAATATGATGCCAAGGATATACAGAGGTATGTACACCAAAAAGATGTACACAATTGTTAAAAGTGCATTATCGGGGCACCTGCATGGCTCAGTCGGTTAAGTGACTGACTTCAGCTCAGGTCCTGATCTCGCAATTTGTGAGTTCAAGCCCCGCTTTGGGCTCTGTGCTGACAGCTCCGAGCCTGAAGTCTGCTTTAGATTCTGTGTCTCCCTCTCTCTCTGCTCCTCCCCTGCTCTCTCTCTCTCTCTCTGTCTGTCTCTGTCTCTCTCTCAAAAATATATAAACATTAAAAAAAAAACTTAAAAAAAAAGTAGGTTACTTTGAGCTTGAACTTGACCTGAGGGCATTGTAGTAGACTACAAAGAAAAGGGGGAAACCTGATTAGTTACAAAATTTTGAATCCGAATCCAAAGGACACAAGTTTCTCATGAAAAATAGTTGTTTTCTACTTTTCTACCTCCTTTACCAACCCGCACCTCAATTGCAGCACTTAAGTCTAAAAGAAATTTTTACCCAGGAGTCTAATGCAAGTGTGAAGCTGTATGTGAAGTTGTAGACAATATCCTTAATACCAGTTTACTTTAATTGAGCAATTTTCATAAGGCTGTTCAATTCAACCTGAGCAGATAAGGCCAAAGAACAATTTCATAAATGCAATTCTATTAGGCACTAAAGAACGTAGTCCAAGTAATCAGTTTTCCAACAAATTGGTTTGGTCTTGGAGTAAAATTCAGATGATCTAAACTAATTCCAGGCATTTTTCAAAATCCACTGGGCTTTTTTTCCTCAAAGTCCGATTTAGAAGATTTGGATAGACACCAGGAATTTGGGTTTTTTAAAAGCTCTCCAGAGAAGCCTAATGTGCACCTCTATCTAAAAACCACAGCCTTAGAGAAATGAAAGGGTGGCCTAGGCTTCAAGAATCCTTGGTGAATACTGTCTTTCAAAATTAAAATTCCTGTTATCTGTATGAGCCCCACATCTTCAATTAATTCTTTTGTTAATGTTAATTTTGAGACAGAGAGTAAGTAGGGGAGGTGCAGAGAGCAAATCCCAAGCAGACTCTGTGCACTGTCAGAACAGAGCCCAACATGGGGCTCAGTCCCATGAATCATAAGATCATGACCTGAGCCAAAATCAGGAGTTGGAAGCTCAACCGACTGAGCCACCCACGTGCCCCTTTGATTAATTCTTAAAAGAAGGTTCTGTGGGAACACAAGGAATGTATAAGGTAGATCTATAGAGACAAGAAGTTAAAGAGTCAAAAAGAAAAGGCAATAGAATAGACAGAAAAATACTGTGACAGAAGAAATTTACCCACTGGAACTTGTGTTATGGTACCCAACTCTTTGTGAAATGAAAGGAGGTCAAGGGATCTGGGTACTCCAATGAAAGTGGAGTTCATGAAAAGGAACCAAGACTGAGTGCTGGAGGAAGGCACCTCAGGAGATGAGGTAAACTGGCACCAATAATATGACTCACTTTAAGCAGAAGCTTTATCCTTGGGGCAACAGACTTGTCCAAAAAAAGTGTCCAAAATACTGCTTCCTTGGTCCTCAGTGTCTTTCCTATAAGACAGATCACGGACATCAAATAACTCTGTGTCTAGGACTGTTTTTAATCCTCTGTCTGGACTAACCTTATCTACCTCCAACCCCAAATCCTGCTCACAGAGGCACTAAGCCCCATTCTATGTTAGGGGTCTTTTAACTGGAAGATCCCAAGGGAGGTGAGTTGGGGCTGAGACAGGATGTAGAGGCTTCACATCCTGGCTTCACATCCTTTACTCCAGGACCTCTCGCACCATCTTTTCCTCTCTCTTTCCTTGACCCACTTTTTCTTCAGTCATGGCAAGGCCAAAGGAGGAGCAGAACTAAAGTGGCAGGAGAAATGGAAAGATTAGAGATCAAGGTAGATGCTGTGTGACCTTGGAAAAGTCCTTTTATATCCTGTATATCCTTATTCAGTGACCTGTAAATCCCCAATTCTGGTAGTCTGTATTGAGAGAAAGTGTGTGTGTGTGTGTGTGTGTGTGTGTGTGTGTGTGCGCGCGCGCACACGCATATAATTATGCCTTTTACTTGCTAATAGGTTAACTTTTAAGTTTCTGTGAGTTCAAACTGTTGTAAAATTCCTAGTTTGGCATATGTTTCCCAACAACAATTTAAAAGGCCAAGACTCAAATAAAGTTTGCAGGTATCTTCATTTCTAATCCTATTTTATTTTCCAAACCATTAACAAACATCATCTCATCAATTCCAAAAAGAATTCCTGTCATTCTATCTTTTCCATATATGAGGAACAACAACCTATCATCTTTTTTCATCTCTTTAATTACATATGCAGATGTTGAGGGTAACAACACTGTGACAAATATATGGTGAATTCTATCCACTGGCAAGTAACAATATTTCTTTTCAAATTATGATAAATAAAGAGGAAGCTAAATGTGTACAGATAGTGTATTAAAATAATGGAGTGCTAGTCTAATACTCATTTCTTATTTGTATGTGGTGATTTAACAAATATAAAATTCTGGCTCCAGATGCCAAGATATTCATAAAAGATACTTGTTTACAAATGCAACAGTAACAGTTCATCAAAAGACTAAAATAGGTGTCTAGTTGAACCTGCATTTCCACATGTCGTAAGATCTCCTATTTCTAAGTTCAAGCTGGAGCGAGAACCATGAATCGTGGTTTCTTATTTCCTTGCAAATTTTCACTGGGTCCCAGGGACTTACATCCTGTCCCTAGGGAAACCACGGTCCTCTCAACTGTGTTAATGAGGTATTTGGACCTTCACACTCTCCTGTCTTGCTGCTCTCTCTCTTTTAAACTCTGGCTTGAGGTACTTTCATTCTATCTCAGAGCCCCCTTCCAAAACCTGTTCTTGACAAAAAAAAAAAAAAAAACAACAATGAAAATCCTTTAAAGGAGACTTCAAATATATGAATTAATTCCTTCAAATTATGCGAACATGTATCAGTCAAGGCCTCCTGCAGGGACATTCTACATTTAAATTATGGCCAGTTCCCCTGTTTGGCTACAGACCACAGCAAAGCACTCAAAGCAATGTGCTCAGTATCTGTTTGTTAGCAAGAAGGGGCATTTTGGAAAACAGAGAGCTCATTTCAAAACTTCAAAAACAGCACCCCAGCAGCAGGTGTATTTCCACTGCATCAGGAGGAGAGTCTTGGCCATAAGGAATGTTTTGTGCAGCAGACGTAAGATAAAATGTTTTCAAAAAGTTTTATACAACTGCAAGTTAAGGCTTTTATATCTTTGTTGAACATAGTGGAGTGTGTTCTCTCTCTCCGCAAATGCCTCTTAATAAGCCATTACAGGTCTATTTTTGGTCTCAGTTGTCCTTTCCAATAGACCATCTGTTAGGAAGGCACTGTAGGAAGCATGGACTGTAGACTATGTTTGAGTGCTAGCTTCACCTCAGAGAAGCCAAGTGACCCTGGACCACTTAGTTTTCTGGTGGCTTTTCTACTTTGTAGAATAGCCAAACAAGTGGCTATGAGGATTGGCATTAGAGGGAGAAATACTGGTAATGAAACATCTTTGGGAGGAGGCAGTAAATCAAAAGTAGACAGAAGAGAAAGTCCCATCAGAAAAGAGATGGCTCAAAAAGGAACACATCTCCTAAGTACATCTCTGTATCCATGGAGAGAGGATGGCAAAAGGGATGTGAGGGATGCAACTTTTTCCATTAAACAAAATGATAAAATGATTCAACTCATTAAAATGTATTATGCTCCAAATGTTTCAGATATTATGCTGGGTATTTCATTCAAATGAGGAAGAAAAATATGTATCTAACTAATTAATTCTGATGAACACAAAATGATAAATGATGTAGTCAGAGTATAAAATGGAAGGCCATAAGAGGGCAAGAAAGAGCCGTGTATTTTGCTGGGAGATAGTTTTGTATGTTGGGAAATCCATGAAGGAGCTGACGTGTGATAGACCTTGAGCAGAATTTTGATAATGAAAACAGGTGTCAGAGACAATGATGAGGCATTTCATGAAGAAAACAATCAGAAGCTGCAGAGGAGACAGGGCTACCTTATTCAGAACATTATAGGAGGCACAGATCAGTGGTTCTCAACCAGGATGATTGTGTCCCCCAAGGAACATTTGTCAATGTCTAGAGACATTTTTGATGTCACCACTGGGTGGAGGAGTGGAGAGAGACCAAGGATGTTTCTGGAATATAGTAGGTGGAAGCCAGGGATATGTTAAACTTCTTACAACACGTAGGACAGTGCCCCACAACAAAGAATTACTCAGAACAAGATGTCAATAGTGTTGAGGCTTAAAAAACTCTGCTGTAGATTATGGTTTCTAACCCAAGGGCAGGAGGCATCCTTAATGTGTTTTGAACAAAGGATTTTAAAAAGTTATTCTGGCTATCGCATGGGAAACTGACTGGATGGGCAACATGACATGATGAGAGAAGTCAGTTGGAGGCTATAGCAGTGGCCCTTGTGATGGACAGTGGTGACTGGAAGTATGAGTGTGACAGTGGAGAATAGAGAAAAGTGGACTGACCCAGGACATGACCGTAAGTCAACAGGATGTGGCAGTGGATTTGAAGAGAGGGATGAGGAAAGACAGATGTGTATTTGCAGATTATGAAACAAAGTGGATGGAATGAATGGGAGACCTTCAGAGACATATACTAAAAACAAAAATTAGTTCATTTGAGGTATTTGAAGCTTGAAATTCATTTTAGACAGAATAGATTTCAAGCATCTGGTATATGGACCTGGTTTGGAAAGAAATGTGGGGTGGAGGTAGAAATTGGAGGGTTATAGACAAAGATATAATATTTAAAGGCGTCGAAATGAATATTACCTAAAAAAAGCATAAAGCAAGAGATGATGCCCCAAATCTGAGCCCTACAGAATAACATTAGGCATTGGGACAGAAAACAAAAGAGACAGAAGTCACTGCTAGAAGAGCAGCAACAAGCACAGAAGAGAATGGTTTCCTGGAGGCCAAGAGTAGTTAACATTCCAAAAAGAAAGGAAGAAGTGGCCACACGTCCCAGATGCTACTAAGAGCTAGTGAATATTAGGACTGAGAAAAGTCCATCAAATTTCACAATGTGGAGATCATTGGTGGTATAAAAGGGGGAGCTTTAGTACAGAAGACAGATGGAGCGGGTTGAAGAGTGTGTCAACATGGGAAGGGGTTGCTCCCCTTTCCCCCAGTCAAGACCACACCCCTGCCACCCTGCTGACTTTCTGCTCGTTTTAGCACCTTTTAAACCCAGACCCTCTCAGGACTGCATCTCCAATAATATGCTGCTTCACAACAAAGAGTTTTGAGTTATCTATACACCATTTTTTCTCACCTTGTCAAATAAAGAAAACAATTCTGGGCTTAGTAAGGAGACACTTTATTTAGAATTACTGCAATAGGAAGAACCTGTGGCCACAAGATCTGCCAGCATCTCAAAGGTTGGTCAAAAGGGTGTTTTTTGGGGGGGTGCCTGGGGCTCAGTTGGTTAAGCGTCCGACCTCAGCTCAGGTCATGATCTCATGGTTTGTGAGTTCGAGCTCCATGTCAGGCTCTGCACTGACAGCTTGGAGCCTGGAGCCTGCTTCAGATTCTGCGTCTCCCTTTCTCTCTGCCCCTCCCTGACTCATGCTCGCTGTCTTTCTGTCTCCCTCTCTCTCTCAAAAATAAATAAACATTTAAAAAAAAAAAATAAAGGGTTTTTCTTTTATGGAGAAGAGCAAATAAGGCTCCAAAGAACTGGATGTGGGGAAGTGAGATGAAAAGGTGGCATGATGGAATATTTTACCCTGAGGCTAGCCTATTTTTCTGGAAGGGCCCTTAATGAAGAGCTACATGCTGCCTCAGCCTGAGGGTAGGTAAAAGGTTTGAGAGCTAAGAGAAGGAAAGACTCTTAACTAAAGTGTGGTTAACAAGCATTTTGTTCTGATTAATCAGTGAAGACAAGCAGTTTAGAGAATCATTTATGAGGCCAAGAATGGGAATTTGGAGAAGCTGTGCTTGGCCTTAGCATAGATAATAAACAAGGGGGCACTGTGAATCTTATAAAGGGAGGGGTGGTTCCTTGAAGCAGGCTGCTTTCTGGAGCATAATAGGTGGGGAGATTTTTGTTAACCTGTGCTGTTTTTCCCAGGATCACAAGGCTCAGGCAACATTCAGCCATGACACCTTCCATATATAGTGTATAGGTAACTCTCTCAAATACTCTTTGTTGTAAAGCAGCATTTTAATGGAGGTGCAATCCTGAGAGAGTCTGGGTTGACAAGGTGCCAGATTGAGCAGAAAGTCAGCAGAGTGGCAGGGCATGGCCTTGATTGAAACAAAGGGGAGGAATACTTCCCCATGATTACATTCCTACTACATTCCAACATTGGGGTTGATGAGCAGAGGTGAGAATGGGCTGCAGAACAGATGAAGGTTAGGCTCTTTGGTGTCTGTCTGCTACTGTATTTCAGCATCACTGGGAAAGAATGATAGTATCTTGAGGAAAGCCAACCAGGGGTCTGTCCAATTATGGCAGCCAGGATTAGCAGGTAGGAGGGCACTAGGCCAGGTGCCACTGATACTTGGCTTAGTGATATCTGGAAATCTAGCCGGACAGAAGGTCCATAGAGGGTTAGACCACAGAGAGGCTACTTCACCAAACACAGACAAGATACAGTGCGGACACCGAAACCCCTTCTGGAATGGCCATATTCACCAGCCTTCTGTTTATGATGTAGGAAGAATCCAAGCCATAGTCATTGAGGAAAACAAAGGAAAATCTATTTACATTGTTTCTGAGCAAGTTCAAGGTCTTCATAGGCCTAAAAAATAATCAAAGGTACATGAAAGGAAACACACACACATACACACACACACACACACAGACATCTTGAGGCCTTGCTACACTCCTCCCCTGCAACCTTGTAAACCTCCTCTTTTTTGGTCTGCTGCTACAAACTCATGTAGAATTCTATTGGTTACAACCAATAGAGTCCTAAATCACACAAAATTACAACGGTCAAAAAAACACTTATGCTCTGAACAACATTGCCTTAGCATACATAAAGTGAAATATGCCAGAAATATGAGAAGAAATTGACAGAAACACTATTGTAACAGGAACTTTAATACTTACTGCTCTGTACTTGACTGATGAAGAAGAACAAATAAATAAGGATATATGTTCTGAATACTAAAAATAATAAGACTAAATTTGGGGAAACATATCATACTCTATATTCTGTACAAATCGTTCTTCCATTCAGCATATTTTTGAGAAACTATTATACATTGGAATTGTGCTAAGCAATAGGTTTTCTATGGGTCATAAATAAAGCTCCTGCACTCATGGAGTTTTCAGCCTGGTGGAAGAGATAGTCTTTGAACAAGTAACCATTAAATATTCAATTACAAATTGCAATAAATTCCATAAGGGAAGAGTATGGGGTACAAGGAAAGAGAATATGGAGTGAGAGGGGTAGATTTCCTTTAGATAAGGTGGCTTGGGAAGTCCTCTCAGAAGGATGAGGTCAGGGCCAGGAGACAGAGCCAAACACACGGAGACCATTCCTGGTGGAAGGACATAATGTGGCATGAGTCTGAATGGGGATAAAGCTTGGTGTGTTTAAGGATGAAAAGAAGGCAGGTGCTTGTAGATAGGCCAGAGGAAAGGGGCCAGCTTTACAGTGTGTTCAGGTGATGATTCTGTCCTAAGAGCAGATGCAAAGAGGGAACATTCAGCATGTTAGGGGAGGGCTGCAAACGGATAAGTTCTTTAAGTCACATGGCAGACAGGTGCAAAGTGGATTGGAAAGGAGCAAGAATCAAAGCAGGAGTGAAGGTGGTGATTCTGGTGGACCAAAAGAGAGACAGTAGCTGCTTAGAGGGAAGTAGAAGGAGTGAAAGTTTTCCCAAAGAGGCTGACATACAATAACTTTTTGGTACATCAGAGTTTGGCAATAAATTTGGATTTAAGTGGCGCTGGGAAGGGAAGAATTACAAATGCCTCCCGGAAAAATAAACATTTTTATTGAAGAATTTGTGGAACGTTTACAAAATGTGTGTCATATGTTCAGTCACTAAGGAAATCTCAATAAAATCTCCCGATCAGAAATGCACAAGACATGATCGCCAACAATTCAATAAAATAGAAACAAAATTTTAAACAAAAATAAATGACCACATGGATATTAAAGGAAAAAATTAGTAATAAAACAAACAAAAACATTTACTGTCCTAAAAATTTTCAAGTCAATGAAGAAATAAACACTGAAATTACAGGTTATTAAACACAAATAACTCCATGTTTCAACTCTAATGGGACAGACAGTAAAAGCCATGTTCAGAGGCAATGTCATAAACTTTATTAGTAAGCCAACAACAAGGAAAATAAATTATGCCTTGAACTCAAATTAGAAAAAGAACAAAGACAAAATCCTAAAGAAAGCAAGAGAAAGGAATTATGAAGAATACAAGCAGAAATACAAATATGGGGGTGCCTGGGTGGCTCAGTCAGTTAAGCGTCTGACTTCGGCTCAGGTCATGATCTCGCGGTTTGTGGGTTTGAGCCCCATGTTGGGCTCTGTGCTGACAGCTCAGAGCCTGGAGCCTGCTTTGGATTCTGTGTCTCCCTCTCTCCCTGCCCCTCACCCGCTCATGCTTGTGCTCTCTCTCACTCTCAAAAATAAATAAACATTTAAAAAAAAGAAATACAAATATAAATCCCAGAAAAATAAATAGTAGGATAAGTAAATGAAGTGACTGCTTCTTTGAAAACAAAATCTCTCCAGAAATAGATAAAGCTCTAGAATGTCAAATCAATGATAAGAAATGCTAGATCTTTATCTATTATGCTTTATCTTTATCTATTATCTATTTATCTTTATCTATTATCTATTTATCTATAATGCTAGATGCATTATCCTATTTTTATTTAATGTTTAATAAATTGTAATATAGTTATTGCTATATTCAGGCCTTGCTCCTTAACTCATTTGACCCTCATTGCTAATCTATGAAGTAGGTAAAATTACTGTCCTCATTCTACAGATGAGGAAGGTGTAAGAAGTCAAGTACCCTGCTCAAGGTCACACAACTGACAAGAGATGGCCTAGGACTCAGGCCCAGGTAGTGTGACTCCAAACATACTTTTGACCATTTCACCTTGCAAGCTTTCATTAGATCTCAGCCATTCATTAAATTTCCACATCCACATCTTCTTTTCAACATTAGAAGTTAAGGCTCTTCATAGGAATTGTGAAGCTTATCCATCTCGGTGGAACTCTCAACAATGAGTCAATCATCAGACCAATAATTTTCAAACTGGTGTACAACAAGACACTGCTTTGAGAGATACTGATAGATGCGCACTGAAAAAAAATAAAAGGTCATATAGGTGTCGAATGCATTCAAGAAATTCTGCAGACTATGGTTTTACCCTTAGGTACCCCATGACTACTGTCTCCAGAAATCTTGTAGTAAATAAAAATACTTAAATTTAGTTTATTATCCTAATTTATCTGAACATGGGACACTCTCCTCTCCCCAAACCAGAGCTCCTAATATTCCACTCACAAGCTGCACGATGAGCACCAGTTTGTGAATCAAATAGTACATTCTCGGCAGGGTAAGGTAAGATTCCCTACCCTCATTACCACTCTCATTTAACATTAATCTGTAAGTTCTAGTCAATGAAATAAAATGTAAAAAAAAATGGGTTAAGAAATAGAACTATTAGAAATACAAATTTCATTTCATTTTATTTTGCTGGTATTGCAGTTTTTGCCTAGAAAATCCATGTGCATCCACTGAAAACTAATGGAACCCATAAGAGTTTATTAAGTTGTCCAGTTAAAAGTAAGTGCATAATAAAGTAAAATGTTTCCCTATATGCCAGTAATAACCAGCTGTAAATCATCATGTGAAAAATAAATGGTCTGCTCACAATTAGGACATAAAACATTTAGGGCAAATGAGAAATATGCAGGTACTATAAAAGCAAATGACCACTCTTTACTAAGAGACATCATTCTCACTCTGATAAACATCATGAAAGTTCATAGTTACTGAATACTTACTATGTGCAGGGCATGTTAGTGCTCTACAGGTGTTATCTCAATTAATCTTCACAACACCCTAGGAGGTAGACTCGATTGCCTCCATTTTAAAAATGAGGAAACTAACATTTTGTGCCAGAAAGTATAAAAGAAATCTTGAATAAACTCTGAAGCACACCACATTCTTGAATGAAGCTATTGTAAGTAGTGATAATGTTAATTCTCCCTTGAATTAGTGCACAATTTTAATAAAATAGAATCTTTTAACTTGTCATAGTAAATTTAAATTTTTGTCTGGAAAATTTATAGGCAAAAACAGCTGAGAATATCCCTAGGAATAAGAAAACTAAAGGGTTTTTTTTTTCTCTAATAGGTATTGAACCAAGTCAAAAAGCTACTAGAGAGCTAACCCAGAAAGATAATAACTCAGGCAAATTAGATGTTAGTGGATGATAAAGGGGTTATTTCAAATCAGTGTGGAAATGATGTACTATTTAAGAAATTCTGGGTCAAATGGCCTCGTGTTCTGGAAGACAGAGGAGCACGGATCACTGACCAAATGAATAAACAGATCAACATATTCTGTCATCTGTCTTTAGGCCGATTAGCTGTCCTTGAAGGGGAGCATTTTCTGAAACACTGATGGGCAGGATAAAATTATTCCAGATGTAATTATCCTTGTTGTGGTGGTCATTGTTTTTCTTCCTGAGTTGAAGGAGGGGAAATATATGGAAATTTCAGGGGTTTAAAATACATATTCCCTCACCTTCTCCCCTTTTCCCAACGAGCACTGGAAGTTTATTGACTAAGTGATCATTCAGCACCACGGAAAACATACCAAGAACACAAATGAGAACAGTGGAGAACAATGGAAGACAGAATATTTAGAAACAAATTCAAGAGGAGGTATAGTTCAGGGAGAGATGGATCAGCAAAGGAACCCTGTGTAACAGGAATTTGGAAATGTGTAGGACTTTTATGTGCAGGGAAGAAAGAGATGAGAGGAAGTGTCTAGAAATAAAGGTGGAGGATGGATGGAATAAAAGAGGGCAGGAAAACAGTGTGAATCCAAGAGACTGAAACAGAAGGCACACCTGGGAGGTAGGTACTGTGTACAGAGAAGAAAACAAACCTGAAAGTGAGTCAGAGCAGTGAAATGTGACAGGAGCCAGTGCAGATTTGGAAGCAGGTGAGGGACCTAGACAGAGTGGCATTAAAGAGAGAGGACTCTGGCCTGGGGATGGAGAAGAGGAGGGATAAAATGAAATCAAGGGACCTGACATGAAGGCTGACGCTGTAATCAAGGTGTGAAGTGACAGGGATAAAGCAAAAGCCCAATGATGGTGACAGAATGCAGCAGGCACTTTGAAGCAGCCATGGCCAAGACAGACTGGAGCCGTGTTGCAGGAATTGTAAACACCAGGGGTAGAATCAAATGCAGTACCGGGTTAGTATCCTGTAAAAATGAGATCTCCTTCCATCAGTGCCTCAGTCCCCAAAGAGGGAAAAAAAAAAAAAAATGGATCACAAAAGCCCTTCCTTCACCTGTACCCCAGGGTTGTGCTTAAAGGTTTCCAAGGATCTTAATCCAATCTCTACCTTTGTGTAGCTTAAAAGAACAAAATTTACATGTGTGCTGTATTCTTAAGAAAGCCTTGGGCTTTCTTTTTTTCCACCACAAAAAAAGAGGAAACTTGGAAAATGGAAGTAAATTAGCTAAATTCTTTTGTCTCTTCTCACACTGAACACCTGTGCAACTGTGAGCAAGTAATTTCTGAGTCTCAGTTTATTTGTACAGTTCCCTGACTTTCAGGATTACTGCAAAAATTCAAGGGAAAAAAATATATGTATCTTAAACCTACCAACCTAGTGTCAAGTACATATAATATAATCAGTTGTTTCTAACAATTATACACACAATGCTTTCGAAGGTCGGGTCAGTGGTTCTCTAAACAGTTATATTTTCCTTCTCCTGCAGGCTCATTTATAACAGCCCCTCTGACCACTACACACATATGACTAGTTTCTGTTACCTTAATATAATGGAATTGAGATGCTATCCTTTTATCAAGTAAACTCCCTCTCTCCAAGAGTGGCAGTACCAACTACAACATTCTTCAGAACAGTTTGATGAAATAGTTTGCTGTAATTAGTTTTCCCAGGGGAAAAATGAATAAAAGAATCTCATCAGGTGTTAGGGCTCAGCAGCTTATCCAGCTGATTCAAATTCCATTATTTATTTTGTACATCTGGATGGTAAATGCAAGTATCTATAGCATCAGTTTCTCCAGGCTGTCTTCAAACAGGTTTAATAGAGGATTAGGAGTTTAAATAGGTTTCCAACTGTTAAAAGTAGTTTTCTCATTTTTCATGTTGACATTCTCAAAACCAATTTATCTTCTTGACCTTCTGGCTTGCTGCTGCCTCTGGAATGGAAGGCTGACTCCAACCAGAAGGAAGAGACTAATATGCCACTCTGTGATCTCCAGAATATTGACGCACTAGATAATTATTAAATACCTACTACATACACAGAGCTGGGATAGGAACTAAAGAAAATTCAGACATGAGTGTTGTCATTTTCTTGGAAAAAGTACAAAGTTTCATATGAAATATTGAGGTTCATGTATAAGAAACAAAGCAAGAGAAATCAAAATGTTTTGTAAGATATTGTGGGAGAGCTAAGAATGTGGAAGCAAACCAAAGGAGGAAAATCATGAAAATCTAAAAGTGGTTCTCAACCCTGGCTCTCCATTTGAATCACGCAGGAAGTTCTTAATACTCCCAATAACCAGGCCATACCCCAAACCAATTAAATCAGAATTTCCAGCAATGGGAATTTTCCGTAAATATATATTTTTAAATCTCCCAAGATGGTTCCAGTGTGCAGCCAAGATTGAGAACTACTAATATAGAGCAAAAATAAAAGGTTCCCTAAAGGTCTGGAGTTATGACCACTAAGTGAGGTGGGACAGGGGTGGAGGGAGTGGGGAACAACCCTGATTCTGAATATTAAATGCATTTTATTATTCTGACAGTGAAAAATCATTCTCTATAGAACAATAAGTACAGGTAGTTTCTTTGGTTAAAGAACCTGGCCAAAAACACCTGGATTCCCACGGTTGCAGAGAAGGCTGATACCATGTTAACAAACAGGTTTCTAATGCAACATCCACAATTGGTTATGTGGCTATGGAACTTAACCATTCCTATTATTCCAAACTTGTCTTCAGGGAGAGTTGCTGCTGGGGATTCAGTACACCTGTAACTATCTGAACAGAAGCAAAGAAGAAACATCATGTTAGTTTGAATAAATGCAGGAAAGGGAAGGTGTAAGTGATAGTACTCATGGTAGAAGATGCTTCATTATGAGACCAAGGAGAATCAGAGGAATGTTCTAGTCAAAGGAATTCATCTGCCCATCAGTGACTTGCACCTTCCCTTCCCCACTAACTAAAATTCCTCCACTAGGAGTATTCCTCTTCTTTTTACGTACTTGTAGGAAAAGGCATAGATTGTTGTAATTGGAAAACAATTTGGCAATATCTGATGAAGTTAAAGGTAATATCCTATGATTTAGCAATTCTGCTAAAATACACACACTAGAAATAAACACAGCAGTGATATTCTGAGTATACACTCTGTATTGTCTGCTATAGTGAAGAATGGAGGTGAGGGGGTTCCACTATCTGAGAGTAGATAAGTAACACAGTATATTTGCACATGGAGTAATATGTAGCACTTATAATAAATGACAGATTGATACATCGATAATACAGATAAATTTCAAAAATAAAATTTTGGATGAAAAAGTCAAGTACCAAAATAATATATACAATAGATACTATTTATTTAAGTTTTAAAAACACACAAAGAAATACAATATAAATATCTATGACTTAATATGTACATAGAAAATGTATATAATTTTTTTCTAGCGAGAGAGAGAAAGAGAAATGTAATTAGGCTGAATACAAAGGGAGCTGTAGCTATGATTTTAAGATTTTGGTTCTTAAAAAAAGTACTCTGCAGCAAATATGATAAAATGTTAACCACTATCACATCTGGAAGATGGGTATGTACTTTACTGTACACATTTAATATTTCTTAGTAAATTCTTAGTAATTTCTTAGTATTTCTAAGTATTTCTTAGTATTTCTTAGTAAATTCTTAATATTTCTTAGTAAATAAATAAATAATTAGAGAAAGTTTCTAATTTCCAGTCACTCAAACCAGCAATCCCAAACTAACAAATAATATTTCCTATGGCTTCCTGCTCCCAACTCATTCAACACATTTTGTACAGCACTTTAGATACACTCACTAATTTGGCACTGTGGACACAATTGGGTGGGTACTATTGCATGTTTCACAATTAAAGAAAATTAAGCTCAGGGAAGGCAAAGGACTTGCTCTAGGTCTGGGAGCTAGGATACGAAAGATACCTTCTTGACTATTCCTCTTTCTAGAAAGTTCCTTAGGCGACTGTTGTTGAGATATGTGGAATGCATTTTTACATAGAAACAATGTCACCAGGGGTGAGGTTTCCAAGTAAGCCCAATAACTCGTGGCTTAGAGAAAAGGACAGTGACCATCCAGAAGCAGCATTCTCCAGAGAGTGGGTGCACACAGGTTGATTTTTATGGCATGTGGACAGGGAACTAGACACAACTAGACTCCCACTATGAGAGTCATTCTTTCTGAATTTACATTTAACTGTTCTGATCATTTATAAGAGAAAGTATTAATTTAATATATATATGTTCTTAATACCTTGTAAGGCTTGCCAAATTATCTTTTTAATTAAGAGAACTTGGGTCTCAGACTCTGAATTTCAGCAGGCAGCAGTGTCTAGCTTGAAATTAGCAATGTGGTTCTGTTTCTCTATGTTTATTTTTATCATTACTTTCAGATTTTGGCAAGACATACTGGTTTTCTGTTATGGTAGCAAGTTGTTTCCTTTTTTCGTCTCATTCACTGTGTGTGTGTGTGTGTGTGTGTGTGTGTAGAATTGATCTTTATTTTTTTTAATTTATTCAAATTTTAGTTAGTGAATATACAGTGCATTATTGGTTTCAGGAGTAGAATTCAATGATTCATTTTAGTTTTTTTTTTTTTTTTTTTTTTTTTTTTTTTTTTTTTTTTCAACGTTTATTTATTTTTGCGACAGAGAGAGACAGAGCATGAATGGGGGAGGGGCAGAGAGAGAGGGAGACACAGAATCGGAAACAGGCTCCAGACTCTGAGCCATCAGCCCAGAGCCCGACGTGGGGCTCGAACTCACGGACCGCGAGATCGTGACCTGGCTGAAGTCGGACGCTTAACCGACTGCGCCACCCAGGCGCCCCTCATTTTAGTTTTAAAAGTATGTCAATTTAAAGAAAAGTATTAATAGCACACAAGTAGAACATAGCTGTGGCAAAAATATTTAGGAACTACTTGCAGTTTATATATCGCTGCCCTAAGCAACATAGAGCCTCCTTCTTTGGCCTCTTCTTGGTTTCCTCTCTGTACTTCATTCCCATCCCTGAATTGACCCTTCCTCAATCCCTAGGGCCTTCCAACACATGGATGTTTAGGGATGTCAGTCTATCAATATTTAATTACTTGTCTCTTTTCCCTCCTTCTTGACCTCCAAATCCCCAGCTAAATCTTTAATATCTTCAGTGGAGCTGTACTATTTCATAAGTAGATGTGAATTTAATTCACTTATTAATTCACTTGTCTATTCAAATAAATAACTCTTGAGCACTGTTGGGTATCATGAAACAAGCTTAAACTTCCTGACAAATGACAAATTAAAAACTGATTAGTTAAATAATACTAGGTTGTTGGGGCACCTGGGTGGCTCTGTCGGTTAAGCATCCAACTTCAGCTCAGGTCATAATCTCACGGCTTATGAGTTTGAGACCCGTGTAGGGCTCTGTGCTGATAGCTTAGAGCCTGGAGCCTCTTCAGATTCTGTGTCTTTCTCTCTCTCTCTCTCTCTCTCTCTCTCTCTCTCTCTCTCTGCCCCTCCCCCACTCACACTCTGTCTCTCAAAAATAAATAAACATTAAAAAATTTTGTTAAATAATAATAATAATAGGTTGTATGTGCTCTTAATAGATGTTTGAGCAAAGTACTATGGGGTTGGGGGGGTGGGAGAGGGGAGTAACTCTTTATTATGTGAAGGAAGAGAGTAGAGATGTTACAAGGAAGGCAGTATTTGAGATGAGTCAGGAAAGGAGTTTGTCTGGAAAAGATTGAAAAAGATAAGTTGAACAGAAGGCATAGCATATGCAAATGTTCAGAATTCTTCACTTTGAAAGGGTTCAACATACTTAAGAAGTAAGGAGGAGTTCAATGTGCAACGACACACAAAATGAATGGAAGGGGACAGAAAGGCTAAACATGAGACTTGAGTGTAGGACCACACCCGGTGGAGAACCTCAGCAGTCTTGCTTCTCAAGGCAATGGGCAGCCCTTGAAAGTTTTTGAAGGAGTGAGTCGATCATCTGACATGTGCTCTGGAAAGGTAACAATGTGGATCAGAAACATGAGTAATTGGAAATGGAAATACTGGTGAAATAGTTGGACTGTCCATGACTTTTTCAGAACATAGCTAGCTCTTTAATGGAGATCTAGGGAGCATTAGGGCTCATCCAGATTGATAAAGAGTTTTGTTCTTCTCACTGCATTTCCATGTGCCAAATCTATGCTATGGTCAAAATCCTTTTGGTACTACTATATAGCAGGAACAGGCTTCATAGCTGAAATTCATGAGATGGCTGCTGACAGATTCTTCACCCATATGCTTTCTTAATCCATTATCCATTGTTCTCTGTCCAGCTCTGTGCCATGGAGACAGACCTCTACAAGTCTATGTCATCTGGATTTCATTGGGTCCCGGCTTTCATTTGACTTTTGTCTGTAAGAGGCCCAGCCAGGAGATCAGAGAGTAGGAAAAAAGAGGTTGGGTATTTATTCTCCTGACTTTCAAGACTGTCTGTGGTTGGGCAGCAGCTGCATTCCCCTCCATAAATCCATGGCTCTTGTTGAACAACCCCTCTTCAGTGACTATAACTCTCCATGGATTCCAAGAACAGTTCCTTACCAGTCATGCTAAAAATGTGCTTGGAAAATTGGTGCAGCCACTCTGGAAAACAGTGTGGAGGTTCCTCAAAAAATTAAAAATAGACCTACCCTATGACCCAGAAATAGCACTGCTAGGAATTTACCCAAGGGATACAGGAGTACTGATGCATAGGGGCACTTGTACCCCAATGTTTATAGCAGCACTCTCAACAATAGCCAAATTATGGAAAGAGCCTAAATGTCCATCAACTGATGAATGGATAAAGAAATTGTGGTTTATATACACAATGGAGTACTACATGGCAATGAGAAAGAATGAAATATGGCCCTTTGTAGCAACATGGATGGAACTGGAGAGTGAAATAAGCCATACAGAGAAAGACAGATACCATATGGTTTCACTCTTATGTGGATCCTGAGAAAGTTAACAGAAACACATGGGGGAGGGGAAGGAAAAAAAAAAGAGGTTAGAGTGGAAGAGAGCCAAAGCATATGAGACTCTTAAAAACTGAGAACAAACTGAGAGTTGATGGGGGGTGGGAGGGAGGGGAGGGTGGGTGATGGGTATTGAGGAGGGCACCTTTTGGGATGAGCACTGGGTGTTGTATGGAAACCAATTTGACAATAAACTTCATATATTGAAAAAAAAATGTGCTTGGAACTTGTTGTAATCAGGTATTGTGGAACATGTGAACATGGCATAATTGTCATGCAAGAAGTTTACACTCACAGATCCTAGAAACAGAAGGCAATGCACACCACACAGGGCCACATGGGAAAAGAGCCAGGATAGACGAGGAGCAGAGGAGGGTGACAGCAGAACATGGCCCAGAATCTTTACTGAGGTTTTCACAGGAAGTTGGGGTGAGGCAAGGTAGTGATGCTGAGTAAATTTAGAATTGGAGAGTTTGAAGAATTGCAACATGCTCTGGGCTATAGGGATGGTCCTTAGTTTATTACCTGGCCCTGGTGGGGGATAGATTTAGGGGAGAGGATTGGCTTAGTAAGAATTTGAGTTGATTGTTGTATACAAGCTCTGGATTGGTTTGTTTGTATGTCAAAGGCAGGAGACTCTTTTACTATCTCTAAAAATTAGCCCTTGGAGGTGCAGTCTCTCCAGGATCAAGGCCCCACATGCCAGAACATCAAGAATACAGAAAATAAGAAAATATAATCAACATATAAGTGTCTCTTCAGGTCTACAGGTGACACCAAGTTCCCATGAGTACTTAGATGTGTCACCATCTCCCCATCTCTTGTGGGTTCCCTTAAACCTGTGCACACCTCTATAAATAGTCCTTTCATTAAACTCCTAGTTAGCCTTTCAAGTGGGCAATCTGTTTCCCCCCAGAACCCTGACTGCTACAACTGCTAATCTCCATTGCCACATGTGTGCCACTTTGGGCCACATAGAAACTATTGTGTCACATATATTTCTTAGATCATCAAATTCTTCTCATTACAATACTACTGTTTTTTGACATGATACAGTAATATTTTCATTTAAGGTGCCAATTCCATCTATGTTTATTAAAATTAGTTATGAAACACATGATCAGCCATAACAAATTTTCAAGTATTTTCAGTGTAGTCCCTTGGTCTTATTTTTAAACACCCCGAGAGTCAACAATACAATAAAAACTAATGTTCTATAGTTGAAAATTTGAAGCCTTTTTTTTTTCCTTACTGGAAATTCTGTCAAATTTTTTATTGACAGTTCATTGCATGGATTCCATTCAGAAAGGAGAATAATCATTTCCACTCCACCTCATGCTAGCAGGGTGGGAGCCTCCAGGTAGAATGGAGCTTGTGAGAATCCCAAGGTCATGCCTTTCCCCTGCCCTCACCAAACTTCAGCCTCACTAGGCCTGTTTTGGTTCCTCAGATGGGCTAATCTCCCTTTCAGCTTTGGAATGAGGTATTTCCTCACCTAGAATACTCTTCATCCAAGTTTTTAATCCCCTCACTCCTACTGATTCTTCAACTTAAACTCAACTTAACATTTTCTCAGATAGGATTCCTGATTGAATCACAGGTCCTGCTCAGAATGGTCTGTTCTTTTCCTTCCTCACACTTCTCAGTGTAACTGCAGTCTACTCGTGTGGTTATTTGAGTGATCACTGTTTCTCCCACAAGAGCATGAACTCCACAGGGCAGAAACCATCATCTAGTGTCCTACCACTGCTTCCATGGGCTCAACACAGGGGGCAAAAGCTGAGTTCCCAGTGAATAGAAAATGAATGAATGCTGGAGCATTAACACCTCCCTTCAAAGATGGCTCTCTGTTTTACCAGCTACAGGACAATGTTTGTTTCAGAATAAAATGCTTTTGTTTATAGATCTCTCCTTACACTGAAAATGTTTAAAGTGTGTTAATTAATCAAAGAGTATGACCTTGAGTGAGTTATTTAAAATCTCTCAACCCGTTTTGAGGAGAGGGATAATATCTGACTTTTTTCTATTTCTCATAAGACTGTGGTAAAGGTCAAATGTCATGATATACACATAAGCACTCTGTAAATGTAATGGGATGCAGTAATTATTTTTAATTATCTAGATAATGAACTCTACTATTTATCTTCAAAACACCGCCTGCCATTCCTAGGAGCCCATGAGATGAATTTCCAAATCAAATACCTTCAGAATGTGAAAGGGCCTCCATCCTCATGGATTTGTTCATTGACTCACTTACTAAGCACCTACTATGGAACAGTCTCTGTGAGAAATGTGGAAACTATAAGTTAAAGGTTCACAGTCTTTGAGACTTTGAGAGGGAGCAGAGGTTAGTGCTCTAAAGTCCTCCAGGCACTAGACAGAGGGCAAAGTGGGGTCCTATGTCAGCACACTCCTGTGAAATATATGTGACTAGAACTTCTAATGATGAAACTATTTGCAGAGTTATGGACAGGGTTAAGAACATCTACAAGGAATGTTGAAGGACCCAGGACTAGCAACAGTTACCACTATAGTTGAGAGAGTCAAGGGGAAGTAACAATATTACTGGAACCCAACTGAGAGCTAGATCTATGGACAAAGGGCCAACTGACAAAACCTACGGTTGTAAAGAAAGAAACTATAGTCAAAACTTCATTGCAGCAAGAAGGGAACCAGATGAATAAATACCCCAATGCCTTTCTCTTCTCCTTCTTGGATCTCCTCTCAGGCCTCCCACTGACCAGCCCAAGTGAAGCCAGAGAACAAGGGAGTTGGGAGATGATACCCTTCGTAGATGTTGGCATCTCAAGGGATAGAACAGAGTATAGAAGAGTGGGGAATAATGGGGATGGGTGTAAAATAACCAGCCCAGTGATTTCAGAAGAAAATTCTCACCTCTACTTGGAGTGGTCAAAAAGGCCTCTGAGGAATAAAAGACCATATTAGTTTCCTAGGGCTGCTATAACAAAGTACCAACTGCATGGTTTAAAACAACAGAAATGTATTCTCTCATAGGTCAGGAGTTTAAAAGTCTAAAATCAAGGTGCTGTCAGAGCCATGCTTCCTCTAAAGGTTCTTAGGCCTCTTCATAGCTTCATAGCTTCTGATGGTTGCCAGAAATCTTTGGCATTCCTAGGTCTGCAACATTCCAATCTCTGCCTCAGTTGTCACATGGTCGCCGTTTCTATATATGTGTCTTTATGTCTTCACATGGCCTTCTTATAAAACACAAGTCACTGGATTTAAGGTTCACCCTAATCTGGTATGGTCTTATCTAAACAATCATTTCAAGGGTCTATTTCCAAATAAGGTCACATTCTGAGATTCCAGGGGGACATGAACTTTGGGAGGGACACTATTCAATCCAGTACAGAGAACTTTTGGACTAATTCTCAAACATTTATAGATACCCAGCAGACATACTGGGATGGAGGACATGTCCACAGCATGTGGGCAACCAGCAACCTTGTCCCCACTATAAAATCCCCTCTACAAATTGTGAGTTTTATGCTTGTTCCAAAGATGCCATAAATATCCATGGCCATAAGAGGATAGGAGGCTAGCAGTGGGCTCAGGAGCTGCTGGCTGGTGGGAGTTCTCAGTGTAGAAAGATAGAAAAGCTAGATATCTTTGGGAATAGTTCATCTAAAGTGGTCTGAGTGTGGCATTGAACCTGAATGGAAATAATGTCATGAAATCACTTTTACAAAAGACAGAAAGAGATGATGTTCATAGGAATCAAACAAGGAGAGGGTCAGAGGAGGGGAAGCCAGTCTGAAAAGGGCTAAAAAAGATTGCTTTTCCCTCATCAGGTTAAGTCTAGCCAGAACAGTCCCATCTGTCTGTGGGAATGTAAGGAATAGTGTGGGGGACCCTCTGCCAGAATCTTCAGTGGGAGGCTCAGTTCTTAGAGGAGGTGCAGAGTATAAATGGAAGAAATACTTTGATTTTAAAATGTTGAACTATAGGCCAACATGCAGCAACCAGAGAAAAGAGGTGCTACTGAGCACAGTGAGAAAGCTGGCGCATTTACTGAGCTTGGTCGAGGATAATATCACTGGATCAGGGTGAGATCTCACCAAGCACAGAGAAAGTATTGATGGTTCTCCTCAGATTTCTTCTTTCTCATAATCATCCTAACAGCACAATACAATAGGAACCAAACAATATTAAATTTTTTAGACTATATTTTTCTAGCAATGGTTTGTTGGAAACTAGGAGGTTGAACATAGGCCAGAGTATTTAGTGTATTTGTTAGAATTACATGACAAATCCATTTCTTAGTATCTAGTATAGCAGAACATGACATTTAGCAAGAGTTTCCAAACTGTGTCGGCCATGCCTTGGGAGGCAGAAGAGAGTAGAAGGAGGTGTGCATGTAGGATTAGGGTGAGGAGTAGGCTTCCGTGTAAGATTTTGTGTTAACAAATGGCACTACAATGACACTTGTTTAGAGAGTGAATCACCAGAGGTGTTCTACCATCACCTCTGCCACTAGAAATTTTGGAACAGTAGATGACTCACAGTACTGCGCACATTTCATTTAGAAAAGAGCAAGAATTAGGTATAAAAAAAGAAAATACCACTTTGTAAGTGTCACATCATTACCTGAAGATAAAGCATCCACATTAGCATCCACATCATGATCATCATCATCATCATCCTCATTACCATCACCATTGACTCAATTTGGCATTTAAGGTTTATCTTTCTTTGGCTGCCCTTCCTAATTTCGCTAATTTCATTTTCCATTACTCCCTTATCCAGACCTTTGGTTTCCATCCACATAACTAAAGTTCATTCACATATCCACTTTCATATTTATTTGCTGGCTTATCTAAAATTTGTCACTAGACTGTAGTATCCAGAACTTGCCTGTTTTGTTCACTGCTGCATACCCAGTTTCATGCTGCCAAGAACAGAGTAGATGCTACGCAAATATTTGCTCAATAAATGAATAAACAAGTGAATCTCGTATGGTCTGGGAGTGAGTGGGTGATTTATGGCCAATTTCTAGGTTAGTGATCTTAGAAATCAAACCACAAGAAACTTAATTGAATTTCTGATGCTTTGAATGGCACTTTGATATCTTGAAAGGCCTTTGATCATCAAAATAAATAATCACAACTGCTGGCACTAATATTAAGGGGCTCCTAACTGGTTTCCCAATATCCAATCCTCCCCTCAGCCACTAGAGATGATCTCCTAAATGAAAAAGTTGGATTTGCCAGGCCCCTTTTTAAACTCCTTTGTGCCTGGCACTTACTTACTTATTTATTAATTTATTTATTCCTCAGATATTCATTATAAAAATCAAAGAAAAAGATTAAAAAAAGGGGGGAGGGAGGGAGGAAGAAAGGAAGGGACAAAGGAAGGAAGGAAGGAAGGAAGGAAGGAAGGAAGATTGTTTTTTGGAGTGTTAGAGATATATGGATGACAGACTATGAAACTCACCAGCTTAGACAGTGTCATTGACATAAAACTTCAGGAAAGAAACTGTGAAATGAAATGAGTACATCCAGACAAAGCCACATGAGGTTAGCTCTCCTGACAAATAGGTTAGCTGACAGAACTATAGCCCTGATTCCACAAGGAATGAGAGCACAGAAGGTATTTTTCATGAAGAACCATCACTTCTGAAATTTTCAAAACTCTTGAATGTGAAGTAATTCATATGTCTGGCAGTCAGCTTACAGAGAAGTCTCCATGTTTTGCGATGGATGAATAAATGAATTAATAAAATGCTGGCTGTGGTGAGGAAAATGCAAACAGAGAATGAAGGGCTCATCAGAAGTAAATCAAAAGCCAGATCTAAAAATAGAAATCAAAAGGGCAAAGAAGTAAGAAATCATGCGGGGAACGGGATAAAATAAAATGTGAAGCCAGAAATTCTCATTTTGGATGATCCATTCACCAGTGAAGTGACCTTGGATACATAGCTAAACTTGAAACTTAGGTTTCTCTTCTGCATAATGGAGGTGATCCCATGTTCCTACCATGCACTCTCCTGGTCAGCCGAGAAAACGATGAAATAATGTATGTAAAAGCCCTATGTAAACACTTGTCATTTTACCTTTTTCAACAGCTTTATTAAAATATCATTTACATATACAATTGGCCTATTTAAAGTACACAGTTTAGTAATTTTTAGTATAGTCACAAGGGTTATAATATGACCATCATCATGATTAATTTTAGAAGATTTTCATCATCCCCAAAAAAGCCCTAGAATTATTAGCAGTCATTCTCCCATTCTCCTCCTCCTCCACCACCACCACCACCCCCAACACACATACAGCTCTGGGCAATCACTAATCTACTTTCTATCTCTGGAGATTTTTTTCATTCTGAACATTTCATATAAATATATTTATACAATATGTGGTCTTTTGTGAATGTCTCCTTTCACTTAGGATAGTTTTCAAGGTTCATCCATGTCCTAACATGTATTAGTATTTCATTCATATCGAATTTATTATCTAACCATATTCCTTCCAGGGATATACACATTTTCTTTAGCCATTCATGAGTTGTTTGTGCTTTTTGCTGTTATGACCAGTACTGCTATGAATATCTGTGTACAAGTTTTTGTGTAGACTTGTGTTTTAATTTCTCTTGGATGCAAAGCTAGGAGTATGTTGGCTCATATGGTAACTCTGTTTGACATTGTGAAGAACTGTCAATTTCTTTTCCAAGCAGCCTCACCATTTTACATTTTACACTCAGGGTAACTTTGAGGAATACCCAGGAGGCCAGAGTGGGCAATGGAGGAGTAGAACTTAAGAAAGTCCCATAACAAGGGTCAGATAACATAGGCCACTGAAGGCCATTGGGATAATTTTATTTAAATAGTAAGTTTCAGGCTTTGAGGAGCAGCATGAGGGTATCAGGTACTCAGGATACGTGTGTGGATGCTGGAGAGGGGGGAATGGAGCAGAAGGAAGTATAACAGAATGAGCATTGAGAAAGATATTTAAAGCAAACTTGGGTTCACTTGGGGAACTTGGAAGTTACCAGACTGACAGCTTCATTATATCTATAAAGAGAATGAGGTCCAAAGAGAAGAGAAGTTTCCAAGGTTGCAAGGTTAGTAGCTAAACCAGGGCCAGAACATGATCCAGTCTGTCCACTCTCACTGCACTGAACTGGAGGTCAACCTCTCAGGCCAGGAACAAGCCAACAGGAAGTCAAGAAGCAACAGAGGATCTTTGTCCCCATTCCATTGTTTTCAGTTGGAGAGAGGGTAGAATGCCTCATGTTCCCCACATCTCCACAAGGTGTTGGATTTTGTACTGGATTGGAGAGAGAGAGAGAGGATTAGAGAAAGGGAGAATAGGCAGTACACTAAGCCAATTATTTCCCCTTCTACAATTACTGGATCTTAAGGAATCCACCTACTTCCTTGGGCTTCAGCTATTATCACCTTTAAAATACAAGCTCCATTTAAAATGGAGACTACATCCATAGATATACTTTGATTTTGCTATGTTTTCTTCATATAAGATTTGAATTTCTGGATTTTCTTGAAAAATGTGAAGGTCTTACAGCACTAGGCCAACTTGCTGCATGATACCAATTATCTGTGTGGAGGGGTCACCTGTCACCATATGCCATTCTCCTTACTTATTCAGGTCTTTACATTGCCCACCTTACCCCCAAGGACTTCTCTAACATAATCTCACAATTTTTCCAGCTCTAAAGTTCTGTGAGTTTGTGATGCTCTGATTCTCAACATGGTCTTGGCAAATACTTCTTAAGTAAGGTTAACCCACATGTCTGTCCCTCAGAATATCTCCTCCTCTATATTGCTTCAGGTTCAGCTGTTTTCTCCATTTTCTTGTTGTCTTTGCACACTTCCCCTTCCTGAAGCCCTAGCTACTAGATCTCAGAAGTGCAATTCCAGAGCCTTTGTCCATCATTTGGACATGCTCTCTTTCTCCTAAGCTAAGTGGCTTGGCTTCTGGCTTCTGCCTAGCATGGTTTGGGAGAGAGGAAGTGACAGACCCAGCTTCCCTGCCTCCTTCCGAGAACAAATCCCTCTCTGCTCCTTCTTATACCTTCATTCCACACACTCCACGGTAGTAAATGAGTCAGAAACAAATGGTGGCCTCTGTATATATAAGGAAAAGAAGCCAGTGTTGACACTAACGGTTCAGCCTGCTAAAGGGTCCTGCAATAGTGAAGAGCAAGTAAACAGGGAATATGTCCTAGTGCAAATAGGCCTCACCTGACAGAGCCCCAGGAACAGTCCTGTCAAGGGTGTGGTTGAAAGAAAGTGAGACAATTTAAGAGTAGGAAGACAGGAGACAATGATGCTGAAGTCAAGAATAAAGTCACAAAAGCATTATCAATTTTTATAAGCCTAGGAAATTGTGAGAGTCTTAAGAACATTCAAGCAAAGACAGGAAAGCAAAAACACATCAAGAGTGCCAGGCTGAAGTAGTTATCACAATAAGAGAAAATAAGGTCAGTGGGTTGAGTCTAGGATGATTAATAGATTATGAGAAACAAATCTTAGCCATGAGGCCAAGGTATAAGAAGTAGGTATATTTGGGGACCACCTAGAAAACAAGTTGAGCTTAAAATTAAAGCCCTAGAATTACAGCCCCCTCTATGGTAAATTGAAAGACAGAGCTGGCTAATGGTCTAATCTTCAAAAAGCTCAAACCCAACTAGAAGAAGAGGGTTAGGCAGACTCAATGCCTTTGTGGGACTGGGTATATGGGCAGGTTTGGAGCCTACTTGCACTTATATGTCTTTGATCATTAGGCACAGAATATCCAAGACTAGACTTTGTGTAGACACAACTTGCGATGGCTGCTAACATTAGGGTCAGGTTGGGTTTGTTTTGCTTTGGGGGCTTAGTGGGATCCTCTTCAGGTGATTTTTATGGCAGCCAGGTGGAGCTAGGGAAGACTGGGACTCCCATCTAATAGTTCGCTGAAGTTCTAGTCAAAATTCTGTAAGGGGAAGGCTGCCACTAAGCTATAACCATGTAGTCATAGATATTGAGAGTCTGAGTCTCCCTAGGCCAGGTACAGAGAGGGGCCTTGAATGACAACCATGAACTCTCCAGCTCCCTCTGCTTCTGAGGGCTCTGTCACTATGTGTGCCTGACAAGCACACTGCACCAGGGAATTGGAAGCAGAGGAGTGAATTCCAGTGAACTGGAAGAATGTTTTTTTCTATCCTAAAACTCCTCTTAGGATTCTTCCTACCCTCTATGAGAAACAGGTGTGAGCTCTGTGCCACCATGCCTCACCACTTCTCAGGGATAAAGCCATCAATAGATGATCAGAATCAAGGTGTAATTCCCTCTTGACTCACTTGGAAAGCTATGACTGCGTCTTATGTGACAATAGAATGCCAATTAAGAAAAAGATTCAAGGAAAGAGGAAAGTTGAGTGAGAGAGAATTTAATCTAACAGACACTTATTGGGTGTCCTTTAGGTATCAGGCCCTATTAGGAACTGAGGTTACAAAGGTGAATGGGATATGGATCCCTGCTCTCAAGGATCTTGCAAAATGTCAAGACAGACCAATGCGTGTGCATATGATGACAATTCACTATGATAAGGACAAAAAGAGAGATAGGACTTAGCTCTTTCAGGGCAGCGAGGATTGGGGTGGAGTGAACCATGATGGAGAGAGGGTGAATGGACAGAAGCCTTCACAGAGAAAGCACCATTTGAGTTGACCCTTAAAACAGAAGTATAAGCTTGTCTGGGGAGGAGGGGAAAAGAGGAAGATGAAGCATTCCAAATAGAGAGAACAGAGGTGTGAAAACAAAAAAACAGAGGTGTAAAACTAGTCCTATATCACTTGGATACCATGGCTAAGTCCCAGCTCACCATGAATTCTGTGACTTCTTAAACTTAACATGTTTCTAAATTAATTTGATACACATTCTTCCTCAAAACTGTTCTTTCCATTGTGTTCTCCTCGTGAATGGTAATCCTCCAATTGCCTAACAGGAACATGGTTTACCTTTATATCCCTTTTTATATATATATCCCTGAGTTCTATGAAATTTACCTTATTTATATCTATCAAGTCTTCTCCTTCTTTCTATAGTCTCTATTGTTGTGAATTAAGCTCTGAATTTCATCATTCCTTGTGTGAATTCCTCCATTAGCTTTCTAACTCACCTGTGCCCAGAGTCTGTGCCACGTCTAGTCTGCCCTCCACACAGAATCCTGAGTGAACTTTCTGAGATATAAACCTAGTATATTACCCCTTGTCTTCAAATCCTTCTAGGCCCCACCCTAGTTTTTAGCACAAGTAGCCGTTTGACTCCTCCCTCCAAGTAGAGCCTCTTTTTTACCCATTTCCTTCTAAATGGAACAAAATTGCTGGAACTTTAAGGTCCAGAGCCCTTCTCACTGCTATGCCTCCAACTGGAATGCCTTCCATGCTTCATCATCCAGATGGCTCTTAGTTCTTCTTCAAAAAGCAGCTCAGATTTCTCCATCTTTAGGAACTCATTCCTAAAACTCCAGCCCAGCCTATGTTGGATGCCTTTAGCACTTGGCCACATTGTGCTGTAATCAGTGCCTTCATTACTTGACCGTCTTCCCCACAAAAATAGACAATAGACATTACAGATCCAGTAATTTATCAAACGAGGTGTCCTCTGTACCTGGCACAGTACCTGGGTATAGTAGGGCATAAATGTTGAATGAATGAATAAATAAATAGTTTGAATAAATGAATGTCTCAATCACCCCATCATCAGTCAGTCTACTACTCCCCAGGGTCTCAAGCCTGAACTGAATTCTCTATTAGTGGAAACTTATTTTGGGACCTTTATAAGGCACTTAAGAGAGCCAGCTGAATCAAATACAATCAAATTACTAATCAATTTATTCACTTCTCTGTTCTCCAAAATTAGGAGCATGGGAATGAATATGTATGAACATGTGTAATTATAGACACTTACTCACATAATTTATCTGGCAGGGCTCCTGGTATTATGCTCATAGGAGCAAGATGTTTATTTTCACCTATCTTCACTGTAGAGCTTCCTCTGAAGCACCATACTCTAAAAGCAAAGTGGCTAAAGACTCTCCCCACTTTTTTGACTTATTCATTGCCTGTTCTTTGATATTCTGCTCTCAAAAGCATCAGAATTCTCCAGTGGCATTTCTGGGTGGGCTAGACCTATGGGATTAGGGGAGATGAAATGTGATACTGCTGGCTTTGAACTTTTATCACATCCCCAGGAAACTAAATGTTCCTCTCATTGGGCTTCTTTTCAAAGAATTAGTTGATGATACTTAGCAAGTTCTCTAGTCCTTTGATTCTTAAAAAGAAGACAGAGGGGAAAAATGGTTTGTTTGGGGTTTTTCCCCCTTCTGTTACATGGAGAGGCTGGGATTGTATATTTTGTTTCCAAAAACATTCTCAAGAAACTCGCATCATGTGCTAAACTTGAATGCTGGCCTTTCATTGTTGTTCAACAGTTCATGGTGGCCTCCAGACTATGGGCAACATTATGGACTAATCTATCATACTGATGGCAGAGAGTTTGAAAAGCATGTGTCCTAATGTCGGGGAAGTATATCTGTCACCTTTGTGGTGCAATAATGTGAAAAGAACAGGCTTTGAAATGAAAAGATATTTTGTTCAAATCCAAACTCCACAACTTACTAGCTGTATAGACTTGAGCAACTTAATTAACTTTACGAGTCTCTGCTTCCTAATCCACAAATCATGAAAAATAATAAATATCACAGAAAATTGTTTAAAACATAAACCACAATAGCATGTGTAAAACATCTATTAAATTCCCAACATTTAGAGCATAATTATTAATAGTCCCTTCCCCCCTCTATCTCAGGTAATTACTAAATTGAAAACATAATCTTTGGTAAGTACTTAGTTGAGTCCCCAGTTCCTAGAATTAGGTGATTCAGTGAGAGAATATGATCCATTTTATACTAAAATTTAGTCCTATACAGAATACCAAAGCATCCATATAAAAAACATATCAGTACTATTAAGTATAGTTATTAATCAAGTACTGTAGCCTACTACAGCACCCATGATATTTTCCTCCTGGGTCTATAAATTTTATTTAGTTCCAAGGTGAATGATGGGCAATCTTGTAGTAGACTTAAGTTTGCAGTGGTGAAGGACACTTATGACTACTGACCTCTTAAGTAGTTACTAAGGGTTAGTAGAACTTGATATTCAAATAAGAACTAGGGTATTACAAGAGTTTATAAGCAACTGTAATTCAGTATTCTGCTAAGTCTGTCTGCTCAACAATTCTTGGCAATCCCATGGAGATCCTAATGTCAATGTATACATGAATATCTTCAGTAATACTAGAAGACAATTGTCAATGCATCATCAGTGCTGTCTTCAGTAGGTCATAGTTTTCATTTGCTGACATTCTTGCTTTCCAATTTTGATATACTATGAGCTTTATTTTATAATTATCAATACTATCATCATTGGTATTTTTTAATGTCGTGCAAATTGATAAACATGTTTATCAGGATTCTTGACTGAAATTTTCCAAATAACTAGACTTTCTGTTACATACATTACCCCCCTCCCTTATCTGCGTGGCATATGTTCCAAGGCCTCCAGTGGATGCCTGAAACCACAGATAGTACCCACACACAATATATACTGTGTTTTCCTATATGTGCATACCTATGATAAATTTTAATTTATAAAGCAGTCACAGTAAGAGATTTAACTAATAACTGGTAACAAAATGAAACAATAAGGGGAGTGCCTGGGTGGCTTGATCAGTTAAGTGTCTAGACTCTTGATTTTGGTTCAGATCATGATGTCACTGTTCATGAGATCGAGCCCCGCGTGGGGCTCCATGCTGATAGCACAGAGCCTGTTTGGGATTCTCCTGTTTGGAATTCTCTCTCTCTCTCTCAAAATAAATAAACTCTTTAAAAAAATAAAACAATTAGAACAACATACTGTAAAAATTATGTGCAGGTGGTCTCTCTCTCTCTCTCTCTCTCTCTCTTTCTTTCCTCTCTCTCAAAATATCTTATTGAACTATACTCACCCTTCTTGTGATGACATGAGATGATAAAATGCCACGTGATCAGATGAAGTGAGGTGAATGATGTAGGCATTGTGACATAGCATTAGGCTACTGTTAACCTTCTGACAATACAATATGTCAGAAAAAGGATCATCTGTTTCCATATCATGATTGACAGTGGGTAACTGAAACCATGGAGAGTGAAACCACAGGTAAGAAGGGACTACTGCCTATTTTGCAAGTAAAATATTATGCATCACCCTTCCTCCCATTGCTAAGAAATAGATACATAATTTCCCCCCAATTTTACTTGCATGGTAACACTCCTTTATAGGTGATTTTTTCCTTCTTTTGAAATGGAGCAAATGAAAAAAAAAAAGGTCTTTATTGTATTTTGTTTCTTATAAGTGAACATCTGACAAAAAGTTTAAGAGCTGCTGGCTGACAGGGTGCCCATGATGTTTGGAAATATCTAGAAATTGGCCAATTCATCTCCCCCTTCAGAATGACTTAATTTCTCATGGGCTCCTAATGAGTTTACTATTCACAGAGCAATTATTCTATTCCGTGATTTACAGAATCCTGCCCTGAGAACCCAAATGAGAATAGGTTATCTATGACCAGGAACTCAGAAAGGATTCTAGTCCTGCAGTATAAATCCAGTCCGATTTATGGTTCATCAGCTGGTCATTTTAAAACCTTGCAAGAGGCATCATGGAATTATCTGATTAGCTGTGTGTGTGAACTTGTGGCAACTTCTCACAAACTTTAGAAATTGTGGTTCCATGTCAGTCAGCTCCAGAAAAGGATACTATGAAGTCTCACACCCTTTCTAGCTTCAATTCCAATGTGCCTTATGATATCGTATATGTATGAACTAAGACAACTTTCCAGTGATGAAATCCTCCCTCTGATACCACAGGATACGTTGGGTTGCCAGTGGCAAACTCCATAGTAAAGATGAAAGATCTGGAGGATGCTTTTTCGAGGATGTAAGGCTACTATGTTGTCATAAAAATTAAAGGCTGTTAGATCTGGAAGAGCCTGAGCATTTATTTGATCTAATTCCCTCTTTTTTAAAAGACTGGACTACTGCAGCCCACAGAAGTGAAGCAATCCAGCTAATAAATCATTTAAGTTAGTATATAATCCAGTCACCTTTTACATTTATTGTTTAATACACAATATACCACCCCCAAGTCTCTTAACTCTTGATAATCACATGAGGTAAGCAGGACAAATGACATTGTCATTTTCTAAGCTAGGGAATAAAAGATTTGAAGTTGACCATAGGGAATGAACGCAGGACTTCTGACCATGATTCCAGAAGTTTGGCATTTTTCTGCTGGTATGTAAGAGGCCCCTAGTTAGTCACACATCAGGTCCAGGATTCGCATCTGTTGGAATAAACGAGTGGGAATTAGGCTGTACCATGTAACTAATTAGCCCAACCTCTTTTGTTGTTGTTGTTGTTGTTTTGTTGTGTTTTGTTTTGTTTTAGGGCTCTCAATTGGTGTGTCAATGTTGTAATAATTCTGCTCTATTCAAATGGAACCTGAATATGGAAAAGTAGTGAAATTTAGTAATAGCAGGTAACTTTACTCTCCAGCCAGCTATTGCAATATTAGAGCCTCCTTTCCTTCCCCCACCTCAAATCTAAGTCCCATCGGACACTTGATTCATGATTTACTTAAGTTAGTGATTCTTAAGAACCGGACATGACTTGCAGAGTAGACCCTTGTGACTTTAGGCAAATCACTCTATCTCTCTGAACTTCAGTTTCCTGATCTGAGAATACAGAGGCTGGGCCAGAAACTCTCGAATGCTCCGGTTATATTTTAAAGTGATTATGCTGCACCCTAGTGGTAGAATTTATACTCACTTCCATTCCGTGTGTCAAGCCCTACTTTGTAATTTGACCTCCTGTGCTGCTAGTCTGCAGTGCCCAATGCCTCCTGCCTGGGTACATACAAGTTGTTTGGTCTTTTTAGCAGTCAGCTTAGAACTAACCAGTCACTTCAGTAATAGAAGCTATTTGACAATTTAGTGATGATTTTACACCACCACCATCTGGTCCCACCATCCCCTATATTTACAGCAGAAGTTCCTGAAAGTTGTCCCTTAGGATAAATATACTGACAAATATCTGATATCTGATATACTGATAAATATCCTGATAAGGCTGGCCACTTTTTTTCATTTTTTTCTTCTCAAATGAAATGTCACCTCCTTGAGGAGACCATATTTTACCATCCCCCCAATGTAAAACAGTAACCATATCACAGTCATGCCACAATATATTTTAATTTTTTGCACAATACTTACAGCATCAGACAATGTTCTCACTTATCAATTTATTTGTTTATTGACTGTCTTTTCCCTGCAAAAGGAGATCAAGATCCAGGACATTTTTAGGCATGTAGTTGAGACTCAAGAAATATTTGTTGGATGGATATATGCATGGATATCAATACTGGATGGGATGTTAAAGATTATCCAAAGCAATAAAAGAACTTACCCAAGGACTCAACAGAAATCATTGGCTGAGCAGGACAACAGCCAGGAATTTCTGGTTCCTAGTGCAATGATCTATTCACTATAATTTAAATTAAAAAGGAAGAAGATCTATTCAAGAGCCCTAAGAGAGTGAAAGAGAGAAACTCATTGACCATACACAGAATAAAGTGGAAAGGGGAGGAGGGGTTGTTAATAAAGATTTATAGGTAAAAGCAAAAAGTCCTAGGCTATTCCACCATTCACCTGCTTAAAAATAATTTTGGCATAAAATTAATGAGAATTACCTCTGTTTAATTTTGTGATTTTTTTTGTCACTTTCAAAAAATCTTTCATTTTAATTATTGCTATAATGGATTTTCTTCTTTCAGGGGAATAGACACTATTTTAATTTAACTATGGCAGGAACTGAATAAATTACATGGCGAGGGCCATGGTCACAGAAAGGTAGAGAATCCATATCAATAACTCAATCTACTTTCATATTAACAATATCCCCAGGTCTCTTCTAGGCTGACTTTGTATTTTGTATGTGTTTTTACTGTTGCATTTAGTCATGATGTATTATAACTACTTTGACAGTAGATCTTTCCAGCTAGTGAAACTTTTAAAATAATAACTAGCATTTTAGTGGGCACAATTTGCACTAACTAGTGCATCAAAATCTTTGCATATATTATCCCACATTTGCTTCCCAACAAACCTATATATTCTAGTTATCTTGAATTTACTGATGGGCAAAGTTACAATGAAGTAGCTTGTCCAAACTTACACAATGTAGAGTTAAGTCTCCTACTTCAGGCTAATTACAAAACCTCTTGACTTCTTCACTAAACTGTACTCTCCCTTATTTGATTAGTATTTCCGGTAAGACCTTTATCAGATATACCTTTCATCTACCCAGTACCTATGGCAGAACCTGGCACATAGTAAGAACTCAATATTTGCTCACTGAATTCAGTTATACCAGCTCTAACTTGTCTTTCCAGCATTATCTTTCTGCTTCTCTCCTAAGTAAACTCTTCAGGATGACCTACTACTGCTCAAATATCATATGCCTCTGCCCCTCTTCCTGCCATTTCTAATACTCAATCACTAATACTAAGTCACTCATCTAGAATTCATCCATCCCTGAATGAATGTCACAGGGACAAAACCTAGGAGGTTAGATTCTGAAATCCATTGTTGGGCTTGGTTCTGTTGATGGTGGGGGTGGGTTTAGCCATAATCTCTGGCTTCCAAGACTAGTACCCCTGGGTGCTTGGAGGCCTTTGTTGAATTCAACTTGTCTATTAAGTGACAGGGAAAGATACAGGGTGAGATGCATGTTTTATTTATGTCATGATCATTCTTTCCAAGATGACAGTCATAAGGACCAGAATGACATACCATATTTCATAAACCTGGAGGTTTTGCTGTAATGGAAAAATCCCTGTATTTAAATCATAAGATCTGTATTCTGATAGTCAGTCGTAATCTTAACATTGCCTTTCTTCAATAATGCCCTCTATTCTCAGTTCTGTCATCTGCTAAGCTGAAGGGTTATAAGCTCCCCAGTAGACAAGATTACATTCTCCATGCAAAAGGTGCTAATATGTTTGTGTACGCAAACATATAAGGAAAGTATAAAACTCAACCGGTTATTAAAGAAGCAGAAATTATAAAACACGTGTATAAGTATATATGTACAGTGACTACAGTATACACACACACATATATATACATATATATACATGTATATACTTTATATATGAAGACTTTAAATATCATGTGTTTATATGTTTTATATACAATGTACTTACACACAAAGTCTTATTTAATGTCAAGTAAACTTTTTTATTTTTTTTAAGGTTTTATTATCCATACTTAAGAGAGAGGGAAACAGAGCGTGAGCAGGGGAGGGGCAAAGAGAGAGAGAGGAAGACACAGAATCTGAAGCAGGCTCCAGGCTCCGAGCTGTCAGTACAGAGTCCGACGCGGGGCTCAAACCCACGAACTCTGGGATCATGACCTGAGCCAAAGTCAGACGCTTAACCAACTGAGCCACCCAGGCACCCCTCAAGTAAATTTTTAAAGGACAAATTTTCTCAATTTTAGAAAGGTTGATTATACTTATACTCTTATAATGGATAGGGGCAATGAAAACTGACACATGATTATAAAAAGTTAATTTGTCAACATAATTCTAAGGAAATATGTTATATGTATGAGGATATTCCCTAAAGATGAAAGCACAAGAAATGATCTGCACAATATTTAAGAATTGGTGTTGTTAATTTGGCACATCACTTAACATGTAATATTATTCAGTAATTGAAATCACAATTCTATATCACATGGAAGACTGTATACTATGTATAAACTCTATATCCATGGGCACCTGGGTGGCTCAATAGGTTAAGTATCCAGACTCTTGATTTAGCTCAGGTCATGATCTCACCATTCTGAGATCAAGCCCTATGCCACTGTCAGTGCAGACCCTGCTTAGGATTCTCTCTCTCCCTCTCTCTCTGCCCCTCTCTTGCTGTCTCTCTCTCAAAGTAAATAAATTTTAATTAAAAAAAAAAACCTCTATATCCAGTAAAGTCAAAATGGTTTAAAGTAGGAAGAAAATCATAACTACCTCTGAAATTAGGAAAAATATATGTATTAGGGCAGGTTACATGCTATAAAAAATAATCTCAAAATCTCAGTAGTTGAAACTAATAAAGCTTAATTTCTCACCAACATCACAGTCTGATTTAAGTCAGTGGGCAGTGGTGGGTGGCTGGTCTCTACTCCACACAGTTACTTAGAACAAGCGCATCCATCACTTTTTGAATCCTCATCCTTATGTGAAAGGCAGATTGAGGGAATGAGACACGGAGAAGGCTTACTCTCCCTTAACTGTCTCCACTTGAAAGTGACAAACATGGAGGTGCCTGGGTGGCTCAGTCCGTTAAGTGTCCAACTTTGGCTCAGGCCATTATCTTGCCGTCTGTGGGTTCAAGCCCCGTGTGGGGCTCTGTGCTGACAGCTCAGAGCCTGGAACCTGCTTCAGATTCTGTGTCTCCCTCTCTCTCTGCCCCTCCGCCACTCACACTCTGTCTGTCTCTCTCTCTCTCTCTCTCTCTCTCTCTCTCTCTCTCAATAAACGTTAAAAAAAAGAGTGACAAACATGGCTTCTGCTCAAGGACTTTGGCAGTAACAAGTTACATGTTCCCTGACCAAACCTGGATGAAGGGGCTGGAAGATGTAATGCGGGTGAGTGCTCAGGAAGAAGAGAAGGTAGATGAGTTGAGCACGTGGCCAGTCTGTGCCACAATATGTATATGAATGGATAGTAAGAGGAAGTAAAAATGGAAGGAGTACGTTTACTAGGGAGTAGGTTTACTGGCTAAGTAAAAGTTTTATTTTAGAAGATAGACAATTTTTCTTTATTATTTATACTATGTTGTATGTAAAAGATACAAATATGGTGAACAAAAACCAGCATAAAATACCGAAGTTAGCTTAAATAATGTTTAAGACCAATTCCACCTCTAATATCCAGTACTTTGTAAGTGCAGCATATTGAGATTTTATAATCCAAATCCATTTCTGTCCATACCTGTTCATGTCTTCTAAGAACCTGGTCCTCAAGAAATATGGCCTAAATTTTGCACTCCATTTGATGAGAGATCTGAAGCATGGACACTCATTAATAGGATACAGAATTTTAATTAAGCTCCATATGCAATTATAACTTTGCTGGTTATTAACACTGATGAGAAAAATTACACAGCTCTGATCACTGGCAGAGCTATTAATGGGTTTCTTGATGACATAACATTTGTTTAATGGAAGTGTTTCCTTTTATGTACAAGTGCCATTTGAGGGCAATTTGTCATTGTTATTAATTTAAGATCATTTGATCTGTCACTCAATACCAGGTCCAATTAAGAGGGAGAGTATGGCATAAACCTCCACTGAGTATCCCTGCCAGGCAGAGAGGTTTAATAACAAAAATAAAATTGGGACAAACATCAAAGTCTCTTTAAAGGGTCAGGCCCCTTAGAAGACACAAAAGACCATAAGTGCTGTACAAAAAGAAAATTGATTTTTTTTTTCTTTCCAGAAAGATGAAAGCTGTTTATGCAGCTTGGGCCATTAGTGATAAAATTCTTTGCATGCAAATTAAGGTGATCATTTCTTTCTTATAACGAAATAATGAAAGATGCTTTGCAGATAGCCAAGCCCAGCCTTGAATGTTCCTCATACACATGCTGCTGTGAGGCCTTGATCAAATGAACACATAGGAAACATTCACTTTTAAATAAGTTTTATAGTGCAAAAGTGATTGTATTAGTTTACTAGGACTGCTGTAACAAAACACCATAGATTAGGCGGCTCAAACAACAGAAATTTATGTTTTCACAGTTCTGGGGGCTGGAAGTTCAAAACCAAGGCATCGATAGTTTTGGTTTCCTCCTGAAACTAATCTCCTTCTCTCCAAAGGCCATATGGCTACCTGTGGCTGTGTTCTCACATGGTCTTTTCTTGGTGCACATGTACTCTTAGTGTCTATTCATGTTCTTATAAGGATACCAGTCTTATTGGATTAGAGTCCCACCTTTCTGACCTTATTTAACCTTAGCTACCTCTTTAAAAGGTGTTTCCACATACAGTCACATTGGGAGTTAGCAGCATATAAACACAATTTAGGGGGACACAATTTAGTCCATTTCAGTTATCATTATTAACTTTTTAATTCCAAACACAGATGAAATGAAAGAGATTTCCAAATTCCAGGCCTCCAGTTCACTCTGAATCTAGAAAGAAAGACAGGCAGAATAAATACACCTGTCCTCTCCTGCAAGGAAGTGTATACTCTTCATGGTTATTGCTTGCCTGTGATACTTTTCTGCCTCATGTCCTCCTTCAGGATCTTAACATCACCCAATTTACAGATGAAAGGATCTAAGAGGGAGATTTGCTAGCCTCTCCAAGGACAGCCCCTAACTTTAGTTTCAAATTCTTTCCAGTGTGACAGTCTTTTTTGAAAGAATTCAGGAATGTGGTGGAAGCAAAGAAGCACCCAGGAGATAGAGAGAGGTGGGCTTGGATGCGAGCTCTGTGTGCACTGCAGCCACGTTCCTGCTTGAGGAGATGGTAAAACAATTCTCAGATGGGAAGTGGGAGTCTAGTGTGGCAGACTGGTGGATACAAATGTAATTAGCCAGTCTCTTGACACAAGAGGAATGCAGATGTCAGGGCAAGTGCAGGAGTCAACTTTCAGACATGTTGAGTGCGGTACCCATGGTTGAACCAGGAAAAAGTGCTCAAGTCGCAGAATCAAAGAGGAACACAATGAGCTGTGTGCATCATTTTCTACAGGGGAGGAAAAATTTTTCCTCTATGCACCATAGATTCTTGGTTAGGTCTCTGTAATAAAAGACAGATTAACAAGACTAAAACAAACAAGTCTATTAACATGTATATCTCATGTATACTTGGGAGAAACTCAGAGGATAGTAACTCAAAGAGGCAGCTCAGAATTCAGGCTTATGTAGCATCTTCAACAAAAAATAATAAATTTGTAGAGAAGTGACAAGACAAAGGAAAGAGTTTCTAGGCTTTCAAGGATGGCAAACTGTAGGGAGGTAAATATATGGGAAACTGATGGTAAATAAAGGCAAGTTAGGAAAGTGCATTATGTAGATTCTGCTGCTGCCCATCTCCAGACTGGTAAGAGTCTAAAGTTGTCCCCTCAGGTAATTAACTTTTGTCCTTCCTGGTGGAGAGGGGAGGAGGGACACCTTTGAAAATGCATGTCCTGTTTTTAGGCAAATAGAAGGAGGGCAGGGAGCTTTTCTGGAATCTTCTCCTTCTCAACTGCCTTCAGATCAACATATTCCTTATGCTAAAATGGCATACTTTGGAGTGGCATATTCTAGTTTCCTTCAATTGACAGAGATCTAGAAGTTGAAGATGGGACAGGAATAATCAAAGAGGAAAGTAGAGAGGGTAAAGAAGAGGAAGCAGTATACTGAGAAAAGATACTTGAGTTGCACTTCCTACTACCTTTCATAAGAGGTGGTATGGCATTTGCATTAAGAATAAGTGTCAGATGCTGACCTCCTGAGGCCAAGTTTTTGCTCAGCCACTTCCTAGTTGGGAGAGGCTGAAAAAAATTACTTTGACATCCTGTGCCTCAGATTCATTTTTTTTCTTTCTCCTATGCCTTTTATTAAAAAATAAAAGGGGGGTGCCTGAGTGGATCAGTTGGTTAAGCATCCAACTTCACCTCAGGTCATGATCTCACTGCTCATGAGTTCAAGCCCCTTGTCGGGCTCTGTAGTGACAGCTCTGTGCTTACAACTCAGACCCTGGAGCCTGCTCCGGATTCTGTGTCTCCCTCTCTCTCTGCCCCTCCCCTGCTCACGCTCTGTCTCTCTCTCTCTCTTTCTCAAAAATAAATAAACATTAAAAAAATTAAAATTAAAAAAAGGAAAACGACTAATAGTACCTCTTCATAGGATTGTTAAAAGAATTATAAGAAATAATATATGTAAATCACATGGTAAATGTACAGCTAATGTCTTCTATTTACTACTAGTTTCCTAGCATTTAGCAAGTGACTTAATCTGTTTCAAGTTCTTCATCTGTATAATGGGGATTATAATCATTTTCTCAAAAGGTTGTTACAAGAAATATTTTTATTTATATAACTTTATTCACATATTTATTTAGTATAAGTATATGGATGATCTACTTAGAAACATAATCTTAACATTATATAGTAAACATTACATATACAAATAGTAAATAATTTTATTTTTCTATATACTTGGCTTATCATTTTGGTGATATACATAAAAGCAATAGCAGTGACATACCAAGTCACATGTGAATGGGGCAGGATAAGAGAAAATTCTTAAATAGTAATAAAACAACAAAAAGTCAATCAGCTTTCTATTCTCACTATGCCCACCCACCCCCGCAGTGCTTAACGTGGTTGGTGGTAAGAAGAAACCACTCCCCCCTTCTCACTGCCCCCCACCAACCTTGCCCACTCCTGCTGCTGTTTAAAAGATGCTCTGTACATATTTGTTTCTCTAGTCAGCAAGTCAGCAATATGAACAAAGATGACCCTGGGCAAGTATTAGCTTAATAAGTACCAAATCTAATTTTGTATATGTGTGGAGTACTTAGTTTTTAAATGTACTCAGGCACATTTACTCATTTGGTGTTGTCAAGTTTGAGTCCCCCTGACTGAGGCTCAACACAAGTTCACTGCACACCTGCTCTCTATGAGTACTCAGCACTGGCTGCCATGTGAATTGCCTGGGGAGCTTTAAAAAGAATTGATGCCTGCTCCCCACTTAGGGGCAATTAAACTGGAATTTGGGCTAGGAAGGGTGTGCCTGGGCATGGTTCCTCAAACAATTCTATCATACATTGAGAAGAGCTGAGCCAGGTGATATGGTATGATGCTTATGTGCTTAGGGTCTGGCATTGGACTCACAGGTCCAAATAGGGTACCTCTCCATTGACTCATTTTTTTCATCTATAAAAAGAGAATAAAAGAACACACCTCACTGGGTTGTTGTATAGTGTAAATGAACTAATCCATGCAATGCATCTAAGATAGTACCTGACACACAATAAGGATTCAATAAATGCAGGCTATTACAGTTATAATAGCGCTTCTGCACATGACCCTGGCAGGGTGCCATCACTGTCCATTATATTCATGAGGAAACAGGTTCGGAGAACTTAGCTGCTTGTCCAGTCACAGAGTTTATAAGAAATCAAGAAATTGACTATAAAATTTGGTTATAATACCAAGTTACCTTGAGATATATTAAGTACCTACCAAGTATAGAGTTTGGTATATGGCTATCAAGCCTTCTGTTGTAATTATCTTAACCATTATTTGCCTATTGTATATTTCCAGCCAGTGTCACACTTTTGACCCAGACCAGCAGGATCTGCCCTGCCCCCTCAGGGCATTCCCTTGCTTTGGAACTTCTTCTTCTATCTTTTCTAAGTCCCCTTCTGATGACTGGGACTGTGAGGGCCAGATCAGGGCAGCTACATGGGGTAGAGTCCAACTGGCTCCCATCTGAACTCCAGTTCCCTTTTGGATCAGAGTATTCCCGCTCTCTGAGGTAGTTTTCCCTTAATGGAATTGCACAAGACTGGCCTGCAAGAACGGAGCTAACTTGGGGCAACTCAAAGTGTTTATCTAGACAGGAACCCCATAAAACAATATTTGCTCAGCTCCATACACCCTAGAGGCAGCCTTGCTTCCAATGATCAAAACGGTACATTTTACATTTAAACAAGCAAAAATTTTCACTGCAGGTATTGATGGCTGTATTTTCCTAAGTCTGCATATTTCATTTACATAAGTCAAATGAAACAATCCAATAAACATGCATATTCTGAAGCAGGGTCATAGTGCCATGCAAAAACAGCAACAAGAGGTACTGTGATGGGTACAAAAAGATACCCATGAATCTCATAAAACATTCCTATACTCTATGACCTCCCAGGCCAGTGAGGTAGACAAGTGAAGACTGTCTGGATTGATATCCCATATCTGCACCCACTTAATCTTTAAAACTCGGTTTATTCATCTGTAAAATAAGACTTAAAACAGTACCCACCTGATAGAATGTTTGAGGGAAATAAATGAGACAAATAGGCAGTAAATAGTTTAGCACAGTATAACCAACATTAGTAACATTGTAGTACTAATAGTTATGGGAGTAATATCCTAAATGCCCACTAACTGCTGACTTCCCAGCAGATTATAATAAGTAGGATGCTGAAGACCCAACAGTCTGCCCTGGGAAGCGGTATGAGAGAAAGGCAATTGCCACCAGGAGAATATGCAGTGGCTTCTTGGAAGAAGTGTTTATAGGCTGGTCTCAGGAGGAAAAGCATAGTTCTTCCCGAGTGTGAATGAGGATTTGGGAGTGGGGTGAGGGAAAGAAAAGAGAAAGTCCAACAGACTACCACAAGCCAAGTTGCAGGAGTGGGGGAGAGGGCTAACATGGCTGAGTGAAGGCTATAAGGGGCAGGTCAGTGGATAAGCCTAAGCACCTACTGGAAAAATTCAGACAAACACACCAATGTTTTCCTGACAAGTCTGCAATGACCCCAGAGGGCATGATGAATCACTGTGACCTTCCTATGCAGCCCAGCTGATTTCTTCTGGCATCCTTGTGTCATTCACCCCCGCACCCTTCCCTTCTCACCCAGCCCAATGGGGACAAGTTTCCTGGCCCGCTCAACTGTGAGTAACCAAAATCTGACTAGAAGTTGCTTAAACCAAAGTAGCAAAAGACAAAGAGGATCAGTGTTTACATCTCAAGAAGCCTACTCTGCTCTTAGCTATGCAGCCTAATATGGACCATGGATGGGGATTCAACACAAGGTGTAAAATAATTTATGACACGATAGAGCAGGAATCTCTGATTGTCAGTGGGAGGATTTGTCCCAGGTAGAGCTACAAATCGGATCCTACCTCTCAGCATCTTTGTTCCCATTTCCAGCTGAGACCGTCATTGGCTATGCATAGAATAACTTGGGGAGATTTTAAATTGGTGTGCCCAGACAATTACAATAGAAACTCCCAGGGAATGGAGAAATGGAGGCTCAAAGCTCTGCAATTTCTAAAACTTCCTGGATGATTTAAGTGCAGCCAAGGTTGAGAAGCCCCGTTTGAGGCAGAACAGACAGTAACCCCTGGAAATGGCATTCTGTCCACAATACTTGGCACCTCTAACCAGAGACTCTAAACCTATCTTGCCATAGTCCTGGGGGCAGAGTAAACTCCTACCAAAAAAAAAAAATGTTCTTGAGAGAAGAAATTAAATGAATGCTGCTCGCTGAAGGAGAATTGGATGTGAACAGAGTCTTGTTGGTAAAGAATGTGCCAGGTTCTGGGGCTCAGAAGAGGAGGTTCACATGGTCACGTGGGTGTACATAGAGGAGAGATCTAGGGAGACAACACAGACTTTGTTTCTTTCACCAAGAGCCCCACCTCCTTAGGGAAGGCAGCCAAGCCACTCCAGTCAGTTTGAGGGGGACGTCCCTCCTGGGGAGTCCACAGACTCAAGCCTGTCCCTTAACACCTGGGTCATCTTGTGCAAGCCTCTCCTTAAAAAGCATATTTATTGAAATGTAACACAAACAAAAGAATGAACAACTTGTAAGTGTGCAGCCCAAGTAATTATAACAAAGTGAACACACATGCATAACCACCATGCAGATCCAGAAAGAGAACATTGACCAAGTCAGGATTATTTTTTTCTTTTTTAAATTGAAGTATAATTAATATACATTATTAAATTAGTTTCAGGTGTACAATATAATGATTCAACTATTCTATAATACCCAAGTCAGTTTTAATGTACCAAAGCATCACTTTTGCTTGGGGACCCATGAGGGACTGCACAATCACACAAAGACACAGTAGGTCTCAACCCTAACAGAGCTCCTGGTCTAGAGGGAGACCAATATATCAATAACTGTAGCACCAGAAGCCACACAACTTTACAATAAATACCATTCAGGATATAAATAATGTCTACTGGATGAAGATAGTTTGATTTAAAGAGTTCCCATAAAGGAATTACCTGTGTTTAGGTTTATTCTATGGACAGCCTGAACTATGTAGGAAAGCCCCTTTGGGTATAGTAGGTGAGGCCATAGTTTAGAAGATGATGGTGGATCAAAATGATAGCTAGATGGTTTATATGAGAAATGAACAGGAATAGGGGGAACTTGTAGAGGGGAGGAGAGGAGACATGAGAAAGGAAGAGAGAAAGACAAAGAAATATGGCAGATGGTTTACTCCTCAGGGAAGTGACCAGTCAGAAATTCTCAGTGACAGGGGAACTGAGGAGCTTTAACAACAAGGACATCTCATATCCCACTTAAATTTATTAATATTACTATGATTTATCTTCTCTGCTCTGCAGTGCTTCTATAATCTGTGACATTTCTAAATGCTTTGTGTGGATGGTTTGGGGGGGAATAAGGGGAAAGTGCTGAGCTCTAGAGCTGGATGAGCATAAAGCAGGAGGAATGGAGCGGATAAATGAGACTAAAGGAAGGTGGAGGCTCAGGGGGACAGGTGCTCTGATTCAGGAGTGTCCATGACAAGGGAGCTCCCAGGAATTGTCAGAAATCTTGGTGAGGGCTCTGCATTTCCTACAGGATGTTCAATGGGATGTTAGTTTTACTCACATCTCAAAGCTCAGGGTGGCATCAGCTGACAACTGCATGATATTCTTGAATGACATCTTTGTCCTCCCCTGCAGTCGTGAACATATCTGAAATGCATGCCATTTACTCTAACTACAATAAGTTTAAAGTAATTAGATATAGATAGATGTAGATATAGATAATATAGAGATAGATAGAGATAGATAGATAAATAGATAGATAGATAGATTTCCAAGGCCTGTTTGAGATGCAGGTAAGCACTGAAATTTCCCAGGTCACCTCTGCCTCTGGTTCACGGTTAACCCATTCACCTCATTCTACATAAAAATGGAAGTTTGTGCTTCTTCATGATGAAGATCTCTGGGTTTCTGCCATTAATTAACAATGCCTTTTTATAGGCAGATATTGGATAATCACAAGGCCTATCCTGAACATATCACCAGGTGTATTCCTCATAGCCTCCCTCAAACCATGGCATTCTCCATTTCCAAAAGGTGAACAGAAAATCCATTGAGCTCAGCAGAACACACTCTCCCTGGTGCACTGAGCAGGTTTCCAGGTGTCTGTGATCTGCATCAGCTGCCACTTTCTCAAACACACAGGCTGTGCAGTCCTCCATCTGAAATATACATTAAAAGAATGTCAAGGGCAGATGTGAAGGAGGAAAAAGTTTAAGAAAGGCAGTATTTATTTTTGTTTGTAAGGGAGGTCATGGTCTGAATCTCAGCTGACTGAGACATATGCTGCTTCCCAGCAAAGAAAAACAGCAAAACAGAAAATAGAATAAGAAAAAAAAAAGCTGTTAGAATGGTTTATTCTATATAGTGCCAGAACTGAGGCCAACGGGAAACATCTTTGGGCTCAATTTAAGTATATTGTAATGACTGCATCTGACCTAAGTAGGAAGACTTTCTTTATGGAGTAGTGGGAAGCTGGAAACTCAGGAAAAGAGTCTGAATTGCCATTTTTCAGATTTTCTCTGGGAAGGGGTTGGGCAGTGCCTGATACAAATCGGAGAGATGCAGGGGAGCCTCCAAAACACAGTAACTCCTTCTATGCACAAGTCCCATCCTGGTCAACAGGATGGTCCCAAGGCATAGGATAAATCAAAGTCTGTGATAAACCATAAGTCTGTGGTTGTCTTAAAAGAGAAAATAAAGTGACTACAAACTGTTCACAATGTTAGCCATGAAGAAACCACAAGAAGCACAACTGACTAGATTGCAGAACTCTATGAATAGCCTAAGATTAATTCTCTTTCCTTGGTAAATGCAGGCATAAGGTAGAGGTTAGGATGCTATTTGCTAGGCCAAGGTGTGACTAAGAGGAGTATGGAAGGCCACCCCACCCCCCCAACAAAATGTCTGTCCCCAAATTATTCAAACATTTATCTAGGCACTGCTGTGAAAAACTTCTGCAGTTGTAATTACAGTCCCGAGTTAGCTGACCTCAAAATATAGAAATTTTCCAGATAAAGCCAATCTGATCATATAAGCCTTTAAAAGCACAGAGCTTTCTCCAGTTGCCAAGAGAAAAGGAAGGCAGAGGGAAATCAGATTCCAAACATGAGGACTCAGTGCACCATTACTGATTTGAAGATGGAGCCACATAAGGTGAACAACCTCCAACAACTGAAGACAAAACCCAGCTGACACCCAGCAAGAAGACAAGAACTTCAGACTGACAGTCACGATGTTCGACAGAACTTGGAAGTGGATTCTTCCCAGAGCCTCCTAGAAAGAACCCAACCCAGCCAACTCATGACTTTAGTACTTCATGAGACCATAAGCAGAGAATCTGGATTTCTGACTGACAGGCTATGAAATAATAAGTGGCTGTTCTAAGCCCCTAAATTTGTAAATTTCTTACATAGCAATGGGAAACTAATTCAAGGAGCTACTGTTCCCCATCAGAGAGGAGTGTGATAATTCTTATATTACAGGCCTTACCTAATGAAGAGTTGACCCTAGTCAATATAGTAGGGTGGCTGAGTTTGTCTTTTGTGCCCCACGTTTCCCATTTCTGGGCCCCCTATGCCTATTTTTGGTGATTCTCATGTTATTCTATTTCCTTCCCCTAATTAGAGATTTCAGTCAGGTTAGAATGTAAACAACTCAGAAATTTGTGCTTTAACTGGAATGAAACTTAAGCTAACAGGTTAGAGTTTCAGAGTAGAGTAGCCACCATTGTTCCCTAGGCACCCTTGAGATCAGGAAACATTGACAGGTCCTGAATATGTGACTGGCATAGGCAAATGACAGATTAAGAAGAAATAAGGTTCAACCTGGCAGCTGATAATAGAGTAACAATAAAAATCCAGGCATGCCTATCCCAAAATCACTTTTCAACATCTTACATGTCAACTTTGTCAAATGTTAACTTTAAATGCTTTTAAGTAAAATATGCAAAGAGAGCCAAATTAAGGAGACAATATGCATGAAAAAATTCACCTCTTAATTAGATTCTTCTCACTCAATAGACTTACCCTATTTCACCCTATTAACTTCATTGATTTTACTTTTAGAAAAGGAACAAAGACCCCCAAATATCTAAAATACTTTTGACTTGATTAAAAAGAAAAGATCAAAGTGCTGAGAAAAATATGTCAAAAGGGAAGATTGATCTTTCCTCTAGCTTATAGCAAATCCATTAGCACTAACTTGGTGAAAGATTCCAAGAAGAATACACATCCTGGAACCTTCATGATGTTCACAGAATTCTGTTTGCCAGTGTTATGGGCTCAGTTGTGTCCTCCCAAAACTCATATGTTGAAATTCTAACCCCAAGAACCTCATCATGTCACTATGTTTGGAAATAGGGTTTTTAAAGGGCAATAAGGGTTAAATGAGGTCATTGGTTAGGTGCTCATCCAACGTGACCAGTGTCATTATAAGAAGAGGACATTAGGACACAGACACACACAGAAGAAAGGCCATATGAAAACACAGGGAGAAGACAGGCATCTACAAGCCAAGAAAAGAGGCCTCAAAAGAAACTAGTCCTGCTGACACTTTTATCTTGGACTTCTAGCCTCCAGAATCATGAGAAAATAAACTTCTGTTGTTTAAGCCGCCAAGTCTGTGGTACTTTACAGCAGCTCCAGCAAATTAATACAGGCAGTATTTGAGACAAGTATATATTGTCATCTCTCTTACCTTGAAAACAGTCTCCAGGGGCGCCTGGGTGGCGCAGTCGGTTAAGCGTCCGACTTCAGCCAGGTCGCGATCTCGCGGTCCGTGAGTTCGAGCCCCGCGTCAGGCTCTGGGCTGATGGCTCAGAGCCTGGAGCCTGTTTCTGATTCTGTGTCTCCCTCTCTCTCTGCCCCTCCCCCGTTCATGCTCTGTCTCTCTCTGTCCCAAAAATAAATAAACGTTGAAAAAAAAATTAAAAAAAAAAAAAAAGAAAAGAAAACAGTCTCCAGATGTTTGCATACTCCCAGGAAGAAAAAGAATACTGTAGAACATCTGTTTCATTCATTAAGTTACTCTTTAATTCAATACATACATATTAAGCCCCAGTGTATGTTCACTGTCGTACTCTGTAAGGAATCTCTGTTGGATAGGAAAATAGAGAAATTTACAACTATTCTCCACCCTCAAAGACTTTACAATCCAAAAGGGGAGACCTGTAAAGACTCAGAGAGATCTAGGGGCGCCTGGGTGGCTCAGTCGGTTAAGCATCCGACTTCGGCTCAGGTCATGATCTCGCGGTCCATGGGTTCGAGCCCTGCATCGGGCTCTGTGCTGACAGCTCAGAGCCTGGAGCCTGTTTCAGATTCTGTGTCTCCCTCTTTCTCTGACTCTCCCCTGTTCATGCTCTCTCTCTCTCTGTCTCAAAAATAAATAAATGTTAAAAAAATTTTTTAAAAGACTCAGAGAAATCTATATTGAAGCCATAACACATCAAGGTGAGTTTGAACAAGTGACTTAAACTCTCTAAGCTTCAGATTTGAAATTTATAAAATGGGGCAATAATAACAGTGCACAGAGGTACTGTGAAGATAAATTAGATAATGTATATAATACATTCAGCATAGTACAGGGTATATATTAAAGGCTCAAGCAATGTTAACTATTGCTAGTGTAATAATTATTTTAGTAATGAGAAATATAAATTCAGGGCTAAAGAGTGGTCCAGGAATAGGAGACATTAATGGGGACTTGAGTCATGTGGACATCCACAAGGAAAAGTACAGCTTAGAAAGGGGACATTCCAGTCCTTTCCAGGAGCAAAGGGTCAGAGAAGAACAGAAAAGAGGGTCGGGATGGACAGCAGTAGTAGAGGCTCAAGTAGAGGAGGTGCTGGAAGCTTAATGTTGGGAGCAGACCTGTGCCCAGTGATGCTCGGATTCCTGTGGGCCTGAATTAGGCCTGGGACAGGAGCCTCTTGCTAATCAGCACAGCCATCCTGCACTTGAGTGTGTTTTCAGTTATGTTTTTTTCAACATTTTTATGAGTTTCCAGCCATGCCCTTCAACTACATGAATGACATTAGGATGAAAAGAAAATTAGTTTCTTGTAATCCAGTTCCAAATGTCTCTTAACAGGCTAGGGTGATGAGCTGCATCTTACAAGATGTCACTTTTACAAAGATAAATGTAAATTTCTAGAGTTGACTCTAAATAGTCTACTGCACAAACAGACTTGGGTAAGAATATGGCCCAGCAGCAGCTAGAGAAGAAAGACCCAGAAGTTTTAGGGAATAAAGAACCAATTGTGGATTTTGGCTGCCATCTTCAATGGCATCAACAGAAACATGATATTGAAAGTTGGGAAATAATTGTTTTAGTTTTAGCTAACATTGATTTGACCACATCTGATGCACTGTGTTAAGTTTGAGCATCAACACTTCAAGAAGGAAATGAGCAAACTGGAACATACTCAGAAAAAGATAGAGCTGAAGGAGCATCAATTTGTATGCTTAGAAGAAGAAAAGATAGAGAAGGCAGAATGTGAGCTGGGTTTGTGTTTGTGAGATTAGACAGGAAAGGAAAACTGGCAAAAGAAATTTGGAATCAGAGGTGTTTCAAGAGTGCTCTCAAGCCTGTGAGAGGGTTAGTCTAGTTAGCATGGATATTTAAAAAGGAAATAAATCTTTTTTTTTTCTCTTCTGTTGATATTCAAAGGGGTTATACCTCTATCACCTGAAGATAAATTTTTATCCTACTCCTAGATCCTTTGAGCCCACAAAACAACAATTGTGAACCAACACTTGAGGCAACTCACCAACTAATGGAAAGATATGAGAGACTCATTTTTGTTCTGTGAAAGGAAGAATCATGGTATCAACCAATATGTCTTATTTGTGTGTGTGTGTGTGTGTGTGTGCACGCGCGCGCGTGCGCGCGCGCACGCGCACACGCACACTGAACTCCCTTCCCTCAGATGGCCTGGTAATGAAAGGAATATTCATGAGGAATCTCCGCTCTGCCCCTTCCACACTGGGTTTCTTTCCATAGTCTCTTGCACTGATTTGCTGGTATTGATAAATAACCCAACGCCGTAAGATCAAGATTGTCAACAAAGATCTGTAATGATTTTCCCCTTTGCAAGCTTCTTTTTTCCAACCACCACCACCACAGACAGAACCACAAAACAGGGAGTGTTGAGGTACTTTGTTTAGTTTTCCAGAGCCCCCAGCTGTGGTGGTATAGTTTACTCTCCCCGTGTAGGCAGGTCCAGGACTTTTCCTGGCTCCTGTCACTTTGTCAGAAGTGGCCTGTCTTGCTAAAACACCTACAAGGGAGTAAATGTTATAAACTAACTTGTGACTGAGGTGATGATAGCCAAATAATGGTTTGATGTATTCTACAACTTAATGTCATCGAAGGATGAAGGCTCTTTTATCCAAAACTCAAAGTTGAGAAGTTCGTTTCCCATTCTGCAAAGGACATGTGTACCTTGAGTCTAGACATAGGTTCTCTGGGTACTTCTGTCTCTGGGCACACAAAGGGTAGAAGCCTTTCGGCCAGTGCCCGGATCATCATGACAAACAGGCAGCTTCAGCCAAAGTATAGAATAATCTGAAACATAGCAGAAGCTACAACTCTGGGCTAAAACTTGTCAGGAAACGTTCACATATTTTCATCAGGCCACACCAAGAAGAAAAAACTATATATTATGTATAAGTGATGAACCACTGAATTCTACTCCTGAAACCAATACTACACTATAGGTTAACTAACCTGAATTTAAATAAAAATAAAAATAATAGTAATTATTATTAAATAAATAAATAAATAAATAAATAAATAAATCGGTAATGGTCCTTGCATTCAAAGAGACCTCAGCCCAGTCAGGGAGAAAGGATAATAGGTGACATAGCAAGATCATAGTTCATGTCTTCTTAGCCTTTGTCTCCCCAGCTAACATTGATCCAGGTCCACTGTGGATATCATAAAGGCTCACTTAATTTGAACACGTTGCTAACTAGCAATGCCAGTCATGAGAGGGAAATTCAAAGGATAGACAGCTCTTTGTGACCTTAAAAGTTTCATAAAAATGGAGGAAATTGTTCTGGGCCTTGATAGATGTATAGATTTCAATAGATTTAGAGGGGTGGGGACAATACTCAGGGGACTAATTATTTGCTTAGTATAAATTTATTAAAATCAAATCACCAAGTAAAGTGGTATGAATTTTAATAGGAACTGACTTACAGACACAAACTTGCATAGTCTTAATTTTATTAGGACTTGATTTACATACATCAGGCAGAAGATTGTACAATATTTTTGTCACCCAAACGAGTAAAATGTGAAGGTACTATTTCACCATAACAGCATTAGCATAGTGTGTTATCTCTGAAAAATATTGGGGGAAAAGGAAAGCATTGGAGGAAAGGGGAATATGGGGAGAGGACATATGGGATAGAGAAAGAGGCTACGAGGAGGGATTAGTGCTGAGATCAGCTTGTGTAGAGTATCAGAAGCCAGTAGAGCTTATTGGCTAAAAGTAGGGCTGACTTCTCCATTTATTAGTCATTGGATTTTGGGCAAAGCACTTCACCTTTCTCTGCCTTGATTGCCTCAAAAATAGGCACTGAATCTGCAAAATAGGACTGCTGCTGAGTTTAAATGAGATGCTACATTTAACAAGAACAGAATGGAGGCTGGAACATAGTTAGTGCTCATAAGTGTTAGCCACTGTTGTTGGTGGCAAGGTTGTATGGTCATGACAGGAGGTGGTACTTTTTTTCTGGTTGCTATTATCATATGTTGTTGGTGGGAAGGGCAGTTGTGATGTGTTACATAAGGGTGAGAGGGATGTTGCTGAGGAGCAGGCTGAAGGCTGGTGTTTTCACGAGGGATATATAGGACTGGTCTCTAATCCCTTTAAAAAAAATTGTAGAATGCCCCAGGGATTACTGGAAGAATGGACCTCCTAAATCTCCTAAATCTTTGGGCTGACTTTTTGAACTCAGCCCAAACATGACTCTTTCTGGTAGGCAGCTGGGGGTACAGCCTAACTTCTGCCTTTCACAAAACCCAGGAGTCCCTAAGTGCCCATCACAGTCTTGGCTTAATCTTGGTTTTCTGCTCTTTTATGTGGGAGTTTATATGGGTGTCATCTGTTTTGATGGGCTTCGCTCCATAAGGTGAGCTTATGAGCTTTGCCAAAATAGCCTCTGTTTTTAGTACCCATTGGTTCCTTAGTTTATCATTCTTGTTTGTCTGTTTAGTCTGTGACCATTTTTTTTTCTTGGCGTGGCTGATGAAAACAAGTGAACATTTCCTGACAAGTTTTAGCCCAGAGTTATAGCTTCTGCTGTGTTCCAGATTATTCTATACTTTGTCTGAAGCCGCAGCAGTGTGAGAGGCCTGTTTGTCATGAACATATAAGTCTACAAAACTCCAGAGAAGTTAACGGATATTGAATCTAGTAAGTAGTGAATCACAAATTTATTCCTGGTCTCTTCCCACTACACTCCATTCTATTTCCCCAATATACATATAACGTGCATTTTAGCAATATACCTTCACAAGGAAAATTTTTTTTCTGTGTATCTCAAAACACCCACAAGGACACTGTAAGTCACTCAAAGACAGGAAACAGAGACTTCTCACTAGAAGGATGCCCTTTCTTTCATCTTCAGCTCTGCCCACCTCCACTCACACCCTATCATTCATGTCACATACGCTTTTTCTATGTGGCCTGGGTTTTCTTTCTAAGTTCATTGTGCTTGGTTTTACTTTAACAAACATCTATTATTAGAAAGGATAAGCCAGAGAGACACAGGTGTATGGAGCACAGACTTTTCAAGGTGCTCAGACTCTTTAAGGATCCCCATAGAAAAGAGCGCCCCAATTGGAAACAAAAGGCACACTTAGATTAGGATAATTTAAGAAGGGTTGAGTAAAGGGACTGTTTATAAATAAGGTGTTTCCTTTGTCAATAGGAGTGTCTTCTGTGTAAATAGTTGTTTCTTCCCCTAGTTTTAATGGGACAAGGAGAATAAGAAGATTCAGGAAGGAGAGATGGCCACCCTACAGAGGAGCAGTGGAGCCAGGTCAAGATGATCTCAGAGTTGGAACCTGTGCTCCACCCCCCTTCCCTCCCTCTGATTTCCCACCCAGATCCCCCTTGGCCAAATCCAACAGGACACTTCCTCCTGAGGGCACTGAATGTCCAATGATAGAGTTCATGCAGGTCAGCCTTTCCAGGCAGAGGGCAGAGTAAAAAAGTACAGAAGAGTGTGAAGAATGGATGAGGTGGAGTACATGGGAGGTATCTGGCATAAGTAGTGACAGTCATTCTCAAAGATTTTCAAGGAATCACCTCTTTCACATAGAGGATAGAATTTTTAAATAAGCAAAAGTTGGTACTGTGAAGGAATATTACATGCAAAAGGAGAAACATCTAACATATAGGGTACCCTAATAAAATACATGTCTGGTTAGAGGGATGTTAACAAGTATTTTATTGTGTAGAATGAACCTATATTAGCCAGTCTCTACTTTGATTTCCTTATAATTAGAAATTTACAAATGCCCACCATCAGGACCAAGGCATTGTCAAAAATGGCATACACAGGAGTATGAGTAATATTCTGTGTCATTAACATCTTGGAAGAACTCATATTTTATTGGGAGACTGTAGAGTGTGTATAGAAGCATGTGCACAAAGTGTGATGAGAACAGAGCACCAGTTCTGGAAAGTGAAAGCCCAGCTGTCACACCACGGGCCTCAGTCACCACCAATAATAGGGGAAAGATATATTCTCTACTCCCCTAGAGAGTATTGTTGCAAAGGACACATGAAAGTCCTTAATAAACCATAAAGTCCTGCACCCATATATGCTTTTTACTATTATCTCATTATATAGGTATGTCAGATTTCCCCAATAAACTGAAAATGCCTTCAGGACAGAGACCACTCATTTTCCATAGGATCTACTACCGAGCCTGGCATACAGTAGATGTTCAATAAGTAGTTTGTTGATACATAGATACAAGCCAGCGCTTCTTACTACTTAATGGGATTCAGTCATGCCTTCATCCCTAAGTACAGTGATTTTATATAGAGAAACCAAGATACAAAGTTAGGGAATTTTCATGAAATCATTACGAAATTATTATTAATGCATGCCATAGTTTTTACAAAGCAAATACCCTTTGTGTAAAATCCATCAGTGGAAAGGATGAGCCAGAAGAGGGACAGGTGTGTGGACTAACTGCTGGAAGAAAAGTGTATTGAGTCAAAATCTCAAGAGGAAGTAGCACCCTTACCAGTCCGGGTGCTCAGCACACACACAGGTACAGGTATACCTCTGCCCCAAGTCCAGCCTCCCTCCAGAGATCTCCCCAGCCAGAGAGCCACCCGCCTTCTCCAGCCAGCCGTGCCCTTGCAAGTTTTCTCAACACTATTTCTCTCATCCAGGGCTCTTTTGTTGCTGGCTGTTAAAACTGAAACCTTTTATGGTGTATATAAGCCAGAGGTGACACAATTAAATGAAACTATTTGTCATATAAAATTTACATCAGCAGGAATTAAACGTCAAATAACTTAGGATTGACAGCCTCTACTGAGTCATAAAGACTCTAAATTAGTCTTGTGAAGGGTATTCTCATACAGTCCCTAATAAACTCCACTCCACCTAAGACTTACTTTCTAAAAGTGCCGAAAGGAGAATATCAATGGTGAAGTTGCTTGATCCCTCTCTCTCTCTCTCTCTCTCTCTCTCTCACACACACACACACACACACACACGCACACGCACACACACAAAGTTGAATGGAGATTAAAATTCATCCTGTACTAACTATGGAAGGTGAAAACCTCATAAGAAAACCAGCATAAGAAAACCTCAATCCCATCTCTGATTTCATTCCATGACTTTGGGCCATTTGCACCACTTTCTCTGATCTTTGGGTAATACCATCCACTGGACCTCACTGCTTCATGAAGCTATTTTTTTTAATTAGTTGAGTTTATTTTTCAGAACAATGTTGGTTTAGAGAAAAACAGAACCACAAGTAGAGTTCCCAATACCCCTGCTTTCCTCCACCCTCTGTTTCACCTGTGAATAACATCTTGCATTCTTGTAGTACATTTATTACAATGAATGAATCAATATTGACACATTATTATTAACTAATGTCCATAGTTTACATTTGGGTTCACTTTATGTGTTGTAGTCTGAGTTTTGACAAATGTCTAATATCATGTATCCCCCATTATAATATCATACAGAATAGTTTCACCGCCCTAATTCAAGGATGTAAGGATTAAGTGAAATAATTAAGGGGTATTTTTTTTTTACCTACAGATCTGTAGGTAAGTGTTAGCTTATAGCAGTGATAGATTTCCTTCATTCGCTTATTTAACGTAATACTAAGTACTGGAGACACAAAGATGAGTAAAACACAGTTCATATCTGGTAGGCACTTGGGACTGTGCACATTCATGACAACCAAAGGCTACGATCTTCATGGTAGAGATTTCTAAAGTACTAATTTAAAAAGTTAACATGCATCAAGTATTGATTAGGCGTCAGGAAGAGTTACATGTTTTATATCACTTTCTATCATTAATCCCCTATAGCCACCTATGTGGTTGATACTATCCTCATCCACCTTTTACATGTGAGGGCCTGAAAAAGGCATAGTGATCTCCTCTACTGGAAGAGCACAGGAGCTCCAGGGAAGAGGTGACTGAGCCACGCTTCTAATGCAATTTGGAGTCACTGGGCATACAGCAGAGGAAAGAGCATACAGAGCAGAAGGAGCAAAGGGAAGGGAGTACAGTGAAGTCACAGTGCATGCGTGTGCCCAGATGCCTCAGTGAGTCCATGTGTTCAGACAATAGGCAAAAAGGAGGTTGTAGGAGATGAGGCTCGAGACAAAGGCAAAAACCCATTCATGGGAGGCCTCGGGCATGTGCTTAGGAGTTGGGCCTTTATACTATATATAAGCAGTGGGGTGCATGGAAAATTTTTTTGTGATTTATTTAGCCTTTTGGAAAGATTATTCTCAAGCAGGCTTTAGAACAGGGTGGAGAATGGAAGGAAGACTGATTATGAGCTTCAGTTTAGTGGGAAGCACTCGGTAAACATATACTATGCACCAGGGCTGTGCAAAGTGTTTTGTATGACGAGCCTCACTATTTATGTCCCTGTTTGGGGCCAGGCAGGAGATGATGGGACTCTACCCCAGTGGATGTGGGGATGACAAGATACACTTTAGAGACATTAAAGAAACCAGAGGCTTAGGGGTAAGTGTAAGCTACAAGAGTTCATGACTAATTCTTAGGGCAAAAATCTGGAAATATAGGGTAGAAACAAAAGCAAAGTGTGGTTATGCTAAAGTCTTGAGAGATATGAAGAACTCAGAAATGGAGTGGCTTCAGTGCTAACAGGTTCAGCAGAAAGGACTTAGCCAGACATGAATGACTTCAGTTCTGGACATCAGTTGGGATGCTGGTGGATGTCAGCCATCAGAAGTATGGTCTGTAATATGGGCAGCCAACTAGGGGGCACACTGACAGATAAGATGTGGGGAGATGATATTTTAAAATATTTCGAATTTATTTTTTATTTCTCAGGGATATTTTATCATCATCATAATTTGCCTCCCCCCAATATTAGGTATAGAGCAAAAGAATGTTTGGGGCGCCTGGGTGGCTCAGTTGGTTGAGCATCCGACTTCAGCTCAGGTCATGATCTCACACTCCATGAGTTTGAGCCCTGCATTGGGCTCTGTGCTGACAGCTCAGCCTGGAGCCTCCTTCGGATTCTGTGTCTCCCTCTCTCTCTGCCCCTTCCCTGCTTATGCTCTGTCTCCCTCTGTCTCAAAAATAAATGAAAATATTTTAAAAAATAAAAAAAGAATGTGGCTAATTACCTCAAAGAAGATATAACATAACAAGATCAAGCCATAGGTAGTCTTTTGTAAACGTATAGCATGTGCAAATTTGCACACACACACACACACACACACACACACAAGTCTCTCGAAAGCTGTGCTTTCAAATGCAGGAGCCAGGTGCTTGATTGAGGATGACATTTTTATTATTCTAAAATTCTTAAGGACTAAATAACCATTACCTCATGGAAAAGGTCTAATATTTCTGGCTAAATAATACATTGAGAAGAGAAAACAGAATATGTAAGAGCTAAGTAGATCACCCAAAGTTTCCAAAGTTTTACCAGTTGGTACAAGGGCTTACCCTTCCAAGAGAATGTAATTGCATCAGGCTAGGAGTTCTGAAAAATTAGTGATCCCTGGAGCAGGCTTTTGTCAAAAATGATGGGACATGATTGTGTAAATATCCTTCATTCCTCAATGGGATAACTGAAAGCACATGTTCTATTCTGACTCCCAGAATTCCCAGGAGGACTGAACTTCAGTAACTTACAGAGGAAACTTGCTTGATAACACAACTTTTATTGGTTGCCTTCCTTTTCTGTCCACTCCACACTCTCCTACTGATGTTTCCTGCGATCATCTCCCAAATAAACTGCACCCACTAGAATCATTGATTTGGAGAGGACCCAGAGACACCTTTGTGACATGAGTCAGATGAATAAATCTGTAACAGTAAGAGGAGGGGGATGGAAGAGTTCATGCCTAATGGCCTTAACTTCCTCCATGGTAAGAGAAAGCAAGCCCACTTTCACAGAATAAATTTGAGGGGTAAATGGAGTTGTATAAGAGCTGCTGTGATGAACAGATGAGGATACCAACTGGGACCTTGTAGGAAGATCAGAGAGCAGCACTGAGAATCTAGCTAAAGTTGAAAACCACACCTGTACCCTTATCTACAGCATCCAGCCATCTGGGAACTGGAGCAGAGAAGCAGATGGTCAAATTGATCAAAAGTGGGAAATGTATGGAGAAGTTGCAGCAAAAGGCCCATGGAGTGAGATAATTGGGCACATTCATGGCAAGGCAGTGACTGAAGCAATACACCATAGTCCAGGAAAGACAGAAAAACTATGACTGGGGGGATGGAGGAGGGAACAGAGGTAAGGTAGAAAAATATGTGTGATGAGAGAAAGGAAGCAGAGACTTCCAGAAAGGAAGGCTGGAGACACAGGAACTTTTGTTCAGAGACAGGTTAAGTTGTGCATAAAATTTTTGATATGGATCAGTGCTAAAGATGCCCCAGAACTAAACAACACACCCTGTGTGATCTGATGACCATGAATTAAAGTTGATCTTGGTTTATAGATACAGTATAAGACTACTTTGGATTTGCCAGTTGTGTTCATGCTTTTAGCTCTCTTCAAGCCTTCAGAGAGGAGGAAGGATGTCAGTTTTCCACTTTCACTTTTCTTTGCCCTCCCCTCTCTATCTTCTTTCCAAAAGTGAGGAATTTGGATTAGATGCTGTGACTCATTGCTCTGTTGGTCTAACAATAGGCAGGAAAAATATGAGTAAGCATTCAGAAGTCATCACATGGAAGGGATTCCTGCCCAGAGTGTTGGACAACAGGAGCTCTAGGATTCCTTCCATCTTTGATTGCCTGAGCCACAGGGAACTCCAGTCCCCATCAACTACATGTAAAGTACCTGAACTTGCAGTCCACGTCCTGTTCTATCACCTATACACAGGGAATGCTCAGTAAATTCCTATCATTGGAATGAACAAAAGTTCTTAAAAGCCCCTAAGCTTCCAGAAAGCAAGGGCAACTCACAATCAGGAACTCTGCACACACATTTTAAATAGAAGAATGTTCCCTCTAGCTCCCTCTTCCACTTCAGCCCATGGAACCTTGAATTAATCAAAGGATCCAGCTGATGCCTGTCCCTGTGGCTCGCTGCAAATAGCCACATCACCAGTGCCACAAAAGCACTCCCTTCCCGCTCGACTGAGCAGCATTTTGTAACAATAAATATTGCTACAAGAACAAAAGTCTCATTGACACCCCCATGGCTGACAAGGCCTTTATTTGTTTGTGTTAATGTAGGGCTGGACTCCCTCTTCATTAATTACACATCAATGACACATTTGCCTGTGTGGCTCTGGGGGCTGATGATTGTGCAGTGACAAGGGCCAGAGAGGCTGCTTCTTAACGACCTTGACAAGCCTGGCCCCCCGGGGCCCTGGGAGCCTGTGGGGGCAATTATAAATACAAACACTGCAGCGCTTGCCTAGATTGACAGAGAAAATGAAATCTCTGCTACAAAGGAGGAAAACTGCTGATGTTGGATATTCAACACGCTTATGGGGAGAGGTTGGGAGATAAACAGCTATCCGAGAAAATAAGAAGTTGAATTATTAATATAATGTGATCATCATGATTACCCTTTACATGTTTATTAAATTTTAAAGTTTATGGGATAGTTGTTCTCTAATATCTTATTTGATCCTCTCTCTTGGGTCAGGAGCTGCTTTTGTCTTATACACAGTGCCTAAGTCGGTGCCACATAGCAGATACTATAAATAGTGTATGAATGAATAGATGAACTGATACAAGAATAGTAAAGTCAGACCAGCATTATCACTGTGTCCATTTCTCAGATGAGACAACTGAGATGCAGGACATTTTAGGGGCCTGCTCAGAATCACACAGCTAATAGGAAGCAGGGCCAGGATTCCTTCCCAGGCTCTCTGCTTTTCAGCCCCATGTTCTTTCTGCTATACTCACTATTGAGGGAGTTTTGCACGGCAGTGATGATTAAGAGTATACATGGCACAAAACTTCTTCAGTGACTATCTTCTCATCATCAGTGGGGCATTCTCTAGAAGGATGCATGCAAAGCACTGAACTCTGCTGACCTCCATGAATGGTATAGTTTTGTCAAGTCCTCGATCCCAACAGATGACATAATGATTTCCTGCTGGCCTGTAGGTACCTACCTCTTCAGGATTGCCACTCACAAAGCTGGGCTTCCTCTCTGAGGCCTCAAGTAGCACCAAAACAATGGGGATCCCAGAGCTTTGTTAGACAGAGCATGTAGGGACCCTCTGAAGACTCCTCTTAGCCCAGGCTCATCCTATCCTGTTATGGTTCTAACCAACCCCTGGAGTACATGATGCTCGGGAATTCCCCACCTCCTCTGGATAGCTCCTTCGGCACCCCCAGCTGTGGTCACAGTCTATATGTCACACTCCAAAGTCCATCAGATTCTTATGGCTGGTCTGGGGTCCATTGCCCTTTAGACTCTAGGGATGCTTCTAGTCTCCATTCCTTAAGGGTGTGGACTGTTGAACATCCATAGTCACATGTCCTGGTCCTTCCAGAACATTAGTGTTTATATTAAATATGAGAGAGATCCCAAAGAAACCTGGATGTAGTGGATGTTTTCCCTCCCAGCCTCAGAGATTCCCAATCCTTGGTTTGGTGGCAAAATCAATGTATTCATCACAATCTTCCCACTGGAGCTTGACATTGGATATTTTAGTCACATGTCATGATCTGTATGAGTAACCAAAGTCCATTGCTAGAGAAATATAGAGAAGGGGTTTCATTGGCAGCCTCTAACAAACTTCTTGTGGTTGAGGGAAGGGGATTGCTCTTATAAAACTACCCAAAGCTGGCTCTGCCCCTGGATCATCTAGGCTATACCTGTTCCTCTTGAGGTCTCAAAATAGCCATGTTTTGCCATCTCAGCATGCATTTCCTTTCTGGTAATAGCACCTGGGTTCTACTGGGAAGGGCATTCCCTATTCACAAGTCATCATGTTTGGATGGAACTTAACCCCTCCCCTAGAGCTCCAGGGGCAGGTATGTGACTGGTCAGAATTTCCCATCCTCTGGGCCAGTGACTGTATCAGGGATGGGCATGTGATGCAGGTTGGCCAAATCAGACTCAGTGCTTAGAGACCTGCTGGAACTATTGAGAAAGAGGAAACCACTCTCACTCTGCTAGAGAATAAGTCTAGAACTCCTAGTAGCCATATTGCCTTTAGGAAAGAAGAGCCTGATTGAAAGTTAAATTAAAGTAAAGCAGAACCAAAGATGAAGAAGTAGTCCTAATGCTGAGGGATTCTTTAACCTGGTTTTATACTAACAACAGATGACTCAAGAATGACTGAACCACATTGTAGAATAGAAGCTACAGATAGTTCACTATGCAGTTAATACAATTATGTTCAACAAACTGTAGATTCCATAGCTATGCTAACACAGTAATTATTAGCCAAATGCACCCACTGCGCACTTAAAATATGCCTGGCAAATTGAGATGCACTGCAAGTAAAAATGGACACTGAATTTCAAAATCTTAGTGTGTAAAAAATGAATGTAAAATGTCTCAATAATTTTATGTTGACTACATGTTGAAAAGATAATGTTTTTGATATCTTGCGTTAAATATAGTATTATTAAAGTTAACATCAGGACACCTGGGTGGTTCAGTCAGTTGAGCGTCCAACTTCTGCTCAGGTAATGAACTCACAGTTCATGAGTTTGAACCCCACATTAGTCTCTGAGCTGACAGCTCTGAGCCTGGAGCCTGCTTCAGATTCTGTGTCTCTCTCTCTCTCCACCCCTCTCCTGCTCACACTTTGTCTCTCTCTCTCTCTCTCTCTCTGTCTGTCTCTCTCTCTCAAAAATAAATAAACATTAAAAAATTAAATTAAATTAACATTATCTATTTCTTTTTCTTAATAAGACTTCTAGAAAATTTAAAATTATTTACATGACTTGTATTTGTATTGAATAGTGCTGTTCTAGGGAGTGAGGATTTTGATACTCATTTGCAATTAGTCCCCTAAAGGCTTCATGATAGTTCTAAGACATTTGCTAAGAGGAGAGACATTAAAATTTACCATTGAAACCAGGCCATGTTAAGAGTGAAAGAAGACACTGTAAGTGATTATCTCAGTTAAACTGTCATATACCAAAGTATATAACTGCTATATACCAGGCAAACCAAGGTACAGAGTTACCAGGCTAAGATTCCTCTTCTCCTAAAATCTGGATACTTCCAATCCTCCCTTACAAAGCTCACACAATTTCTACCCTGTTAGTCTAAGTTGGCATTTTGCTTTTGGAAATACTGTTTATTCTTACACAATTGTTAATTTTGCTTTTCAGATCCTCTACCAAATATGTTGTTAAAAGTATTTTGTTTCTAGTATCTCCTTTAATTATTATTTATTATTTTTGACAAATGTGACTTAGGTTCCTGTGATGTTTCAGACTAACAAAAAATGAACAGAACAGTTTTGATGTGAAAAGGAGGCACTGGGTCCAAGTGGAGGCCTAACGGATTCTATAAACTGGTAGCTCAAACACAGATAAATGGGAGAATTAAATCTTCACATCTCACAGTAGAAAAGTCTTCCCAAATGCAAAATATCAAACAACCCAAACTACAGCCATCGGTGCCATATTCACCATATAAGTGAATTAGTTTCAGGAAAATATTATCAGCCATATTAAATTAGTAGTATTTTTTAGAATGTTATTAGAATATCAAGTGAATCACTTGTATGACATTGATACATTCTTTCCATTTCCTAGTTCTTTTAGTATCAAGAGCTATAAACACATGAAGTTTGCCCTTACCTGTCTAAGTAACACTCTAACAGAAACATGTCACACATTACTCCAGCTTCAGAAACACTGCATTCAGCCCTTGTTGGAGGGCAAGACGCCTCAGGATTCAGAGAAGCCTATAGATTCTCTCAGAGGGCTGAGAGGTAACCAATTAGCATGTGGTTATCTCATAAAGTCTGTTTCAGTAATACTGTACTGAGATATTAAACTGAAATGTCCTCCATTCCCTGTGAATGTCATTGCCCAGCATTCCTCACCACACCAAACCAGTGGAGGGAGGACTCAACCTAAAATAAAGGGGTCATTGCTCAGTGCTGAGCTTCAAATTGGGAGTTTTGAATCAAGGGTAAAACAATAATGTTAAAATCTTAGCTGTGTCAAGGGAGCACATTGTTTTCCTAATTCCCAAAGCTACTCCCTACATATCAAACAAATAGTGAGCTTAGGGATAAAGTTGTGGGTAGAGAGGATCAAGGACAGGAAGCTGGGCTAATCGACAAGGGGAGAGCCATTTATCCTCTTGGAGAAGGTGGTAGAGAGACCCAAAAGGACCAGCAAAAGCTGAGGGTCAGCCGTGTCTTCACTCTCTCTTTGCAAACAAAAGCTCAGGGAGTATCTATTGTAAACAGTACAACTCATGGTCCAGAAGAAACTGTTAGCACCTTTATTAAAAGGGGCAAAAGGGGAGGGGTGCCTGGATGGCTCAGTCAGTTAAGCATCCCACTTGGCTCAGGTCGTGCTCTCACAGCTCGTGAGTTCAAGCCCTGTGTCGTTCTCTGTGGTGACAGCTCAGAGCCTGGAGCCTACTTTGGATTCTATATCTCTATCTCTGTGCCCCTTGCCCTCTTATGCTCTCTCTGTCTCTCTGTCTCTCTCTGTCAAAAATAAATATTTTTAGAAAAATTTATTTTTTTTTATTTTTTTTTTCAACGTTTATTTATTTTTGGGACAGAGAGAGACAGAGCATGAACGGGGGAGGGGCAGAGAGAGAGGGAGACACAGAATCGGAAACAGGCTCCAGGCTCCGAGCCATCAGCCCAGAGCCCGACGCGGGCTCGAACTCACGGAGCGCGAGATCGTGACCTGGCTGAAGTCGGACGCTTAACCGACTGCGCCACCCAGGCGCCCCTTTAGAAAAATTTAAAGAGGCAAAAGGAGGGAGCTTTTGAGGTTTATTTTGTGGGAGACTCCATTTGCATCTTATAGATCCTTGCAGTTTTCAATAAATAGCACTTGCCAGAGAGCACTGTTTAAAGTCCCTAGACATACTTTGTCACCCTCAACATCTTGACATCTAATGTATCACTTACATCTATCTATGTACTCTCTGTAGCCTGGTAGCTTCACATCCAGTTTAAATAAACCACAGGAAAACAATTTCCTTACCAAATGGGGGAAATGAAGGATACCATCTCTAAACAACTAACACAAATGAAGCTGTAAAATGTGGTAAGATAAAAGGGAAGTGACTGTCCCCAGCTTTTATGAACCTCATTACCAGAAATTCTAGTCCATGAAAAATCTTGTACAAAAAGGTTTTCTCCACTCCCTGGCCAGGATGCAGGGCTCTGTGACAGAAGGAATCTTGGTGCTATGGTGGGAATAGGAAAATAATCCTACTAGCCTAGTAGTGGATCCTAGTAATTTCCTCTTTAACTCTGTCTTCACTTCAAACCTCATCTGTCTCCACTTCAAACATCTCACATCCCCCCCCCAAAAAAAACCCATTGGAAGCCCCAAGCTTCCACAAACAACTCATAGGAGTGTTCCTAGTCCAAGATGAACAATGAAATGGGGGCAGTACTCATGTGATAGCACCACCTTCCCTCCACAGGTGGGTTTGGAGAGCCACTCTCTAAGATGAGCTATCTCTACACAAACATGCTATTGTAAATTTCAGTCATGCGTCCATTTTCTTCTATCTGTAGATGAAAAGGGATCTTGTTTATGCCCTTAAAGTTGAAGCTTTAGTGATACAGACCCCAATCTGATGCTGTAGGAGCAGCAAGAAAGGTAGAGAAAACAGGAGAAAGGGAAACAAAATGGTGATAACTGCTAAAACCAAGAGGTGGGGGCCAGTTCCTCTTCTTGAGGCTTGATACCTGCTTCCTCTGTCATGCTGGGACTTGTTCTCTAGGAATGGAGAAGCAAGGAAAGCCTCAAGCACTCAGGTGGGAAATGAGTGAGCCAAGCCTGACTCACAGTTAAGATGTGAGTCTGTACTGCACAGGGAGAAAAACGGCAGCGTGAATACTGATGGCATGTAGAGATGGGGATGAAAACCAGAGGCAGTAATACTGCAGTGGGATACACCAGCCGTGAGCCTGGTAGAGCCAAGGGAACTTTCAAACAGTGACCCTCTCCCTGAATAAACATGAATATTGAGTGGGCCTTAGCCTCTGCCTCATGCCAGCTTGCAGCAAAGTAACACCTTGTCTCTCTTCTACTAAACTTCTCCCAACTCAACATAGTGTGAGGGGTAAAAGAAATGTTGTTGTTTTCAGACAAAAGGCCAGGACTCCAGGAAAGCTTTGTAACTGCCAAACCCAAATCCTGAAACCTGGGGCATAGCACTCCACCTCTGAGCCTCAGTTTAACTCAACTACAAAATGGGGACGACAACATCTGCTTTCTCATGTTACTGAAACAATGAAATGGAAAGTATTCCCAGCCCAGTGAGTTGCCTATCCTGAGCAATCAATAAACATTAGTTCCTTAGCTCCTTCTCCTTCTCTTGAAGACTAAACCTTTCTCTTAGTCACCTAGATGCTAAGTAGTTGAGTCCTCTTATTTAAAAAGAACTTATTGCCCAAAAGACAACTAATGGAGAAAGCACTGAGCCAGGAGCCCAACCAAAGTGAGGCTAAGCCTCTGGTTTGCAAATATTTTTAAGCAGCTTAACTATCTCAAAAGAAATGTTATGTAAAATCCACATGAATCTAAGTTGAAACCTGGTTATTTGCCTTCTACTCCTCTACATCCAACCCCACCAAGGAAATCATCAGAGTTCAAAAAGCTTGGACTTGATGACCCCCCACTTGCCCTCTTTAACCTAGTGAATACCATTGACCAGTTTTGTACATGTTTCAGATTTCTTAAAGACATGAATCATTCTCTAATAACAACTATAATTTTAGTAAACCCTCAACCCTTAGACAAGACTCAGAAACACCTGTTACAATGTCTGGAATTCTACCATTAGAAATTCAATCCTTCGAATTTTGAAGGCTCTTTAGTTTTTAAATATCATCTATAAATTATAAATTCCCTAGGAAGATTGATGCCATTTCTGTTTTAATCACAGAGTTTTTTATCAGTCTGTGAAGACAAGGCCCAGCCTGCCCAAATAAATGATAGCCCTCAAGATAGAAGAAGGAGAAGCCAAGAGTAGCAGAAAGAGAGAACTGGAAGAAAGAATCCCTTACCCCTAAATAAACCCTGTCCTCTCCTCTAGCTCTCAGACTTTTCTATTTTTCTCTAAAGGGACCCAATTTCATTTGATTTATAAAACAAAGCTTATTCCAAAACTTTCATTTTTTTATTATTTAAGGAAAATATGAGCTTAGGGTGTTATTCCAACACTAAGAAGGATGTTTATTATTTATTGTCTTAATGTTTTTAAAGTCGATTTGTAACATCACTTATTATTCTAGAATTTTGTTATATATGAAATATATGTAAAGAAACTCCAACTATATCTTTCTTTTAATTTAAATTCTAGTTAATATACAGTGTAGTCTTAGCTTCAGAAGTAGAACCCAATGATTCATCACTTACATATAACACCCAGCGCTCATTCCAAAAAGTGCCCTCCTTAATGCCCATCACTATCTAACTCATCCCCTCACTCACCTCCCCTACAGCAACCCTCAGTTTACTCTCTTATGGTTTGCCTCCGTATCTGTTTTTATCTTATTTTTCCTTCTTTCCCCTATGTTCATCTTTGTGTTTCTCAAATTCCACATATGAGTAAAATCATATATTTTCTTTCTCTAACTTATTTCGCCTAGCATAATACCCTCTAGTTCCATCCACTTTGTTGCAAATGGCAAGATTTCATTCTCTTTCATCACCAAGTAATATTCCATTGTATGTATATACATCTTCTTTACCCATTCATCAGTCAATGGACATTTGGGCTCTTTCCATACTTTGCTATCATTGACAGTGCTGCTATAAACATTGGGGTGCATGTGCCCCTTAGAATCAGCATTCCTGTATCCCTTGGATAAATACCTACTAGTGCAATTGCTGGGTTGTAGGATAGTTCTATTTTAATTTTTTGAGGAACCTCCATACTGTTCTCCAGAGTGGCTGCACCAGTTTGTATTCCCACCAGCAGTGCAAAAGGGTTCCTCTTTCTCCACATCCTTGCCAACATCTGTTGTTTCCTATAACTCCAATTATATCTTGAAGACAAATAAAACAAGTAATCAAGAACTCACCATGGGAATGTTCCACGGAGAAATTTGTGAAAGGCCTGTAGAAGTAGAAAAAAGGTCATCTCTCTTTTCCCCACCATGTGGAATGAAGGGAAAAGTTCCATAAAGAGAGGACCTGTTACACAGAGTAATTTCATAGTTATTTCATGTGCAGATGCATAGGTTTTCTTCCTCAAACCTTCCCTTTATTGTTCTCTGTTAATAACAGTCTTTATTTGTTATTGTGCCATGTGGGTTCCTGGAATGACAAATCAAGTAAAAGTTGTGCCCCACCTTCTCCTCCTTGCAAGCAACCTTGACCAAGAATCCCAAAATTCAGATTGCAAAAGTACAGTCAGTTCTGCTGTAATATACATGTGAATTCCTAAAATTCACCATGCTATGCAATATTGTGCAATAAAAATTGTAGGGCTTGTGGAGAAATTGGGGTTGGAGGCACCACAATCCAAAACATTGCCAGTGACACATAAACAGAAGCTAGGAAACAAAAATGGCAACACAGTTGTACATATCTTAAATGGTTAAGAAAGCCCTGAAGTTTGCCTGTGTATGCAGGTGTTGGGAGGGTTGTAACTGTGAGTCCTTGTGCAGTGGTAGAAGGAGGCTATCAGAAATGAGAAAAAGAATTGAGGACACCTGGGTGGCTCAGTCCTTAAGCATCTGACTTTGGCTCAGGTCATGATCTCATGGTTCATGAGCTCAAGCCCTGTTTTGGGTAAAACACGACCCCCACGTGAGTCCCTCTTCTCTATCTCTCTCCCTCTCTCTGCCCTTCATTGGATTCTCAATCTCTCTCTCTCTCTCTCTCTCTCTCTCTCTCTCTCTCTCTCTCTCTCCCTCTCCCTCTTTCTCTCCCTCTCTCTCTCTCTCTTTCTCTCTTTCTCTCCCTCTCTCTCTCTCCCTCTCTCCCTCTCTCTGCCTCTGGCTCACTTGCACCTTCTCTCTCTCTCAAAAAAGAAAAAAAATCACACCAAGCATTGAAAGGCCAGGTGTGGACAGATGTGGTTTGTAACATGGGTAGTGAACGTAGGAGCCAGGTGGTGTGCTTGTGTCGATCCTGTGTGTTCCTCCAGAGCTCAGACCAGCAGTTTCCGTATTTACCTAGTGTTTGCTGTGGACGGAACTGTGCATAAGCAAACACTAAGTTTACACTGTTCTCAAACCATTCTCTAATACTTCAAGCGTGTTGGAACAAATCTGTGTTTTCAAAGCAAGTGTGATAGCACAACTGACTGTATCTAACATTTTTAGTTTTTATCTCTCATCACCTTCCGTTCCACTTGCAGAATAAATTATCCTAAACACAAATCTCATCTTTTGTTTAGGATCTCTTCGGGAAAAAAAAGAAAGAAAACAGGCAGTCTAGAGAAATGTTTCCAGTGATAAATGAGGTGGGATTTTAAAGGAGATTGTGGTTTATTTAGGGCCCTGTCAATGTTCCCCTGCTGAAATATAATTGAGCCTGACATTGAAGAAGAGTAGATTGGGGAAGATGGATAATAGTAGACAAGCAAAGAGCCAAAGAATATGAGCCAGAAAGTAACCCAAACTTAGGACCAGGCTCTGTACCTCTGGAAGAGTCTTGTCTCTGGTAGGGGTCAGGCATCAAGGAACACACAAACAAGAGACATCATGAGCTGCCCTGAGCTGACTTGAAAAGTTTAGGGACATGCCCCAGCTGTCCCTATCTGTCCTTTTTAAGGTGTTAGAATAGCATCTGTGAATTTGCCTAAACCTTCCTTTTAAGTCTCTAGCTATCTTAAGGAACACTGTCATGCAAAAGCTAGACAAGAGCCAGGAACACAGTAATTGGGGCATTTGCTCACCACATATTTAATTGAGCAATCACTGTGTGCATCGCTACCTAGTAGAAACAGAAGTCTAAAACCTGTTCTCAAGAATCTGGCCACCTGACCGCAAGCCTCTCTGGAGCTGACAGCTATCGCAAATCACAGAACTTCTGTACTCAGTGCTGACAGCTGCTTCTTTCCTACTGGGGTTTCTCAACTATTGGTATTTGGAATGGCACCATCCTTTACTGTTCAGGATTGTCCTGGGCATTGCAGGACAATTAGCATCCCCACTAAACACTTGCCAGATGCCACCGGTGCACCCGGTCACTGTGAACATCTGAAATGTCCCACTCACGTGTTCAAACACATCTGGCAGGGGAGAGAAGGCACCTGGGATGAAAGCCACCGCCAACTGGCCTCTCACTCAGCCTCATACTTTCTTGTCCCTCAAGACTCAAGCCTGCCCACTTCCTGAGACAAATACTCAAAACTCTTTTCATTCATTTACTGTGGAGAAAACACAACCCACAACTGAATGGGTAGGGCAAGAGACACTCACGATAGCAGGGAAGAGGAAAACAGGAAAACCCTAAAGTCTGCTCACACATTTCCTCACCCTTATTACCCACAAAATATCAGTATCCTGTAATTCTCTAAACCTATAAAACTGGTTTTGATAAGGCAACTGACCTAGAGACATGTCCTTGGTCAGGCTGCTGGTTTGGGGTTAGAATCCAGTTGTCCTGCTTCTTATTCCTCTGTCCATTTCACTACTGCTCACTGCTGTTCTCTGGTGCTGGGAAAAGAGCCTGAAATGTCTGTCACTAGCAGCTGACTTTTCTGTTCCAGGTTCTGTGGTAGTTTTGAGTTTGCTACTTCCGCTGTTAACCAAATATTTCCAGCTCCCTACCTTCAGGGGCACATGGTGATATTATACTTCCAGCCAATTTCTGGTTTTTCAGGGAAGTATGACTGTTCCTGGTCAACTGAGCATCTAATGTCCTGTTCAAGAATCTCACTCTCTTTTCCCTCTCATATAACAGCATTCAAGATGGTGGCTACTCTGTAAATATGAGTCCAAAAGTAAGGAAATGTTGCAGTGGAAGCCACAATATACCTGAGGGGACAAATAGTGTGAGCAAGAAAAGTCACTTGGTGTAATAAAAATGAAGCTTTGGGAGCCGTCACTGCAGGTGTGTCCTATCCTAATAGCCCTCTGCCCATGAGTCAGTTCTTAGGTATTTTAATTGAATAGAACCCCTAAGATCCATACACACACACACACACACACACACACACACACACACATGGCATAGGGCACACATAGCAGATGGACACACAAGGCACACACACACACACACACACAACACACACACACACATAGCATACACATACACATGCTCTGGTTCTTTGCCAACCAGTGCCTCCTCCATACATTCCCCTCATGACATGATTTAAATGTGAATCATTTCACCTCACATTCTCTTCTCCTCTTTTTGAAGCATCAGTCATTTTACAAAGTAGATCTGGCTCCCAGATATTTAGTTATTTCTTTCCTTGTGTTTCTCTCTCCCTGTTTGACTACAAGCTCTGTGATAATAGGTAATGTATCTCATTCGACTGTATCTGCTGTGGAACCCAGAGACAAGAATATGTAAATATTTGTTAAATAACTGACCTTCCTAATCTGATGCCAAAAGCAAGAAGGGGAGAGGAGTTATCCAGGAAAACTAATTTTTCCTCCAAAAATACTGGGAAGAATAACAAGTGTGAATATACAAGGTGGAAGGAAAGATTTATGGAACTATAATGCATGCAAAAAGCTTAGAGAGTTAGAGGAAGTTATAAACATATTAGCAATTACTGCCATGATATAGAAGGACTCTTTTTTTTTTATCACCAGGAAGACTTCTCATTAATTACAACATGCACCTAAGTTGTACTTTATCAGCTATCAAATAAAAGACTTTTTATCTCCTTCTGGGTCTATGGTCAACAAAAATTCGGCTTCTAGTTAATATCTGATGAATCCCAGGATGACTCCAGGGGGAACCCGCTCAATAATCCGATAGCTCATTTAACTCTCATCCTACCCAGCTATCCCAGACATCCATTGCCGACAAAGTGAAATATGATATTGATCTAACACTGCATTGTTCAGTCTCCGTGAATCTTTGGGGGTCATTTGCTGGCTGATAGATTAACACAAGTGTGATAATCACTTTGAAGTAAACTGTCAAGTGCGTGTACTATGCTAGATGCTGTACTGAGAACCCCAGGAAATGAGTTTCTCCCTAGGGGGTGTGTCATATAAACATGTTTAATAAAACTCAAACAAATGCTGGAGAAGCAGACAGAGGTTATTTCCAAAACATGCTGTCTGTGTCCTCGGTGGTGGGAATCATCCTCTCCCAGCCTCTCAGCTTCGGGGATCTTAACAAGAGTTTAACCTCAGACTAAAATGATAGTAATATTAGTGCAAAGGGGAAATCATGCCAGGCCCAATGTTACACAATTTTACATGCATTAATTCAGAAAGGCGGAAGGGTGGTTGAGTATAGACTCAAGAGTTACTTTGCCTGACTTCAAATCCCAGCTTTCTCCTTACTAGCTGAGCAAGTTACTTAACCTCTCTGTGCTGTTTCTTCACATGTGAAGTTACTTCACACACAGCTTGCTGTGAAGATTAAAGAAGTTAATTTATGGGAAATATTTAGAATAGTGTCTCATGGAAGTACACCTCAAGTATGATTTTATCACTCATTAGAGTGAGAGAGAAGGTGGACAGAGAAAGAGATACCAGTGAGTGTATGCATATGGGTGTGTATATATTTACATATGCGCAATGACATGTGATCAGTATATCCATTTCACAGAAAAGTACCTGAGAGCTGGAGAGATAATAGGAATAACGAGCTTGAGAGGAAACCAGCAATCGAATCTGCGACTTTTTTATGCTAAGGAACATATTCTTAAGTAGCTGGCGTGCTGTGAACAGATGTTTCTTAATCATCAAATATTTATTATCTACTTTGTGCCAGGCACTTCGCCATGCACAGCCATGGCACTCTGTCACTCACAGCAAAAAGTGGGCAAAGTGATGAAAGAAATACATGTGTGTTTTGTGTTCTTTCAATGATTCTCCAACCACTAAAGCTAATGTCCCCTCCCCCACCTCACTCTTATTCTTCACTCAAGAAGGTTGTCTCTGGGGCGCCTGGGTGGCGCAATCGGTTAAGCGTCCGACTTCAGCCAGGTCATGATCTCGCGGTCCGTGAGTTCGAGCCCCGCGTCGGGCTCTGGGCTGATGGCTCAGAGCCTGGAGCCTGTTTCTGATTCTGTGTCTCCCTCTCTCTCTGCCCCTCCCCTGTTCACGCTCTGTCTCTCTCTGTCCCAAAAATAAGTAAATGTTGAAAAAAACAATTTTTTTTTAAATAAAAAAAAAAAAAAAAAGAAGATTGTCTCTGGACAACATTCTAGAAATCCTTCCAGGCTCCCATACCTACTGCCTGATCCCCATTTTCTGAGGGCCCTCCCCTTTGTTAAGTGACATCAAGCTCCTCCGGTTAACTCAGATGGCAATTGGTTCTTCTCATGAAGAAAGATAGATTGAAAATCAGTAGGCATCCCATAGGCAAGTTCAAACTAAGGCTTTGCGGTGATAGTGAAATAGTTTTCTAAACTGGATCACAGATTTAACTTAACTAAAGGAACTCTTCCAAATCTAAGCTAATACAATTCTATATGCTAACACCACATTCTTCGAATTGGCTCAAATGGTGGGATTTCTTGTATTATAGTCCCATTGGAAGGAGAATGCACTTGACAGAATTGGCCTCAGGGGTTACCAATGTTCACTGTCCCTTAATCAACCATGACAACTCAGTACCTCACATGGTGGCCGATTTGAACTTGGCAATGTCAGGTGCTTAGTGTTCCTGTATGTTATTCTGTTAACATAAGAAGAGAATCTCTCTCAGATATACACGATCCCTCTTCCAACTCCTAAACAGAAAAATTGGAAAATCAACCGATGAGACTAAGATAGGAATGCAGTTCACACAATCAAATGCAGCCAGTTTAATTAAGTAACCACATCATTTTGTTCCAAATAGTTCAATGGCCCAGTCCTCACCCAGTCTAGAGAATGCCCTTTAATTTGCAAATTGATCTGCTGGTTACCCTGAGCATGTCTCTTTATCTTCCCTTCTCTTCACAAGCAAGCTGTTAGAAAAAAGCACAGACATACTGTCTCTCTTCCTTGCCTCTCTTTACTCTCTTCTCTTCAACTGATGGCTAGATCTGTCTGCCAGTCTCACTTATAGGCCCTGAGTGTGTCCAATAAGTATTTTTAGACTGCTGCTCTGCTATCCTATATAAACAATACTCATATCCCTTCTTTGAGCCCTTTCCAAAACCCATTTCTTTTGTTTATGACTCCAGTGCTAAATCCCTTCAGTCCAGAGATACTGTTCTTCAAATTTCTATCATAGAGTTTGGCTATAAATGAAAGCAGAAAAATAGAATATTAACTGAGGGTAAAGTGGAGACTATAACTTTTGAAAAAGAGATGTAAGATACTTTAACATCTTTGTTGTTGGGAAAGATCCATCAGAAAATGAGAAAATTAGTAATGTAGAGGGAGCAGGTACTTGAACAAGCAAATTCTTCATGAAGGCAAGAATTCACTAAAAGCAACAGTTAAGGGGGGAATTTTCACTTTTCCCAGAAAAATGGAAAATCTTAACTTGAACCTTTTAAGGTTCCTGGGTTCCTCTTAAGAATTTTAAATTTTCACCAAAAAACTATTTAATTCTTATCATAGTTTCTTCTTTCAATGTGTTTGTAATACTAGGCCATCTGACCAATTCATCAAGTCCTCACAAAAGGATTGATTTCAAACTGGGAAAAATTAAGGGAAAAATTAAGTTTTCTTTTGATTCCCAAAGACCGACTCATAACAAAATAGCCTCTGAAGCTAGAAACTTCCTGCAGTTTTCCATGATTCCAGAGGCAAGCTTCACCAGCATCCCTCCTTCTCCTAGGAGAAATCAGATCGATGATTCTTATCTTTTGCCTCTGTCATAACCACTAGTGTGTATTTTCAAACATTTACATTCTGGAGCTTTACCTCAGTCTTGATGAATCAAAATCTCCTGAGGAGAAGGGACACAGAAGAATACAAGAGTATGCTCTTCCATTTTTTGTTTGTTTGTTTTGTTTTTGCAAGCTTTCCCAGCTATTCTTGTGTACACTGAAACTCAGATCCTAGAGAGCCCATAACTCCTGCTTTCAATTAGCTCTTGTTATATGCCTATCATGTGCCAGGCTCTGTGTTTAGCATCAAGTATACAAGATTAAAAAGAGATGGTACATTCCCTCAAGATGTTTATAATTTAAAGGGGAAAAAAACAGGAGCTAATTGAGGTCACCTCAGCACTCAACTCAAGACCAGCACATTTGATCTTATGACCAAAATGGTCTAAATATGCTGAGGAATGACATTCAATCCTGGCTCACGTGGGGTGAGGACACAAGATATCCACGAAGGCCAGGCATACTCTGGAGACGAGCTCTGAATAAGAGTCAACTAAGAAATGCCACACAGAGGGGTGCCTAGGTGGCTCAGTCTGTTAAGCATCCAGCTCTTGGTTTCGGCTCAGGTCATGATCTCATGGTTCGTGAGTTTGAGTTCCACATCGGGCTACACACTGACAGCACAGAACCTGCTTGGGATTCTCTCTCTCTCCCCCTCTCTCCTGGCCTTTCAGTTGCTCACGATCTCTCTTTCTCTCTCTATCTCTCTCAAAATAAATAAATAAACTTTAAAAAAAGAAATTTCACACAGAAATATAAAGAGAAATATTTCCTGTTCTTAAATTGAAAGACTTTATCTGCAATTCTTCAATTAAATAAGTCATATGTGAGTTCCCATCTTCAAATTACTTTTATCCAAGAAACAAACCACTTTGATATCCTTCTACCAGCCTAGAAGTAATAACTGAGGGCCTATTCCATTCCGAGGGATGGGGGACATCAAAAGACTGTAGGACATGTTCCTCAGAAGGAAAACTTTGTAGAAGTGGTGAAATCTCAGCTCCGTGGGAAAGGAGCTTTCGGTTGGAGCATCAAGAACAAAATGAGGGGGAAAGGAGATCAGGAAAGGCAAAATTTACACCTCAAGTGGCAATATTCTACTGTGCCTAATGGAGATATGATGTAAGTTAAATAAAAAAGAAAAGAAAAAAGCTTCTTTTGAAACTTTTGAAAATTCAGAGGTAACAATGAAGACAAACTCTTCTATAAATCCCCACAAACATATCCTGAGGGGCCCTGGTTGTCCTGACAGATGAGGTGAGTTTCCCAGTGGAGCTGACCTTGCATTACAAATGTGTCACCAATCTCCAAGTCCAGCTTGAGTTTTCTAGGACAGACTTGGCTTTGTGGTAAGTCAGAGAAAACTGATTATAACAAACTTTTTACAAAGGAAATTTTGCCGCCAAAGCTATTTTCACAGGTCAGTGTGTAGACACAAAACTTTGATAATTTAGCTGCAAACAATTCCTCTCAAAGGAAAATTAATTGCACATTAATAGAAACCTGGCTTAAAGGCTAATGGGAGTGAGGCCCCACACTCTGCTGCATCAGTTAGACCACTGCTGAGGTCCTGTGTATAATTTTGGATTCTCATTTTGAGGAAGGCTGGAAAACTGCCCCAGCTTGGTTACTATTAAAACCAAAATACACTCAAACAGTTAAAGGTAGCCTCAGGGGAAACTCGTGGCACACTCTGAATGGGTGAGCACGGAAAATCTAAAGAAGTAAGGGAACCGACAAAGGAGGCAAATCCCCACAATGCTGTGATGCTAGAACTGAAGGGAAAGATGGGCAGGGGGGATGGGAGGTAGTTACCAGAACCCAATGGGTCCTATAGCTGGAAGAACCTGGCCACTGCCAACTTGTGCCATGCCATGGCACAGAGGGAACCAGGGGGAATAAATGTAATGACCACTAGCTCCTCGCCCCAGAACTCCACCTAACACCTTCCACTGGTCACACCAGAAATGAAAGAGCAAGCAAACCCACTAACACCGGGCCATGTATGTGAGTTTCTGGAGGGATAAGCAGGTGGGGAAGGGTACAGGGTAGGGGCACCTAGGTGGCTTAGTTGACCAAATGTCCAACTCTTGGCTTCGGCTCAGATCATGATATCGCGTTTCATGATTTCGAGGTCTGCGTCAGACTCTGTGCTGGCTGTGCAGAGCCTGCTTGGGATTTTCTCTGTCCCTCTCTCTCTGCCCCTCCCCTGCTCACACTCTCTGTCTCTCCCAAAATGAATAAACAAACTTAATTTTTTTTAATTTATTAAAAAATGGGTAAATGGTAAATTTGAGGAACCAACAGAGAATATCCACATAGGATCAAAAGTTGACTGTTGACCGGACATGAAAGCTGTCTTTCAATATTTGAAATTTATATAATCATATCCCAAATTTATTCACCCATAAGCTTCTAATTGTCCCTCTTTAAACACCTTTGATGATCACACCCAGACTTCCAACACCTGTCAGTACCTTGGTTTAAAACTGTCCAGTGAAGATTCCATAGTCTACACAAAAAGATTCGAAGTCCTGGTTGATCATGACTCGCCACACACAATGACCACATCTACATTTCCACTTATTCACCACTACTTCTCTGCACATACTGAGACTGGGTAAACTGGATTTTTCACTGCTCCCTAAGTCATAGCTTCATTCATGGTGTTCTTTTGCCATTAAAATCCACTTTCACATTTAAAACTCAGTCTGAATTCTATCTTCATGAAGTCTATCCTAATTGTTTAAGCTGGCTGTAATCTCTCCCCTCTTTACAGTGCCCTGTGGTTTAATATCTCTTGCAAAATTTATCTTTAAAACATGTTTGTCTTAACTCCATACTCAATTCTAAGCTACTTGAAGGTGAAATGAGTGTCCCTCACCCTTGTACCTGTGTCCCTAGCCTGATGGCCTCTACCTCGTAAGAAACCGTGAAAGCCCCCCTGAACTGCATTTTATATTCATTGATTCATTGTTTCATTATAGATTTAAAAGAGCTTCTGTAGGTTTCTCCAACAACAACAAAAAATAATCAAAACATTTAAACATTGAATATAAGATTTTTTTAATGTTCTTTTCTTTTCTTTTTATTTATTTTTTTAAATTTATTTATTGTTTAATATACATCTAAGTTAGTTAGCATATGGTGCAACAGTGATTTCAGGAGTAGATTCCTTAATGCCCCTTACCCATTTAGTTCATCCCCCCTCCCACAATCCCTCCAGGAACCCTCTGTTTGCTCTCTATATTTAAGACTCCTTTATGTTTTGTCCCCCTCCCTGTTTTTATATTATTTTTGCCTTGCTTCTCTTATGTTCATCTGCTTTGTATCTTAAATTCCTCATATTAGTGAAGTCATATGATATTTGTCTTTGACTGATTCATTTCACTGGGCATAACACCTTCTAGTTTCATCCATGTGGTTGCAAATGGCAAGATTTCATTCTTTTTGATTGCCAAGTAATACTCCATTGTATATATATACCACTTCTTCTTTATCCATTCATCCATCCGTGGACATTTGGGCTGTTTCCATACTTTGGCTATCGTCAATAGCTCTGCTATAAACATTGGGGTGTATGTGCCCCTTGGAAACAGCACACCTATATCCCTTGGATAAATACCTAGTAGTGCAATTGCTGGATCGTAGGGTAGTTCTACTTCAATTTTTTGAGGAACCTCCGTACTGTCTTCCAGAATGGCTGCACCAGTTTGCATTTCCACCAGCAGTGCAAAAGAGACCCTCTTTGTCCGCATCCTTGCCAAAATTGTTGTTGCCTGAGTTGTTAATGTTAGCCATTCTGACAGGTGTGAGGTATCTCATTGTGGTTTTGATTTGTCTTTCCCTGATGATGAGTGATGTTGACCATTTTTTCATGTGTCTGTTAGCCATCTGGATGTCTTCTTTGGAGAAGTGTCTATTCATGTCTTTTGCCATTTCTTCACTGGATTATTTGCTTTTTGGGTGTTGAGTTTGACAAGTTTTTTATAGATTTTGGATACTGACCCTTTATCTGATATGTCATTTGCAAATATCTTCTCCCATTCCATTGGTTGCCTTTTGGTTTTGCTGATTGTTTCCTTTGCTGTGCAGAAGCTTTTTATTTTGTTTTTGTTTTTTTTTTAATTTTTTTTTCAACGTTTATTTATTTTTGGGACACAGAGAGACAGAGCATGAACGGGGGAGGGGCAGAGAGAGAGGGAGACACAGAATCGGAAACAGGCTCCAGGCTCTGAGCCATCAGCCCAGAGCCCGACGCGGGGCTCGAACTCACGGACCGCGAGATCGTGACCTGGCTGAAGTCGGACGCTTAACCGACTGCGCCACCCAGGCGCCCCCAGAAGCTTTTTATTTTGATGAGGTCCCAATAGTTCATTTTTGCTTTTGTGTCCCTTCCCTCTGGAGACGTGTTGAGTAAGAAGATGCTACAGCCAAGGTCAAAGAGGATTTTGCCTGCTTTCTCCTCTAGGATTTTGATGGCTTTCTGTCTTACATTTAGGTCTTTCATCCATTTTGAGTTTATTTTTGTGTATGGTGTTAGAGAGTAGTCTAGGTTCATTTTTCTGCATGTTGCTGTCCAGTTTTCCCAGCACCATTTGCTGAAGGGACTATCTTTATTCCATTGTCTATCCTTTCCTTCTCTGTCAAAATTAGTTGGCCATATGTTTGTGGGTTCATTTCTGGGTTCTCAATTCTGTTACATTGATCTGAGTGTCTGTTTTTGTGCCAGTACCATCCTGTCTTGATTATTACAGCTTTGTAATACGTCTTTCTGCTCTAATCTTTACTTTTTCTTGTCTTCTGCTGGTTTTGGGTTTTATTTGCTGGGGTTTTTTTCCAACTCTTTAAGGTATAAGGTTAGGTGGTGTATCTTAGACCTTTCTTCCTTCTTCAGGAAGACCTGGATTGCTATACACTTTTCTCCTATGACTGCCTTTGCTGCGTCCCAGAGGTTTTGGGCTGTGGTGTTATCATTTTCATTAGCTTCCATGTACTTTTTAATGTCCTCTTTAACTTCTTGATTAGTCCATTCATTCTTTAGTAGGATGGTCTTTAGTCCCCAAGTATTTGTTATCTTTCCAAATTTTTTCTTGTGGTCAATTTCGAGTTTCATAGCATTGTTGTCTGAAAATATACATAGTATGATCCTGATTCTTTGTACTTGTTGACGGCTGATTTGTGTCCCAGTATGTAGTCTATTCTGGAGAATGTTCTATGTGCACTCAAGAAGAATGTGTATTCTGCTTTAGCATGAAATATTCTGAATACATCTGTTAAGTCCATCCAGTCCAGTGTGTCATTCAAAGCCATTGTTTCCTTGTTGATTTCTGTTTAGATGATCTGTCCATTGTTGTAAGTAGGGTGTTGAAGTCCCCTACTATTATGGTATTATTATCAATTAGTTTCTTTATGTTTGTGATTAATTGATTTATATATTTGAGTGTTCCACGTTTGGGCCATAAATTTTTACAATTGTTAGGTCTTCTTGGTGGATAGACCCCTTAATTATGATATAATGCCCTTCTTCACCTCTTGTTACAGTTTTTATTTTAAAATCTAGATTATCTGATATAAGTATGGCTACTCTGGCTTTCTTTTGTTGACTACTAGCATGATAGATGGTTCTCCATCCCCTTTCAATCTAAAGGTGTCTTTAGGTGTAAAGTGGGTCTCTTGTAAACAGCATATAGATGGATCTTGTTTTCTTATCCAGTCTGTTACCCTATGTCTTTTGATTGGAGCATTTAGTCCATTGACATTTAGAGTGAGTACTGAAAGCTATGAGTTTATTGCCATTATGTTCCTTGTAGAGTTGGAGTTTCTGGTAGAGTTCTCTGGTCCTTTCTAGTCTTTGTTGCTTTGGGTCTTTTTTGTTTTTTATTTTCACCTTTTCTCCCCTCAGAAAGTCCCCCTTAAAATTTCTTGCAGGGCTGGTTTAGTGGTCACAAACTACTTCAATTTTTGTTTGTCTGGGAAACTTTTAATCTCTTCTTCTATTTTGAATGACAGCCTTGCTGGATAAAGAATTTGGGGCTGCATTTTTTTCCGATTCAGCACATTGAATATATCCTGCCACTCCTTTCTTGCCTGCCAAGTTTCTGTGGATAGGTCTGCTGCAAACCTGATCTGTCTTCCCTTGTAGGTTAAGGACTTTTTTTTCCCTTGCTGCTTTCATGATTCTCTCCTTGCCTGAGTGTTTTGTGAATTTGACTATGATACACCTTGTTGATGGCCAGTTTTTGTTGAATCTAATGGGAGTCCTCCATCCTTCCTGGATTTTGATGTCTGTGTCTTCCTCCAGGTTAGGAAAGTTTTCTGCTATGATTTGCTCACATAATCCTTCTACCCCTTTTTCTCTCTCTTCATCTTCTGGGACCCCTGTGATTCTGATGTTCTACCTTTTTAATGAGTCACTGATTTCTCTAATTCTTAAATCATGCTCTTTTACCTTAGTCTCCCTCTTTTTTTCCGCTTCATTATTCTCCATAAGTTTGTCCTCTATATCACTGAATCACTGCTTTGTCTCATCCATCCTTGCCACCATGGCTTCCATTTGAGATTGCAGCTCAGTTATAGCATTTTTTATTTCATCCTGACTACCTTTTACTTCTTTTATCTCCACAGAAAGGGATTCTAATCTGTTTTCAACATCAACTAGTATTCTTATTATTGTGATTCTAAATTCTGGTTCAGACATCTTGCTTTTATCTGTGTTGATTAAGTCCCTGACTGTCATTTCTTCCTGTTCTTTCTTTTGGGGTGAATTCCTTCGTTTCATCATTTTAAAGGAAGAAAAGGAATTAATAAAGTAAAAAAAAAAACAAACTTAAAATTAAAAGATTAAAAACAACACAAAGAAATTGAATAAAGGATGCTGGATCCTAGGTGTGTTTTGGTCTGGTTGTTGAAAGAAGCTTGATAGATTAGAGAAAAAAGGGAAAGATAAGAAAAGAAAAAAAGACAAAAGAAAAAAGGGGAGGAAAAGGGGGAAAAATGAAAACGTTTGAAAATTTTAAAAAAATGAATATAGTAAAATAGAATAAAATGAAATGATGAAAGTAAAATAGAATTTTAAAAATTTACAAAAAATAAAAATATAGTAGAAAAATTAAAGAGAAATCTTTTTAATAAAAATGGAAAATAAAAATAATTTTTTTTCTTTCTGTATTCAAGAATAAGAAAAGAAATGAAAAAAATTTGAATACAAGGACCAGCAAACAGAATGAAGTAGGATCGAAATTACATCTTGTTTCCCAAAGTCAAGCTATGAGCACTTCATTGTCCATAAATCAAGCAGGGGGAGGGACTTGTGTTTGTCAAGAGTGCTGTTGGCTCAGTTGGGCAGAGTTTAGTTTAATGGCTCCGTTCTCAACTAGATGGCACTGCTTAGCTTACTGGGGTGGATTGCTGTGGCATGTCTAGGCGTGTATGCACATGCACGGGAGGGGTGAAAATGGCATCATCCAGCTATCCAGTCTCTAGTATGGGAACTCTGTGCTCTCCCTGACCATCAATCAAGCACCCCTCTTTTGTCTCTGGCTTCTGTCCATGCCCCACTTGTACACTGTCCATGACCAAGCCATCAGATTGCCAGGTGGCACCTCCCTCCTGAGTTTTATCTCAAATGGAGCCGTGTTTCCCCAAACCCCTTATTTCTGAGGGATGGTGGCTTTGACCCACTCAGACCTTCTGGGGCAGGGTCTGGCTGAGCAATGGCCTGGGCCCAGACCACCCTGAGGAATGTTTGCAGGACCATGATGCTGCTGATGCCCAGAGACTGCAGCTGGGTGCCAGCCCACCCCCAGAAAAAGTTCATGCCATCTTGTAGCAGCAGCGTTTCAGGAATTATGGAAAATCACAACACACACCTGGCACCCTTAACATCCTTGTTCCAACACCAGTGAATGTGATTGTTCTCCATGGTCCACTGGGCCTTTTGCCTGTCAGGTGGCTGCACAGTCTCTACCAAATGTCTTCCCAGCAGGGGAACTCCTGGTATGGCCCACAGACTCCTCGGACCTTGCTCTCTGCTCCTGGGCATTCACCCTTCCCACCAGAGCACCTCCAGGTATTAACCTGCAGAGTTTCAGACTCTGTGCTCCTCCTGTTTATAGAGTCTTAGTGCAATTTAAACCCTCTCCTTTCTCCTTTCTCCCTTTTTTGTTCAATCCCTGCAGCTGTTTCCATTTTTCCACTTTCTCTCCAGCTGCTTTTGCGGGGAGAGTGCTTTTCCCATACTCTCCCCCCATCTCCGTCCTCTCTCTGCAAGCAAAAACAGTTCCCTGCCTTCCATGGCTTCTCTCTCCCCCAGTTCACCTCTCCACGTTGTATACCTGCCAAGTTCTGTGGTTCAGGTTGTGCAGATTGTTGTGTTAATCCTCAAATCAGTTTTCTAGGTGTGCAAGATGGTTTAGTGCTGATCTGGCTGCATTTCAAGATGAGAGATGCAAAACAAATTCCATGCTGATCTGCCATCTTGGTCCCCCTCCCAAATATAATATTTTATAATAACTAACCATTGGGTGGTTTGCCCTCAGGTCTTGCTGAATGGGATTATGATTTCAGATCATATATAACAAAATTAGGCCAGATCACCACCAAAGGTTAGCTAACCAGTAGAATTAGATATCATGGGAATTATTGTGTAACCCAGAAAGTAGCACTAACTTTACTTTAGAATATACATTTATATATTTGCATAATAGGGATGAGTTCAAGGGGACATACTAGGTTTACTTGACCATTATTCCTTTGCCAGGAAAATTTTTATTCAGAAAAGGGGGCAAGAGACCTATACAGAATCAGGACCTATCTCTAAGTGCCAGAATTTATTATTAGACTCTGTCCCACTAGATCATCTGTGATTCTTGGCAGGCAAGTGTTATATTGAAGTCTTTTCAATTACAATGACTAAAGGAAATTTTTTTGTAAGATTTAATAAGCACACCAGCTCCTTTAATGGTTTTTTATATGTGCTCAGGCAGCTCAGATACTGCCATCACAGCATAAAATTCCATACTCTTTTGAATATATTTCATGCTTTTTTTAATGACCTCATTAGACAAATCAGTTTTTTTGGCAAAGCAAGTCTAAAAAATTAATCTTACAGTGATTTGTGACATCCAGTGATCAGACAATACAGAATGCATGCTGTTAGAATTGCCAACCTATTACAGTAATGAGAGAAGAGGTGCAGAGAGAATAAAAGTAAGATATTTACTTTACCCTTGAGGAATTTATAATCTAGATGTACAGACAATGTGAACCTAGAATATAGCTGTGAATGACATATAACAGCTTGATAGCTCATAACTAAGAAGCCCTATGACATTGGGGAGGTAGGCGAAGGAATGATAGTTTAGAGTTAGAAGATTTGAGTCCCAGTTCTACCTCTTACTTGGATGTGCATCTTCAGACCAGTTACCTAATCTCTCTGAGCTTCAGAATTCTCTTCTAGAATAATAATTCCCTTACAGAGACACTTTGAGGATTTAATAGGAAAATAATGTGTGTGAAAGAACATTTGACAAACTAAATCTCTATACATACCTGCCCAATCACTTCACAGGCATTTATTTGAAGCCCACTATATGCCAAATACTATCCCCAGCACTACCGGAGATACAATGACTAAAAGCTACAGTTTTTTCCCCCCAAAGAGGTCAACCAAGCATGGTCCTCCAGGCTCCCTTTGGAGGAAGAACTGAGAGCCATATGAGAGCTGGGGTAGTGAGAGAAATCAAGAAAGGAGGGTGAGGCTTGAAACTTCTAGATCTTGTAGAATATGTGGGGTATAGATAGCTGGGGAGAAAGAAGGTGTTTTGCAGGCAAAGAGGCAGTATCTCCTAGAGATAGGCAAGTCTGGGATTTTTTGAGTGCAGGTACTTCCTGAAACAAGGAAAATAAACTCTCTACCCCAAGACCTGGATCATTAAACTCAACCAGTGCAAAGCATAACAATTGAACAATTATTCAATTAAGTCAATAGTAACACTTTAAAGTAAATGCACGTTAAAGAAAAGCATCTGCTAACTATGCTCAGATTTCGAGAGGTCCCCATTTATTTCGGCAAAAGGAGTTAATCTCAGAAATGTGAGTGAATAGTCTGAAGTTAGTTAAAAAGGGAGATTTAGAGGACATCTACGGCTCAGTCCACCTAAGCTGGCAAGCAGACTTCATCTCAACTGCCATTTCCCATCAGCAGGTAGTGCCTGCCTGGAGCACCCCCTCAGGAAGAATGCTAAGGCTATGTCTGAGCTCAGTGATAAAATATTGATGGTTGCCTTGGGCACTGGATGGCAAAGTAGCTCCTCAAGCCTTCTCTCTGCCATCCTGCTTACACCTGCCCCAGCTCCCTCCTGGGGCCTGAACGTAGAGAAGTGAGCTTCAGAATAATGGCTCTGAGAATTTTCACTGTCAGTTTCTCTAGGAAAGATCCAATAAAGCAGCAAAGTCCTCCTATCACCTGCAACAGTCACTAAAAAGAAAAGATTTTCAACTTAGCTTTTAGCAAAGCAAACCACTGCTTTCATTAGAACCTTCTAGCAGTCCAGCAAAAAAGAGAGGTTTTGGCTTTAGATAGATCTGAAGACACATCTGCAGACACAGAAGAAGGGAAGCTCCTGGCCTTGAATAGCTCACAGTCCGATAGGAGAAAAACAGCGTGAAAACAACGGAATAAGAAATGTGTTATATAACAAAATTTTTCAGAGGGATCCATTCTCTTACTTTGCTTAGGTTAATTTGAAGGACGTTGGCAAGAAAGGAAACACCAAACCCGTTTCTTTATCTCTAGACAGATGCTACATGCAGACATGTTTTCTAACGGGGCCCGAACAGTTGAGGGTTAATCAGCAGGAGCCCTTCCATTTTCTGTTGGCCCAACTCATACTCTCTTGTCAGTGAGAGGCCAGAGCATTTTGGAATTCCTGTGTAACCTCAGCTCCAGACAGAATGAGATTGGATAACTCACAGCCATGTGTGAACTCCTCAGACATTAAATATTCATGAAAATTTTACCATGAAAGAAGCAGTAGGGTATGGATAGAAAAGAGATGAGTTTTAAAAAGCAATGTGCAATTAGACTCATCTTTCTTCAGAATCACAGAGGCAAAATTTCCAGGGACCCAAAAAGCCTACACTGTGGACAGGTGTCTTCTGATTTGGGATGACCAATGCTGCCACCTGGAGCTGGGGCTGTGCAGGAGGGCACGCCTGGGGCAGGCAGAGTTGAAGGACAGGTAGAGAAATAGACAAGGAGCTGACCCCATTGCACTAACAACTGCCAGCCCAGCTATGCTCTCCTGGGTCCTGAGGCCACTGTGATTGAGTGGGGAGCAGTGGGAGACCAAGGACAGCAGCTGCAGCTTCTCAGCTTCTGGGTGACACCATCGGGAGGTGGAGGGAGGAAGAGGCTGCTGCAGAGAGTGCCTGTCTCATGCAAAGGACAAAGAAGGACCCCAGTGGCACTGCCCAGAGAACAGTCCTCAGAGGATCTCCTCGTGCTCCATCAGAAATAAATTAAACATCACATGCCCAAAGGCTGGAAAACTTCCCTGCCCTTCAGGAAGGAGAGAAAAGGCAAGAACTTGGAGAAAAATACCCTCCCTCACAGACGCCATGAAAAGCAGAAAAACAAATGAGACACTGACACTTGTTACTGGACATCTGTGTGCCAAGCATTTTCCCAGATTTACATGTGTTATGTTCCATATTTGCATGTGTGATTATTCTTTGTCCATGAAGGGATAGGAGGTGAGAGAGGGTAAGTCACCATGCAGCTGGTATAGTCAATAATGACTGACTTGGGACCTGAAGCCAGCTGTGAATGACACCAAGTACTTTTTATTTCTTCATGTTGATTCAAGTTACCACCTAGTATTTTTTAATTTCAGCCTGAAGGATTTCCTTTAGTACTTTTGGTAAGGCTGGCCTGCTCTTGATGAATTGTCTAAGTTTTTTTTAACATCAAATGTCAATTTCTTGTTCATTTGTGAGCAATAGTTTTGCTAGATATAAGACTCTTGGTGGACAGTCCTACTGTTTCTCCAGCATAGACTATATTCTAGACCACTTGGTCATGGCACATAATCTCAGATGCTAGTATTTTGTTGAGATTTTTGTGTTTATATTCATAAGTTATATTGGTCTATAGTTTTCTTTCTGTGTTTTTGTCTGATTTTGATATCAGGGTAATAGCAGCCTCATAGAATGAGTTACAAATTGTTCCCTTCTCTTCTTTTTAGTAGAGTTTATGAAGAATTGGTATTAATTCTTCTTTAAATGTTTGGTGGCAGTAAAGTCATCTGCTTCCAGGTTTTTATTTGTGGGAAAGGTTTTATCACTGCTGCAATCTCTTTCTAGATTCAAACTCTCCATTTCTTACTGGCCAGTTTAGGTAGTGTCTTTCTTTCTAAGAATTTGTCCATTATCTCTGACTTACCTAATCGTTGGCATACACTGTCATTCTTTATACTTGAGTAATTTTGGTAGTAATGTTTCCTCTTTCATTTTTTATTTTAGTAATTTGATCATTGTCACTTTTTTATAGGACAGCCTAGAAAAAGATTTGTGTTTTTTATTGTTCTTTTTGAAAATCCAACTTTTGGTTTAGTTAATGTCCTCTATTGTCTTTCTATTCCCTATTTCATTTATTTCTGTTGTAATCACTATTTTTCTTTCTCCTGCTTACTTGGGTTTTATTTCCTCTTCTTTGTCTACTTTCTTAAGAAGGAAGATTAGTTTATTGATTTTAGATATGTCTTCTTTTTTTAATTTTTTAAAAATGTTTATTTATTTTTGAGAGAAAGAGAGAGAGCAGTGGAGGGGCAGAGAGAGGGAGACAAAGAATTCAAAGCAAGAATCCAATCCAGACTCTGAGCTGTTAGCACAGAGACCGACACGGAGCTTGAACTTACCAACTGTGAGATCATGACCTGAACTAAACAAAGTCAGATGCTTAACTGACTGAGCCACCCAGGTGCCCCTTTCTTCTTTTTATATATGGGTATGTGCCACTATAAATTTCACTCTAAGCACTGTTTTAGTTAGCCATAGCCCATAAGTTTTGGTGTGCTGTGTCTTCATTTTCATTCATCTCAATATGTGTTCTTTTTTTTTAATTTTTTTTAATGTTTATTTATTTGTTAGACAGAGAGAGACAAAGCATGAATGGGGGGAGGGTCAGAGAGAGGGAGACACAGCATCTGAAGCAGGCTTCAGGCTCCGAGCTGTCAGCACAGATCCCGACGCGGGGCTCGAACTCACGGACTGTGAGATCATGACCTGAGCCGAAGTCGGATGCTCAACCGACTGAGCCACCTAGGCACCCCCTCAATATGTTTTCTAATTTAGCTTGACATTTCTTCACTGACCCATTCGTTATTTAGTAGTGTGTTCATTTCCACCTATTTGTGAATTTCCCAGGATTTTTTTCTGTTATGGATTTTCAAATTCAATCCATTGTGATCAGGGAATATACTTTGTGTGATTGCAATCCTTTTAAATGCATTGACACTTGTTTTACGGTGTAGCATTTGGTCCATCCTAGAGAATGTTCCATGTGTGTTTGAGATAGACGTGTACTCTAAGGTGGGTGGTGAGTGCTCTAGAGATGTCTGTTAGGTCTACTTTGTGTGTGGTGTTGCCAGGCTTTCCACTTCACTGTTGATCTTCTATTTAGTTTTCTCTTCATGATTGAAGTAAGTTCTTGAAATTTCTGATGATTATTGTTAAATTCTCAATTTATTCACTCAATTCAATTAGCTTTTGCTTCACATATTTGGTTAGCTGCATACACATTTATGATCATTATAACTTCCTGATAGATTGCCTTTTATCAGTATAAAATGGCCCTGTTTATCTCTGGTAACATTCTTTTGCTTTCTTTAGAGAAAAAGAGCACGTGTGTCACATGGGTGGGGTGGAGGCAGAGGGGAAGAGAATCTTAAGCAGCCTCCATGCCCCGCGCAGAGCCTGACACAGGGATCAATCTCATGACCCTGAGATCATGACCTGAGTTGAAATAAAGAGTCAGATACTTAACCAGCTGAACCACCCAGGCACCCCATTCTTTTTTATTTTAAACTCTATTTTGTCTGATGTTAGTATAGGCACTCTAGCTCACTTATGGTTGATGCTTGTATGATACATCCTTTTCCATCCTTTTGCTTTAAATCTATTTATATCTTTGAATCTAAAGTGTTTCTGCTATAGATAATGTATGGTTGGATCATGTTTATTTATCCAGGATGGCAATCTCTACATTATAATCATATTGTTTAATTCATTCACATTTATTGTTATTACTGCTATAATTGGATTTATATCTGCCATTTTACTTTTTGTTTTTTTACGTATCTTGGGTCATTTTTTGTTCCTCCGTTTCTCCTTTACTGTGTCCCCTCCCAAGTGAATATTTTCTAGTGGAATATTTTAATTCCTTGAGTGAATTTTTTTAATATTTATTTATTTTTGAGAGAGAGAGTGAGCAAGCACGAGAGGGGGTGGGCCAGAAAGAGGGAGAAAAAGAATCCCAAGCAGGCTCCACACTGTCAGTGCAAAGCCCAACACGGGGCTTAATCTCACAAACCGTGATCATGACCTGAGCTGAAATCGCTCTTAACTGATTGAACCACCCAGACACTTCAAATGATTTTTTTAATAAATAATTTTTTATGTTTACTTATTTATTTTAAGAGATAGTGCACATGCACATGCGCTCTGAGTGGGGGAGGGGCAGAGAGGAAGGGAAAGAGAGAATCTTAAGCAAGCCCCAAGATCAGCACAGAGCCAAAGGCGAGGCTTGATCCCACAACCCTGGGACTATGACCTGAGCTGAAATCAAGAGCCGGACATTCAACCAACTGAGCTACCCAGGCACCGTCGCTTGAATGATTTTTTTCAAGTCATTTTCTTAGTGGTTGATCCAGGGCTTATGACAGACATTTTAACTTCCCAAATCTACTTCAGATTTATACTAACTTAATTCCAGTAAGATATAGAAATGTTACTCCTATATAGCCATACTCCCTTTTATCCTTTTTTGTGCTATTATTGTTATACATACTACATCTATATACATTACAAACCCATCAACATATGGTTATAATTCTTACTTTATATAATTTCATGCCTACTTGAGACATTGAGAAAAGAAGGAGAATAATTATATATTTACAGGGTTTGTTACATCTACCTTTTTATTTACCTTTTCTCATTCATGTTTGTTCCTGTGGGTTTGAGTTACCATCTGATGTAATTTCTTTACTCCTGAGTTAGAGCCTCCATCCTGTGACTAGGGGCTAGATGTAAAAAAGGAGACCCTGACCCCTAGGTCACAATCACCAGGAACTTGAACTCTTCAGCCTGGAGTTAGAGGGGATAAGGTATAGTAATTATTTGCCCTTTTCAGTGAGACAGGTAAGCTTTTATTGACAGCTGAGGGAAGGACATGCCCCATCTTCTTGGCCATCCCCAGCCAGATAGAGCCTTTGTCTAGCTGAGCTTGGGTAGGGGTGATGAGGGAGGGCCGTGGTTCAAATGCCACAGACTCTCACAGTGTTTTAAAGTATTAGTGGATTTTCTCAAATAAACTATTTCTTCATTTGTTGTGTGCCTATAAGATTATTCACAGACATTAAACTTTTTTTTAATCGTTTTCCCTGGCTTTCCTTATGTTGCTGAGGGATGTGACTGTAGAGTTCCATATGCTCTCAACCCAAAGTAAAACCTGTTCTCCTATATTTTTAATATCTTCTTTACCTCCAGATAAATCCTCTTTTTTTGTACTTAATCTTTTTTACCATCCATTTGTTCTTTGGTTTGATCACGGTGACAAAGTTTTGACAATTTTATTATTTCTAAGGAAAAGTGTGTAGTCTGATTAAGCATCTCCTACATTTTATTTTCTATTTTGGTATTGTCTACACATTCATCCATACTGATTTCTTTGAACTTACAGTTCTACATCAATATTTTCCTTCCACATTCTTTTGATTTACTTTGTTATCCTATTTTAGCTTCCTAAGTTGAAATCTTAGCTCATCGGTTTTCAATCTTTTTTGTTTTCTAATAAATGAGTGGAAAACTATAAATTTTTCTTTGAACAATAGTTTGACTTGATTCCATAAATTTTTATACATAAGGTTCTTATCCCCCTTTTGTAGTATGCGATTCATAAATCTCCTCTTAATTTACCTTTAAATCATATATTCATGAGCTTTTGTTTTTGTATTGTTTTGTTTTAGGTGAATCTAAAAGGTTCTCTCTTATTTCAAATATTAATGCCTTTTGTTTTATTTTATTTTATTTTATTTTATTTTATGTTTTCTTTTTTTAGTTTTTATTTAAGTTCCAATTACTTAACATACAGTGTAACATTCTAAGCTTCTAATTTCTGCTTTGGAGAACTTGTGATTTTATTTGTGAAGGCCTAGATGACCGTATTTTAAAAATTCAAAGTGCAGACTATAGAGAATTTAATTTCAGTAAAATTGACTTCTCCTGGGGAGAAGCCACTTTATGAGTTTCTTATAATATACTGTGGATATAAACATTTTCAGTCCTTAGAGCCTTTGCCGTTCTCAGGTGTATAGCAAAACTGACTCATCTATTTGTAGCCTCTGTGTTGCTCCACTCCATCTCTTTTACCTTTTTTATAGTATAGCATAGAATTGAACACACACACGCATGCACACACACACACACACACACACACACACACGTATATATCATTATATCAATGATCTGGAAAAGATCCATTGTTGCTGTTTACCGTGAAACTTATAAAAAGAAATATAAAACCCTTAATTGCCTTTCATACAGATTATAAGGATGAAATTACAAAACATTAAGCAGAATGGCTAGGTATACACTGACCCAAAGATTTTGGATGTAAGATCTGGGATTAAGAATGAGTGGACAATGCATCCATAGATTGTCCTACATGCCTAAGAGCAAGGTTTGCATCTTCTTCCACAAACAAGACAGTAGAAAGTAAAAGAGCTTATTAGTCAGTAAAATAATAACTCCTGGTGGGGCACCTGAGTGGCTCAGTCGGTTGACTGTCTGACTTTGGCTCAGGTCATGATCTCACGGTTTGTGAGTTGGAGCCCTGCATCAGGCTCTGTGCTGACAGCTTGGAGCCGGGAGCCTGCTTCAGATGTGTCTCCCTCTCTCTCTCTCTCTCTGCCCCTCCCCTGCTTGTGCTCTGTCTCTCTCTCTCTCTCTCTCAAAAATAAATAAACATTAAAAAATTGTTTAATAATAACTGGATATGTGTAAGTAGTTGGACAAGTAAATTTTTCCTTAGAAACCAGTAAGCTGTGAATCCTAGAAGTCAATCTCTTTGGCTAATCTATCCCTTTACTTAAAACTGAGTGTGATTTAGTGGCACCTGGGTGACTCAGTCAGTTAAGCACCCAACTCTTGATCTCAGCTGAGGTCATACATAGTATGTGAGTTCAAGCCCCTGTTGGGCTCTGCACTGACAGTATGGAGCCTACTTGGGATTCTGTCTCTGCCTCTCCCCAGCTCACAGGCACACACTCTCTAGTTCTCTCAAAATAAATACATAAACTTAAAAAAAATTTTAAATGATGATGATTTAAGGAGCAGCACCAAAGGTAGTTATATTCAATGTAAAAAAAGTGTAGATACAAATATTTTAAATTTTAACTCATATTCCTAAGTAAGGATGGTCAGATGACAATTTACTGTGACATCCAAAGGTATATGAAAAATCCCTGAGTAAAGCTGCCTTAGAGGAAACATGAATCCAAGGAGCAAGGATGGGAGGTCCTTCCCACAGGACCCCCTTCCTAGGATGCATCAGAGGCAAGCTCAGGGTTCTCAAGAACCAAGAGAATGACTTGTAAACAGCAATAGTCCAGCACAAACCCTAGACCTTTCAGGACTCCATTTTAAGTATCTGCTCATCAGATTGGATACCAGCTACTTTCATCACCTACTGCAACTTACTGCCCACCGTTCCAAAGCACCAAGGGGCCTTTTCTAGGATACAATGAGAGATGGTGTCCTACTCTTACTCTCAGACTTCCTGATCCTTTGGACCAGCGCTCAGGATGCTGTTAACACCTGGTGAGGGACCAGCATACATTTGAGAGGGTTAATAACAATAACTTGACACCCAGAGAGAGTAAACACTTTCCATGTTAACACAGAATTCCTTGAAGCATAGTATATTATCTCAAAGAAATGAATATCTAAGGTTAGGATTTGGAACACCAAAGCATTTCTCTGTTGGTCCTAAATCACATTGCAGAGGTCAGAACAAACATAGGGCCTCCTGCTTGGCTTGCTTCTTGCAGCTGAATTCTTCACTCACTGTCCCATAGCAACTACTAATTCAATAGGTCTATCTCCTACAGACATGTCACTGGTAAGATACGGCATTGCTGGCCCCAAGGCTGAGCAGCTCCATTTGCCAGGCATAAACCATCGACAAAGTAGAACATTGAATTGCATCAATCGTGCAACAGAACAGAAAGAACTACTTCGCATGCAGATTAAGTCCCTCTGCTTCTTCATCTGCAGCAAGGCAAAGCACACAGAATTCCTCTCTCTTAGACTCTCAAAATGCCTGGCAGACATTTACCTAACTCTCAATCTATAAACTAAATACAAGAATATACTAACTGGCATATCATCGTTAATTGTAGCTTGTAATTGCCAGGGCAAGATAACAATATACCTCTCTAACTTTAAGGTCAGCATCAGGCAGTTGAGTGATCAATCCTCACATCAGTCATCTCTTGGCAGCCCTGTCAGTGCCATAATTCTGGATTTGCAGGGGGATGGGGTCAACTAGAATGGTCACTCTGAAGGTACATTCCTCCCATGGGCAGGAACAAAATGGCTGAAAAGCATCAAACTCATGAAGGTCAGTTGGTTCAGGCAAGGAGAAGGCAGTAAATTGATCAATTGGAGAACTTTAGTTGAATCCAATTCATATATATGTAATATTATATTCACATATATGCATGTGTTATGTATATATGTATATATATATATATATATATACATATATATGTGTGTGTATATATATATATATATATATATACAATCTCAAAAGTGGACAATAATTTGTTTGGCAGACAAAAAGTTAGAGAGGGACAGAGTTTCTAAAAGGCAAGAGAATTTGTTGCAAGAATTTTGGATGAATTCATATACCATAAGGCAGTATTGCATTTTTAGCACCTTTCTCAAGAGGAAAAAGAAAAGTAACATTCTGTAGCTCCATATCAAGGGAATTTAGGAAGGATTGAATTACAATAAATGAATTTACATGAGGGATCGTTCTTATCAAACATGAATGCTTAAGATGAAGGAATAAGACATTATGCGCCCAAAGAGAGCTAAGCTTCTTTAAAATAATCCTGTTAGAATGTGAATTTTAGGAGCTGATAATTTATGAATGTCACCAGCTCCTGGCCTGTCACCTGCATCTTCTACTCCATGCCAATCTATTCAAAAGAACGAACTGCTCATTCCCAAATGTGCTTGAATTTGCATTTCATCTACTCTCTGGTTCCAAGTCCAGCAGCACGGGCAGAAAAGGCTGTCACCCTGAAATACACTCTGAGAGCCTGTGTGAGTTCTGCAGGAGGCTGTGACCTGTAAGGTGTGATCTGCACACTGCTCATTGGGCTCCTATCACTGCTCATACCCTCATACCCTGTCTCACAGGCTGACACAGAGCCTGGAATGGCATCCTTCTTTCAATTCTAGCATTGTCTCTAGAAGGTCTTTTGTTGACACAGACAGATAACCCTCTTTTGGAACAGTCATATGTTAGACCAATTGTCTCTACAAACATGAATCATTGAGCAGTTCCTAAATAGCAACCTGAAAGAATATGACAAGGTAAAGTGAAGTTTTAATTGTAGAGGAGGATATTGGGAACAGTCTCGGGAGATGCTTCTCAAACATGGCTGATCACCATAGTTACCTACAGGATTTGTTCAAAATAGGGAATTTCATACCTTACTCCATGAGTCTGATTCATTAGCTCTGGAGTTGATACAAGGAATATGTGTTCTTAACAGGCAGCCCAGATGATTCTGATAATCAGCATGGTTGGGGAGTCACTGAAGGTCAGTCCTGGAAAAGTACCAACAATGGGCAGCCCTAAGCAGCCATCAGGCCAGCACCTGGACAGTGGGCACACTGAAAAAAACAATCATTCCCCTCCTCTCCCAGATATTAGAGTAAGGACATAAATATAAAGACTAATGACAAGATGGGAATCAAAGCATCGACCTCATAAATGAAAGTCCAAAGTGCCAGGTAAAGCCCATCACCTTGTTGCCTAGGTGATGAGGTCCAACAGAAGTTAGACTTTCACCAATCTCCTCTGCAAAATAAGTCATTCTTCTTCCTTGGCAGAGGCCTGAGTAATGAGGCTCCAGGGAGAGGCAGAACCGTCATGCTAGCACAACTCCTTTCTGCAGGGAGAAAGTAGACATCTCCTTCCATGGAAACATGAGGATAACAAAATACAGATTTCTCTCTAACAAAGACCAGGAGAGTTTCCTGCCAGGATAAGCCCGTAGCCATATCAGCCCAGCATTCTGATTCCACAGGGCATAACCAGGGGAAAACACTGATGGGCAAGGACTGCTTTGTCCTTGATCATAGCCTCACACATTAGGGATATACACACCAAACACAAAACAAAATGAAAGTGAAACCAACAGAAACAAAATGAAGCTGGAAGATGGATTAGGCATCTTTCATCCAGGAGTTTTAGAAAATGTTTCTAGTCTTTATTTCAGGTGTACTTCGTTTCCCTCCAACTCCCTTGGGGGGAAGCCCAAGCTTGCCTGTGTGGGCACACCCAGCTCCAGCACAGGGCAAACCCCATTCCTGCTTCACAGTGCCAAGCCTGCTCCTTCCTTTTGTGTGTGCCTGTGTCTTAACAGCAGTATTTTATGATTCAGTTCAATGCATTTGAGGGGAAGATAAAACAAAACTAATGTAGCACCAAATACCAAACCCTGAGGCGCACCAGTGTAAGTAAGCACTGAGTAGCCTGTAAATAAATGTGGGAATGTTAGCCTGGGGAGGGAGAAGATACTAAGAAATGTTCACCCAGTGTAAAAACAGGGCAGGCTCCGACAAGGTTTGAACGCATGGAAAATGGTTTCATAGACATGCAAGGGTCTCTCCTGTTATCATTCTCCCGACCCAGCAACTTCCCACTGACTGTTTTTCATGGCAAGTCACCTTGGTGATTAACCAGAGACAGTACATGGCTCCTCTGTCTAAGCCAAACTGAACATCAGTCATGCTAAAAAAAACAAAAAACAAAAAACAAAAACAAAAAACAAAAAACAAATCTATTGCCAATTTCTTCAACACATGCGAACATTTATAAAGAGAGGCACGTCATCAACTTCCAGATTTCTCTCTTCCTGTAACTATCTTCTCCACCCTCACTCTACAAGAACACCTGTCTAAATCCTCAGCTTGTCAATCAATAAGCACAGCATCTCAGGGCACAAGCAAGCTGTGCCCTCCAGGAATTGATGAATCTAGACTTGGGAGTCCAACATATTTACTCGATGAAACTTTCAATTAAAACCAACAAGGCAGCCCAAGATGAAATCAAATATTAGAGAAATGAGAAATCTGTCACATGTTAAGCAAATATTTACGATGCAAAATGTGCCATGTGACAATTGAATGAAAATCTAAATGCTGACAGGTGTACCAGAGGCAAATGAATACGCACCTGTAATAGTTAAAATAACTTAAAAAGGTTTAAAAGAAGAGAAGGGAGGGGGAAATTTGCTTCTTCCTGTCCTACTGTCCAATAATGATATCTGTTCATAAGAACACTTTGATGGTTTGACCCTCTTAAGAGGTATTTTTTATTCTTTGTCTTTGGATTTTGAATATATTTAAGTCTCCATCCAGTTCAAACTGCTTCCCTGGTTAAAACAAAACAAACAAAGGAAAGAAAAAGAGAAAAACAAAACAGGTTTTATTTCTGTTGCATTCATTCTTAAATTCAACAAATTCATATGGTTAATTTAAGGGTTCAAGATTCAATCTATAGTTTCATTTAAGATCAACTTCCATATGAGATTTAAAACTTAGAAAATTATGGCCATATATAACACATATTTTATTTCTTGGCCTAACATTTGCCTCATATGATGCCCACACCCCAATTTATAGTAGACAATAGGTCATTTTTATTTCTCCACATAAAAGACACATGACTTTTTGCCACCATGATGTTTTATTTATACCTCACAATTATGATACACAACACTGGAAGTGATATATCTTATCTAAGAACTATTTGTAACACACATAGGTAAGAGCTGACAGTTTAACTTACTTCTTTCCCAAAATCACCTCTTCACTGCTTTCTCAGTTCTAACCCCATAAGTGTAGTGTCATGTATCAGTAATTTTAAAAATATGCCATATTTCTTTGTGTGATGGCTACCTTACTTTACTCCTTAAATCCTTATTTAGGGACAGCAAAGCCAACACAAAGAGAACCGACACTGCATTATAACAAAGATAGGATATACAGCCACATTTATCTGACTTTTTTTTCTTTCCTCTTAAATTTTTAGGCATTGCCAGACAGAAGGCTTTTAAACAGCAAAACATAATATGACACAAAATCCTGAAGTCTAAAAAATATTCTTCCAAGCAGAATTTCTCTACGTGCCTGTTATGACTTATATTGGGCTTTTCTTTTCAGGACCCTGGATAGCTTCCCCCTTCTAGGGCATTTATCTTGTCCACATGCTCCTAGTTTATCAAGGAAAGGATTTACACAGCTCTGAAAGGCATTGTTAGTGCATTATTGCTTCAGTGCACTCACATACAGCACGGAGATGGTAGCAGTAAACCAGGGAGAAGGGAGCGATTCTTCACAACAGTCCTTCCTGGGGGTAAAACCACCCATGGCCAACTCCACCCTAGATCACAGCACATGCTGATGCACAAGTTCAAAAGCGCAGGGACACTACCAGTGAACTCAGTGGGCATGCAGCATGCTGATTGCTCTAAGTTCCTCTGAAGGATCTTCAGGTACTTGTATTTCCCTGATGATTTCCTGAAGTTCTATAAGACTGCTATCTTTTTCCAAGGCAGGATATAACACTATGCTTATTCAGCACTAAGACTACATTTGAAGCAGGACCTTTTGGACATGACTCATTGAAGAGGTGGTTTTGGTGTTTCGGTAGTCAAGATAAAAAAATAAAGGCACTATTTTTCTTTATTATTAAAAAAAAAAAGTGTGCAAGAGCTGTCTCTGCCCATGACTCCACTCTTGAATCTCACCTTCATCCCTGACACACACCCCATTGTTCAAACATGTCCTGAGGTTCACTCCAGATAGATGCTAGTTTCAGCTACTGAATGACAATTTTTAAAAGGTGAAAGTCGAGTGGTTTATGTTTCAGATTATATCAAAATGTTCCCATGCTGAAATGACTGGATTAAACTATCACAGCAAGATGTCAAAATAAACACACTCTTGGATTCAGTTGGGAGTTTTAATCCTGCCTAATGTTGATCAGGACCTTGTACCATAGCAACTCATGGAGAAAGCTTCAGAAAGCTCCCCCTCATCCCCAGAATAATTCTGGCCATCCTCTATCAAAATTTACCCATCATCAGTTACATTTGGAGCCTAGTGCTATGGTAATATAAGGATCTGACTAGAGTTGTTATGTTCTTGGCTAATAGGAAAAGGCAAATGAGGAATCATTTTTAATCACCAGCTTTGAACTTTGCAAACATGATATAATTTACTCCACACATACATAAAACATGTAAGATATTATTACCCTTATTTTATAGATGAGAAAACTGAGGCCAGGATATTCATATTTATCCCCCATATTCATTCATTTATTAAGTGACAGACCCAGAATTAAATGTGGTTCTGTCTGATTTTAACATCTGTGCTCTTTGTACTACATCATGCCAGTTAGTCCATTAATATTCACAGAGAGCATTTGCATTTTATCCAAAGCTTTAACATCTTAAAGAGCATGAATGGGTTCCATAATAAATTCAGGCTAAGAAGGAGAAATGTCTTTCCCCAGAGACCCAAGAACTGCCCATCAGGACAGCAATGTGGGCAGAAAATGAATGACCCTCCATTGGCCTCATTTAGATTACTTTGCAAAGAAGCCCCAACCATGTCCCTCTGGTTCATTCAAAGGTTGGAGGACAATGAGGCTGAGACTGCTGGCTGACTACCAATAAACTCTCCCCTCTTCCATTGTAATAGAATCCTGGATTTTTTGTGAGTTTTCTTTTGTTTTGTTTTGTTTTCATTTTTTTTTTTAATCTCAGTCCATGGCTTCCCAGGAAAAAAAGGGGGGGGGGGTTAATTCTCAGACTCCTTTGCCATTATATGGAGCCATATGCCTATGTTCTAGCTGATGAGATCTAAACAAAAATGATGTGCTGCACCTCCAAGGGAGCTTTCTTAAAGGCCAGTTGACATATACTCGTGCCCCAGCCCTTCCCCCTTTTTGTAGACTGCAATGTAAACCTGATGGCTGAAGCCAGTGCAACCACCTTGGGCCATTGATTGACATGAGGAATATAAGGCACAAAAAGTGGATGAACATGCTGGAAGGAGCCTGAACTGCTCGCAACTGGTAGAACAGAAGCACAATTCCAGCCTTAGACTGTCTCATCCTCCACATTTCCACATCAGAGAGAAATAAACTTCTAACTTTTTTAGCTAGGGTCTCTTTTACCAAGAGCTGAAATTAATCTTAACTTACAAACATAGTGTGGGTTGATACTCAAATGTTTCCCAGTCTATGGGCTTTGTGAACAATGATGTAGCCTTAGTAAGAGCAATTTTGTTCAATAAACACTAGCTTTGAATATGAAGTTTCAGGGAGCATTAATGAGGAAGAAATAATTACAAAAATAATGAAATGGAATTACCACAATGTGGCCTTTTTTCCATTCTTAGTGCAACCAGCAAAATCTGAATAGTTGTGTCATTCCCTAGAACCAATGCATTAGCATAAATAGAACATTTGAATGTATATAATGATTATTCAATTATAATGATCAAAGGGAAGCGGTTGCTGAAAACCATCCCTGATGCTGAATCCTTGCCTAAGAAAATATCATTACATTTTAAGAAAAGAGACCAATCTTGATGCCATTAGCAGGAATGTGCTATTTTTAGAACTCTAGATCTACCTTCTTTAATAAGAGAATAAAACATCATTTTACCTTCTTATTAGACAGGGAGAGATGGAACATTCCATTATCCCCAGAAGTTTGTAAGCGTGGTGGCAAAACATTAACATCAGAGGAATTTAGAAATAAATGTGGAGGCTTGGACCTAGGGTCAGAAGGTGAGATTACCTACTTGGACCAGATTTAGATCTTCCAAAGGTGAGGAAACTATACCTGCTCTATGGCTCTGCAGTTATATTTGGAACCAAGCCCAGAGGCCATGGTTCTTCATCCTCTGGAGAGATTCCTTTGCCTCAGAAAGATGTTCATTACAAGAAACTAAGAACAATGTATGTTTTTGGAAACATTGTAAAAGCCTTTCTCTCAGATCATGGTCCAGAAGGTGCAAAATCACCTAGGAAGCAACACTTGATCATTATTCTATGCACCTTCTGTTGCAGACATGTGGGGAAGCAAAGTTGTGAACTGCTCTAGGATTTCCCTAAAGCCAAAAATCTGCCCAGTTCTTCTCTGGGCAGATTTTCAGCTGCTGTAGCCCAATTTAGGGGAGGCAGCTGTCGGGCACATTTGGCCACACACCTAAATGGGAGCCTCTGGCATTCTGAACTGAAAAAAAGATGACATTGCTGAGGCAGCAGGAGAGAGTCCACAACAGTGGGAGCCTTCGTAAGGGCTTGAGAAAGCAAAGCAGTTTTTCTAGATTTTTTTTTAAACTCTTGGCTGAGCCTAAAATCGGAGACAATTTTATGGACAGAAAGTGCTTCAGTTCTTATATTTTGGAAGACCAAGCTGACGCAGGAAGGTGAGGCCCGAGGACCCAGAAGGGATCCCACAGGACCAGCCAACGGGGTCCTTGGTTCCACGCAGGATAGAAATCAAATGGGAGCCAGGATGAAGTGAGAGCAGAGTTTATTGAAGGTATAGAGAGAGTGCAGGTACAGACAATGTCGGGAAGACTCAGAAAGGAATGGAGACAGAGTCTCACTTTTGCTTGGCGTCTGGGGTTTTTACAGAAGACAATGGTCTGGTGAACGTGTCTTCTCAGACACCCAGGAAGTGGTCCAACAAGGATGTGTGCTCAGGTACTCTGTAAGTCTTCTATAAGTCCCTTATGCCCTGGGTTCTTGGCGTCAAGGTGTCTGGAGTCCGTGGTCTTGGAAAACATACATGACAACCTTGCCTGCTCACTCCTCAGATGTTATCTATTGTCCTGCAAGGCTCCAAAGAAATCATTAATTCCTTGACTTTATAAGGAGGACATACATTATTGATACTATAGCCACATGTAGGGTGGAGGTGCAGGTGCTATCAAGATAAGAAGCAGAAAAAATGAGTCTTTCATGGGGTCCCTTTCATCAGCTCAAAGCTTCTAAAAGCATGAAAGACAGAAAGAGATCATTCCATTCATTGGCTGGTCCTTAGAAAGTCTTAGAAAACATTTAAGTTCAAGATACCTGGAAAACTTACCACCACTGCAAAGGTGACGGATGGGTTAATTAACCTTATTGTGGCAACCATTTCATGATACGTATCAAATTATTACATTGTCCACTTTAAAATTACACAGTGCTATATGTTGATTATATCTCAGTAATACTGGGAAAAACGTTTTAATTTACAAGAGAAGCTATGCATCATGAAAGTGATTTTTTTCCATAAAATGAGAGGAAACATTTACCACTTTTCAAAATAAAGAAATTTGGGGAAAAAAATTGTACTCAAGAAAGGGTTTCAAGATTTTCTATGCTGGGCTTTATATAAAAATGGAAGACTGTAGACAGATGATAGATAAATGATGATAGATGATAGATACATAGATGGTAAATAGATAGATGATAGATGCTAGAGTTTAATATGTACACTAATACATATATATATATATGTATATACACTTACATACCACTATACACATTAAACTCCAGAGAAATTAACTTCTCTTCTCTTCAATTTTCCTAGTTTTGACAATTGATACAGCCAAGAAAAAAAATTTTTTTTCCCACTTCTGAGTTCAGAAAATACACTTTCAGGGGCAGCAATTTCCTCAAAGTGCTTGCTGATTTCAGCCACAAAGCAAACACTCTGAGCAGAAGACTCTGTTGGGAAGCCTCCAGATGAGGGTCAGCCAGAAGGGACCACCTATGCACAAGGAAAAATTTTGGTGTGGACCTCTCACTGCCAATAATCACACTAGCCCACAGGCAAACACTTAGGTGAATGGTAAGGATGGACACACAAGGGATAGTCACATTATTGTGGAAGTAGGGACCTCATACCCCTGATCCAACTTCAAGTACCGGGGAAGATGATGGCTTTGATTTATGCATGAGAATGAAGTTTTAAAAAACTCAAAACAGGATCTCACACAATTTACTTGAGAGTGCTTTGTTGACAGAAAGTGTCTAAGAAATTAGGAAATCGGGCTGAGACCATAAAGAATCTTGCTACGAAGCAGAAAGGTTGGACAGTGCCAAGCTGGTAACATTTGTTTAGTAAAACAAAACTACTTCCTGTTTATACCCCCAATGTGTGGAGACTCTTGGACAAATGCGCCACATATAATGTATACTCTGCAGTTTTCCTAAATGAGTGTAAGCTTTACCACTCCTGTTCTCAATCTAACTCTATACGTATATAATGGCATCTCCATAAAATAACTAAGAACGACTCATATTTGTATGGTGCCTTCGATCCCACATGGTTCTTTCACTTTTTTTCTTCTTTTTACATCTTACAACAGTAATTGCGGCAGTTAAAATCACACAGCCAGAAAAGAGGAGACCGAGGCTCAAAACCAGTTCCCAAATCCCACGGAATTCAAAGTTGGGATTTCTGTTTCCATCTCCAGCTGATTTCCCCTCCTGGGCTGTCTCATTCTCTTTTTGTGAGCTGGTCTGATCAAGTTTGGTCCCTTGCCAAGCATCTTCCTCTTTTCGGTGCCCTTTTCTCTTTCCTGCTCCTCTCTTTGCCCTTTTCTTCCTCACCATTGCTGCTTCCTCCTCCCACGCCCACTCCCACTCACTTCATGCTGTGTTCATGCTCATCAGAAAGAAAACAGTCACTGAATCCAAATGCCATAATCAGTGGTGGCCCCTGCAGCAAACAAATCAAGCGCAGGAGTACTCAGCACTCAGCGGCAGAAAGACTTCCCTCTGAAGGGAATACTTAACAACTGTTGAGAGAATCAAGGTTTTGGTGGGTTGTTTTTCACCCCCCTTCAGTGAGAGGGATAGCCTTGTCAAATCAAAGCTGCTATTTCTTCTTTAGTGTCTGATTTAGGAGATTATACATCAGAGGGAAGCACTTGTAAAAGGATTATAGCATTATAGAAAAATAATTGGAATGTTTCATCTCTCTGTATATCATGGCTTGTTAAAGTTGCTGTAGGGACTAGCCAGATTAATTAGAAAGAAGGAATATGTTTATTTCTCTAACTCAACACTCTGATGGTCAGAGATATTCCTGTTTATCCTAGTAAATGTTAAGAAGAGACTATGGATAACGTCTTAATTCTGCAATTTACAAGATACACAAATCACCCCCTCCTTCTTGCCAAGAAAGTATGTGACAGGCTAAAACCTTGGCCACAGTATAAAGAGCCATTTTCTTTTGCCTTAGGTATTATGAAGTTATTTTAAAGATACCTATCAATTATCTCATTCATTTGGTTAATATAAACAATCAGCCCAGAGTTCATTACTGTGAATGGATGTATTTTATAATCCTGAGATATAATGCATGTAATAGAATGCAATCTAATACATTCTAACATGCAGTTAGTTAAAGTCTCGCCTTTAGGATGAGAGGGTGATCCACTCCCCAAATATTTAAATGCCAAAAAAAAAAAAAAATAGCAACAGAAAAAATAAGTTGGGAAAATTGTGAAGCTAGAAAAGATCATCTTCAGTGCCTCATTTCATATATTTCTTCCTTTATGATTTTCCCCTCTCCTCCTTCTCGAAATACCCAAAACCCTCACATCCCTTCTTCATCCCCAGAATATTCACATGTGCCCCCTCTGGCAACACACTAGCCTCTCAAAATTGACTAGACCTCTGTTCCATTCCCTAGGCTTAGCTACAAGTAACCATGTTCTACCAAGTAACCCATGCCCATGTTTCCTATGTGTTCATGAGTTTATATACACAAGCTTTGCAAAATATACCTAAATCCACAAGGGTGAGCATTCCCAGCAGCACAGTAGGTCAGCAAGGGAATGATTTTTCAATAAGACCTTTCCTACCATTTAGGTCATACCACATGGGCAACTGCCCTCGTGTCCACACTCATGACCTAATTTCCCTTCACAGAGAAGGCTAATATTCTCCTCCATATGAACCTTCCTCCATGTTAAACACATAGCCACTTTTTTGGTCCTATTTCAGACCCTGGAAGTCTCTCATCTACAATAAACAGAAAGGAACTAACTTGTAGAATCATTCCCTTCCTCCTTCCCCTACTTCCCACAGACCAACAATTCTAAAGGGATTCCTGTTCCCCTTCCCCACGATGCTCTGAACACCATTTCTGAGGGACCTAATCTTATTAGGTTCTTGCCTCCAAATACACTAGTGTTCAAACATTGAACTTATTTCACCTTAATGGTGAACAAGGAATGTGTCTGGGGGACAAATGCAAAACTGAAAGCTAGTAGAATAAAAACAACACGAAGAATCTGAACAGCCTAAAGACAGGATTAGCAAACTAGATGACTGAGCCAGGAAGAAGGCCCCTGACAACCAGGCTAACTACTTGACAACTTAGCCTCAGGCTAGCCCTTCCCCGATGTGGGGAATGTGTCTTCTTCCATTACTGTCAAACATCCAAATCACTTTTTGAGATGTCTCTCAAAAGATCTCTTCTTTTGCTTCTTCATTGCTTCCTTCTTTTGCTCCCACCTTCAATTTTGCACAATGTGAAAGCACTATGAAAAATGCACTGTGTTAAGATTTCTTCATAGTGTCTGGCCTGCATCAGATAGAATAAGCTAAAGACCCAATGCAGGGCTCTCTGGTAACACCTGACTCAGAGGACATAGACTGGACTTCAGTGCTGTCTCCACCCTTGTACACACATATACACACACACATACATGCATGCATGCATGGATTAGCATAAAGAATTCAATTGACATAAATAACTCTCCCTGTTCCAGCACCAAACAGGAGATGCTCAGGCTTTGATAGACAGAAGCCCAGAGAATAGTAACATATGAAGTAAAGCATTTTTCATAGAAGAACAAGAAGTACCAAAGCTAGTGCTGCAGCCTGTTTTGACTTTCAGAGCACAGAGTGACCATGCTCACTAACAGTTGACTCCAGCTGGTGAACACTCAGAGAGTGAATGGTGGTGAACACTCCACCATTCTTGATAACAGAATGCAGGGAAGAGGAAACGGGAAGAGAGATGTGCAGATGGAGCAGAAGTAGCGGAGAAGGAATGGAAAACTTATCTCCACGATACAAGAAAGGGCAATGTGGAACAGGCTCTCAAGTGCTCAAAATCAAATCGCAGAGGTCAGGAACAGAAAAGGATGAGAAATAGTCAATGGAAAATGAAGAGTGTGGATAATAAGTTCTAAGAGTTCAGAGGAAAAAGAAATCGGGGAAAAAAATGGGGGAATGATGTAGGAAAATTGCCAAAGAGAAAAACACTTTTTGCAGAAGTGACTAAGAACTAGCATAAACAGTAGGCCAAATCAAGAAAGAGATAAGGTGGTCTTGCCAATACAAGCAAATATGGCCTTCCATTGTCCCCGCCCCCACCCCACCAGACCTATCTGATTTTACACGTGCTACAAAGAACAGAAGCAACATTGGTCTGTTTACCCTTCACAGGGGTTAGCTGCCTGCCCAGTCACACTACATGAGCCTCACCATGAACCAAAATAAAATGTTTTTTTTTATCACTGCTTCTCAGACTTAGTTAAATAATTTTCGACTCTCAGATGCAGTGTAAGATCAGATTTCTCCAATCCCAGCAGAGCATACACCTTTTTTTTTTTTTACTTCAATAAAACACATAAAAGTGGAAATTTAATAAAAGGTCTCATATTGTAATTTGTTGGTAAAAGATCCAGAGGCAAGGCCTGAGACTTTTCACCATGGCACAATCCTAAGACTGGCAAAACTCCTCAGAGCACACTAACCAACTAACCACGTGTTTCTAAAGCTGTTGCTTTAGGAACATGGGGCCACCCTGTATCGTGTTTTATCATTATTCTCAGTCATCTTGCCAGGCACCAAGGCCAGGAAATAAAGATTGGGTCAGAGAATACCCAAGGTCAGAGTTAAAAGGTTAAGGTGAGGTTTGAAGATGTAACAAACCAAATTTCTGAACTCAGCCAATGCTGAGATTTGAGAAACAGATGAACTGACTCAGCCGGAATAAGAATCCACAGCTCACACTGAAATGGGAGGGTAACAGAAAGGTGGGTGAATGGAACAGGGCAAGAGACAGGTAAAATCAAGAAGATCCCTCAGTGCTCTCTCTCTCTCTCCCTCCTTGTAGGGCATGAAAATTGGTAGCTTGGAAAGGTTGCCACAACCTACCTGAAAGGCATGTGTCAGAGGGTTATTCTGCACTGATTGGCCTAAATTTCCCTCTTGGGAAATAGGCCTGGTTATCATGCCATCACTGAACTCATACCTGACCTAAAGGAGATCCCTCTGAAATTCTTTGGAGAAAATAGCAAATCTCTGTAGGACTTTTCCTGAAATCTAGAGAATGTTGAACAAGCCCCTTCAAAATTGCTGATTCTTGGTCTGGTTGTACAATGGGAGAGAGGACTCAAGAGAAGGGGGCTTAGCAAAAGTTAAGTCAAGAAGTGGGGCTGAACTGACCTTGCCTGATTGGACACCTAAGAGTTGTTCACAGAAGCTTCTGAGGGCCATAGCCAGAATCCATCATCAGTGAGAGCTGAAACTGAGAGAAGCAGAGTCTTTCAAGATGGCAAGAGCTCAAAGCATAGAGCAACATTTCCCAAGGTGTAGAGGACCATCTGCCTCAGAATCAACCAGGGCAATTGTTAGGAAGGCAGTCTAGACCTATTCAGAATATCTGGATATAAGCCCAAGAATCTGCATTTTAAGAAGCTTCCCTTACTCCTACCCCTTAGCTCTCCTCCATTGACTTAGGAACTTGTCCTTTTCTGTCTTCCTAGGCTTTGTCACCTTCGAGAGAGAAAAGAGTTAAATCCTACTGTCTAGTTAATATCATAGGAGAGGGTCCAGATTATCACTCAATACATCCCTCAGGGAAGAATGGCAGGGAGGTGGAGGGGTTCAGGAGAGGAGAACAAAATACCAGGAAATTGTGGAAAAGGACATGAGCCAATTACAGGGTCCCTAAAATGCAACCTGGCCCAGAAGGGTAGCTTTATTAGCCTCTGAGCCATTTGAAGGTTGGAACCAGGGCTCCCAGAGTATGGTGGTATTCAGTAGGTGCCTAATAAATATGGAGAAGGAGAGAGAGTGAGAATGAGTGAACAGAATGTGGCCAGCCCTAATTCAGTGTTAATTTTAGTCCTCTCATGTTCTATCTGGATCTTTTCCTCAGCTTTAACCCACTTGTAGCCAGCCTCTGTCACTTGGGATATTAGGAATTCTCATTCATCATACTGTTTGATGAAGCTCTCCGAGCCTACTGAGTTAAGAGACCCTCTGTCCTTGTAACTGCCAATCTCTCTGATTCTCCACTCTGTCATCTACTTAAAGAAGAAAGCATTTTTCTTCTATTTTACATAAAAGATACTTCTGGAGGTCACTACAGCTGGGGAGCACACACAGAGAACTGATGTGGATCAATCCATAGCCCCAGAGCTCAGCTCATGCACTGTTTTACCAGCCCTTTAGCTTCCCAGAAAACCCAAATCCTTCCTCTGACTCTGGGTGTGTGAACAGCAGGACAGGGAGAGCAGAGAACAGGGAGGAGGAGGGTATGATTTCTGAATTGTTTACAAATTGTTCATGCTCCCAGGCCTATAGGGCCTCTGGGTCTTCCAGTTTGCCATGAAACCAGGGCACCCCAGTGCTGACACCATCCCCACTGCCACTGACATTCTTATTTCCACTCTAGTTGCTAAATGGTTTAATGTCACTACTTCTGAAAGAATGCTCTGTGCCAGGCACTGAGATTAGGCTGTTGAAAATGGAGTATTTATGTTTTATTTTTCAATTTCAAATTCTTCGTAGCAGATCCAAAAAATGAAATTAAAATATTCTCTAATCCTAACAGCTGTCAATAATCACTATTAAGAAGTAGATCTATGTGCTTCCATTGTAAAATTTGTAAATATGTACACAACTGTCAACTTTTTGCAAAGTTAGGGCCATATCTGGACATGATAGTATGATGTGAATTGAGTGGCACCCCCATTTTATTTCCTCCTACACTCAATCACTCTAATATCCTTCAGATTTTTCTCTGACAACTCCCTCTGCCTGCAACCCTCTTCCTCCAATCCATTTCTGTTCAACTTATTCCTTTAGCTTCTGCTCACTTTCTCCTAGAAGATTTCTCCCATCTCAAGATCAGAATCAGTCCTTGTCAAAGGCTCTGAAGGAGTATCTTTGTTCCTTTATTATGTGTGTGTGTGTGTGTGTGTGTGTGTGTGTGTGTGTGTATATATATATATATATATATATATATATATACACATCTGTCTCCACACCAAAATCTAAACCAAGGAATGAAGATTCCCAAAACCCATCACTATGCGTGTCACATGGTGTGGGTGCTCAATAAATGCTTGTTAAATTGAATTGAATTGAATTGAATTGAGTGAAAATACCCTCTTGTATATATCTAAGCAAGTTAATAAGAAGAGAATCCAAAGGAGCAAGATATGAACTCTCACATCCTTGTCCATATTGATATGTGCAAAAAAATTCTCCATTTTTATATTTCATTTTTTTAAAGCTGGTGTTTGCTTAAGTCACAGCCACCTGCTTCTCTGCAGCTGTATTGGGGAATAAGTCTGTGCTCCAAATTACAACTCAGAGCTTCCCGGTGGCTTTTCTACTAACAAGCTGCCAAGTCCAGAATGATGGGGTTTCTGTTTTAGCTGACAACCAAAAACAAAATCTGGCTGCTCTAAACAGGCTTTTTTCACTCCACCTGCTGCTTCTATAGCTAAAGTGGAGAATGACATATGAGCCACCAAAGTCTGAGGCCAGGATCCCACTGAAAGTCCGTGGATGTCAATTCAAGGCATTGAGAAATTGCTCATATGTTATGCATTTATTCCTGCAGAAATCACCCGTGGAAAACATAGAAGAACTTTAACACCTTAGAAGCTGTCCACAGCCCTTCTTACCCAGGAACCTGTCTGTGATGACAGCACCAAGAGCTGGGATATGGGAGGACTCTCTCATCTGTTTTTCTCACCTCTAAAAGGGAAGAATGAACTAGTGAAACTCGCCTTTGCTTCTGCAAAACTTCCCTTTCCATTAGGCAGGATTGGCCTGTGGTGGGAATTTTAGACCTGGATGCAAAGTGGTGAAGAGGTGTTTGGGGACTAAGGGGATTTTCAGTTCCACTCATATCAATCTTGGTGTCATCTGAGACTCAGAGGATATTGAGAAAAGTATAGATGAAACCATCATCATCATCATCATCTCATTGGGTCATCTTGGTCAATCTCATCTGCTTTGGGTGAACCCATCTGGTGCAGGTGAAGGGAGGCCTCAGAAGGCCACAACATCCCCCACCAAATCATCTGACCCTTACATTCCATAGCACTGAACAAAGAAGAAACGCTTTCAATTGCCAGATAGCTTCAATGAATCACAAACAAACAAGAATAGTGTTTCAATTATAGATTATAAAAAGATCATAAAGATCATAAGATTATAAAGCATTAGTAGGTTGAGTATTTACTATGCATCAAGCACTATGCTAGCACTTTAAATATATTATCTCATTAGAACTTTCCACACAGCTGACAAACGTTTGAGCAGGATTTGGACCCACTAAACACTAAACTATTTGGCCTTATTTTGTCCTAATCCATCAAAACTGGAAGATGCCTTCCCAGACTAGCCCAAATTACAGGTGGAAAATACTCCTAATCCACGGAAAAGAGAAGCTGTCCAGATAGGCCAGATGAATCTCCAGGATTCCTGCCTTCCAAAAAAGGTTCTCGCTGTAACCAGGACGCAAGAAATACAACCTATACAAAAAGGACGCAGACCCTGGACTAGCCTTTGGAGACATCTGATCCTGATGAATTTCTGAGAGTATTTTCCAGATATAACTCTCCCTTCCCAGCAAAACACTAAAGTTGCCTGCATTATTCATGGTGGCCTTAATGATAGGCATTTTCAATGAGCTTTAGCTTAAGTCAAAAGAAAGTTTATTGTATAAAAAGTGCCCTTGCAATGCTAATCTTAAAACACTATTTGATAGAAGCATATCTTGGGTACATGATTTCTAGGCTAAGTTGTTTGGGCTAAGCGATTTATTTAGTTAAGTTGACAAAGATGTATGCACATATTTTGAACAACTGTTTTCTAAAATAGAGTATTAATGTATTCTCCTTCAATTCTTTGTTTACTTCTGAGTTGTTCTTTGGTTCCTGATAAAGAAACCTCATGTTAGAATCATTTCGCTTCCTAAAAATTTTCATTTCCAACTAATATTGTTTGAACTTAGGTGGTATCAGTATGTATTCTATCATGTAAATTTTTTAAGTTTATTTATTTATTTTGAGAGAGAGAGAGAGTGCATGGGGGAAAAGCAGAGAAAGAGGGAGAGAGATGCAGAAAGAGAGAGAATCCCAAGCAGACTCCTCGCTGTCAGTGTGAGGTTGACATGGGGCTCGAACTCACCAGCAGTGAGATCACGACCTGAGTTGAAATCAAGAGTCGGACATTTAACCAACTGAGCCACCCAGGCACCTCTATCATGTAAATTTAATAAAGGTTAATTATTAAAAACCTCAACTAGGGGCACCTGGATGGCTCATTTGGTTGAACGTCGGACTTGGGCTCAGGTCATGATCTCGCAGTTCATGAGTTCAAGCCCCTTATCAGACTCATTGCTGTTAGCCTGTCAGTGTAGACCCTGCTTCAGATCTTCTGTCCTCTCTCTGCCCCTGCCCTGCTTGAGCTCTCCCCAAAAATAAATAAATATAAAAAAAAAACCTCAGCTATTCAAAACGAAATAATTGTTTGTTTTTAATGAGAGAAGAGCAGAGGTCATAAATTTTCAAAATGGATATTATAAAGTCCATTCACTTACAATACTCACAACTTAGAGAAATATGAGCCCTCATACAGTCTATTTATTCCTATTTTTGACACTATTCTAATAAGTGTAGCCATTTGGCATCTTAGCCTATACTTGATTTTCAACAGGAAATTAGAAGGATCTTGTGATGAACACATTCTGACAACAGTGAGCTACTGCCTCTAATGATGGACAAAAGCAACTATTGAAAAAAGCAGGCACAAGAAACCCAGAGCAGATAGTCTGTGCCCACAGAAACCATGCTGTGCACACATCAAGGATTAGCAGGAGTTATCCTACACCATTTCCAAAACAAAACAATACAAAACATATAGTGTTCACTGCCCTCTGTTCAAGATCATGTAAGAATTTACACCAGCTTTTTAAATATATTTCTTTAATACTGCTTTTTAAAAGAATGGGTGTAATTTATAACCTCCTGGTTCCTCATAATGCTCAATTCAAGCCCACTCTGAGACTTGGACGTTTAGCATTTTAACCCCTGGTTGGTCCTACTGGACCTCGGATGCCACATCAACATAATCTCTGCTGCCCTCCAAGGTTTGAGTGGGACGTGGTGAATCACAGAAGGCACCTTCTTAAATTTGAACTCTGGTGACTTTTAGCTAGACAACCCATCAAATTCGTTTTATTTATTTTTTATCGAAGTGAGTTGGCATACAATAGTATATTCGTTTCAGATGGACACCATAGTGATTCAACATTATATACCTTACAAAGTGATTACCATGCTAAATCTAGTTACCATTTGTCACTTTACAAAGTTGGTACATATTATTAATTATATTTCCTATGTTGTTCAGTGGATCCCCATTTCTCCCTGATTTGATAATTGGAAGATTGTACCTTTTAATCACTTTCCCTAATTTCGCCCACCCCACCACCCCCCCTCCCCCACTTCCTTCCACTTCCCCCCTCTACCCCCCCACTCCCACCGCCTTTGGTTCCCTGAAAACTCCTTTTTGAAATACCAATAGCTACTGATAATCAGTCCCATAGATTGTCTCTCTTTTTTTTTCCTCGCACACACCCAGAATATACAGAGTAAAAATGATGTGTCTCTTAGGGAAGATACTTGCCTTCATCCCCTCTCCTGCCTTTCTATTCCCGTATTCCTCCTCAAAGCCAGATAACTGGAAAGAAGCGTGTGAGTCCAGATTCCCTGCCTCTCACTCCTGCCTCCCAAAGGTGGGACTCGTCTGATTAGTAAGAGTGGTCCCTGACTGAGCCACAGTTCTAGGGCGCAGGGCCAAGGTGAGGTCCTCTGAACATGCGCAGTATGGATCTGGATGACTGGTTCTCGGGCCGCGGATTCTTGCTCCTGAGTTCAAACTATGTATGTAAGGGGCGGGGAGGAAGGCCCACTGCTTTCTATGTGTTCTGAAAAGATTTGGTAAGAGATGAGAAGTACCCACTGCTGGCTGGGGGAGTATGTCTCAAATCTCCTGTGCAGATTTCTCCAAGCACTGGGTCCCAAGGATCACTGGGGGTGGGAGTAAATTCCAGTCTCAACTACTTTCCTCCATCCATACGACCAGCATTTAGGTGTGATTTTGCAACTGCTTGGATATTAACTCTAGACTTGATCTCTTTGTGACTAGCCATCTTCCCGATGTTATCCATCAAATCCAGAGAGCTGAGAATTGGACTCCCCTAACTCAAATATCATCCCAAACCCTCACCATGTAGGAGGCAGCAAAAGGATCTTGCCTGGGGTCTTCTCATTCCAAATCCAGCCTTCTCACAAGTTGCACACGCTGCAGCCAGGGCCAAGTTTGTAAATGTAGAAGAGATGGGGGGGTTGGACGAGGGCCGAGAGGAGTAGGGAAGTACAGGGTCTGATTTCTATTGAGTGTTGCCTCTGTGATTAGAGTCCTTGATCAAAACAGAGTTACTAATCTATAAAAATGTATTTTAAAACAGTGGTTCTCAAACATGGGTGATTTTGCACCACAACCACCCCATAGGCTACTTGGCAATGTCGTCAGACATTTATGACATTTTTGGTTGTCACAGCTGGTGGATAAAGGACAGAAATGCTGATAAACATCTCTGCAATGCACAGAAAAGCCTTCACAATGAAGAACTGTGGGCCCCAAATGGCAATAGGTATTGAGAATGAGAAACCCTATTTAAAAGGCTTGGTGAAACATGGGTGCTGCATATAAATGCAGAACATGTAAATGCATCAGAACCTCTGTCTGCTGAGAAGGGGAACGACCCTTGTCGTATTGTCACTGCAGCTTCTCAGCAGTCCCTTGTGGATCTATCAGTCGGGGCAGGCCATCCCCAAAACTGTCAGGTAACTCAGCTTGTGTCTGCACCTCTTCTTTCTATCTTTATCCCTTCTGATACCCTCAGGTCATCTGTTCTCCTGCCCCTCCCAGCTCTACTTGAAGACACTATAATTCCTCCATGCCTAGATTCAGTTCTGTCCGGTTCCTGAACCAACACTAAACAGGACCAAAAACAACAACAAAAAAGAACAAAAATGGCAAATTGATAGCTTTTCCCCAACAGACACTTTCCATAACTAGGATGAGATGCCTTTATTATGCTAGCTAGCTACTTTACATATTGTAGCTCACTAAATTTAACAACAGTCCTATGAGATACATATGATTTCCATTTTGAAGTTAAGGAAACTAAGGCTCAAAGAGATTAAATAACATGCCTACTTTCTTAAAGATAACAAGAGTCTGGCCTGTTCTGTGTTCATTCCAGAGAACACTCTTATGCCACATTTAGTCCATACTTGACTTTCCTGTTCAGAAGTCATATCAAATTGGATACAAGCCAAGATACCATTTTTCAGATTTATATTTTAAATTATTGGAAATAAATCCACAAGCCAAATAAATCATCAGTGTCTTCTTTAGTCTGTGTTTTAGTTAGCATCCTTTGATTGCAAGTTACAGAAACCAATTCAATCTAGATAAAATAAATTGGAGCAATTTATTACAGGGATGTGGGGATTTTCACAAAAATCAAGGAGCAAAAAAAAAAAAAAGGAAAGCTGCTACTGCTTTTTCTCACTTTTACTGCAGATCAGCTTTCCAGTTCCTTCTCCTTTGATTGCAGGGAAGTATGATTCCCCTGCAGCCCTTCACATTTCATGTGTCCACTCCATTCCCTCTCTCTCTCTCTCCCCCTCTGTCCTCCATCTCCCTCTTCCAAATCCTGGAAAAGAAAATCTTCCCACTTTGAGATAGATTTCAACTCCTGATAGAATGAGTCCTTCCCAAGGGAGAAGAGTCATGCAGAGCAAACGTGGATGAGGAGGTCACCTCCTGTAGATGAGGAGAGGAAAATAGTTTCCAGAACATAGGAAGAGTCACTGGGTCATGGACTCAGCTGGCCCATTTCAGTAAGAATCCAGAGCCCTTTTGTGAGGCGAACACCAGCTCAGAACTGGCCAGGTTAGTTTGCCCCTTACAGAGAATAATATAAAGCCAATCAAAAGAATTTATACAGTGAAAGATGATAATATTTTATTCTGGTTATCTCTGAATCTTGATGAGTATCATAAACAAAACAGTGAACTGATTAGAAGGCCCTCTACTTTCTGAAGTATTGAGGCTGTGTATTACTTCCTACTTTTCAGAGGTTTATTATTTGAATTCATGTCAGACCTAATAATCTTATTTTGCCTCATCAGACCCCATGTGAGTCTCCGAATCAGGGCAAGAGTAGACTAAAAATGGACAGCTTCCTCTTTATAGGACATACAGATCCACCTTCCACAGAAAAGAATTTGTACTACTTAAATACAACCTGAGAGTAATCCTACTAGTCAACACAGAGTCCTTCTCCTACCTCATAATATTATCTTATTTATTCTTAATAAAGATGCTTGGCAACATGGAGATTAAAAAGTGAGGACAAATGACTAAAAGTTTCACTTCTAAGGTTTTAGATTCACACAGCCATTTTGGTCAAAACTACAAGAGCAGTTCAGCCTTCTCCTTCACCCTTACATTCAGATTGGCCTTCTAAGCCAACCTGCTTTTTGGTTATTGTAAAAATAAAAGGAAATACCTAGGGCACCAGCAAATGGTGTTGAGAGATAGAATTAGTGCATTGGATAGAGTATAAGTCAGGCCAGTGAAGATACTTTCTCTTCTACCCTATAAAATGCAGATAGCTGAAGAGCCACTGCAGACATCATAAAGTGGCTATATTTCTACCCCTACTCATTATGGCTTTTAGTGAATAGTCTCTCTGTTGTCTTAAGCCATTCATCTTTGGAGAAATATGGCCCCATTTCTCTATTTATTTATCTCTTTAGAAATGGGAAAGCATAAACTGTTGCACTACAATAAATTTTCTCACTTTTAATAGTTCAAATGGTTCCACACTAAAATGAAAGTCAAGCATTATTTTTATTCCTTGGATTTTTGTCATTTTGAGCATCCTTAGCACCATTTAATGTCATGATCCCTAAGAATGGCCTCAATTTGAGTATCTATCTTCTGAAGATGGTTATCTCAAACTTTAGACAGTTAAAAGTAGACTAGAAGAGAGCTTAATCGTCTCTTCTTTCTAAAAGTATAGAGAAAGCAGGTGTTTTTAGATAACTAATTTCTAACTCATCCATGCAAATTTCAAAATACAGAAAAGCAAAAACAGAGAGGACTAAAATTATCCAAAAATAATAGTTTTTTCTAGGACAAGAAGAACTAAACAACTCCAAGTTATTCTTAACATGAAATTTAATTGGAAAATATAAAGTTAACAGAATTTTGGATGTACCAAGAATATGATTTACTGACACCTTTGCTATTCAGACAGAGAATTAATTTTCATATGTTTTCATAAGAGATTAGTGTTGGGTTCATATACTCCATCTGCCTCACCCTGGTTCCTAAAAATTATAGCACAAGAGATGTTTCAGATAAATGCATGCTCTCTATTCCTGGACTGTACTTCTACCCTGAGTCCCTTCCTCCTTCCCCATCTCAGATGAGCTGAGATGGACAAACTAGAAGGAAATTTGAAGAGTCCCATCTCACCCCTGAACTGAACACCACAACTGTGTAGACTGCTTTCTTATTTTCTCTGAGCTTCCCAGATTCAAAGAGGACTCCTAAGAAAAAGATATTTAAAGAGGAGAAATAGTGAGTGAAAAAGAGACCACTCCACAAAAACACTCAAGCCAAAATATTTCCCAAAATACAGGCCAGTAGCCAATGCCCTCCTCCCCCAGATCAAATCTCCAATCAAAACCTCTGAGCCTGGGGCACTTGGGTGGCTCAGTCGGTTAAGCGTCAGAGTTCGGCTCAGGTCATGATCTCACGGTTCATGAGTTCGAGCCCCACGTTGGGCTCTGTGCTGACAGCTCAGAGCCTGGAGCTTGTTTCACATTCTGTGTCGCCCTCTCTCTCTGCCTCTCCCCTGCTTGCACTCTCCCTCTTTCTCTCTCTCTCTCTCTCCCCCGTTGCCCTCAAAAATAAGTTAACATTAAAAATTAAAAAAAAAAAAAAAACTCAGCCCAAATATCCTCATGCTTCTATTGAACCTTGCAATGTCTAGGATGAAGAGTTAAGGAAATGAAATGTCCATCTCACTCTCTAGATGGGAGAATTTCCTATGTTTTAATTTTTCCCTTTATAGTGCTTGCTTTAGCAGCACATATACTAATTTTTCCCTGTATAAATAATAAACCTTTAATGGTTTACCCATGTTCTAGGCAATCATTTTCTCATGCGTCATATCCAATATGCTGGCAGAATGTCATCTCATTTTGATTCAGCATATCTGCCTTAGATTGTAAGCTTTCATGTCTTACTGGATTGTAAACTAGTTGCAGAAAGAACCTTTGTCTCCTGCAGAGACCCCTCCATGGGTAATAGCATGGACTTTGAAGCTAGACCACCTGGTTGCTAATCATGGTCAGTCCCTGACTAGCTATGTGATCTTGTTTCTTTACCTCCCAGTGTCTCAGGGAGGTTTCCTCATCTGTGTGATGAATGAGGATATTGCTGCAACTGCCTCATGGCAAGACAGTGAGGATCCAATGAGATATGTGTAAAGAACTTGGAGCACTGTGGCATGTGATTACTGGTCATTTAATAGTGGTCACTTAAATAACTAGTATTATTTCCCTAGTGTGTGGCGCATCAGGGTTACCACTAGTATGTGGTATAAATGAATCCTGAGATGCAACTGTTTTTTTCTCTCAGGAGGAAATCTGGCATTATTGAAACGGACATTGGTTATTGTACAGAACCCTTTCGTGGCTTGAGAAAAGCATATCCAGAGAGAATGGCAAAACATGCAATCTTCCTAAACAAAGGTTTTTGACCCATTCTAATGGATTCCAAATTTTTCTTCTTGTTTGTTTATCACCATTTAAGACCAAAGAAAAATTTCCTTTGAAGGAAATAGAAGTAATTCAGAGTTAGGGTAAAGATAACGTAAAAGGAGAAAGTCTGAGTCTGTCATAGATGTTCTTCATCTCCTGTCCAGCCTGAAAAATTGTCTCTATCCAGGAAAAAAAAAATGAGGTGCAGAGAAAATTAGGAATGCAAGTGGAAGGTTGATTTTGGTTTTTACAGGCACTGGAGTGGTATCTCAAAAAATTTAGAGGCCATCTAAAAGTACCTCTTCTTATTTATGGTCTCCACCTCCTGAATGAAATATTGTCTGTATTAATCCCGTCTGGAATTACAGGGCCTTTCTATGTTTGATGCCTCCAGAAACTTAGAACACAAACACCAACCAAAGAAAAATATATGGACAAACATAAATTAGACTTTTCTCCCCATTGGGATGCATCCATGCATTATAGCTTATAAATTTAGATTATATCTCTACTGCCATCGTGTGATAGAATGTTTTTTAGTGAAGATGTCCTAAAAAGAGAGTAAAAAACTCAGAACACAAGGAGCTTTCAAGGAAAAAAAAAAAGCTGAATCTTTCTTTTCCCTGCCTACCAAGCAATGCCACACTTTCTGATGCTTGTGATCAAAGCAAAAGTTTGGGAAGGGTTGTGTTTCTTCACACAGAAACAGAACAGGAGAGAGAATGCAGAACACTGAAAAGAACATGAAGACAGGACCCAGCTATTTTTCTGCCACATGAAATAAAAGAATGATTCTGTTTTGTGTCACTTCAGATGTAAAAGCTCTAATGTTAGGATGCTGTCTCTCCGCCCATCCTCCAGGCTGTCCATCATCCAGCCCAGAATGAGTTTACCCCAGAATGGTGCCCTTCTTCCCTCCTGTATTCCCACCAGACTTGGGCATCCCCTTCATGTTCATTTTTCTTTTGCTGCTTTAACTTCTGTCTTATTAGAGATTACTTTCATCACTTTGAGTTACTTGGAAATTTGAGAAGTGTGTCCTACATGCCTTTACAAATCATTCAGTCAATTCTTGACCTGGGTCTGAACACAGACCTCTCTCTTCCTCTGCCTGAATGTGCTGACCCCATGTCTCCCCAGCTCTGGCATCACCGGGAAGTGTGTGAAGCTTATCTCTGGGGCTCTCTCTTTGCCTCTCCCCATGCTCTAATTCTCCATCCTAACCTTCTACTACCCACAAAATGTACCTGGCTGCCCCTCCTTCTCACCACACCTGGCCGTCCAGCTGGCTTACCCTGCACCTGTCTCTCCACTGTCCCCTGCCAAGCCTGCTCTCAGAACCCAGCTTGTGTAAAGATGAGAAACTCATTCACATTAACTTACTAATAGTGAACAATGATGAATCCTCTGTTTGTGTCTGCCATGGGATATTTATGTCCAGCAGAGGAAAATGGATTTAAATTAAATAATATATATCCCATTGTACTATGGGATTGTTTCATCTGTCCCTGCAACCTCCCACCTCTACACTTTCTTATCAGATTTTTCATCCACACTCCTGTGTCAGTGGCAAATGTTACCTCCTAAGAGGCCTTTCCCAGAATACAAAGAAATAGAGGCTCATAATGCTTTTGAGATTCTAAATAAATTCTGAAGAATTATAGCAAAGATTAAAAGCCATGGCTTTTTATTTGCAAATCTTTCAGGGTTTTTTGGTTGGAAGCCTAAGCCCTAAAGAATACAAAGCATGAAATGTGAGCTTCTTCAAATAAAAAAGAAAAGCTGAAGTGCCAGGGTCCCCGCCAATCAGACTAGATTGGGTGGGAGAGAGTTGAAGTCATAGAGTAAACAAAAGACCAGCAAACTTTCCTGTGGCTCTCTCAGTCCTGTGCTGAAATGGGGAAAGGAAGGCAAAAGGGAGAGAGGGGCAGAAGTACCAGACATACTGTGGAATTTAAGAACAAATACCCCAGTGCCTTGTGTCCCAGGGAAGAACGGCTCCCTGCACCAGCACAGTGGAACAGCAAGTGAGGAGAGCCTAGAGTATGATGTGTTTGGCAGTAATGGGACTTAAGACAGATCCCCCCTCACACCTCCAATACATGAACAGATCCTCAGAGAGTCTTGGAAGTAGGCTGCAAGACCTATCAACCCAAGAGTCAAAGAGAATGTAAATGTGTGTAACTACAGCCAGATGGCAGAGTGAGCAATTTCAGTGGATATTGGTGGGAATAGAGACCAGTGCCCAAGAACTATTAAAGATGATGTATATCTCATCCGAGGCCATTATAACCAAGACCAAGATGAACTTTGCAACCTCTGGAGACCTCATAACCCCCTTCTCTTCTATCCACATCAGCATCCAGAATTTTGAGAAAGAGGGAAAGGAAATCCTGAATTGATTGAGTTTATACCCAAAATGACCTAGAAAACTGGAAATGGTAGAATTTGCCTTAAAAATAGCTAGATTATTTAGGCAGAATGGGGGCTTGAGATAGAAGATAGGCTGCCATATTAAAAAATAAAGGACGTTGCATTTATACTACACATCTGAGCTTGTGGCCAGAACCATCTAGACATTATGACATCTGGCAAAGCATGGAGAACAGGTGGAGACTCTGGACAGGTATTCAGGTAAAGGACCCTCTTGGTGTCCTTTAGAGCTTATTTAGTGAGCCTACAGTCCCTGAATGCTTGGTTTATCCAGCTTCCACCGCTGTCCTCGATCATTAGATTTACCACACAGAATCATAGCTGTCATCTGACATACTCTTTCATCTGTGCATCCAGGTCAGTACAACAAAACCTCAACTAACTGGAGCACTAGGGACATAAAAGTTCCTTGTAAACTCAAATTTCTGGTTAACTGGGGGTTATTCAGAATCCTAATATCTATTGTTAATATTTGAGGCTCCCTTAAGTCTTCAGGGTCATCCCTATAAGCATCATCCATGCCTTTCTACTTCCTTCTCCATGACGAGCTTTCTGAGGCTCCTCAGCTTTTCGGCATATAACAAGATTCCACTCCCCTCTGAAAGTGTCTGGTTTGTCCACATCTTTTGAAAGACTCACTTGAAAACAGAGCACAAATTCCCAGCATCGGTTGATGTGAAAATGATTAGATCTGGACAGTCACTAAACACTCTACTTCTATTCATTTCACCCACAATCCTGTGAGATTTTTAGTGACTATACCGTGCTGTTATTTAAATCCCCTAAGTCAGGGATTCTTGATATGTGATTAATGGATGGGCTTAAGGGTATATAAACTTTTAGAATATGGTATGCAAAAAAATGTATACATATGCTTGTCTGTGGGTGGGAAGTGTGTGTGTTTTTGTGTGTGTGTCTATTCTTGTGCATGTGTGTGCGTGTGTGTATTCCATCAGATGCGTAAGGGAGTCCATGACCCAAAAAAGTAAAAACTGTCTATTTTGCATACTGCTGCTAAGCTCAGAGATCTCCTCCTATAGAATTCTCAATTTAGGATTTTTCACAAACTGGTAGGTTTGTGCATTGGAGGTTGGGAAACACTGGGGAAAAAATTAAGGCCAAGACGTTTTCTGGCTCCCAAACCAGGTCATCAGCATTCATGGGGGTTGAAGGAGGCGCTCAGCTGGTTTGTCTTCTCTCCCAAAAGAGAATGTGGAAATGTGTACCATCTACCAGAAAAGCAGGGTTAATTTCACCACCCAGGATAATGTGGATCTTGTGATTTTCAAATAGAAGGAAAAAATTTCTTCCAGGCCTCCTTCCTGGAACGTCATCGTAGACTGAAGTGCATTGCCCAGAACTGACAGCGACTGACAGGCTTGCACACCATGCAGTGATCCTTTGTCCAGCTCCTGTCAAGTAGATCTGGCATTGCAACCACCAGAGGTGCACAATGAGGACCAAGTGTTGAGAACTCTTCACCCTACTCCTGTGGAGAGAAGCATTACCATGTAGAAGTGGTACTCAAAAACAGAAGGGAGGGGCACAATTAGTGCTGAAGGCACTTCATCAGACTGACAAGCCAGAACTGGGACAGGAGAGAGGGAGGCAGGGGTAGCAGACAGACATTACATTAAAGCAGAAGAAGGAAGAACAAACCCAGGAGTAAGGGTCTCCTATTTTCTTGACAGTAAAGACACAGCAAAGTCTCACACCTGTGGTCACTACACTCTGCATTTCCAAAGAGCTGGGGTGTACCTCCACTGAACTTCCAGGAAAGGACACTAGGAAACTATTTATAAGAATGCTGTCAGATCAATGGGGACTCAGAGACCAAAGATCTGGCCCTTGGACAATAGGAATTATGACTTTTGGAGAAAGAGGAAAGTGATGGCTGTCCAACCCACAAGGAAGAGTCCACTAAAGAGGATGCCCCAGAAAGACAGAACACTGGAAATAGGAGAGAGCTTATATACTTATGGGACCCAACACAGCTTATTAGTGTGAAGGTAGTTCTGGGTGGTGTCACTGCTGTCAAGCTTCCTTGAGAACTTATTTGAGGTTTATAAGAGAAAGGGTAATAAAGTTACAAGACTTGAGATCTATCATTACTTAGCAGATCACGCCATCTTGGCAAAAATTTGCAGTCCTTGGGGGGATCCTTTCCAACTTGAGGAGCAGTGGGGTGCTAGAGTATAAACAGTCTTCTGCTGAATGAAGATGCCCACAATGGTAGGAAAGATCACTGGCCTTTCATGGTTCCTTCTTACACAGCCACCAGCCCCTATGAAAGCCTCCCACTTTCCATAGATCATTGCCTCCAAGATCTCTTGTGGCTCTTTTTCTGCTTGTCCTCCTTAGTCAGCGTGCTCTAGGTTTTGCTTCCTAGCCAGTTGATAAAACTTTCCACTGGACTTCACACAGTGTCTGAGATGTTGTCTTCAGTGCCCCCTTTGCTCTCCATCCCAGAGCTATCACCCACTTCTTCTCCACCACCAGTTCGGGCTGGAGGCCCAGTCCTCGTGGTAACCCAGGAGGGTCATTCAGACAAGATAAGAGGAACAGAGGCAGGAAAACTACCTGCCACCAAGTAATCCACCACTGAGGAGTGAGTGAGCCACCAGAAACCCAAGAAAGACATAAAGAGTCCTGAGAAACAAGTTGTACAGATTATCAGAGTCAAAAACCATTGTCATCAGCAACCACAGCCAAAGACATCTCAAGAGTCAGAAAGGTCTGAGAAAACAAGCACAATATACAAAAGCATAAAGCACCCATTATGTGGGGTGATCCTATCTACCAAATTAGGGTTTCAGTTCCCTGAACATGGACCTGACCTCTAGGATGGGGCTCTACACACTCAATAAGTCTGTTCTGGTATCCAGTACCTGACTAGTTAAACCAATTCAGTCATTTAAATAAGTTAATGCTTGGACTTATATATTCCAAGTAGGTAGGAGGTTGACTGATTGAATTTTCAATTGTGAATCTAATGCCAGACATGTGCACAGAAAAAGGTAGTATTGGAAATATTTAGCAGGGTTCCTATCAGTAAGAACAGTCACAGTAGACAGTACAATATGCGCGGGCTGGTGTACTTTTCTGGTACACCACACTGGCTAAATACATCTTGGGTATGAGACTCTACAGAGAAGCTTCTTTTACTGAATGGTGGGGACGTAGTTACAAGTTATCACAAATATTTATAACAGATACATTACATGCCAGTAATTAATAATTTAATATTTTCCTTTTTGCTAATAATTATCATAATAATTCCTGTAAACAGTGGGTATGAATTAGTCGATGAGTTGTAACTGAAATGACCATGGATTAGTGAGCTTTAAGTGTCTACTTTTTAATGGACCAATAAGAAAAACCTGTTTGGAATATAAAACTGAAAGTGATTATTTGCAAGGGATAAGATCTGCGTGCCACGAGGGGAAAAAAATGTTAACTAATTTTAAATGTAGAAACAAGGGGCTCCTGGGTGGCTCAGTCGGTTAAGCGTCCAAATTTGGCTCAGGTCATGATCTCATGGCTCGTGGGTTCGAGACCTGCATCGGGCTCTGTACTGACAGCTCAGAGCCCAGAGCCTGCTTCCGATTCTGTGTCTCCCTCTCTCTCTGCCCCTCCCCCGCTCACACTCTGTCTCTCTCAAAAATAAACACACATTTAAAAAATAAAAATACATAGAAACTAAATGTAACCAGTTTAATATTCTGAGGGGAGTGGCAAAATTTGAGAGAGGGAGGGAGAAGTCTGCTCTGTTGTTTGCTAAAACACCCCGGTGGGCATTTTGGAGGTGAAAGTAAGGGTCAAAGTTTGTGCTGGAGACAATGGTTGAGACAGAGGGAAAGCCAGCTAGTCTGAGAGTAATAAAAGTAAAAGAATAATAAAAGAGTAACATTTGAGCTTTTTGTTAAACAACGTGATAGGTAAGAATGGAGACTCTGAGGGGTGCCTGGGTGGCGCAGTCGGTTAAGCGTCCGACTTTAGCCAGGTCACGATCTCGCTGTCCGTGAGTTCGAGCCCCGCGTCAGGCTCTGGGCTGATGGCTCAGAGCCTGGAGCCTGTTTCCGATTCTGTGTCTCCCTCTCTCTCTGCCCCTCCCCCGTTCATGCTCTGTCTCTCTCTGTCCCAAAAATAAATAAACGTTGAAAAAAAGAATGGAGACTCTGAGCTCAGTAATGAACAAGGTGTTTTGAGAAACTGTCTTTAAGAAGAAAACTTCAACTCATCAACCCAGCAGCAGGCTGGTACCCCAAGGGAGACATGATCAGGGAGAGATTCCCTTTAATGGTGGCTAGACAATTTGAAGAAATGTTTCTAGATATTTCTGTTCTGTACTATGACCCCTTTTCGTAGCCCCAAGATTTCATTCTGAGATTGTTAACTGCACATTGGGGCTACTAAGGAGAATTACAGGATGGGCAGTGTGCAAGGCATGGGGTGGGGATATGACCTTTCCCACATGTTACCCCCAAACTCTGTCTCTGGGAACACTGTGGGGTAGAAGCTTCTTACTAAGGGAGGACTATAGCCCATAAGGGCCACATTGTCAGTGACTAAGACCTCAGAACTAAGTTGGAGCTGGGGCTGACAGTGGAGAAGCAGGCTATGTGTGGATCAGTCCAGAAACAGATATGAGAGAAGTCCACTTTCCCTAAATAGACTCAAAGATTGAGCAGGGACTGAGGGTAAGTAGGGTCTGCTGTTACGTGGGCTGGAGATCAGGTGGTTAGGGACATGTGGATATATATGTGCATGTGAGAGACAGAGACCGAGAGCCTGGGGGCGCCTGTGTGGTAGAAAGTAGCCAAACACCAACTAAAAGCCAAATCTGACAAATGGAGGATTTCAAGTACTTATCAAAAAACATTCTTTCACAGAGAGGCTTTTGCAGAATTCAATCACACTGAAAAATGGAAGCAAAGTAAGCATTGAAAAAAACTTCCTGCATCCACATGATAAGATATCGAGGCTTTCCAGGAAGACTAGAAATCCTAGGCTCATAGAATACCAATGTGGACAGCAGGCCATCAAAACAGCTCACGGAAGTGGAGTAGGCCGCCCTCCCCAGCTGTGCACATAAAGGAAAGGTGTGTAACAGCCTTGGACTCAAGAAAAACAGACATGAAAATAAAACACCACTGGAGCATAACGTCAAAACTGCCGCTAAAGCTGCCTTAACTCCTCTGTCACCTGCAAGACCTTGTCCTGGAGGTTTGCTGTGTAACTAACAAAACGGGAAATGGAATTGTATGTACAAGAGAGGAAGAGAGAGTCTCCCTGTGTGTGTGTAAACAAGAATAAAATATAGGAGCACAAAAATACATTTAAAATGTTGTTCCTGTTGGTATTGATACAAACTTTCCTCCTTTAGATGCTTTGTGAGTCTAGATGTTGGTTATTGTAGCATGAGAAATATTAGTATACCCATCCCATTTACTCATTCATTAAATGAACATGTATTGAACACCCAGTACGTGCCCAGCACCTCTCTAGACAGCTTCTCATAGTTGCAATTAGTTCCCAGAACTCTGCAAGATAGATACATCCTTTTTTTCCAGCAAGAAAACCAAAACTTAGTGAGACTAAGTGACTGGCCACTGTTGCAAGTACTAAATGGTTGAGGATTTAAAGCTGGACCTCCTGATACAGGATATACCAGCTTGCATGTCAAGGACTTGGAGCTGTAGCCTGCAGGACAACAGCTCCCAACCTTTTCTGCTTAATTCCAAATTCAAGTGAACACCAGAGCCGCGTAAGTACAAAAATTATACATTATATGTGAGAGCTTATTTAAGAAAAGCTTTTTGACTGCCACCTATGTGACATGCATACATTTTAACACCAAGTACTTATTCTTGTGTTGCTCATAACACTGATGGGAGAGAAAAATATAAGCAAAAATAAAGTTGTAGCACAGGGTAATCATTTGAATAACTGAAAATAAGTGCCAGAGACAAAACAATGACCAAAGTTGATGTAATGACCTTAGCTCAGCTCAGGGGTTAGGAGGGAAAATAAATCATGTAAGACATTCTCAGAAAAAGTAACAGTTAAGCTTAGTCTTGATGGAAAAATAGGAATTTCCAAACAGAACAAAAGAAAAAGGATTGTCCAGGAAGAAGGAAAGCCTTTGCAAAGGCCCAGGAGGGTGAAACCTCTATACTGGAGGGCTTGCAGAGCATTGTTAGAGCTGGAATACGGCGTGAGGGTGGGGTGGGGAATAAGACTGGTGAAGCAGCCAGGGGTTATACAACGAGAGATCTTGGGACACATGTAGGAGCCGTGCTGGATCAGCTAGAGCTTGTTCTGAGCCGTAGCTGAAGGCTGGAAGTAGGCAACTTCTCACGCCCACATAGGGGCCCACAAACCTCCTAGGAAAAATCATAGAACCCTGTCCAGTAGTGAGGTTTGAACATGTGCAAACATATCTGATGACCCCAAACGACAGCAGATGGGCTGTATGGTGTATGTGAAAGCTGCTGAGAGTAGAATTTAAAAGTTCTTATCACAAAGGGGAAAAAAAGTTTTTCTAACTATATGAGGAGATGGACGCTAATTACATTTATTTTGATAATCGTTTTGCAATATATGTATGTCAAGGCATTCTTTTTTTTTCAACATATGAAATTTATTGTCAAATTGGTTTCCATACAACACCCAGTGCTCATCCCAAAAGGTGCCCTCCTCAATACCCATCACCCACCCTCCCCTCCCTCCCACCCCTCATCAACCCTCAGTTTGTTCTCACTTTTTAAGAGTCTCTTATGCTTTGGCTCTCTCCCACTCTAACCTCTTTTTTTTTTCCTTCCCCTCCGCCATGGGTTTCTGTTAAGTTTCTCAAGATCCACATAAGAGTGAAACCATATGGTATCTGTCTTTCTCTGTATGGCCTATTTCACTTAGCATCACACTCTCCAGTTCCATCCACGATGCTACAAAGGTCCGTATTTCATTCTTTTTCATTGCCATGTAGTACTCCATTGTGTATATAAACCACAATTTCTTTATCCATTCATCAGTTGATGGACATTTAGGCTCTTTCCATAATTTGGCTATTGTTGAGAGTGCTGCTATAAACATTGGGGTACAAGTGCCCCTATGCATCAGTACTCCTGTATCCCTTGGGTAAATTCCTAGCAGTGCTATTGCTGGGTCATAGCGTAGGTCTATTTTTAATTTTCTGAGGAACCTCCACACTGCTTTCCAGAGTGGCTGCACCAATTTGCATTCCCACCAACAGTGCAAGAGGGTTCCCGTTTCTCTACATCCTCTCCAGCATCTATAGTCTCTTGATTTGTTCATTTTGGCCACTCTGACTGGCGTGAGGTGATATCTGAGTGTGGTTTTGATTTGTATTTCCCTGATAAGGAGCAACGTTGAGCATCTTTTCATGTGCCTGTTGGCCATCTGGATGTCTTCTTTAGAGAAGTGTCTATTCACGTTTTCTGCCCATTTCTTCACTGGGTTATTTGTTTTTTGGGTGTGGAGTTTGGTGAGCTCTTTATAGATTTTGGATACTAGCCCTTTGTCCGATATGTCATCTGCAAATATCTTTTCTCGACACATCCCCAAAGGCAAGGGAATTAAAAGCAAAAATGAATTACTGGGACCTTATGAAGATAAAAAGCTTCTGCACAGCAAAGGAAACAACCAACAAAACTAAAAGGCAACCAACGGAATGGGAAAAGATATTTGCAAAAGGCATTCTGAGGTACACCATGAACTTGTACAACAGAGCTGTATGTCAATTATATCTCAATAAGGCTAGAAAGAAAAAAAGACAACAGATGGATTAAAGAGACCAATAAGGAAGTTTCCATGAGAAAAGGAAGAGGCTGGCCAAATAAAGCAAAGCCTTAGAATCAGAGTGGAGTGGGGGTCTGGGTGCAGTATGGTAGCCTATTCCAGAACCTCTGCTAAGCTAGGCCTCTGGTTCAGCTGCAGCTGCGTTTATGAATTAAAAGGACTGGACCATGTGTTCATGAAGATGCATAAACTACTCCGGAAGTTTGTTCAAATGAAGGAGACCAAGGAAGTGTTTTTCAGAATTAGAGAGATTTGCTTTCCATTGTTGTATCTTTTTGTATTACTTGGATTTTTTGCTTTTAACCACATACATGAAGTAGCTATTCAAAAACTTTAAGAAATATATATTCTTAAAGGAAAAATTTGTATCACTAACTGGAGTCCAAGCAACAGCACTGCTGAACAACTTCTGAATAAAACAAAGAAAGAAGATCCTTCTCAATGCACAGGGGCCTTCTTGGGTGTTGAGTGGTCTCTGGCAGTGGGGTAGGGTCAAAGCCCATCAGTGGTGGAGCACATATTTCAGCTTCACGGCCGATAACAGTGTCAAGAACAAAGGGGAAGGGGGCAGTCTGACCACAGTTAGTTCCAGCAGAGAGCACAAAAGTTTTCTACTGCAAAACTTTTGCATTCAGGCCACTTTGCTGGGGGATTCAAATAAAACGTAACCAGAAAGGAGCACCTTCCTTCTTGTTTGGAAGATGAAAGGGGTATTAACAGGGGCCTGTGCTGTGAGGAGGAGTGATAAAGGCTGCCTGATAGTGGGAAGGGTCAGAAGAACATCAGAGGCCCTCCAGGTCTGAGGGTCCCCAGGCAACATCAAGAAGAAAAGAGCCATAGCTCAGAGCAGTGTCTCATGGAGTTTGTCAGAGCTATGGAAGCCACAGTAACAAATAACCATTGGGAGTACTTTGTAAACACATGGAAGCACTCTTGGGGGCCCTCACAAATAAATAGGAAAGAGTCTGGTTTGGGAGTGGGAGTTAGAGATGAACAATAAAGCCAAAGGGGACCTGAAGATATAGTCTTCAGGTATTAACACTAGCCACAAGCAAAGGAAAATGGACTGCTTTTACAGGACAGCGTATCACTGGCTTTTATCCCCATGACAGAGGTGATGGGCAATTCAGAAGTGGGACCCTGAATCTACTCTAATTATTTTTTAAGCTCTATGAATTATTCAAAAATTTTGGCACTTTGTTACTAGTGATAAATTACCTGCAAGATTTCAACCACTGACTGGAACCACCAAGGTAAAATAAAAACATTGTTAAGAACAACTTGAACCAGTTAAGAATATGTTCAGTCCCATGTCATAAAAACAACCACTCTAGGGGTTAAACAAATAAGATTTCTAAGTCTAGAAATAAACAATTCTGTGCTGACATCAGAACTCACAGTAACCATGGGGATCCAGACTCCTCCTCCTCTGATTTTGCCATCTATGACAGATTGCTTATCAAGATAACCACAACAATCACTCCCATCACTGGATACATGTTCTTTAATCTGAGTTGACCATGTGACTTGCTTTGGCCAATAGCATATAGCAGAAGGTTCTCTGTGTGACTTGTTAGCCTTATCCTCAAGAAGCTTTGAAGCATCTGCTCTCACCATCTTGCCCTAAAAGCATCATATAGGAATGTCCTAGCCTCCTGGAGAATGGGAAATCAGATAGAGAAAGAGACCAAATGAAAAAGAGACTGGATGGAGAATGAAGCCAGATGGAGAAAGGCCCAGCCAACCCAGCCTTTCTAAACGTCTCCATCGAGGCTCCAGACATGTTATTGAAGCCATGCGGGACCAACCAACCTTTAGCCAATTCCCTAACATACACAACCCCAGGGAAAGACCTGCAGAAGAACTACCTAGTTTAGCCCTCCAGATAGTAGAATTGTGAGCAAATAAATGGCATTGTTTTAAGTCACTATGTTTGGGATGATTTGTTACACAGAAGTAGACACCTGAAACACGGTACTTTGTGTTTCATTTCTGTTTCATGGTTAGCAAGATGCCTGCTGCATCAAAAACATGTCCAAGGGAAGGCAGATCAAAAGGCAAAATGATGATGCCAGTCAAGTGTGTCCCCTGTAAAGGATTTCCCCTCAGCTCTGTCCAGTGACTTGTGCATACATCTCATTGAGCAGCATTGGGCCACATGCTGCAAGGTCATCTGAGGAGGTGATCTGGACACATTGCCACCTGAGAAAGTTGGAAGGTGGCTAGTCAGTAGGTATTTAGCAGTAAGTTCCAAGTCACTGCTGATGGAAAAAAAGGAGCCCCTGAAGGTTGTGTGCAGAAAAATAATGTGATCAGAGCTGCATTTAAGACAGACCTCTCTGGAAGGTGCATGGAGGAAAAATTGAAAGGGGCCATATTTAAGGCAGGAAGACCAGGTTGCTATACCAGTCCAGGCAAAATGAAAATCAGCCAAGGCTGTGACAGTGGAGATGGGAAGAAGATGTTTAAGGAGAGGCGAGCTTCAGATTGATTTGATGTAAGGAATGAGGAAGTGAGAATTCTATCTGGTTGGAGTGTTTTGTTGAACGATGAAACTAAAAATAAGTTTAGTGTTTTACATACAGTCAGTCGATTCTCATTATTCATGGTAGTTATGTCCTATAGTCACCACAAACACTGAATTAATGAACACTGAACCATTGCTTCTAGGGGAAATGCAAGGTTAAGTTCCTGCAAGCCTCTGGCCACAACTTTTCATCAATTAATCAATACATAACCTTGTTTAATGTGCGTTTCTGTTTAAAGACTCCTTGTTTAATATATATTGTTGATTCATTGACATTGAACTTACAGCCAACAGCACTGTAACTCATGCCTGAATGAAGCATATCTAACCCATGCATTTTCTCCATAAAGCACATCACAGCCTCCTTGTGCTCAGAAACAGTAGACAGCACATCAGCACTAAGGTTGGGAACCATTTTAAAGAGGGAAATCACCAAGTAAAAGCACAAAAATGCAAAAAAAAAAATGTGGCACTAAATAGACAGTGAAAAGGACACTTGTTTACAGTATGAGAGCTGAAATAAGAAGGCAGAGTGTTACCTTGTACAACTTTAGCTGGGAACAGGCTATCAAAATTTTTCACTGCTCTGCCCATGTCCACAGATAACTAAAAACATCCCAAGTATTAATTTGGGGATTACAAATAACATTTTAGCTAGGAAGTCATTTCACAGACATGTAATCAGGAAATGATAAAGACCAACTACATTCAACTTGATGTGCCCATGGGACATCCAAAAATTAATTGAACATACCAGTCTAGAGACAGGAAACGGATATCTGGGCTATAAGTCAGATATGTCACACCTTTGTTCAAAGCCCTGCAGTGCTGCCTGTTCACTCAGAGCAAAAGCCAAAGCCCTTAGCATAGCTCTCTGAGCCCTTACATGGTCTACCCACTCCCATGTCCATCTGATCTCATCTTCTACTTCTCTTCCCTGGGATCACGCTGCTCTAGCCACAGAGGCCTCCTCCCCATTCCTTGAACATGACAAGAATGTACCTCAGGGCATCTGTACTTGTAGTTATCTCTGCCCGGATGCTCTTCCCACAGCTGACTCCCTCCGCTCCTTCAGAGTTTTGTTCACATGTCATCTTCTCAATGAGGACTACCTTGAATCATCATATCTGAAACTATAACCTCCCTCTATCCTCTGGGTCCTCAGCACTTCAACACTTCCATCCTGCTCACCCTGCTTTGCTTTTCCTTTTCCCCTTTAGCATATTACATAATTTTCTTATTTAATTATGTGTATTGCATATGGTCTGCCCCCTTCCTACCCTGCTACCAGAATGCAAGCTCTCCAAAGACAAACATTTTGGTATGTTTTGGTCAATGTTGTATTCTAAGAACCTAGACTAGTGGTTGGCACATAGTAATCAATATGCTCTCAGAAATATTTGTTAAATGAATAAATAAGTGAATAAAAGAAATATGAATTGAGGCATCATTAAGGTATAGATTATAGGGGCACCTGGGTGACTCAGTCAGTTAAACATCTGACTTTGCCTCTGGTCATGATCTCACAGTTCGTGAGTTTGAGCCCCATGTCAGGCTCTGTGCTGACAGCTCGGAGTCTGGAGCCTGCTTCAGATTCTGTGTCTCCCTCTCTCTCTGCCCCTCTCCTACTTGTGCTCTCTCTCAAAAAATAAATAAAAATTAGAATTGTTGAATCACTATATTTATTTATTTTTTTTTACTTATAAAAATATGTTGGTATATTTAAAAGTAAATGACTTCATTTCTAAATACTTTAGAATTGATATATTATTTTATTTTTTAATGTTTTATTTATTTTTTGTTTTTCAATATATGAAATTTATTGTCAGATTAGTTTCCATACAACACCCAGTGCTCATCCCAAAAGGTGCCCTCCTCAATACCCATCACCCACCCTCCTCTCCCTCCCACCCCCCATCAACCCTCAGTTTGTTCTCAGTTTTTAAGAGTCTCTTATGCTTTGGCTGTCTCCCACTCTAACCTCTTTTTTTTTTTTTCTTTCCCCTCCTCCATGGGTTTAAGTTTCTCAAGATCCACATAAGAGTGAAACCATATGGTATCTGTCTTTCTCTGTATGGCTTATTTCACTTAGCATCACACTCTCCAGTTCCATCCACGTTGCTACAAAGGGCCATATTTTGTTCTTTCTCATTGTCATGTAGTACTCCATTGTGTATATAAACCACAATTTCTTTTTTTTTCAATATATGAAATTTATTGTCAGATTGGTTTCCATACAACACCCAGTGCTCATCCCAAAAGGTGCCCTCCTCAATACCCATCACCCACCCTCCCCTCCCTCCCACCCCCCATCAACCCTCAGTTTGTTCTCAGTTTTTAACAGTCTCTTATGCTTTGGCTCTCTCCCACTCTAACCTCTTTTATTTATTTATTTTTCCTTCCCCTCCCCCATGGGTTTCTGTTAAGTTTCTCAAGATCCACATAAGAGTGAAACCATATGGTATCTGTCTTTCTCTGTATGGCTTATTTCACTTAGCATCACACTCTCCAGTTCCATCCACATTGCTACAAAGGGCCATATTTCATTCTTTCTCATTGCCACATAGTATTCCATTGTGTATATAAACCACAATTTCTTTATCCATTCATCAGTTGATGGACATTTAGGCTCTTTCCATAATTTGGCTATTGTTGAGAGTGCTGCTATGAACATTGGGGTACAAGTGGCCCTATGCATCAGTACTCCTGTATCCCCTGGGTAAATTCCTAGCAGTGCTATTGCTGGGTCATAGCGTAGGTCTATTTTTAATTTTCTGAGGAACCTCCACACTGCTTTCCAGAGTGGCTGCACCAATTTGCATTCCCACCAACAGTGCAAGAGGGTTCCCGTTTCTCCACATCCTCTCCAGCATCTATAGTCTCCTGATTTGTTCATTTTGGCCACTCTGACTGGCGTGAGGTGATATCTGAGTGTGGTTTTGATTTGTTGAATCACTATATTTAAAAAAGGATAAAGGTTATAATGAAACCAAAAGTATAGGTAAGAGTCCTCACAGAAAGTGAACCAAGAAGAGGACTGAGGACATAACTTGTGGGAACATCAGTGCTCAAAACAGGCAGAGGATGATAAGCCAAGAAGGGAGATAGAGCAGAATGGAACAGAGTAGGTGGTGGTTAGAGTGGTATCTCAAAAGCCAGTGGAAGAGATATTTTCAAGGAAGGACACTTGAATGGTGTAAAATGTCACAAACTGAAAAATCCTCATCCATTCAATTAAAAAAAAGAAATCACTGCACACCTTCTGTGTTCCAGGCCTTGTGGGCATTGGGACATTCACTGAACAATGCCACACAAAGAATATGACTCTAGTGGCAATGTCAGTGCTCTACCGAGTCCCCATGGGATCACTTTTTGCCACTGTTGCATACCACTCCCCTTTAGTACCCTTTGCTTCTCATATTCAGCAGGGAGATAGCCCCACTGATAGCTTGTCCACACACTCACACACAGGAGAGCTGGAATCCCAGGGGGGTACTTTATCCATGGCAGCCTATATGTGCAGGGATGCCACAGCCCAGCTCTCTGGCCTCCCATGGGGCAATGCTGGGGCATCACCCATACTTCAGAGCTCCCTGCAGGACCAGGCTGGAGTCACTCTCAAGGATGTTACCTGAGGACAGACCTTTGCTTGGTTCCATACCCCTCACTGTCCTGCTTCCCCAATTCCCTGCCAGGATCCTTAGGGAGCACTTCCTTTAGAATATCACTTACTCATAAATCCTAATGTTAGAATCTGATACTAAGGCCTTTGAGGTGCTTTGTCTCTAGAAAGGAGAGGAGCAGATGAACAGTAAATGCAGTGTGGAAGAGTGGGGGAAACAGACAGCACTAGAGGGGCATGTGGGAGATGCAGGATCTAGACTCATGAGGACAGAGAAGGCTCCCAGGAGCCCAGGAAGTCTATGCTGACACTGCAGAGGTGAGTAAGGATCAGCCTAACAAAGTGGGAGAGTATTTCTGATAGAGGAAGAAGCCATGCAAAGATCCTGGGGAAAGGAATAGCAGAGCAAGTTAGTGAAATTACAAATAAATCAGTATGGCTGGAGGGCCACATGTGACAAGAAGCTGGCAGACAAGAAGGCAGCAGGGTAGACAATGGCTGCATCCAAATGGCTCTGTAAACCAGGCAAGGGGATTTAGAACATCCTGCCAAACTTTAAGTACCTTTGAGGATCCCTTTGGAGACAATGAAAAGGATGGGTTAGAAAGGGGCAAGATACAGAATGTGAAGACCAGTTAGGAAGCTGCTGAAATAATCCAACCAAGAACTAATGGAAGCCTGAAATAAAGTAGAAGTGGGGCCAGAGGGGGTAAAAGAATTATGATTGAGAGGCCACTGGTGACATGACAAGGGTAAAGTCAATGAACCAGCCTGAGTTGGTGGGCAAGCTTTGGAATATAAAAATAAGAGCAAGTATAAGTTACATTTTTTAGAAGCTTGGCCAAGGGAGAGGGAAAGAAACTCAGGGTTGAAAGAGGGCTGGCTAGGGTGGGAGAGGCAGTGTTTGAGATGGAAGAGAGTTGGAGCATCTTTATAGAATTACCAGGAAAGTGATACATGCCCTTCAAAATGCCAGCCCCATTCTTTCTTACCTACATTTTTCTTTGTTACCTTTTTTACCTGCATTGAAGACCTGTTGTGATGGATAATGTCCTCATCCTGTGAGCAAGAAATGTTAGCAGCAAGAAGATACAGGGACATAAAAAACAAACACTGCAAGTTCAGACTTATTCCTGTCCAAACATTTCTTTAGAGATCATTTACTTTTTCCAATCTGGGTCTTACAAAAAGGCCGTGATGGCACGAGTGGTCTTGTTATGGCTGTGGAGGGCAGAAGGTTGGAGGAAAAGTTCAATTAAAACCCTGCCTTCCTCAGCCTGATAATGGGTTTGACATTTGCAGAGAGTTCGCAGGCAGCAATGCCTGCCATTGTGCACCCCACAAATTGGGAAAGGTTTTTTGTTGCAAGCTGAGAAAGCACCAAACAAAAGGTCTCAGGCAGCACAGCCTTTTCATGTATGAAGGGTTGTTGACACATCACCATCTGCCTCCTCATGCACATTACCCTCTCCTCTGAACCTCCTTAGACATGGCACCTTGGACAGCTCCTTCCAGGTGAGTCCATGTGGAAAAATAACTGCTGCCTGCAGGCCTGGTGGACTAATTCCCCACTCAGATTTTTCAAAACCCAAAGAGGTTTCTGGTTACCTCAAAAAGATATGAAATCTTTGGCTACATTTCAAAAGGTGAAAGTGATTGACAGTACAAATGGAAGTGTTCTCCCAGAAAATTCAACTGGACATTTGCCTAGGAGTTTTATGGTTTACAGAACATGGTAGATATGTGATTTTATTGGATCCTTCCAGTAATTCTGTATTTCCCCCATTCTAGAAAGAAGAAAGAAGAGAGTCAAGCGTTGCCTTTTGACTTCTGCTTGTTTCTGATGTTTGCTTTTTCCACACTGCTGTGAAAGAGACTAGGATAAAAACATGAGATGGCGCAGCTTGTAAATGGGTAGGGAGACTGCTATAAAGCTTGGATGCAGTAGATTGATGTTAGGGCTGATCTGAGCCAAAACTGTGAAGAATCACCTTTGGTGACCCTTAGTCCCCTACCCTCCAATATCCAGGGCCCTCATTCTGCCTCTTTGCTGCCAAGGCAGCTCTTCTGTGTTGCCCACATGAGCAGCACCCTACACTCTGAGATCACTGACTCCTTCCCTCTCTTCAAAACTTACCTGTCCTTACCTCTATCTACTCCCTCACTTCTCTCTAAGTGACTTATCTACTCTAATCATTAAGCCTCCTGGGAAGCACCCTTCACTCTGAGAGTCATAATTCTCTGCATGTGTGCTAAAGTAGTTAAAACTGAAAGTCACTCCACTGTTACCCTTCCCTGATAGCACTGCAACATTGACAAGGGTTCTGTTGACTCAACACAAGCCACACAGTTATGTGAGAGTTTCAGGCCAATTGGCATAGATATTAGTGGGTAGGGGCTGAGACTATTTCCAGCCTCCCTCAATCAGAGCATCACTGCCTGTCCATCACCTGACCATGAGTTTGTAAAGTCTCATCAACATAGTCTTTGCTCCTTATGTCCAGAGGTATAAAGTCCACCTAAGTGATCTACATTACCTTTTCAAATACTCATTGTGGGTGATCATGACCGGGCCCAGCCAGGTGCTGGCCAAGAAATCAACACTTGACCAGGTTCTGGTAGCTAGAGCTGGCTCTGGGGAAGCAGTTACCTGAAATAGCCAGAAACAGGTAGAGGTGGGGGTGACTATAAGTCTGTCCTCAGGAATTGTTAAATCAAAGTAGGATTGGTTAGAGTTTGTCACCTTCCAAAAAATAAGGGAGAACATGAAATGGAGAGTAAGGAACAGAGGTAACAGAGAAAGCCACTGGAATGAAAGAGTGCTCCATCAAAAAATGAAGGAGAGAAGTCAACAAGTCCAAGAGAGTTACTAAGGTCAAAGACCCATACTTGTTTTCCTGCCTGAAGACTGGGTGGGATGTGGGGTCAGGTTAGAGGTGTAGGGTTGGGGTCCAAAGACATCCTCCCTAGGATGGGCTAATAATAAGGCTATTGTCTTACTGGGGGAAATGCTGTCCATTGGGAACCTTCCTTCCTTCCTCCAGGACTTAGTTCCCTTCCTCCCAGGACATCATAAGACAAAGGCCTTGCTAATTATCAGTACCAAGAGCCAGTCAATGTTGCTAGGAAGACTCAACAAAGTGGAGATGTGGAACCAGTATAGATAACCCACCCTGACTGTGCTTCCGGGTTCTACCATGATACTGAGGCTGATGGCCCAAAGCCAATTGGAGAGGACTGCCAGAAGGTGGGATCATGAGATGTGAATGTATTCCTTAAGGCTCAGTGACCCTGGGAGTTCAGCAGCCTCAGGAGACTTATGGAGGAGGCTCTGAGCCCACCCAGGGTATCAGAAACTTACCCCTGGGAGCACCTCTTCTCACCAGGGCTGACCACAGTCCCAAAGGACAAAGCCCAAATGATGGAATCTGTCTCCAACAGTGGACTGTTTTTTTCTTGGGCTCATAAATATGAGGACAACTTTTGTAAGGGAATAGTGAAGACCAGGAAACACTGGAAAGGAAACTGAGTGGTCTCAGAGTTCAAGGGCCTGTTCTCCAGTCTCAGCTCAACCACTTACACCCACAGTGGAGAGGCCTTGGACAACTCACAGAATCTCTCAGGGTTTCTCATTTCTCATCTGCAAAATGGGATAACAAGACCTTTTCTGCTCACATGTCTGTACTAAGCTGCAAACAAGATGGTGTGTGCAAAAGTGCATGGTGAACTCTAACACCACAACATACTTGGAGACTTTGGTATTACCTAACTGGTGAGAAATCTGTGGCCTGAGGAAATTAAATGGCCCACTTGCCTATTCTCTTGGTTTTGGTTCCGCCAAGAAATAGACCTTGAAACAAGGACTTGAATTCAAGTTTTCTGCTTATGTGCAAGTAGTTTAAGAAATGCAAGAAAACAGAGGCATGGGAAGGTGAGCCAAGGAAGGGAAGACAACCAATAAAGGATGTGTTAGCAGTCTAGATAACCACTGTGGGTACCAGAAGATTATTTCCTTGAGGAAATTCTGGAAATGGAGAGAACACAGGCCTTAGAGTTTTCCCACCATGCAGTGAGGGATCTGGATTAGTTTACATGCCTACTCCACAGAGTCATTGGTTGAGGGCTGCTGGTACAGTGTATAAGCAAAGTGGCCTTCCATGGTATTTGGAGAAAACCTGCAGACAAATGAAAGCAGAGGCAGACATTTGGAACTTGGCCAGAGTGCACTGAAGTGGTAATACACCCTGGATATGTGTGCAGCATCACAGTAATTGACAGCTAGTAACTGACAGAGCTAAGACCAGAACTCTGGTTGCCTGACAGGCCACTAGGATCTCTCCCACTCTACCATGTCATGGTCTCCTCTGACATTATGGATGAATATCCTGACCTCGGGAGGCTTCTGCCCAGACTGCTTCCTGCCAGGATTGCTCTTCCCATACACAGCAGCACCACTGGGTCAGAGCTTAGAGAAGACATCTCTTGGCCATACTGTCCTCTTACAGCTTCTGACACCCAGCCCAAAATGCTCAGCCTTGCAGACCCAGAACAGAGTACCTGACATGAGAATTCACAGATTTGGGGGCCTGTTTTCAGGCCCAAGGGATCTGTTACCAGGATATCAATCCAGGGACACACTTTGGAAGGGAAGATAGTAACCAGAACAAAAGTCAAGTGAGAAGAAAAGCAGGTTCTTGAGTGTAAGTGTCAGGACCATCAGGGCAAGAGAAGGTACAGGGGATTTAGCACCAGTTCCGGTACTAAATCTGCAAACAATGAGCATCACTTGTGCTTCACAAAAGCAACATCTCTGGACTGAACTCAACTGACCAGAGCAGGCCAGACATGAGCTGTAAACACATCCTAGGCACATGGGAGTGACCCAATCTCCTGGGAGGAAAAGAAACAGACCCTGGACTCTCTCCAACTTACCCCACAAAAGTGATCAGTGGGTTGCTGAAGACCTGCCTGGCCCTGCCAGTCTGAAGACTGGGGGAGGATAAGGAGACTCTTAAGGAAACATGCAAGGATTCTTCTGCTTGTGTTTTGGTGATGGGGAGAAACTGAAAGGGGAAAACAGAAACAATAACAAAAAATATAGAAAAACTCAAAAGCACTCAATAAAGACAATCCTGACCCCTTGGGTACTGACCCATAAGTAAAATGTCCTGGCCTCCCTACTGCTGCATGTCACCAACGTAAGGTGCATGTTTTTTCACATTTTAACATCTCTGAAATTGGGTTGTACCTTGCGGTGATGGTGGGTTCCATCTCCCCCAGCCAGGAGTCAATTATGGCGGAATGGTTATTGCCCACACACTCCAACATGGTCAGACTACTTCCATTGTTTTTGTTCATGTATTGAGTTTAATAATTTGAAATGTCTTCAAACCAGAACAGTAAAATGTTGGTAATTGTTGCAGTTAGATAAAAGATTCATGGGAGTTCATTATTCTATTCTTTCGACTGTTTTATATGTTTAAACATTTCCTTAATCGAAAGGGAAAAAATCCTCCAAAATATACAATAATTCAACACTGAAGTAAAATGCTTATTGTGTTTTCAGAAAAGGAGAAAACAGAGCAGCGCAGTGTCAATGTGATATTAATAAGTATTTGGCATTGAAGGAATAATCACAGTTTTATATATATACAGTAAAACCTTGGTTTGTGAGCATAATTCATTCCAAAATCACACTTGTAATCCAAAACACTTGTATATCAAAGCAAATTTCAAGAACCTTTGGCTCAGTTGTGATCCTGTGACATTTGGTGTCACGTACTACATGTATTGCAAAACATCACTCGTTTATCAAGTTAAAATTTATTAGAAATGTTTGTTCATCTTGTGGAACCCTCACAGAACAAGTTACCCACAATCCAAGGTTTTACTGTGTGTGTGTGTGTGTGTGTGTGTGTGTGTGTGTAAACTCACAAGCTAGCTCTTTCAAAGACAAAGAAAGAAAGAAAGAAAGAAAGAAAGAAATATATCCATAGTGGATAAAGCCATGTACATTTTGTTACTGAGATTGAAGGCAGGAGAAATTGACCAGACCTTTGAACTTTGTTAAAGAAAATGTGAAGCAATGTGACCAAGTCATGGGTCATGCTACACTATCATGAAAACCTTGTGTCATAGTTTAAATGATGAAGAAAATAATGGTGCATCTTTCCATCAGTGGTATCTTAGAGTCAATAAAATACAGTATTTCCAGTCTTGAGTATTCCTACTGTATCCAATGCAAGAATGAAAGAAATGAAGAGGTTTTCACTCACCAAAGTCCCTTTTCTGGAGAGTTTTTTATGTGTCTAGAAGAAATGCTTTACTGGGAAACAATAAAATGTCAGGGACAAGATCATGGGCTCTGGGATCTGCCTGCTTGCATTGGAATCTTAATTCTGTCACTATCCCACTGTGCAATCTTAGACCAGTTAGTTGCCTAGCTGTTCTGTGCCTCAGTTTTCTCATCTGCAAAATGAGGGTGATGAAACTGGATCTTTCATGGGGTTCCATGGAGATTAAATAAGATAATATATGCAAATAACAAAGACTAGTACCTGGCACAGAGTTCATGCTGTGGGTAAGAGGAGAATAGAAATTTCTGTATTCCTGGAGAGGTATAGAGATGGACGGGAACTCAGAAAAAGGAAACCAAAGTGACAGTAGAGCTTTTACTGAAATGTGATGGTGCGGCCAGAATTCCCCAAGTAAAATCACACAGGTGTGTTTTATTAGGGAAAATGTGAGAGGTGGACACTGTCCCTAGAAGTGATGCCACTTTTCTTTTGTTCATTGCTCATCTTTATGTTTGTGACATTCATGCATGCCGTTGTGTGCAGCTGCTGTGTGTAGCTCCTTTCACTGCTGGATAATATTCAATTGTATGCATATGCCACAATTTATTTATGCATTCCTCTCTTAATAGACACTTCAGTTGCTTCTAGTTTGGGACAATTAGGAACAAAGCTGTTATAAAGTTGCTTATCATTCATGTATGTTTCCTGGTGCACTTACACACACATTTCTCAAGGTTTATCCCCAGAAAATGATGTCCCAGGTCATAAGGAATGAAGATCTTCAATTGTAGTTTTCCAAGGTGTTTGCACCATTTTCCATTCCCATCAGCCTGAGTGAGAATTTCCTCTGCTCCACATTTCATCAACACTTGGTATTTCAGAGTGTTTAATTTTAGCTATTCTGGTGAGTTTTAATGATATTCCTTAGTGGTTTTATTTTGCATTTCCTGGATGACTAATGAAGTGAAGCACATTCTCACATATTTACTGGCCATTTATATTTCCTTTTTATGAAGAGTGGGTTGAAATCCTTTGCTGATTCTTCTTTTGAATTGTCTTTTTCTTATTAGTTTGAAGGAGTCGGTTATGTATTCTGGGCACTAGTCTTTTGTAATAATTGTTGGAAATATTTTACCCACCCCAAAGCTTGCCTTTTCACTTTCTTGATGTGTTTTGTTGAACAGAAGTTCTTAGTTTTAATGTATAGTTGAATTTATCCATCTTTCCCTCAGAGTTAGTGCTTTGGGGGTCTGATTTAAGAAATCCTTCCCTACTCCAAGAATATAAAGATACTGTTCTGTATTCACTGCAATAAGATTTATAGTTCTGCCTTTCATTTTTAGGTCTTTCACTCCTCCAACATTAAATCTGAAAATATCTCCAACTCCTTTGTCCAATTACAGTGAGGGCCATAGCATCATGGTTTTGAGCACTGACTGGGAGGCAGCTGCTTTTGTTTATGTCTGTTTGGCTCAGTTACTCACTAGCTGTGTGACCCTGGGAAGTTGCTTAACTTCTCTGTGTCTTTGTTTCTCCAGCTGTTAATAGTACCTACCTTACAGAGTTTTTATGAGGGTTAAATGAGTTGATAAATGTAAAAGTGCTCAGAGGAAAGAAAGCTTGTCACACTAAATGCTTTATAGAACGTAGCTATATCTTTGTTCTGCCCTTTAAGTTCCTCCCCCAGCTCACTCAGACCCCATAATCAGTCCTTGCCACTCCCCAGCAACAACCAAGAAATAACCCTGTGCGGCTCCATGCTGTTGTGATAAATATTCTGCCTGTAGAGTTCCTTCTTACTCCTTACACAATCCTTCTGCATGTGTCAATATTTATGTGTTTCACTTGCCGTCTGCAGGTGCCTCTGCCCCCCCCAACAGGACAGCCTAGTTCCGTAGACTTTAAGATCAGAGAGAGTGGAATTCAATTTTCCCTGGACATTTCTCATACTCCACGGGAAGTTAAATAGCTCTGAAAGTGGTAGGAAAGAGAAAGATTTCTCAACCTTTATCACTCTGGGATGTACACTTGAATTGTTTGGGACACTCTGTGTAATCAGTCTGTTTGTTTTTCCTATCTCTGGTGGCACCTTCAAGACACAGAAAGTGGCTTCAAGCCAGAGAAGGAAAGAAGCTAGCATTTATTGAAAGACTTCAAAGTAATAACTGCTTTAGGGGTGCCTGGGTGACTCAGTCAGTTAAGTGTCCAACTCTTGATTTCAGCTCAGGTCATGATCTCATGGTTCACGGGTTTGAACCCCACACTGAGCTCTGCTTGGGGTTCTCTCTCTCCCTCTCCCCCACTTGTGCTTTCTCTCTCTCAAAATTAAAAAAAAAGTAATAACTGCTTTATAAATGTTATTCATTTAATCTTCCCAAAAGTGTGAGAGGGAGGTAACTGATATGTAGAAATGCTAGAAGCACTGGGATTCAGAACAAGGTTTTCTTGGCTTCACTGTGAGAACCCTTTATATCATGTAACCTCCCATAGAGGCACTGTCCAGTAGAATTACCAAGAAGAATCAGTCTCACCCATATTATTTGTTATTCTGTCACCTCCTCTGTACCCGTGGTCCATTATCCCCAAGCCAGGCCCTGAGTTGTACTTTTATCATCACAAACTGCTCTTCTAGTGAATGTCAGTGCTTAAACTTGACCACCCACCAAAGATCAGACTGGATTTAGTCTCTCCTCACATATATAATGGCCATCCCTGTGGTGTCTCCCCTGGGACTAGCAGCATAGGAAGCTTCTCAAAACTCCTTCTTTTGCACAGATAAGATACAGGTCAGTGCGTGTATGTTTGTGTGCAGTTATATATGGAAGCAAAGGCAGGTGTGTAACAGTAATGACTTCACTAATAAGAATGTGTGATTATTGTATACAGCTGTGTGTGTGTTTGTGTGACACATACAATTAAAAGCATACAACTTAGGTGTACACACAAGAAAATTTCACAGAACCTAACTAACTGGCATTAACGAGTTAGAATATTTTCACTGAATCCACTTTTAGAATGTCAAGAATGCAAGTAACTGGGACACTGCTGTTATTTTCAAGAACTCATGCAAATGAGCCACTTCTAGGTTGAGTCTTTAAACAACCCATGGGCTATAAGCTCTCTGGCATAGCAGCCCTGGCTTTGTGGTCTGTGGATCTTAGGGTTCATAGCACAAGTCTGGCACCCATCATGAGATCTTCAACAAATGCTTGTTGAGTAAACAGATGAAAGCATGAACTGGATCCATTGACACGTGACTTGGTCATGTTTCCAGGTTAGCTCCAGCCCTGTGCCAGTGACCACTAGAAGTAAGAATTAGTGCCCTGAGGCGTAGAAGAGCCAGGTCATCAGATTCAGTCTCACGATCCAACTTAGACTCAATTAGGCAGAAAAATTGACTCAGGCGTTTCAGAAATTATTTAACAGCAGGACCTAAGATTGGAACTTTTCTTCACAACCCATAACATAGGGCTTCACAGGTAGCAAACATTTAATAAATACTAACTGATCACCCTTCAGAAATCTAGATAATTTTATTATAAAGTCCTCGTTGGCTGCATGTGTATTGTCAACTGAGGTAAACGTTCATAGACACACATATGCACCATCCATCCGGCCACCACCTCTACTATCTAGCTTTGCAATCTCCATTTGGGTCTGGCTGCAGAAGCACCAGATCTCATTCTTAGAATTTGAGCAAATTCCTTCTTTCCAAACCATATGAGTTTGCTTTTCTTCTTAAGAGTTTGGCAAAAGTTACATTCCCACCCTGCCCCTACACAAGAGGGTATCTTCTATGGCAGGGACATTGTAGCATCAACAGAGATGGCCCTAGCTTGTAGTGTCCTCCACAGACCCTGGCCCCTTCTTGTCTCTTGCAGTGTGCCTCCACAGGATACTCAGGCAACCCCAGAATGCAGCCAGCAAAGACATAGTACTTGGGTGGTAACATATGCACCTGTCCTCCCTGAATTGTTTTATGGGTTTTGCACACCTGGGAAGGTATTGCTAACAATGGTAGTGGCCACTTCATGATGGGTCAGTCCAAGCATGGCACAATTGCTTCTCCAACTTCCAGTAGACAAGAAGTGGATGGCAAAATCAGCTATGGCTTTGGCTTTAGGCAACGTTATAGGCTGAATGGTGGCCCCCACCAAGGTTCATTTATTGAAACTCTAACCCTCAGTATGTCATAGGGTAACTGTATTTGGAGATGATCCTTGAAAGAGGTAATTAAGGTACAATGAGGTCTTATGGGTAAGCCCTAGTCCAATAGGAAAGTTGTCCTTATAAGCAGAGGAGATTAGGACACAGACACACACAGAGAAGACCAGGTAACAACACAGAGAGAAGATGATGTCCACAGCCAAAGAGAGAGGCCTTAAAGGAAAGCAACCCTACTGACACCTTGAATCTGGGACTTCCAGCCTCCAGAACTATGAGAAAATAAATTTCTATTGTTTAAGCCACTTAGTGGCATTTTGTTTTGGCAGCCCAAGCTGATTAATACAGGCAGCAAAGAGTCTGGGATCAATTGTGACCAGTTGAAGCATTGGTCAGCACCATAAGTGGACACCTGAGGCAACGAGTCACAATTATTAAAGAATAGAAAATATTGAGGGTCAATGCATCCCTGTTCTTTATATCTACCAAGAAGTTCCCAGTATCTCTGTGTCAGTTCTCTACCACTGCATAACAAACTACCTAAAGCTTAGCAGCTTAAAACAACAACCACTCATTTGCTCACAACTCTGTGGGTCAGCAACTCAGGTCAAGATCATCTAGGAGGCACTTCTGCCGGTCTCTCCCAAGGTCACCCACTTATCTGCAATTGTTCAGCATCCTGACCAGAAGGCTGTTAAAAGATGGCCCTGATCACATGTCTGGCGATTGCTGCTAGCTGTTGGCTGCGGTGTCTGGGTTCCCATTCTCCAGCAGGTTGGACAGAGCTGCTTTCCATGGTGATCTTGGGTCAACAAGGGAAAAAGCCAAAAGCAGAAACTGCAAGGTTCTTTGAGGTCTAGTTCAGAAGTCCCACAATGTCCATTCAAACATAGCCATTTGACCAAGGCAAGTCACAGGGTGTGATTCAATGGGAGGAGGATTAAACCCACTTCTTGACGGGAAGAGCAGTGTCAAAGTGCAAAGGTATATGTGCACAGGAAGGGAAATATCACTGCAGCCACCTTTACGAACAGACTTCTCCGCTCCCCATGGACTATCAGGACCATTTCCCCAATTACAAAGCAGGTGCATGCTCTAGGCCATCTATTTAGGAGAACAGGTGCCAGACACGAGTCTGTGTGTGAGTGCCCTAAGGAATGTGAGACTCCTTCACCCATCCATCCATTCTGGAAATACAAAATGAAAATGAAAACAGAAAATGAATAGCTACCCTGTACCCAGATATCAGGAATGCAAAGGTGAACATGATATAATGCCCACCTTCAAGGAAATCCCATTTACCAGGGTCATAGAGATACAAATAAGTGGATCAGAATAGAATTGCATATATAGTAGTCAAGCCTAGGAGGAAAAAAGTCAAAGATTTTATAAAGGGAAAAAAGTTCAGAGAGATGAGGTGCTTCCCAAGTAAACTGATTTAAGAAGGTAGCTTGAGAGACATGACTCTTGAGTAGGATGCTGAATTCACATCCTGGCAAGGTAAGGAGATTTCTCTGCCATGCTAAGAAGCATGAGAGAGGCAAGAGAGAGACACTGAAAGAAGTTCAGGTTTGGGCTTGTTATGGTTATACTTGCCGTCTAGGAAAATGTGCTGGATTTCTGGAGAAAATGGAACTGGTGAAGGGGCTTTTGCAGTTCAGGTCTGGTGATCACGAATGATAGAATACAACTCTGAGCAACTGAAGCAGAAGAATTTATCCAAGGCTGTGGAGGTGCTTACAGGGTTGAGGAAGCTGGAGAACCAGGCTTGTAGCCCTGAGAAACAAGACAGCTCTAGAATGTATGAAGACAAGCACCAGTCAACTCTCTGCCCCCTACTGGACACTATTGCCAGATGCACAGATTCCCACCATTCCTCCTATTTTTATCATTTGGCTTCAAGTTCAGAGTTTGGGCAGAGAAAATCCAACAGCTCTAGCTTATGTTATATGCTTCTCCCTGGCTGTCAGGGGCTGAGAGAGAATCCCTAGGGATCACTCACAGGGGTCTGTGGTGGGATATTCAGTCCCTTCCTTTATTGATCCACCTACAGAGCAGCCATTTCCCCAGAAAGAAACCAAGGTGCTGTTAGGAGGAGAAGGAATGGAAGCTAGGCAGCCCAAAATCAACAATTTTCATTGCGGGGCCATTCTAAGATCCAGGTAACAGACATGGAGTCCCATGTGCCTCTCTGGGGCAGTGTAAGTCTAAACAATAAATACAAAATCTGCAGGTGGCCAGGGCCATAATTCAGCCCAGCCTAGATGCTGTGGCCCCAACTATAGCACCATCCCAATGGCACTCTCCTCTCTGTGACACAGAATTTAACCAATTTGTTCAGATACTGTTTTCCAAACCTAAATATCAAATGAAATAGCTAATTCAGTTGTGCCTCTGTGCATAGTACTTCTTTTGACAAAGTTTGAAGAGGTGACCTACCCCCCTCACTTATTTTCCCAAACATCAGAGACAAACCTTGAACATGACCTGGGAAGTACACACATACTCACACCCCAAGAACTCTACCACGAAGAGGTTTGTGCATAATATCTAATTTTTTAAAACTCTGTGACCCCCCCCCCAATAAAACCTTTAATTTTCCTTAAAATAGCTTCCATTAGCAGCTAGAAAGATAAGAGTTCAAGACCTTCCCATGAAAATAATGGCCATATCAGTTAATAGCCCAAAGCTATGCCATGGGTCATCAGCTTCCAGCCCACCAGTAATTCCCAGACAACACTACTAAGTATACTCTGCAATGTCAATCATAGGGTAAGACTTTCCAAATCATATCTGAAGAAATGGTCTTTCCTACACTTGGCTAATGCTACTTCTGAAGTTGTAGACGCTTTCCCTTGCTTCAACACTTTCCAGATGTGACCAGCCTGCTGAAAGATGAGGGTGAAGCTGGTAGCAAGGGTAGATGTTATGGGACCATGCATGAACTTTAGATACCTGACCAACTTGTTACTAGTCACAAACTCTATGAAAGAATAGTGATGATGAATTTATAAATCTTGTTCTTTTTTAAATTTTTCTTAATGTTTGTTTTTTTTTAACATTTATTCATTTTTGAGACAGAGAGAGACAGCATGAACGGGGGAGGGTCAGAGAGAGAGGGAGACACAGAATCCAAAACAGGCTCCAGGCTCCGAGCTGTCAGCACAGAGCCCGCCGCGGGGCTCAAACTCACGGACCTCAAGATCATGACCCGAGCCAAAGTTGGACACTTAACCGACTGAGCCACCCAGGCGCCCCAATGTTTATTTGTTTCTGAGAGAGAGGCAGAGCATGAGTAGGGGAGAGGCAGAGAGAGGGAGACACAGAATCCAAAGCAGGATCCAGGCTCTGAGCTGTCAGTACAGAGCCTGACACGGGGCTCAAACCCACAGACTGGCCGTGAAATCATGACCTAAGCAGAAGTCGGACGCCTAACCAACTGAGCCACCCAGATGCCCCTTATAAATCTTGTTCTAATATTTAAGCTTTAGCATGGAACCCTAGAAATTACATCAGAAGTTTTAGATTTGTTCTCCAGTGACCTCCGCTTAATAGCAATGGAATCTTTGAATAATTGTTTTGATTTTCATGTGCCTCTATTTACTAATTTATAAAATGGAGATAACAATATCTATCCTGCCTACCTCAAGTTTATTAAAAGAGTAAAATAAGGGGTGCCTGGGTGGCTCAGTCGGCTAAGTATCCGACTTCCGCTGAGGTCATGATCTCATGGTTTGTGGGTTCGAGCCCCACATCAGGCTCTGTGCTGACAGTTTGGAGCCTGGAGCCTGCTTCATATTCTGTGTCTCCCTCTCTCTCTGCTCCTCCCCTACTCGTGCTCTGTCTCTCCATCTCAAAGATAAAGAAACATTAAAAATTTTAAAAAAAAGAGTAAAATAAAATCACGATACACAGACCTTATAAACTATTTCCCAGGTGAGTGAATGGGAAGAGGCATCTGTGACCGTGCTGACATTCTCATAACACTACTGAGACATTTTTTTAAAAGTATCATCTTGTTCTCACTGAGCAGAAACCACTTGTATCAATTTCTCAATCTATCTTGCATTGGTTAGCTTGCTAAGGAGCAAACTCAATGGCCCTAAGAATCTTGAAAGAAAAAGTGTTTTAAGGTGAATTAAGTCTTTTGTACTTGGAACAGCCTCCTATGAGAACTAACAATAATGATGGCCTTCCAAATGGGTCTGCATTTCATTTCCTTTTCTTTCTCCCTTTTCGTTCTTACTCCCATTCTCCCCTCACTCTTACCTGGATTTCTCTTGTTCATTCACCAATTTCTTTATCCACTCATTTTCTCTTGCACCTAACCATCTGTTGAATCTCTACCATGCCTCAGGCACTCTGCCTAGACAGATTTTCACAGAATGGTTCAGATCTTTACCAGCTGAGGGACTATGCCTGAGTTGTTACGGAGCAAGTGCTCCAGAAATACAATGCTTTATTACTCCTCCAACCCTGCCCTGTGCTTTGTGCTTGAGGATGCCAACATGGGGCCTGCTGTTAAATCTTCCATGTATTGAAGTTCTAGGCTTCATATTTTTGCTTGATAGAAGCTAAGTGAAATCCTCATTTAGAAGTACATACATGGGTACCTGAGTGGCTCAGTTAGTTAAGCGTCTGACTCTTGATTTCAGCTCAGGCCACGATCTCATGGTTTGTGAGTTTGAGCCCCATGTCGGGTTCTGCACTGACAGTGCAGAATCTACTTGGGATTTTCTCTCTCCCTCTCTCAAAATAAATAAATAAACTTAAAAAAAATTTTTAATGGTAATATATTGGGGCACCTGGGTGGCTCAGTTGGTTAAGCGTCCCAACTTCAGCTCAGATCATGATCTCACGGTTTGTGAGTCCAAGCCCCACAATGGGCTCTGTGCTGACAGCTCAGAGTCTGAAGCCTGCTTCAGATTCTGTGTCCCCTTCTCTCTCTCTCTCTCTGTCCCTCCCCTGCTCACTCTCTGTCTCTCTCTCAAAAATAAACATTTAAAAACTTTAAAAAATAATAGAAATATATACAAAATGAAGTCAAATGCCATGGAGTGTCTGCTGTTGGAGTCTCAGGTAGTTTCAAAAAATAGTACTCACATGGGTGCCTGGGTGGCTCTGTCAGTTAAGCGTCTGACTTTGGCTCAGGTCATGACCTCATGGTTCATGAGTTTAAGCCCTGCGTCGGGCTCTGTGCCGACAGCTCAGAGCCTAGAGCCTGCTTAGGATTCTGTGTCTCCCTCTCTCTCTGCCCCTCCCCCACTTGCTCTCTGTCTCTCTGTTCCTCTTAAAAATAAATAAACATTACAAAAATTAAAAAAAAAAAATAGTACTCACCTTCCCTACCTGGGTTTTGATCAGGTTGAGAAATAAGATACAAAACAAAATGGTGGCCAAAATATCAATCTAATACTGACAGAATCTAAGTTGAGAGATACCGCTTCATATGAGAGCCAACAGGGCCTCTAACTACACCCCAGGTGATGATGACAGACTTCCTCATGCTGTCACAGGTGACACTAGGCCTCGGCAGGCCTCCCTGCACAGAAGAGGTCCCTGCCAAACTGGCAGAATGGAGCAACAGAGAAGAACATTCTTTACACTCAGGAAATTCAAGAAGGATGGGAAGAGCTGAGCTACTTCTGCCTAGTTATTCTTCTCTGGTTTATGAATAAGCACTCTACCTGCTCAGGGTCGAAGTGAATATGGGAATGGAGAGACACCTAGACTTACGGCAGTCAAGCTTTCTTAATAGGAAGAAAGAGTAGCAGTGTGGAGAAATGTGCCCATTAACATCCACTGCAAGAGAGATGGGTGTAGCTACCACCTTTCCACTTAAACAGAATAAGTCTTTTCTGTACACAATATTCGTTCACTTCATTTTCAACTATGAGCAGTAGCACTGCATTCCCTACACAAATGGCAATTTCTAGAGGATTTTTACTCTTGTAATCACACTCAGCATACACAGATTAATCCAACATACATTGTCGATGATGGGGAAACAAATGACCAAATTCAAATGTAGGTAAGTGGTAGTGTCTCCAGTCTCTAGAATAAGCATTCTTGTAGAGCATATTCAATGATTTAATCTAACTTAGAAAACTAATTCAGGACCTATTAGGTGCTAGGTACTAGGTACTATTTTAGGGACTGAAGATACAAAGATAAGTGACTAAGAATCTCTTCTCCAAAAAAGCTCATAAAGTATTATAGGGGACAGGCAGGAGAATCAGCAACATAATGTGATAAGAGTTACAGCAAAGATATGCATAGAATGACATGAAACACAGGTAAGGGGACTAATTATTCTGCCAGGAGGAATCAGAAAAAGCTACAGAGAGAGGATAAACCTAGTAAGGTAATTAAGAATGAATTGAACAAATGAGTGAATGGGCTCCCATTTCTGTGGTTGAGATGGTTCCTTCCCTGGGTCTGTTCTTCCCCCTGAGCAGGCTTGGAACAACACATCCACATCCCATGCCCTCTTCCTTCTTTGCTCTGCCTCTGCATTGAGAGTCTAGAGCCCAGTTTGCCCGTGAACTGCCCCCTGAAAGGAGAAGGTGCATTCAGAGTAGAACTAGGTTCTGTGCAGGAGAATCTGGCAGGAGATGGCCAGGTAATAACAGCGCTTACCATTTTCTGATCACCTACTACATGCACAGTGTTGGGAATCTTTAAAATCTAGATTCAATCCATTCTGTGGCAATGAATAATTAATAAATTAGTCATTAATTGAACTAATGCTTATTGATTATCCTGTGTGCCAATACTAGATATACTGATAAACAAGACAGGTGCTACCACTGCTCTGATAGACTTTATCCTCTCATGGATTTTGTGGATAAAGGATTCAAGTAATTAGTCCATATGCAGAAAACTAGAAAGTGGTAGACCTAGGATTTGATCCTTGCTCTTTCTGATTCTGAGTTCTACACTCTCTCAACACTATTCTAAAAGAAAGGCAAAATCAAACAAAATCACTTGTGAGCTCTCAAGAGAGCAGTAAACAACCAATGGAACCAGAGCATAATGGGCCCTTTTCCCCTCCAGGCATCAGCAGCTCACGGGGTGTGATTTGGATGTCTGGGGCTTTAAAGCTGCCCAGGTGATTCTAATATGCAGCCAAGGCTGAGAGCCACTGTCCTGGGCATTGCGGGGAGCTGCTTTAGGATTCCTTGGAGGAAACAACAGAAGGCAGCCAGGCTCAGACTCCTATCTTCCCCCTGCTCCGCTTACTCCAGTTTGAATGGAGCAGCCCCACTTTTATCTTGTTTATATACCGGCTCTCTGCCTCAGATCTGCACTGAAGAAAGAGCTTGCTGCTAACCAAATAAACAAGTTGGAACCACGGTTTTAAAGTTCTTAGATGTAAAGAGTCCATGGGGTTTTTGTACCAAGGAAAATTTTTCTCAGCATCATTGTAGATGTTCCCTACTGGCACACTGGCTATTGGAGTTCTTACATGCTGTTGCTAAAAACACTTGCTTGAATGTTTAGAAAAGTACCCTAACTTAATGAAAGTGTCAACGCATGCCATAAACATAGCGCTTATGATAACCTTCACACAGTCCTTCGGTGCACATTTATTGAATACTGTCTACTATGTTCTAGATGCTGAGGAAACCACCTTGGAGTTGAGAGACACGGTCTGGCTTTCAGGAAGCTTATATTCTAATGAGGGAGATAAGCAAGAGGCCAGTGTGTATGTGAGATGGTGTTCAGTCATACACATCTTTCAGTCTTGGGTCCTAGGTGCCCAGAGTCCTGTAGCGGAGGGCTCAGTGTTGCTGTTCATTCCCCCTGGACTCTGAGGAGCCACTCTCCCTTCTGGTAAGAACAGGGGGCTCCTCAGTGGCATAGGTCATGGGGGTCAGCTGGTCTGTACTGAACTGCTATTGCTGTGACCCTCTGTCCTCAAAGGCTTCCCTGAGGTCCAATGGGAGTCTGGGAGCCAGCTTGCCTTTGAGGAGGGCCAGGCAGTGGTTTTTGGACGTCAGAGGAAGGGTGCTTGGAGAACAACGAGTCTGCCCTTAAGATATCCTCTCCTCCCCAGGGCTGTCCGGCTTCCAAAAAGTTTTGCAATGTCCAGAAGCCCATTCTCTGAGCGGTGGTCACTTCAGTGGATCTTGTTGCTCTGGTTCTTCCGCAGCACCAAACATCCAGCCCATTGAATGTGTGGGATTCAGCCTGGAGACAGGATTTGCGGATCTGTCAGGATGAACATTTGTAAATACTTAGAGCTTGATATACTGGTGTACTTGATAGACGGGTATATCTTACAATCTGATTCCAAGGCTAGAGATAAGAGCTAATGCAGAGAGTTACTACCTGTGATCTGACTGATGAATATGTAAGAAAAGTGTAAAATAAGCATATCAACTGCTGGCACGTAAATGAGAATGTCCACGGTATTTCAAACTCCACGTGAACATTCTGTTCTCCTAAACATTGTCCTTAATGTAATGTCCTTTTGTAGCCTCAACAGAAGGGCTCCTATCTCCTATGGATGTGATCACAAGTTTCAAATGAAGAAAGTGAAAATTAATGAGATCTTCTTTAAATGATTACATGAAACAGGCACCTGGGTGGCTCCATCAGTTAAGCATCTCACTTCAGCTCAGGTCGTGATCTCACAGTCTGTGAGTTCGAGCCCTGTGACGGGCTCTGTGCTGACAGCTCAGAGCCTGGAGCCTGCTTCCGATTCTGTCTCTGTCTCTGTCTCTGTCTCTGTCTCTCTCTCTCTGCCCCTCCCCTGCTCATGCTCCATCTCTCTCTCTCTCTAAAAAAATAATAATAATTAAAATTAAAATACAATAAAATACAACAAAATAACATAAATCATCATATGAAAATTTCAAAACAGCTCTTCCCTAGTCAAATCATCCCCATCAGGAAGTTCAGGCTCCTAACTTTCATTCCACTGGGTTTATCTTCCAGATTAAAAGACTCATTTACAAATCAGCATTTATTATTTTCTTCTCTTCCTGAAAAAGTTATACACACTTCAAAGTTAAAAACAAATAAAGATACAAAGAAACAAGTTACAATCACCTAGAAATTCCTAGCTAGCCACACAAGTATTAACAATGTGGAGTCTTTTCTTCCAGTCTTACATATTATATAATATTTTTAGATGAATAATGATTTTGCTAAGAACCTGAACTACCGCACATCAGGGCAGAGTTCCATAATTAGTGGCAGGGGCGAAGACAGAAGACACTCTCTGGCTACTGAATTGGCAAGATCAGAAATGAATGGCTCCATAAAGATCCCATGTCTTTCATTAATGCTTAAAGCTAAGACTTTATTTATAAGGAGATTCTAAATTCCAGGCTAGTCTCACCCGGCTGCCCTTGATAGAGGGAGCCTGTTTGTCATGTTAATGAAGAGAAAAGTTCCAAGTTCCACAAAGATTTTTTTCCCCCACAGCTGAAGGAGAGAAAGAGATGTTGGCAAGTCAGGGGCAGAATTGGGACAGCCCTAAAATAACTACTTTATCTTTTGGGGCCAGCTGGCCTAAACTCAGGAGTGAGGTTATTCCAGCTCAGGTCAGAGCAGTGACTACACAGTGAGAAGTGCTCCCAAAAGGAAAGCCACAGCCCAGCATTGAAGCAGGTTGGACTAGTGTCTATATTAGTGGTTTCCAAACTTGAACTGGCTTCAGGATCCCTCAGAGAGCTTTTAAGAACACAGAATGCTGAGCCCCATTTCAGAGTTTCTAATTCAGTAGACCTGGGGTGGGGCCTGATAATTTGCATTTCCAACAAGTCACCAGGTAATGCCAATACTGGGGGTCCCAGGACCACACTTTCAGAACCACTGGTCTATCCTGACACTTGAACTGTTTAACACAGGTTCAGAGCTCGGGCTTTAAAGTTAGACAGACTTGATTTTATTCCTGGCTCCTAATAGCTGTGTGACCTTGGACAAGTAGTTTAATTAATCTGAACCTCTATTTCAGTAGCATAGGGATAATTATAAGGATGTTCTAAGAAGTGAGCCGAGCTCATAGTAAGCATTCAATACATGATTATTAGACTTTCTATTTAAGTCTCACCTCAACACCATTCTGAAATCTTTTGACACCTGTTAGAACTGATGTCCCAGCCCCCTAAAATGCTGGCTCACTCCCTTTCCTTTCCAACCTGCCCTTGTGATAAGGAAATTCCATCTCCCTACCCCCATGGGGTCTCCCAGCTCGATCTGCCAGTAGCCTCTGACCAGGCTGGTCCTCTGCTGCCACCTTGTGGCCTGCAGTCCCCTAACACCTTTCAAGATAATCTGTCAAAGTGGCGCTCCTGGGGCTGCAACCAAAAATGAAGTATAAGGAAAAGAGCCAGACAATGGTACCCGCTCAAGGCTGCTCCTTGGTTAAGGGACGATGGGAAGGGTTCCCAGCCGGATCATTCTGAAGGACAAGCGAAGTTCTGAGGGATGCAAAATTACACATGTGCTTGTATCAAGATCAAGAGACCAGGAGAGCTATTTGACAGCCGATTCCTGAGCAGAAGTCTGGAGGCTTCCACTGACCTCACATCTGGCCTGGACAGTGACTTTCTGAGCACAACCTCAGGACATCGACTCATAGACATTTCTGAGGACTCCTGGGACCTCAGGGCTTATTCCTCCTACTGCTGCTGCCAAGGACATGTCAGGGGCAAGTCACACTGATAGTCCCATGTGCTACAACCCACTTCCGGTGGACTGCTCATTATACTAGGTCTTAGGGACAAGTTCAGTGCTTTAGCAGGGAAAAAGGCAGGACACAGAGGCATGTGGGCAATGAAATGCCTACCCAAGATGCTGTTTCCATTATATCTCACTCCCACTGCCCGTTTCCTCAGTGCAGGTGGTTTCCTGAGGTGTCACAGCTCAACAGGAGGTGCAAGCAGCAAATTGTTTTCGTTTTTAACCACTCTATCCCTTCCCACTGGAAAGCAGACCTCTTAACGACAGCTGAACACTTACAACTTTGGGGACTCTTCTGGTTATTGGAACTTGTGTGGTCCAGTTTTAAACCTTTCTCACAGTCCATCTTTCAGCTAAGTACTGGACTGAGCAGGGATCCTGACTCTTGGAGCAAAGGAGGAGAGGAGGGCCTGGTCTAGCTCTGGGTGCCTCCTTCCCCTTCATTCTTCAGGGTGCAGGACGGTGAGGTTAGGTTCGAATGTCTCTCTACTCAACTGCGATTCACAGAACACTCTCACTGTTGGTTGTAGCTGCACTCCTGGCAGAGATTGGCCCCCATGTGGCAGGAAACCAAGTGCTTGCTCTCCCATAGGGACCCCACACAAGGGCTTCTTGGAGGAGGCTGTAAAGACTCCCTGAGCACAGTTCCCTGTGGGAGAGGGAGCTCCAGCTCCCCATCATCCACTCCCTGCAGACCACCACCAGAGCGAACCCAACGATGTCTTCTGCTAGGGTCCTCTGGCAGCCCTGTTTGCTGACCCCTCTGTTCAGTTCCCTTTACTCAGACGAAAGCCTCACGTCTTTGCCCACCAAACAACATAAATGCAGACTTTTCCACGACATTTACTCTTGTCCCCTGCACACATGGCCAGGAACAGATCAGCAATGAACATCCCTCTAGAAAATGAAACATCATCTGTCCCTTCCTGCAGGCACCTAAAGTCTTCGCACATGATACTCTTGGAGCCCTCCCCTGTCTTCCTGCAGCCTGAGGGAGGGGAAAATACACTCCTTCTTCTCCCCAGCAGGGAGAGCAGGGAAGCACCTGAGGTTCTGGACACTGATAACTCTCTCCCCTCCCCGTTGTCCTCTCCTCTCAGAGCCATGAACTCCTGAACAGCCGGGAGCGGCCAACATTGCCCATGACAGCTGCCACCTCTCAGTAAGGCTGGGCCAAGAGGGGGGTGCATTTTTAACTTCTCTCTTAAGAAAGTGGCTTATTTGGTGCCTCTTCACCCTCATTTTTGGACCCCTAGTGCCAATTCTGGGCAATTGAAAAGTCCTGTTCAGTATCTGCTCCCAAGATAGTCCATTGTTCATGCAGGCTCCTAGAAGGACTAGCAGACAAATTCCTGTTTCTGCCCCCGGTTCTGCTCATGTAAGACTTGCTTTGGCTTGTCATTGCTCCATCTCTCTGTCAGCATGCATGAAGGGTTAGATCACATTGGGCACCCCCTCCCATCCCATCCCTAGAGAAAGAAAGACAAAGGCAAGGTAAACAAAGGAGTAGGGCAAGACTTAGGCACAGGCAGACAAACGCAAGGCCTACGTGGGCAAGTCAGGAGGTGCACTGGTGGAATGAAGGTGGGCGACTACCAACAAGTATCTTCCCCTTAACATGACATGAGCTCAGAGAATTACTTCTTTAAAGTACTTAATAACGCTATCTTACATTTTGTAAGGCATGCTACAGTTTGTCAAGGACCTTTCATTCATCAGTTCACATGGGTTTTGAATTTTGCAACCATCTTTAGGTTGGTAGAGTAAGGCTCAGTTATTCATGGATTAAAAAAAAAAATGGAGGCTTCTGGGGCACCTGGGTGGCTCAGTCGGTTAAGCATCTGACTTCGGCTTTGGTCATGATCTCACAGCTCATGGATTGGAGCCTCGTGTCAGGCTCTGTGCTGACAGCTCAGAGCCTGGAGACTGCTTCGGATTCTGTGTCTCCCTCTCTCTCTCTGCCCCTCCCATGCTCATACTCTGTCTGTCTCTGTCTCTCAAAAATAAATAAACATTAAAAATTTTTTTAAAGTATGGAGGCTTCAAGGTGGTAAGTTACTTGTCCCAGACCACAGAGCATTAGCCTCTCTTGTGAGGAAATCATTCATATCCAACACAACAAAAGAACAGGATCTCGCTAGCTAACCAGCTTCAAGCACTTGTGTCTAAGGCTGTGAAGGAATGGGGGTGAGGGTGAGGATTGGTAGACAAGGCACACATAAGCTGGGGTGGAAGGAGGAAAGTTCCAGAATGACAGCTCAGTCTCAGGAAGAGTGGACTCAATTTGGTAGCCATGAGCAGTCAGGGGCATGAGTCCTCAGTGCCAGGATAGAAAGTGAAAAGGAGCTTTCCAAATTAACAATCAACCAACAGAAGGCAAACCCGTTTACCTTCATGTTTCCTCCTCATAATGATCCAGTTATGCCCAGAGGTACTATGGGAAAATCCCTTCCCAATGCCAAAACTATCTGAAGGGAAAAAAGAAAATTCCTGAACTAGTTTTAACCATTTTTGTGTTGTTCTAACTTGTCTTAGCAGCAAAGAAACTTTCCTTTGTGAACTCAGAGGTTTCAAAGCCTGCTTTGTTTTCATGTGTGGTATTGATTTGGATTCTCCAGAGGGTCTCTTGTCTCTCCACACCTTACCTGATTTAATCCAGCAAGTCCAACAGGCCCCTCATTCACTGACAAGGAGAGGGAGGTACAGAAAATTTCAGAGCCTCCTCTGAGGTAACAAAACCTTTCCGTGGTGGAGTGTGGAGCTGAATACCAAATTTCCATCTACACCTGTGTGATCTCCTCCACACATCACAGCATTCCTAGCTCAAAGCAAGGACTGAGATCTTTGATGAAAGCGGCTATGAGATTTTTATGTTCTCTGCTTTCTACCTGAAGCACCTCCCTGAAGGCAGCCCCCTGCTGTCTCTCCCGGAGACAGAGCTGGGTCAGCCCTCAGAGATCCCACTTTCAGCCTGGCCTCACCTACCACATGGCATGTTACTCTGCCAGTTCCTCTCTTCTGGCCTCAGTTTCCACATATGTCAAACAAGGGGCAGAATGGACAATTTCTGTAGTCCTCCTTAGCTGCCTTTTGTCTTTGATGGCTGAACCCTTCCTTTCCTTCATGCTCACCTTGACATGGTATTTAGGTCTTGTCTTCATCAGCTCAGACTATCACAACAAAATCCCGAGAGTGGGTGGCTTAAACAACAGACATTTATTTCTCACAGTTCTGGAGGCTGGCAAGTCTGAGATCAGGGTGCTGGTGTGGTCAGGTTCTCCCAGGCTTGCAGATGACTGCTTGTTTGCTGTGTCCTCACATGGAGGAAAAAGGGAGCTCCGGTGTCTCCCCTTCTTATAAGGACCCTAATGTCATCATGTGCTGTACCTTAATGACCTAATCTAAACCTAATTCCCTCCCCACCTGCTAATACCATCACATTAGGGATTAGGGCTTCAACATATTAATTGGGGGTGGGGGTGGGTATAAATATCCAGTCTGGAAGAGGTCTTCAGGCATTAAGCCTTGGCATGTCTGAAGGAGTGGAGAGGAGAGGTAGATTTACCAGATGGTTTCAGCAAAAATACCTCACACACTTGATAAATATTTATCAGCCAAAAAGGTATAAACTTATTCTACTTATATGTCTGATATTTTCACAGTTTGGTTCCTGGAAATTCAAAGCTGACTTCTCAGGGCTGGATTCAGACATCTGGCAGCCGGAGTTCAGAAGAACTGTGTGCTCTCCAGGTGCTCTGGTTGGCCTGGAGGATGGGGATTATGGTGTATTATATGATAAACTAGAGGAAATTTTACTTTATATCATAAACATATTTGTAGTCAGTCTCCGAGACGCAAAGTCAGAGGAGAAAGAAGAATAAAAATAAAGAGGGTTGTGCTGTTAGCAGTTTTTCCTCCCTTCACCTAAAAAAAAGCAGCTGTCTGGAGGAGGGTGTTTGGCAGGATTTGCTAAACTTGCTCGCTCAAGACCTAACCTCCATCTCTTACCCCTCAAAATACACACTGAGAAGGAAGGGGGTGCTCAGAACCTGTCCTCTCCACCTTTCTCAATCCCTCCCTGTCAGGTTAACTACCCTGGAACTTCAACAGAGGGGAAATGGAGAGACTAAGCAGAGGGTGTTAGGGAGAGGCTTTGGAGAGGATAAGACTACGAAGCTCTGGTTGATGACCTGGCGTTTAAGAACATCTGGAGCAAAGAATTTAACCTGAGTTTTCTCATCCATCAAATAGGGACAAAAATACCTATCTCACAGAATTATGGTGTTTTCCTTCTTCCTTTTCTTCCACCCCCAAGCAGTGCCTGGCATGGGGAAATGATTTGATACCTGTTTACTGAATAAACTTCACATTTTGCCTAGAACCAGCTCACAGTCTACAGGTAAAATCTCAAGTTATTCTCCCCTACAAGGTCTTTCTCTCAAGCTGAAAGACGAATCTAGAGTACACAGGTTGGAAGGCTACGTAGGTCTCTAGCCCCCGTCTCATCCTTTTGCCTTTTGTAGTCCTGGGACCTCCCAGGGGACCCCATGTTTTCCCAAAACAGAAAAGAGATGAATAGACCCACAGGCAACAATGAGGGCAGACAATGCTCTACCGAGAGATGGGCCTTCCCTCCCATGTGCGAGTCCACAGTCCTGTTACAGATTTGGAGTAGACGTTCCCCATGTACTATGTGCCACACCTCAGAAGTCTCATCTACACGGGAAACCTGATCTCAAGCGTCAGGTTTTACCTAAGGGGAAAAAATGAGAGAGAGAGAAAAATCCTGGCCTCCCCCGTCCTGCCCTAAAGTCACAGGAATCAGCAACTTCTGCCTCTTTCCATTTGATTATAATTGATTTTAAGTCACCACTTAGCAGACACAGTGGAACAACACACACAAACCTTGAACTATCCTTAGCCCTTAATCTGCAGCTGGAAATGTATTTTATTTCATTTTCTCACACTGCAGCCTGAAGCTGGAAACAAGGTCTCCACTTTAAGGAGAGTGCAGTAAAGTGAGGGTGATTCTTCAGAAAGCCCTGCAGTGGGACCACCAGGCAGGGGCAGGGCTCAATTCAATACTGGAATTGGCAGAAGAGCTAATGCTGCTTCTTTGGCAGGACACATCATGAAGCCTCCCATCATTCTCCATTGCTATGTGGTTGCTGGTAATGGAAAAGCAATAGTTCTGATAATTCCCTTTCAACTCAACTGCTTTCCTGGTCACTAAAGCCATAGGGAATTCCCTCCTTTACCTGGAGAACTCCTATTGCCCCTTTACCCTTTCAAAACCTTCCCTCACTCTGTGGTTCTACTACACTCCAGAACCCATATGGAGCACTGGCCAATAAAAGTATAAATGCCAGCCAAGGGGTCATTTTAAATTGTCTAGATGCTGGATTTAAAAAAAAGAGTCAGGTGAACCTAATTACAATAATACATTTTATTTAACCCAATATATCCAAGAGTATCAATTCAACATATTATCAATATTTCTAAAATATTGAGATATTTTACATTCTCTTTTTTTTCATTCTAGCTCTTTGGAATAGTGGAATCTTAATTCACACCGGCCACATCTCAAGTGCTCAGTGGCCACATGTGGCTAATTGGTGCTGAACTGAACAGTGTAGCCTAACCCTAACTCTTAGCACATTGCAGTGTAATTGTGTGTTTGTGTTCATCTGCCCTGGTAGGGTGTCAGTCTTTAAAAACAGGATTGTCAACAGTGACCAATTCATAGCACCTGCATAATAACTCCTTGCAGAATGACTGACTGGATTAATAAATAAATGTGACTGTTGGCCACTAGTAAAAATACACATGTAGAAGGAGAGGAGGAAAGGTGATACGGTTGTTGTTAGGTATTTTGAGTTACAAGCTTCTATGAAACCGTTGGGTTATGATGCTCAGAAATAAGTCACAGAGAGATTGGAGCTCAGGAAGAAGACAGGATGAAAAGTAAATGTGAGGCAGGCATAGTTTGGAGAGGTCTTCTACCCATTTCACATGAAAATGCTGCAGGCCGTTTCTAAGGAAAAATCACAACAGGCATTATAAGGAAATAATTGCAGCATGCATATGCACTGACTACTTCCCTCCTATATTAGTTACTTAGAGCAGGTCCCAGACATCATAGTGATGTGGATAGGAATAATACGCAAAGTTCTTCCATAAAGTAGACCTCTCCCCTCTGCTGAGTTTCTCTCTCTCTCTCTCTCTCTCTCTCCCTCTCCCTCTCCCTCTCCCTCCACACTCCTCCAAATGATCAATACCCTCAAACAGAAGTCTCTGGCAAACTCTCTCATACTAGAACTTGAATGTGCATGTACATCACCTGGGGATCTTGTTAAAATGTGGATTCTGAGTAGGTCTGGGGTGGGGCTTGAGATTCTACTTTTCTAACATGATCCCAGTGATGCTAATGCTACTGCCCCACAGATCACACTTTGAGTAGCAAGGCATTATAAGTTAGAGACTCGTAACTTACATTTTGATTTCCACAAGAGAATCCCAGAAAGAAAACACTTAGCCTACAGGAGTACATGAAGTGATAGAATGTGACGGATTGGCTGGAAGAAAACACCTCCCCAGAAACCTGTAAACAATACCCCGGAAGTAGCTCTGTTTATAAGGCCATCGAATTAGTAGGTGGTAGTTGTGATACTGTACAAATCATGCTGGAATCAAGGTTGAATTGGAATCCCATCCATTATACTTACTAGCTATGTGATCTTATGATTTTCACTTCACTTCTATGAGCCTAAGTTTCCTTATCTGTAAAATAGGTATAATATCCCATTACTCACAGGGGTTCTCCAAATTCAAATGAAATAGCAAATGTGACATTATCTGGTAGAGTTCCTGACCAATGCTAGAGGCTCAACAAATGCTTATTAGGTCTCAACCAAAATATTTCTCAGTTACCTCTGCAAAGATAGCACTGGAATAAACCTGGTGGGATGACAAAAAATTTTCTTAAATGAGATACGTCTGCTTTTAGGTTGATTAAGCCTCAGTGGTTAGAGTATTTATCTCGAACTAAATGCATCCCCTTGTATAAAAGCAATGCAAATACATTCCGAGAAAATGCCTTCAGGGAAAGAGTATAATTTCATCTTTACCTATTTTTATATTTCTTTACAGTTGCCATGAGAGCATTTTAATAACCTCCATGGAGTTGAAAGTGAGGCAGGTAATTGCCATAAGTAATTTAAGGGCTATTAAAGCTAACAAACCTCTCCTGTGAAATACCTTGTTAAGCAGTGATCAGCAGAAAACATGTAAAAATCGTGTGCAGTGTAAATTCAAGCTCTTTTTCCAGTTACGCTGAAGTGAAAATGTAATTACATTACACATAAGAGGGGTGTGGATATTAAACCTCCTCCTGTCCCAGCCTTGGGTTGGCTCAAGCTGAAGATACCCTGGTATTTTAATGAGATCCACGTTCCTCCTTCAGAAGAGAGAGCCCCATCACTGGCATGATTCCCCACTATCTGAACTCGCAGCTAATTTTCCATGCATGCTTCTTAAGGTTATAAATCTGAGCAGTTCTTCATGCGAAGCCCCCAAGGATCTCAGGTCCAGCCTTGGATCAATCACTAACCATGTGACCTTGAGCAATTCTTTTTACCTCTCTAGGCATGAACTACTACAAAATAAAAAGATTTTATTGTGTGCCCTTAAGATATCCCCCAGCTCTAAAATTCCATGATCCTAAACAATTTCTATACTCAGAAGCCCCTTATCTGACTATTTTAACTATCAAAAATACAACCATGAATCAAAAGTAGGGCAGAAAGAAAGAAAGAACCCATGAAAAGCATAAGTCGATGTTACAAAGTCCATACACTTTGTGCCTCCCAGAACCTGGTAGGCCCATGCTCACAATCAATTTATTCTTCCTTCCTACACCAGCCTAGTAACTTGATTGCTCTATTTGCTGGGCTCACAACACATTAGAAGGGGAAAATTAGACGAAACAGGAAAGAACGCTGACAATGATAAGAAGTGAAAGCCCAAAGGGGAGAACAGAAAACTTCAAGAAGTCAGGACTTTATCTGTTTCATTGCTGTATACCCAGTGTCCAGTACATAGTATATGCACAATGAATAGTAAATGAATGAATATTTGGATGGATGAATGAATGATTGAATGAATGAAAGTACTACCTACAAAAAGCAGATACAATTCTTTTAAGTACAGTGGTCAGGGAACACTTAGTACAGGTTCAAATGACCAAACACACCTAAAGAGCCTCTCAAAGACTTGTACACACTGCAGTTAATATCCATGTGGGTGGCCAAGACAGCAAAGGAAATTTAAGCTCAGTAAGCTCTCATTGAGATAGCAAATGATTACATCTGGTTCAACATGGGAGACTGAACACAGGTGTTATCTCTGCTTCCCTCCCAATACCCTACTTAAAATGACAGTGAAGTGATATCTGTGTATGTGATTTCCATAAGGAAAAAGAGAAAGGAAAAGATCCACGGTGGACAAGAGATGTCAGCCAATAATTCTAGGCCAGAAGTATCAAATGAAATGATTAGAGCTGATAAAGCAGAAGAGCAAGGGACCACAGAAGGAAGCCAGTGAGAAGTCAGCCAGGTCAGGCCTCAGATCCCTGAAAAGACTCAAATCAGAGGCACTGGAACAAGGCAGGAAACTGGAGGATTCTGATCTGGGGAAACAGAATGTACCCAGAGAAAAGATCTCTAAAAACTGACGCTCAGTATTTACAGATGCTACACTCTCATGTAGGGTTTTCCTAGGAGCAACTGGATCCCCATCCAGCCACATCATAGTTGACAAGCCTTGCTTCTCTCCCACAAAAGTGACTCATCTGCTCCAATAAAAACAGACCAAATATATTGGAAGCATTATTGGAAGCCTCCAGTAAGGAAAACCAAGACCAGGGGTGCCTGGGTGGCTTGGTCAATTGAGCGTCTGACTTCAGCTCAGGTCATGATCTTGTGGTTCATGAGTTCAAACCCCACATTGGGCTTGCTGCTGTCAGTGCACAGCCCCCTTTGGATCCTCTGCTCCTCTCTTTCTGCCCCTCCCCCACGTGCCCTCTCTCAAAAATAAACATTAAAAATGAAAAAGAAAAGCCAAAAGAAACTAACAAAAGGAACTCAGAGGAAATCAAGACAGTGAAGGGAGAAGAAAACTTTGAACATATGTAACCAATATCCTTAGAGAGATAGGAGGAAATATTCTTCATGGAAAAAAAGGACAGAATGCTGATGTTTTAAGAAATAGAAAACAAATTAGAAGCATTAAAATTTGACAAGATGATAGCTGAAATAAAAGATTCAACACAAAAAGTTCAATAAAATTTTGGGATGTAAAGTCAAGAGACTTTCTCAGAAAGCTGAACCAAAAGACCGATAAATAATAGGATAATAGAGAGAAATTTGAGTATCAATCAGCCCAGGAAGTCTAACCACTGTGTAATAGAGTTCCAGAAAAATAAAACATAGTAAAATAAAAAGAAATTATCAAAATGTTGATGCACAAAATATTCTCATAACTGGGAGAAATAAATATTCAGACTAGAAGAGCCTATGGAATGTATAGCACAATGCATAAAGAAACCACCATGTCAAGTTGCACTGATGTAAAATTTCAGACCACTAGGGATAAAGAGAAGATACTAAAATCTTCATAAATAAGTAGTTCACATAAATGACTGTAAATATGTCATCTGACTTAACAACACAAAGTGAAACATCAATGGAGCAACAGCATCAACTCGGAATAAATATTTGCATCCCAGAATTCTACATCCAGTAAACCACCAATTAAGTGTGAAGAGATAATAATACATAAAAACACTTATAATACATAAAAACAGGGTCTCAGAAGCTGTGTCTCATGTGTGCTTTCTCAAGAAATGACTGAAGGATGTGCTCTATTGAAATTAGGGCGTATACCAAGCATGAGAAAGAGGTGGGATTCGGGAGACAAGAAACACATCTCAGGAGAGAAGCAACTAGAAGGGCCGGGAGCACATCTGTACAGCAGCGTGTGTGGAGCACAGCTTGGTCAGACAGGAGCAGGAGGACAGAGGACTCCCAGAGGAACATCTCCAAGAACAAAGAAAAGCTGATGCTTTGGGCTGGACAGGAAATGATAGTCATTAGAGCTGGAAAGTCTGAAAATAAATGGTGATAAGAACATAGACAAATAAGTAGGTGGAGAAAAGAATTGTTAATTCCAGGAAGCAAAACATTTTGAACAAGATAGGAAATGTCATCACAAAACACTAGACAGAAAATCAGGCAAACATTGAACATTGCTTTAACTAAAACTTTGATATAATTATCAAATTATTTTAAAAATATGAGGGAAAGCAAGGATATTGGATCATATAAGGATGCAAAGCCCTCATCTTCATAATAAAAAACCAGTAAAAAGTGTAAAATGATAAAATTTGATAAGTCAAGGACTAGCATGAGTTTAGGGAGGAGTAGAGCAGGGGATTTCTGGGTTGGTTGGTTTGCTGTTTTTCCTTTTTTGTTTGTTTGTTTATATATTTTTGAGAGAGAGTGAGTGAGCTGGGACGGGCAGAGAGAGAGAATTCCAAGCAGGCTCTGCAGGGCTTGAACCCACAAACCGTGAGATCATGACCTGACCTGAAAACAAGAGTCGGACGCTTAATCAACTGAGCCACCTAGGTGCCCCTGTTGGTTTTCCTTTAAAAACCTTCTAACTCTGTGTGATTTTGGTAAAAAAGAAAAAAAGAAATTATCTCGGTAAAAATTTTAAGTGACTTTAAGAATAAAATCAGATTGTCATAAATAGCCTGATCCAAGCCAGTGGTTTTGCTTGAAGTTTTCATCTAAAGAGTAGAATGACCATAGTGTGAGGATGGAAAACTGACCAGACCTACAAACCCAAGATGACCTGAGCCACCACCAAAGTCCAAGGGGTCATGTCCAATGGGGCAAGGTGAGACACAGTGAAAATACTCTGGGGTGTGTGCTTCTTGACATAAGGTGGAGGCACGAGTCTTTAATTAAGAGACTCAAAACTATCAAGAATATTGAAGCATGGCTCTATCTTGGGTAAAATGGCAGTGGAGAGTATGGGTTGGGCCTCCAGTTCTGCTACACAATAATCAGCCTGTACTTTAGCCTCCATAGTCTCAAATAGATAACTGAGCAGCAGATGCCTACAAAAAACCCTCAATAACATCTGTCCAGGCACATGATGGTGTGAGACTGTGTAGTGACAGCTCAGTGATCATGAAGGTCCTCGGGCTTAAATCTGTCCACATTTCAATAAGCAAATGGAAGCCCAAATTCAGGTTCCCATTTCCACAGAGGTAGGGACTATCCATGCACACCCAGGCGCATGGTTTCATTGGCCCCAGGCCTGGGCAGGGTTGGCTCTGCAAAAGACAAACAACACCGGGGACAGAGAAGATGGGGCTGGCACAGGAAGTGACCTACAGAACAAAAATATCTAATACAAACCAGAAAGATTCCCTTCAAAATGGCTAAGTTTTATGTTAAACTTTAGTGCTTAATGCTTCAATTACATGAAATATTCACTTATGTAGAACAGCTCATTCCCCAGTAATATGAGATTAATGAGGCATCACTGTACATAAAAACTACCGAACTGGCTCAGATCAATGGTCTGTCCTGTCCAGCAGTCTGCCTTTTAAAGGGCACAAAAGAATATGAAATCCAGAGATAGAAGCATCTGGATGAGGGGCCTATTTTCACCACTCTGAATTATGTGACTTTGGGCAAGCTATTATTTATCTCAATTTACTCATCTATAAAATAGTTCTCTGAAGACCTTCTTCTTGGTGGTGGTATAAAGGTTCAATGAGATGACATCCTTAACTGTGCCTTTCAGACTGTAATGCTGTCTAAATATGCTCATTAATTTAGCTGAAGGTATCTGAAAGCTTAATAGCTATTGTCTACCATAGTTTTCTTCCATAGCCTGAAGACTGTTAACTTCTTTTAAGAAATCTAATTATTGACTTTTCTATGAATATATTTTTTTAAGTCATGAATCTGCCTAGAATCTTGGTCTGATTTTTGGATGAACTATTTGTATATTCAACTTCAGAAATTTGGTAGAGAAGTTCATAGAATCTTTTTTTTAACCTAGGAAACCATAAAACCTAACATGTTTCTAAACCTTCTCACCCATACCTGAGACCCTCAGACACCACTTCCCCCCCGCCCCCCGCCCTGCCCCACCAATGCCCACCATCCCCTGCTCAGTTATACTCTTAGCAAAAACTTCCTGGACTGGGATGTTGTGGGTAAGTCAGAGACTGGAAGGAAGAACTGGGCTAAGTTAAATCGCTATGCTTTGATAGGCATTCAGTGACACAATTTCTGGAAGCCTGAATAAAGCAGGTGTCTACAGGAGGTCATCTGTCCCTAAGGACTAAGCTACTGGGTTTAACAGTGGCTTGAGCAGGCTTTGCTACTAGGGTTCACCAGAGGAGGAGGTATATGGAGGTATGGCATAAAAAGAAGAGAGCACTCCATAAAATTTTGACTAACAGTTCAACTTAAATTTTTGTTTTTTTCTACCTCTGTTAGGAGACTCTGGTTGAGTGGAAAGGGCAGTGAGAAGGAAATCAGATGAAGAGCCAGTCCTATATCTGACTCAGCTACCAGCCATGAGACTAGACAAGAAATTTTTCCTCCATAGGTCTGTTTGTACAAATAAGGGATATGGAGTAGATCAAGGTTTTTAAATATGCTTTGCGGATTCTGGGTTCTCCAGGTACACATTGGGTCACATCCCAAGAGGTGGAGGAGAGAGTGGTAAGGGCCTGGAGGCAAAATGTGTCTATATCTTTCCCCAGGATCCCACGTAAAAAGAACAGCTTTACCACCACCTCTTTTATCCATTTTATAGTAGGGTTTTTTAAGGCAGTGCTCCCTGACTAAAAAAACATTTGAGAACCACTGGATTGGATGTCCCTTCCAATCCTATGATTCTCGGATAAAATAACACCACATGGCACTGGATACATGAAATAGATCACACTATGAGATGCATTCTGGTCCTAGAGGTATTTCTTGAGACACGTGTCCAAATCAGCACACCCAGGGTAGCATTGCTGGCTGAAGCCATTCCATTCATTTCCAAGAAAATAAGTCCTTGGTCAATACCCACTTATTGTTACATAAACCATCACAATGTGTTCATGGAAGTAACAAGACACAGTCTGTCCTTGCAGGACTTACACTATTGAAGAGGTAAGACTGAAATACACATAGAACAATTACAGCTCAACCCCCAAAATGTGCATAATTAAGTGAGACACTATATGGTACAAACTCTGATTGCATCTGTATGCAGCAGTAGGGGAAAGCATAGGAGGAGATGGGTCCAAGAAGGGAGAAAAGGCATCATGAAGGAGGCAAAAGTCTGGAGCTAAGCCTTCAAGACAACAGCTAAAGTCCAAGACCTTTAAAGGTTTCAAGTTGCATAAGTTCAGAAATAAAATCAATGTTAACTAATTGTGCTGACCTGAAAAACACTTAGTTTGTGGAAGAACAGTTTCATTATCCCCTTAACTCCCTATCTACTTGAAACTTTATTGCAGAAAGCTTTGAGAAGGGATCTATGGTACAGAGACCTGACCTCTGTTAGCCTAATAATTCAGTAATTTGTGAAAGTTAAGCTATAAAATATGTAGATATTAGCAAAAAGGAGGTGTGTCTTGTACATTGTTATACCACAGAATCAAAGGACGTGATTTGGGGGCAAGGTGGTACTATGAATCACACAGAACCTTCATCTACCCCCAAAACAATGATCAAGTCTTAACCTCACTCAAAAAATATAAATAGAACAAGGCTTACACTACTGAGAAGGTGAGATTAAAACACACAGAAACCTTACAACCCAATACAAAAACAGCTGCTGCTCTAGGTCTATTGAGCTTGGGCAAGATAACGGTCCCTGAGGATGCTGGGAGATTAAAGCCATGTTCTGCAGTAAAACAGGCACTGGGGTTGACATCTGCCCTGTCACCTAGAAGGAAGGCAAGAGGAAGCATAGGAAGCTGCCTGTGATCTTAGGAATCCAACCTACAACACCTCTGGAGAAGGAGAGCTCTAAGTCATCAGTATAACTCTGGTTCTGACCTGTGGGTCCTCTGAGGGGAGTAAAGGAAAGTGTACGTGCAAGCACAATGAGAATAAGATGAGACACACATAAACACTGCCCCCCATCCTCAGCTCACAGATACTAAAATTCCAAAACAAGTCAGTAAAACTAATGTCAGAAAAGATAGCCACATCAAAAAGACAGGACATAACAGATGTTGGTGAGGATGTGGAGAAAAGGGAACACTTGTGCACTGTGGGTGAGAATGCAAACTGGTGCAGCCACTGTGGAAAACAGTATGGAGGTTCCTCAAAAAATTAAAAATAGAACTACCACATGATCCAGCTGTTCCATTTCTAAATATATATTCAAAGGCAGTAAAAATAGTATCTTGAAGAGATATCTGCACTCATTGCAGCATTATTCACAATAGCCAAGATATGAAAACAACCTAAATGTCTATCAATGGATAAATGGATAAAAATGTTACACACACACACACACACACACACACACACACACACACATATATATATAATAGAATATATATATATATTTAATAGAATATTATTTGTCCATGAGAAAGAATGAAATCCTGCCACTTAAGACAACACAGATGGACACTGAGGGCATCATCCTAGGTGAAATAAATCAGACAGAGAAAGACAAATACTATATTCACTTATATGTAGAATAAAAAAGCCAAACCCATAGAAACGGAGAGTAGAGTGATTAGTACCAGGGCCTAGGGGGTGGGGGAAAAGGGGAAAGGTAAATCAAAGGGTATTCTCAGTTTTAAGATGAAGAAGTTCTGGGGATCTAATATACCTCATGGTGATTATAGTTAATAATACTGTATTATGTACTTGAAAGTTGCTATGAAAGTAGATCTTAAATGCTCTCACCACACAAAAAAAGGTAATTATATGATGTGATGGAGGTATTAGCTAATGCTATGGTTGTAATCATTTTGCAGTATGTAAGTGTATCGAATCAACATGTTGTACACCATAATACACAGTGTTATATGTCAAGGTATATCTCTATAAAACTGGGGGGGGGGGGGGGGGGAAGCCAACAAATTGAACAAATGAGAGATTTCCATTTTACAGGATTATTTTTAGTTTTATTTATTTATGTTGAGAGAGAGAGAGAGAGTGAGAGAACATGAGTGGGGGAGGGGCAAAGAGAGAGAGGGAGAGAGAGAATCCCAAGCAGGCTCTGCACTGTCAGCACAGAACCCAAATATGTGGGGCTCAAACTCACAAAAGGTGAAATCAAGGCCTGAACCAAAATCAAGAGTTGGACACCTTACCAACTGAGCCACCCAGGTGCTTCTCCCTTTTACAGGATTCTAAATAATAATCCAATCCTCTGTAAAAAAAAAAAAAAAATTACTTTAAAATAGTATGGTCTAGCTCATGGATTGGAAAAACAAAATTGTTAAGGTGTCCATATTACCCAAAGCAATCCACAGATTTAATGCAATTCTACCAAAATACGAACAACATTTTTCACAGAATTGGAAGAAACAAGCCTAAAATTTGTATGGAACCACACACACACACACACACACACACACACACACACACACCTGAATAACCAAATAAATATTAAAAGGAACAAAACTAGAGATATTATAATCCAAGATTTCAAGATATATTAAAAAGTTGTAGTCATCAAAACAGTATGGTACTGGCATAAAAACAGACACATTGTTCAATAGAACAGAATAGAGAGCCCAGAAACAAATTTATTATGATATGGTCAATTAATCTTTGACAAAGGAGACAAGAATATGCAGTGAGAAAAAGACAGTCTCTACAACAAATGGTGCTGGAAAGACTGGATAGCTACATGTAAAAGAAAGAAACTGGACCACTTTCTTCCACATACACAAAAATAAACTCAAAATGGATTAAGGACCTACATGTGAGACCTGAAACCATAAAAATCCTAGAAGAGAGCATAGGCAGTAATCTCTGACATAGGCCACAGCAACATTTTTCTAGTTATGTCTCCTGCAGCAAGGGAAACAAAAGCAAAAATAAATTATTGGGACTACATCAAAATAAAAAGCTTCTGTACAGCAAAGGAAACAATCAACAAAACTTAAATACAACCTACTGAATGGGAGAAGATATTTGCAAATGACATATGTGATAAAGAGTTAGTACCCAAAATATATAAAGAACTTATAAAACTCAAAATCAAAAAAACAAATAATCCAATTGAAAAATGGGAAGAAGGCATGAACAGACATTTCTCCAAAGAAGACATACAAATGGCCAACTGACAAATGAAAAAATGCTCAACATCACTCATCATCAAGGAAATGCAAATCAAAACCACAATTAAATATCACGTCACACCTATGAGAATGGCTAAAATCAACAACACAAGAAACAAGTTTTGATGAGGATGTGGTAAAAAAGGAACGCTTGTGCACTATTGGTGGGAATGCAAACAGGTGCAGCCACTGTGGAAAACAGTATGGTGGTTCCTCAAAAGTTAAAAACAGAATCACCATATGATCTAGCAACTCCACTGCTGGGTATTTACCCAAAGAAAACACTAATTCAAAAAAGACATACACCCCTATGCTTATTGAGACATTATTTACAGTAGTCAAATTATGGAAGCAGACCAAGTATCCAGCAATGGATGAATGGATAAAGAAGATGTGAGATATACAAACATACACACAATGGAATATTCCTCAGCCATAAAAAAGAATGAAATCTTGCCATTTGCAACAACATGGATGGAGCTAGAGGGCATAATGCTAAGTAAAATAAGTCAGAGAAAAACAAATACTGTATGATTTCACTCATATGTGGAATTTAAGAAACAAAATAAATTTTAAAAGGAGAGAGAGAGACAAACAAAAAAAACAGACTCTTAATAGAGAGCAAACTGATGGTTATAAGGGAGGGAAGTAGGTGGGGAAATGGGTGAAATGGATAAAAGAGATCAAAAAGTTCACTTACCATGTTGAGCACTGAGTAATGTGTGGAATTGTTAAATCACTATATCATATACTTGAAATTAATATAACACTGTAGGTAAAGTATACTGAAATTAAAATGTTTTTAAATAATAATAAAAAAAATAGTATGGTCTAAATTCTCAATGAGATATAGTAATGGCTAATATCAATATACCCCCCAAAAAATTATGCAGGAAAAACAGGCAATTATGAATCAAGAACAGATGAAGATTTTTTTTAAAATTGGATTCAAAATACTGAAAATTAAACTCTAATCACAAAAGTAAAATAATCTCAATAGGAAAGAATAATTCAGTGAATGAGAAGCAAATATTAAGAAACTGAGAACACACTGGTGCATAAAATAGATGTTTAAAATGTGAATTGAAAGTTGATATCCATAGAATAGACCATGAACCACCAACACATTCCCAAAAAGTGTCCCAGGAACAGGGAAGAGCAGGGTGGGAAGAAAGATTTTTTAGAGTTAATGATGGCTGCCACTTGAAGAGACCCCTCTGCCCCTTTAAAACTCTCCAGATATGACCAGAGATGGGTTTTTAAAGGCTTAACTCCCCAAAATAATGGGAAGAGCAACCAAATAGAAAGAATACATACATTCGTACATACATACATACACATAAAAGCTGAGAAGCAGAGCAGCATGTGTAACTAACTTAGCAGGCCAAAATGCTACAACCAAGGGAAAGTAAGAAGCAAATTCATTTATACAGGACTCCAAAACGCTCAGGACCTGGTAGCACCCAGTGGATGTGAAAGAGAGGTAAAGGTGGTGCTGAGAGCAGGAAGCCTGGTTGAATGTTCAGTTAATGTGTAGTCAGTGGCTCCGGTGTAAGAGGGGCTGGAGGTTGGCACTCTGAGAGGGCTAGCTATCGGGATAAGGTGGGCTCCCGTGTCCTCAGAGCAACCTAGTGGAGGGAAGGGTTAGCGAAGGAGGGGCCCAGTTTCAGTAGCTCCACTATTATGCCTTCCATCTACTGGGTACCATACAAGATATTGTTTGAAGAAGGGTATCCTCATTGAGGAGGGGTGGAAATGTTCCCTAAATCATCATCTTACACCATCACAGACTGAGGGTATTGGCCTAATAACTTGGCTAAAATATCTTACTGAGTAATTGAGCAAATATGGGAGGGTTCTGGCCTTAATTAAAAACATCAGAAAAGAGTTAAAGTAAGAGCATGAGCCTGGGAATGTCGCCCAAAAGATGAAATTTCCCCATTTTGTTCTAGAGTCAAAAACAAGTTAATTTTAGAGACAAATCTACCTAGGGTTATTCTTATAGTGCCCCCTGCTGCAGCTCATTCTGTCACCTAATGACCCTGTTCTGGGGCTTTTGACACAAAAGGGGGTATTTGAAAATGCCTAGAAGGAAGGAGAGGATTTAAAGTTTAATTGTAAGCCTGACCTGGGTTTGTTGCCTGTTATTCACGTGATTAACAGCCTGGAATCAGACAGCCAGAGTTTGAGCCTCAGAGCTGCCATGTGCTAAGAACCTCCGAGGATTTCCTTGACTATTAAAAAAAAAAAAAATGAGAATAATAATACTTACATCAAAGTGTTGAAGTTAGGATTTAATAAGATAGTGAGTAATAAAAAGTTTTTAAAATTCCGTTTAGGTTTATTTATTTATTTAGAGACAGAGATAGCATGAGCAGGAGATGGGCAGAGAAAGAGGGAGAAGAGAGAAGATCCCAAGCAGGCTCTGCACAGAGCTCTATGAGGGGCTTGAACTCATGAAACCATGAGATCATGACCTGAGACTAAACCAAGAGTCAGACGCTTAACTGACTGAGACACCCAGGCATCCCATGAGTAATAAAAAGGTTTAACTGGTATCTGGGATGTAGCAAAAGCTAGTTGTCTTTATTGCTCAAAGGGCCACAAACTTTAGAAGGAAAATAAGCTGTTAGTTAAAGAGCATCAGTGTTTAGTGTTCCTACAGGAATGGCAAGGAAACACTTGGACATATAAATATAGTTGATTTTTGTCTGTGCTTTAAATGAAATCATCCCAATATCTGCTGTTTTATCATAAGACAATCAACAGACCTGTATCTTATGGCTAACTCAACATGATCCAGAAAAAAAAAAAAGAAAGAAAGAAAAGAAGAGAAGAGAAACCAACATGACTCAACTAGATGTAGGAGGATGATGCTCTGGGAAGGATTGAGTCCCATTTTTTTCTGCTGAGATCAGCTCTTAGGGTCAATGTGGTCCCCTCACTAATCAATAAAATCAGTATTGAACGGCTCCCTGGACTCAGAGTCCACCTTGGGGGCTTTGCTTGCCTTTCCCTGCTGTCATGACAAAGCCCCCAGGGGATCTAAATGTCACCACTCCTGACTCTGTGCTTTTTCTTCCCAAGTGGCCCCCAATATTCTATCCCTTCCTGGTATTACATAAACACTTCCCATGAAGACTAGAGTCAGACCTAACATTAACTAGTGAGTATATTAAGACTGAAAAAGATGAGACTGCTCCACTTCCTCAATAACCAGTAAATAGTGGTTTTCAAAGTGTGGTCCCTGGAACAGTAGCCTGAGCTTCCTCTAGGAGCTTGTTGAAAAAGAAAATTCTTGGCCCCACCCAAGACCTACTGAATCAGAATCTCTAGTTATGGAACCCAGCAGTTTGTGGTTTAACAAGTCCTCTAGGTGATTTTGATGCATGCTTACATTTGACAGCCTCTTAAGTAAAACAAAGATTTTTCATGGCAACTAAGAAGACTTATGTTAGGCAAAGGGAAGCTTTATGTCAGAGAACTAATAGCAATTTGACAGTATTAAAAGCTGAATTGTGAGGAAAACACAAAGCAAGAGCTATTACAGTCAGAAAAGCCTCGTATAATTACTTTCCAACATTTATCTTCTCCACTCAGCTATAAGCTGCAGCTGCCTTGTTCTTAGTGCAAGGATGTAACAGTCAGTATAAGCTCTGTTATGCTACAGTACCAAAACAACCCTAAATTTCAATGGCTTTAAACAACAAAGTCTTATCTCTCACTAACATTACACATCTATCAAAGATTGCTGGAGCCCTGCCCCATGTCTCATTCTGGTGAATGACAGAGAAGTTACCATGGGAACATTGCCGGTTGTTGTAGTAGAGGGAAAGGGATCATGGCTTTTGAAGGTTCTGTGAGCATTGACAGTTGTCACTTCTACTCCCATTTTAGGCCACAGCAAGTCATACGGCCAACCTGAGTTTGGTGGGCAGGGTAGTACAGCCTTCCCATTTACCTGGGAGGAGAGAACTAAATATTTGTAAAGCAGGTAACAACTACACAGGAGGCCCTCCAAGGTAGGTGGTGTCATTTTACAGATAAGAAAAGAGACATACACATTGATGGATGAGTGGATAAAGAAGATGTGGTGTATATATATATATATATATATATATATATATATATATGTATATACACATATACATATATATACATATATATATATGGCATACACACATATATATATGGCAATCAAAAAGAATGAAATCTTGCCATTTGCAACTACGTGGATGGAACTAGAGGGTATTATGCTAAGCAGAATTAGTCAGAGAAAGACAAATACATGACTTCACTCATGTGAGGAATTTAAGACACAAAACAGATAAACATAAGGGAAGGGAAGCAAAAATAATATAAAAACGGAAGGGGACAAAACAGAAGAGACTCATAAATATGGAGAACAAACAGAGGGTTACTGGAGGAATTGTGGGAGGGGGATGGTCTAAATGGGTAAGGGGCATTAAGGAATCTACTCTTGAAATCATTGTTGCACTATATACTAACTAACTTGGATGTAAATTTAAAAAATAAATTAAATAAAAAGAAAAAAGAAAAGTATCCTTTAAAAGAAAAAAAGAAAAGAGACATACAGAACTTACATAATATGCCCAAAGTCCCTCAACAGGTCAATATCAGAACTGGATTCCCATTTGTCTGATTCCAAAGTTCATGCTGGAAAACATTGTGCACCCTGTTGGAGATGGAGGCAATGGGAAGGGGAAGTGGTTTTGCAGAAGATGAAGTCAGCTTTAAGTGGTGGTGGGGCTTTGAAGTAGAAAACTCCCAGAGCAACTCAGAATGTGGAACTAGAACAGAGGAGAGACCAGAGAGCTGGACATGCATGAGGATCAGTAACTTAACACAATAAAGACTCAGGGAAATACTCCTGTGCTTTTTCTCTCAAGGCAGAAGGAAGAGTGGAAAGAAAAAAAAAAAAAAACAGTCCTCAGAATATTTGCAGTTTGCAGAAGAGAGAAAAGCGACTAAGAAAGCAATTATGAAAGAAAAAGGAAAACCCAAAAGGAAAGGCCTTCAGGAAGAACACAAAGTCAAGACTATCTGTTACAAAAGGAAGTTGGTTGTTGATAATAAAAAAAAAGTTTTTTTGATCCGTTTATATTTGGATAGGAAGAAATCTAGGGTGTCCTCTAAGGAGTAGATTTAATAAAGTAGCAAAATGGCAAACTCCAAATATCAAGGGCAGGAAAGGAAAAGAAAACTGTATATGTGAACCACAAAATTGAAATCTTTAGTATGGTATAATGGGGGAAAATATGTGGGTAGATTAATGTCAGGACTGAGGTCTCATATTTTACAAAGGGGAGTGTACAAATGTCTGAGTGAGGGAGGATAGGAGAGATGGAGAATCAGAGTTGGAGGCACACAGAAAGACAAGGGTTCAGTACAGACGAAATGGATGTGGTCCACAGGGCAGGCACAAGGATGCTTCAATAGACACCAGGTCTTTGCTTCCTCTGAGACAGACGAAGTGTGAGAGACAAAAGGGAGGGAACTTGCAGAGGCAGATAAAGTCAAGGGCTCTGAGAGTGCACAATTGATAACTATATCTGCCACAGGCCAACCCAAGATCACAAAACACTGCATCTTTCTGTGTCCAAATGCTCTATTTGCCTGCTGCACAGCAGAGTAAGTATCTCCAGGGATTTTTCCCTCTGTGCACCAGTTTTCTTTTCTTTTTCCCCAATTGGAAGATTATACCTTATTTGTACAATTGTGTCTCTCCAGACACAGCTACTGGTCACCCAATATCCATTTTTGTCTTCCTTATTAAATGGGCCAAGTTTTTTCCAAGAGGCAATAACACACACAAGTTCTTGCTTTCCCAACCTCCTTTATATTCCTAGCCAAAGAGACATCAGTGGCAGTAGATTTATTCACTAGTTGGCAAATGGGATGTTCCCTGGGAACTGATGTTGGGATTGGCAACTTTCAGGCATTGAAAGGTATGATTTCCATAAAAAGATAGCTATATCAGGGGGTAATCCTGACTGACTGAGTTAACCTAAACTTGCACCCTTCTATGGACAGCTCTGAGCACCATTTTCCTGGTCACTTGCCTGATCCGGAGGCGACCATTTTGTGACCAGTAGGAAAAGGCCAAGAAAAACAAACATCATCTCCTCTAACCTAATTATTTATGGCCAAGACCATGGAATCACAAGGGGATTCATCTACAGGGGATGTAGATGAAACACTGCTCTCAAAGAAGAACCTTCATTCTGGAAACATCTTAAAAGATAATGAATGAATGGTTCTTCAACACCTTGCTTTTCAGTTCTATTATATCCTAACCCCTGCTCTGTTGGTAGATTCTCTGATGTCTGAAAAAATTCTGTACATAAAGAAGAATATTCATTACTATTTCATAATGCCTAATTTGTTAATTGTATTATTTCATTAAAGGCTTATTGTTCTACAGGCGGTAGCTGCACTTGTGGTAAGCATAGCATAACATATAGACTTGTGGAATCACTATGTTGCACACTTGAAATGAATGTAACATTATGTGTCAATTATACTTCAGTAAAAAAAAGGTAACATTCTTCTTTTTAAATGCGTATTTATTTATTTTGAGAGACAGAGAGATAGAGAGCAAGTGGGGAAGGGGCCTAGAGAGGGAGACAGAGAATCCCAAGCAGGCTCCAGGCTGTCAGCACAGAGCCTAATGGGGGGCTCAAACTCATAAACTGTGAGACCACGACTGGAGCTGAAACCAAGAGTCAGACACTTAACTGACTCAGCCACCCAGGCGCCCTAAAGTTAACATTCTTTTTAAGGAGTAAGCAGCCACTATTCTAAGTTTTCACATGGTATCTTTATAACTAATGTCTGGATTTGGAATCTAACACATTAAATGTCCCCAAACTTATTAATTGGTTACGAACTTATTTAATAAAATATTCTAAATAGTTTGGTTTAAATTATGATTATAATATTTCATATTTTTCTGAAAAATTAAATTAAAAAAATAAAGTAATGCTTTAAATAACTTTTATTATGCTTTTACTTTAAACCATAACAAATGTGCTCAAATCATGATGAATTTTAATTTCATCATATAGTCTTATGCTGCTTCTTCCCTCAGATTTTTGTTTTTATGTTTTGTCAAAGTTTCTCAGAGCCGAAGTAATTTTACCAGTCACAGAAGAAAAAGAATCCCATCTCAGATCAGCTAAAATGGTAGGTTCTGGAATTTTGCCACTGATCTTGGTTGGCTAAGGGTCCCGACCGTGTTGACTGCTGTCATTTCAACTCAAGCCTTAGGGTATTAGGCAGAGTCCCTTTTTATAATAAAGGTTTACTTGATACATCATGAGATTTTTAAGTGTCTGCCTTTCATATAGGTTTCAAACTTTTGAAATGTACTGCTTTCCCAGAAATGATGTGTTATTTAATGTTTGGGTGGATGACATTTCTTAACATTTAGGTACTAAACTTCTGTCTGTGGGTATTAATTGGAAACATGTAATCAATAAAAATTAAATATATTCTATTGTATTTACCTTTTTCATCATAGCTATGTTTCATATACTTTTATTAACCTGTAATTTTGAGTATCTTAATGACCTCATAGCCTTAATGATTGTAATTATCATTCTCTATCTGATGCTCATATTGTCTCAACTTGGCCAATAGGAAACCCTTTAAGTTGGTTCCTTTATTCTTTTAGCACTGTCTTGAATATTTTTAAGAAAGTGAAAATCATCCCTGTTGACCATAAGCTATGATAAACAATTTCTGACATAATTAAAGCCATAATGTGGTTGGAAGGAAAAGATCTCTGAGTAATTTTTGCTTCCTTACCAATGAGATCACCAACATGGCTTCATTCCTCCTTACCTTCTAAGCAAAGATTACTGAGAACTGCTCCTAGATTCTTGACACCATCCAATCTAGAGATGGTCCCTGCTTCCCCAATCTCTCATAAAAATCATTCAGCATAAGCACAAATCTAATAATAAACCTTTCCCAAATCCCTTCTACCCGGACACAAATGGTTCCCCTGGAGTGTGTTCTTCCTTGCTTAGCAAGCTAAATAAGTTTAAATATGTTCCTGATATGCTTTGACTAGTGGGTTGACACCTTACAAGCATCCTTACTTTCTAGCAACAGCAAGATGTTCTAGACCCATCTGAATTTTCCTGCGAAGTCATGGAAATCATCTACTTTTAAAGAAAATCCAGGGGAACCTGGGTGGCTCAGTTGGTTGAGCATCCGACTTTGGCTCAGGTCATGATCTTGCAGGCCGTGAGTTCAAGCCCTGCATCGGGCTCTGTGCTGACATCTCAGAGTCAGCTCAGAGCCTGGAACCTGCTTCGTATCCTGTGTCTCCCTCTCTCTCTCTGCCCCTCTCCCACTTGTTCTCTCTCTCTCTCTCTCAAAAATAAATAAAAACATTAAAAAAAAAAGAAAATGTAGTTCTTTCAGTGGATAAAAACAAAACAGATGAAAATCTGACCCTAGACACATGAGAGTAGCAATAGCAAAATGGCTACTGTTGAAGTTATTATTGCCATGGGCTACTTTTTTAGCTAGAATATCTATTTCCTTATAAAGTTATGGGTTCACATCGATCTTTCCAAATCTGGCATGTTTTCTTACTGTATCCAACTTTCTTTTAGTTCATAGTCTTATTAATTACTAAGACTTTTTCCAATATGGATGTTTGGAGGTTTGGGTCTGGCTGATCATCCACTATCCTCTACTCAAATTCTCATCAACTTAGAAAAACAGGACAAAAATACAGTATTTACTTTTTTTTAAAAAAAAAAGCTATATTATAGACCATATTCTATGGGCAAAAGGGAGCTTTCCTCTCCTCTTCCATTCCTTGAATTGAATCTAATCACATATGTTAAGTAAATGTGAGACTCCATGCTAGATGGGAGGTCCTATTCTGGTGCTCCTATCATATAGGAAAAGAAAGTGGTGGAAGAGGGGAGAGAAGAGTAAGTGAGCAGGGAAGAAGGAAAAGAGGGTAAATAGTAGAGAAGAAGGAGAGAAAAAACAAGAGACCTATTTCCTGGTATACAAAGAGGAATCTACAATATCTAGGCAATTGTGCTGCCATCGGAATTCAATCAGATGCTGTCCACTAGTGCCAAGCATATGAAAAGGCTCATCATAAATGGCAGCCGGCATGCATGCTTATCATAGAAAGGTATTGATCATGCCTTTAAACATAGTTATACTTTACTCTTTAGGGTCAATGTCCAGAACCGGGGGTTCAAGAAAAAAAATAAAATTATATAACTTACATTTTTAATATGCATTATCAAACAGCCCTTTAGAAAAACTGTCAATATTTTAAAACTTTTCCAATCTGATAGATGAAAACAACTCACTATTTTTATTACCACTCTTTTATGAATTTAATCTTTAATTTTATCAAAGTTCCTTATGGAAACAGTTTAGAGAGTCAAGTAGTTCTGTGAATTTGTTTCATTTTACAAAAAGAGCCCCTTGACTGACCTCTCCCTCCCAACCCCCACCCCACCCCCACCATTTCCTGCTCCTTATAGGCAATAACTTTCAGGGCAAAATACTCCATTGAATATTTTGATTATTTTCCTCCATTTTACTAAGTAATATAATCACATTAGGAATTTTGGAGGTTTCCTTCTCATCACTATCCATTGATTTCCTATATTGGCTGTCTTTCACACCATTGCCTCTCTATCTACACACACACACACACACACACACACACACACACACTTCCCCACCTGCCCACTAGAGATCTTCATAGTTTTCATTCTATCAATATTCTGTGTTGACATCATTATAACTTTGCAAACATACTTGATGGTTATAGGCTCAGATGAAATTAGTCTGCCTCCCTCCTCTTTACATTGAGCCCCCCACACACACACCCTGGGGCCATCTCTACCTCCCCTCACTGTGTACCCTCCACTCCACTCAGTCATCCTTTCCTCAAAAACATTCAGTTGTGTTCAGTAATCTCTAGGATAAACAGTGGAGCCTTCACAATCCCATCCCATCCCACATACCACACTCCTCCCAAACACTAAAGGAAAAGCTTACTGTATCCACACAAGTCTCCTTATGATCTAGTCCCCAGAAACTCTTAAGAGAGTGTGTAAATAAGTTTTTTGTCTGAAATTCTCTCTACCATCAACTCCTTCCACAACTGTTTACATCTTGATCTGTCTTCCAAAGCTCAAACACACCTCTTTCAACATGTTTTTCCAAATGCATATTTATCCTTTCCTGAGAGGCTATCTCCTTTAGTAGTTATGCTACTTGTACTGACACTTAGTCATGACCTTCTTTGTTGTTTCTGTAAATTCTTAAGGTTACAGAGTGTATTATTCATCTTTTTCTAGTAACTGGAAGTAATACTTGGATATGTCCAATGCATGGGCTTCATTGTGGGAGGGTCAAGCCAGCCATATAAGTTATATTTACTAAATTTTTTCAGTGTTAATAAAACTCCCATGGGGGGGAAAACATTTTATTCCTGTCCATGATTAGGGTTCAAAGGTGTACATATATTTATGATTGTCTATAGTGTGAACTGTGTGGCACTTGGAGACAGAGCCCATTGTGGGTTGAACTGTATCCCTCCCCATAAAAAACTTACATGTTAAAGTTCTAAACCCCAGAACCTTATTTGGAAATTACAGAGATAATCAAGTTAAAGTTAGGTCATTAGGATGGGCCCTAATTCAGTATGACTGCTGTCACCACCTCACGCTGGTCAGAGTGGCTAAAATGAACAAATCAGGAGACTATAGACGCTGGTGAGGATGTGGAGAAATGGGAACCCTTTTGTACTGTTGGTGGGAATGCAAACTGGTGCGGCCACTCTGGAAAACAGAGTGGCTTCCTCCTCAAAAGTTTCCTCAAACAAAGAGCTTCCTCAAAAAAATAAAAATAAAAATAGAACTACCCTATGACCCAGCAATAGCACTTCTAAAAATTTACCCAAGGGATACAGGAGTGCTGATGCATAGGGGCTCATGTATCCCAATGTTTATAGCAGTACTTTCAACAATAGCCAAATTATGGAAAGAGCCTAAATGTTCATCAACTGACAAATGGATAAAGAAGATGTGGTTTATACATACAATGGAATACTACTTGGCAATGAGAAAGAATGAAATCTGACCATTTACAGCAACGTGGATGGAACTAGAAGGTATTATGCTAAGTAAAATAAGTCAGTCAGAGAGAGACAGATATCATATATTTTTACTCATATGTGGATCTTGAGAAACTTAACAGAAGACCATAGGAGAGAGGAATGGGGGCGGGGGGAGTTACAGAGAGGGAGGGAGGCAAACCATAAGAGACTCTTAGATACTGAGAACAAACTGAGGGTTGATTGGGGGTGGGAGAAAGGGGAAAGTGGGTGATGGGAATTGAAGAGGGCACTTATTCAGAGGAGCACTGGGTGTTGTATGGAAACCAATTTGTCAATAAATTATATTTAAAAAAGAAAAAAAGAAAGAACCCTCCCCAAAATATGACTGCTATCCTTATGAAAAGGGGAAATTTGGACACAGACACACATACAGGGAAGAGAGTGTGAAGAGACACAGAGAGAAGACAGCCATCTGCAAGCCAAGGAGAGAGGCCAGAGCAGAGTCATCCCTCACAGCCCTCAGAGGGAACCAACTCTGCCAACATATAGATTTCCAGACTTGTAACCTCTAGAACTGCATGAAAATAAATTTCTGTTTTGTAAGCCACCCAGATTGTGGTTGTTAGAGCAGCCCAAGCAAACTAACATAGACCCAATACCTAAATACCTTACCTATTTGGAGAATCAAACCCTCTTCACTCTGTTACAGCTATTTTTTTTTCAAATCTCCTTCACTTTATTAATAGACCAAGCAAGAAAATAATGCAGAAACTAACAACCACCAGGGTAATTGCTGACTGGCATGCTCCAGTGACTTCAACAGTGGCCATTAGGGTAGGTCATGCCTCCTGGACAGGGAGGTGCCAACACAATCTGACAATGAGTCTATATTATTTCCCTGGAGCAGCAGCATCTTGCTGAGAGATTATGGATCCAACATGAAGAACTTGGCCCCTCATGGCAGCACTGGTAGAAGTGACATTATTATTATATGAAAGCAGAAAGTATCAGGGAAAATTATTAGAGAAGTGGGGATAGAAACAAGGGCATGTCCAGAGATTATGTAGAACCTCATCAAAGGCTTCCACTGCACAGCAGACTTTAATAGCACTTTCAGTAGAATTATATAAAAGATTGTGCTTATTGCAGAAGTGAAAATCCATACTGATTCTGCAGTTGTGCATAATCGACAATGCTAAAAGATTTATGGAAAGAAGAGGTACCTCCCTAGGTTGGGCAATAGGGGGAGAGTTTGGTCCCTTGAGCAAAATACAAGAAGACAAAGGGAAATGCTACAACCTCATCTCAGATGTCTCTGAGAGTCTTGAACCAGACCATCTAAGAAGAGACGAGATCATAATTTTCAAGTGGGGTGACTTGGAGAACCTCATGAGATTTAACCACATGGGTGGTTAACCTGAAGATAATCATGAGATTCTGGGTCTTTTATCAAAAATGAAGAGGCCGGAGTTAGTACTGGTTGAGTGACAGTACTATGACCAAGAGAAAAAAAAAAACTCACAATTTAAAATGGATTGTGTTTTGGTCAAAGAGAAAGATGATGCTACTGTTTGTTCTGGATTGTCAGTTTCAGTTAAATGTGAAAGAACCTTTGTCACTGAAACACATTATTGTCTCCACTCCCTGCCATACCTGGCCACATAAAGCAAAGGTGTGCATCATGAGGCTGCAGGGCTCGTGGGTCCTAAGGATAGTCTCCAATCAGGATAAAAAGTGTTTCTATCCTGCTGAGATAGAAGTCATTTCTATCCTGCTGAGATAGATGTCATTTCCTAAAATCATAGACAGCTCAGGGCAGGCTTGGCTTTACTATAATTAGTCATCAGAGGGTTTTGCCGCCCTGTGTGCTAGAGAAGCAAGATGAAAGCATCTTATTTGCAGGCTTCTAGGCAGAGAAAGGCTAACACTAGGTCACTAATGTGTTGAACGAGAACAGGGTTTCCAGGAAACCTAATGCAATCTAAATCACTTTTAAGATTTTGGATTTTAGTCTTGGGAAATTCTGGTCTAGGTGAAATGGAAACCTTAATAGGAAGAAAGTCAACAGAAATTACCTGTTGAGATCCATTATTATGAAAAAGAAATTTGTAACAAAATACATCACAAAAATATTTGAGTTGTGGGTTGTATTATGACAGAATACATAGCACAGGCAAGCCTGAGTACCTACTATTTGAAGATCCTATAGGAAAGTGTGTCTTTGACATATTATGGTTGTGTTTTGTTTTTTTTTAAGTAGGTTCCATGCCCATGATGGAGCCCAACATGGGGCTTGAACTCACAACCCTGAGATCAAGACCTGAGCTGAGATGAAGAGTCAGATGCTTAATTGAGCCACCCAGGTGCCCCAAGACTTTGGGTTTTTAACTGGCAGAATAGGGTAAGAAAAATATGATTGACTCCAGCTTCAAGTAGTTTCAGATCATTTGGGAGGGGATTGATAAGACTTCCACTGATTTTCACTAGAAGGCAGAGTGAGTCTGACATCATTTATGCTTTGAGGCAAAAAAAATGTGTGGGAAGATGTAGATGCAAATATTCCTTGATGAGCAGAGGTTCTCAGAGCTTAAGTAAGCTCATACAAAGAATTCCTGCTCAGATATGAGAGGTATCTCACTTTGCAGAAGATCTAAAAGACTGGTGGGAGAAAACAAGCTTAAAAGGAAAATATTTTGGTCAGAGATGTGTTTTCAGAATGGGATGATATGATGGGAAATTTCCACTGCATTACATACATCAGAAGTTCACAGAATATGGGAGAAATCTTAAGCCCTTAAATTGAAGGATACCTAAGTCTGGTCCCTAAGTCAATAAGGCACTTAAATTCAATGTCATTGGGGGAAGAGAAACAGCATGATGTTACTATTTCCTGGGCTGGTCTATTGTGAAAGCAAAAAGGAAATGAGTGAAAGTTTTGGGGACAAAAATCAGTATAGGCAGATGACTCTAATTAACTGCTGGGTTTTTTTTTTTCAATTAATTTTTCCCATTTGCCAGATATTATCTGGGGCCTCTTTGCCACTACTCCATTGCCATTTTTATCCTTCCTCTAAAGTTTTCCTACCCCTTTACTAGGGGGCTTTAAAGCTTTTGATTGGTAACAGCATCCGTTTAACAAGGGGGATTTCTGTTTTTATAATTTGGCAAGCCAACTTATACTCAACTATGGAGCAAATTCATTTACTGACTTTTGATTGTCAATGGACACAGATGAATTTATGCTGTTCTTGGACCTTGTGAGCTAAGTTAGTTACAGAGGTAGCTGTGGGAGCAGTACTGGAACAGCATGAAAGTCTATCAAAGAGCTGATCCATGTTTCATAGTCAGCCGTTATCTACCTTCACTTTGCTCATGGTGGATGGTAAGTTTTGTCAGAAAGTGGGGCAGGGCAGGACAAAATCCTGGGTGATCCAATCAGCCTTCATAAGGCTCAATAATTTCTGATGCAGCATTACACACAAAAGTTGATAGTATCAGAGCATGTTTAAGATACTAATTATTCTTGGGGCACCTGGGTAGCTCAGTCGGTTAAGCAACTGACTTTGGCTCAGGTCATGATCTCATCGCTTGTGAGTTTGAGCCCCTCATCAGGCTCTCTGCTGACAGTACATAGCCTGCTTGGGATTCAATCTCTCTCCCTCTCTCTCTGCCTTTCCCCCACTCACATTTTCTCTCTCTTTAAAAATAAATAAATAAACTTTAAGAAAAGACTAATTATTCTCTAAATTTCTGAGTTTCTTTCTGGATGTGGATGAATACTAAATTTCTGAGTAAATTCCTGGGGTCCAGGAGTTCTGCACAGATCCTGTTGTGACTAGATAGGAGTAATGTCTCTTAAAGAAGTCAATCTATCCGAAGTGGAGGTAAAGAATTTGGCCTAAGTTGTAGGTGCTGTTGGAAACATGGAACTTTTGAAGGAGTGCTGTCTGGTCCAAAAAAGGGAGAAATGTAAGACATCCTTTTGTTGGGTAGGGGAGGAGTGTGGGGGTGAAGGAAAGCTAGTGCTAAAAGCAGATGATAATAACTAGAAGTGCATACCATTGGATCACCTTAATATACTGATACTGTGTTTAGGTACTCTTACCTGAAGTATGAGTCAAGCCTCTAGACTCTAACGCAAAGAATCTGGCCACAGGTTGTTGCAAAGTGGGATCACAGACAAAAATTAGACAGACATAGGAAGCTTCTCATCGAAAACCTCAGTAGAAACTTCAGAATGTCTCTTACTTTGTTATCTGGGGCCATTTAATGATGAATGATCTGTCTTTCTGCTCCTGGATGGTGCAGCCATACAGGTCGCAACCACAACTATAAAAGAAAATGGAGCTTGGCATTGCATTTGATTTTGTTTTGCCAGAGCGAGGGTATAGTGTTACGTGTAAGCATCTGCAGTGAGAGATTCCTGCTGATATGAAAACCCCATTTGATTCAGAGAATACCACATAACACACAAAGCATTGTGGCTATAGAGTACAGATAACAAAGGCAGAAAATTCCATTCCAATACATTTGAGGAGTCCAAATGCAAATGTGGATCAATCTGGAGGGGCTTTCTGGAAGAAGAGCTCCAGTTGATAGTCACTAAATGCATGAGATACCCTCGAAGGAGGGATTTAGTTTAGGATTATGAGGTCTTTTATAATTCAAGTGAGAAGAACGTGAAATTGGGCCATTAATATAATTATATACTCAAAAGTTAGTAACGTCTGAGGAAGCTTTGGTTTCGTATATTGAGGTGGTAGCAGAATTAGAACTCCAAGGGAGGGCTCCTGACTCCAAGTGTGATATTCTTATTCCTGAGACATGATTTCACTCCAGCTACAGAAGTTGTCAGGCCTTCGCCCTCAGACAAGAATCAGTGATTGACTCTCTGAGTTCTAAAGAACTGATTGTACACTCTAACCAAGCAAGATAGCCCAGATTATGGCAACTTGAAGGCCATACAAATAGTTTATTCTAGCTTATTAGAAAATTCCCCCAGAATAAATTCTTTATTCATCATCAGAAATCCATCCTGAGAGGGGGAAAACATATGGACATAAAGAATGTGGAAGTCTCATATGTGGAATTTAAGAAACAAAAAAGATGGGGAAGAGAAGCAAAACTAAGATAAAAACAGAGAGGGAGACAAACCATAACAGACTCTTAAATATAGAGAACAAACTGAGAGTTGCTGGTGGGGTGTTGGGTGGGGGGATGGACTAAATGGGTGATGGGCATTAAGGAGGTCACTTGTTGGGATGAGCATGGAGTGTTATATGTAAGTGATGAATCACTAAATTCTATTCCTGAAATCATTAGTACACTATATGTTAACTAACTTGGATTAAAAAAAAAAAAAGAATATGGAAGCACATCTATCTTGATATACATTCAAGTAGGAATTGTAAGTGCGTGTGTATCTACATCTATATCTGTAGATACAAATGCACACAAATACACGTGAAGGTTCATTTGGTAATATCACAGGAGAGATTTTTAAATTAATGTTTTACTTTAATGAAGTCATCTGGCATTCAATTAAATTTTTTAAAAAATGAATTTTTAAATGTTGGAGTTTTTATTAATCTGAATTTTCACTTGGGTTTTGTTGTAATGAACTTGGAGCTGTCTTAGTTTTTCTGTGGAGACTACAAAATGGCATAATGAATCAGACGACCATAAGTCTATGACTATAATGACATCTGACAACACTGATGTTGTGCCACACAACAGTGCACGCTATATGCCTCGCCTAAGCATAATCCTAATGATTCAATACAAAGCTGAATGTTCATGTTGTTTGGAAATCTTAGTCTGTGTAGTTTTCTATTCCATCAAGTGTGCTGTTCTATTGTTTTATTACAAATGACTTTTAAAACCCAACTCAAAGGCTTTCCATTTGGTTTGAGTGTCATAATTTGATTTTGAGCTTGAGAATTGTGAATATTTTAATATTGGCTTCTTGAATGATTTTATTGGCATCTTACAATTCTGTTAAAAGAAACTAACAGGAACTTTGATTTTTTTAAATTACACTGTCCAGGTGAATTTTCAAATTTAGTAGTTACAAAAAAGAAGAGGGAAGACATACATGATTGAAATAATTGTGAGTTGCTAAGTAGAATTTTGTAAAACAGAGATAAATCCTCACGTGTTGTGTGCTTTAAATCAATTCATTGTATGTTATTTTCTTCAAAAAGACATTTTAAATCATAGGTCAATCGGCCAGAAGAATATAAGTAAACATAAGAAATAATATCCCAATATTTAAAATATATCAAATTATTAAAATTTGTAAGCATTTCAAATTATATAATAGAGATCTGCTTCATATCTTTATATCTCAAACCAAAACAATCATGTAATCTCCATGAAGTCTTGTCTATTTATTCCTATCACTCGTGTGTATTCAGTGTTTAACCCAGAGTCTGAAACACAGTATGTGTTTAATAATTGTCTGTCAACTTTATGGATTAACCATTTTTGAATGATGGATTTATTAGAAAGCCATAAGTAAGTTTAAGCTTTGAAAAATAAAGACAAAAATAGCTTTTATATGTATTTAATTTTGAGCTGAGTTGAAATGCAAATAAAGACCAAATTTTGAATTAACCTAAGATGTTACCTATTAACTGCAGTGACATCAAGGCTTTTGCTGTATTATCTACAAATCGAGGTTGTAGTGTCCAAAAGCATAACCTAATACTTTTTATAACTTTTAAGGAATAAAATTTTTATTTGACCATTCTTTCAAATACTAATCTTTGTTGATGTCTTTGCTCTACTACAAATTATATCCAGTCAAAAATAACGTTGCTTTGTTCCCAAAAGAAAAGAACAGCTTTATATAGTAAAACAAATTAAAAATGATATCATCAATATTGATCAAATCTTTGTATTATTTTTTATTAGAATTAGTGATGAAAATGCACTTCTATTAAATATCTTTTAGTAAATCATATTGATTTATTAGTATTCCACGCATGGCACATGAAATTGTTAATGAGGACTATTTTTTCATTTTGGCAGGCAGCATGAAATAATTTGCCATCTTTGATTAGGAAATTAGTACAAGAAAAATCCTGTGTGTGATGGATGTGGGAAGAGTTGCCAACCAACCCATGCCACCACTCATTTCACCTGGTTTACAGAGCTTTTTGTACATCAGAAAATTCACACCAAGAGAAAGCTTTTAAATCTAGACAAAGAGGGAAACCTTCCAGCCAAAAAAAGATAGTTGCTTCTATATCCCATAGCCTATGCAAAACATTGCATCTAAATATTTCAAACATCACATCTAAAATCACACTACAGGATTTACCCCCAAATCTGCTCCTGCCCTGTTAGTAAATGACACCAACATTGCCAAGTTGCTCGGGCTCCCAAACTAAGGGTAATCCTTGACTCCTCTCTTTCCCTTAACCCCACACCTAACCTAACCACAGATCCCATGTGTTCTGCCCTCTAAGTAGATCCAGGATCAACCATTTCCTTTTTCTTCTCTAACTAGTCTAGGCTTCTCTCATTTCTCACCTGCCATCATTCAACTGCCCTACGGCACAGCCTCTTGACTCCAGTCTACGCTGATATCTAAGATTCAACATCTCAACCAATTTGAAACTTATTCCTCCACCAGCTTTGGCTTGACTCCATGTCTGTAAGAAAGGAGACATCACTGTTGGCGCCTTGATTAATTCCCACCTTGTTTTTCTGTTTCCCCTCCCACACTCTCTGTGTTGGTCCTGTCACCCCCAGAGCTACTAGCAGTACCAGGGAGAACATGCAAAGAAGCCTTCAAGTGGCTCTTCAAAGGCCAAAAGATTTATCAAAGCAATAATCCATTTCTAGATATAAACACAGAAACAACTGGCCTATTTTTCATTCTGTCCCACTGGTCCCTGACTCTTATAAAAATATTGGCCATGGAGATAGATAAAAGAGACAACAGTTCCTGTTTTTAAAAGACTCCTGTACATTTATGGATGGGTAAAAAGCTAAACCTATAAACACAGGAAACTGGCATGATATGGAGTGAGAGGGAATTCGGGACACTGGGAGTTTTCCTGAGATACAGAGGGAAGGGATTCAGAGCCCTGGTGAAAAGAAACTATAAATGAAAAAGAGAGAAATTACTTTCCCTGACATCAAAGGAAGTGTGAAAAAAGAGAGTTGGACAGAGTGTTCTGTGGAGGGTCTTGTGCAGAGCAGGGGATTTCTAAAGAATATTAATGTCACCCACCTGTGCCTCAGTTTCCCACTCTCTCTCATGGAACCTACATGGTAACTACTTCATACAGTAGTTGTGATGATTAAAGGAGTCAATGTGTAAAGAGGCTAAGAACTATAACTGTGCAAAGTAACCTCTCAGTACATATTTATTACCCAGTTTTGTAGTTTTCCACAACTGCAAAATAATTATTTCTGTCCTAACAATTAATAGTTAGATGAAGCCTTACCATACACAAATTATGCTAATGAAAATTATGCCCCCCCCCTGCGTTTTTCTCCACAATTCATGCAGACACCAAGCAACACTGTTTTCATATTGTGCAGATGAGGAACATGAGCTGTCAATTTGTCCAGTTCCATAGGACTAGTAAATAGTAGAGTCATGGCCCAAATTTAAGTGTTCTGAATCCAAACTCCATTGTCTTGGCACTAAACTCCCATTCTAAACACAGGAGAACTTCTGAACAGATCCTTACACTGCCCCCAAATTTTGACTAAGCTAAGACCAAAAATTTTAAAACAACTCAGCTTCAATAAATTTGACATTGGATGAATGTCAAATGGCATAACAGACCTAGAGAAGGAAAGTGAACGCTAAGTTCCTATAGGGTGGAGGGATGAGGAAACTAATGAGACACAGCCAATTTGGCTCCAAGGTGCCCTGGAGAAGTTTAGGAATTAGAGGAACCAATCCAGAAGGCATAATGAAGTCAGGAGCTAAAAGCAAGTAGATTGAAAGTTTTTGTTAGACTGAACCATATGCAACTGCCTATTGCTATGGGTTGAACTACATTCCCAGAAAATCTGTATGTTGAAGCCCTAACCCAAGTATGTCAGGATGTGACCTTATTTGGTAATAGGCTTACTGCAGGTATAATTAAAATGAGGTCATTAGGGTGAGTCTTAATCCAGTATGATTGGTGTCCTTATAAAAAGGGGAAATTCAGACACAGAGACACAGATTTAGGAGAACACCATATGAAGATAAAGCAGAGTTTGGGGTGGTGCAGCTAAAAGCCAAGGAAGGCCAACAATCACCCACAAACTGCTGGAAGCTGGGAGAGAGGCCTGCACAGATTGTCCCTCAAGGCCCTCAAACAGCCCTGCTGACACTTTGATCTTAGACTTCTAGCCTCCAGGACTGTGAAACAATAGCTTTCTAGTACTTAAGCCACCCAAATTTGCAGTACTTTGAGACAGCAACCCAAAACAAATACACCTATAGTTGATACATTTTGACCAACCAAAAAAGGCAGGAATTTCATTTGATTCAACCTAAATACAAGAAGCAGACTGTTGAGTTCTCCCTCTCCGCAAGCCCAGCAGAGCCAGATTTTAGTCTCTTGAGAAAAAGATGAGGTTCTTCCAATCTCTTGTATGTCATGCGGATCAAAGATTAACAGGTGCTATTTTAGCAAACAAGGGGCCGTTCAGTGAGCAGGTATCAATATGTTGATAATGGCTGAGAGGCAGGCAGAGGCTGGAGGAGACAGAGGCAAAGTGAGGCTTATAAGATGACACAGCTTAGGGCCAGTAACACTAACCCAGGCCATTGAGTAAAGACAACCGTAGGGCAAGATGATGTCTGTCTCAGGGTCGTAATTTTGAACACCACTGTCTTAGTCTCACATGCCTGGACTGTGCTGTAGTGACTTAAGTGGTAAACTTAACAGTCAGCTTCTAGGGGCGCCTGAGTGGCTCAGTCAGTTGAGTGTCCAGCTCTTGATCTCGGCTCAGGTCATGATCTCACAGTTCATGGGATCAAACCCTGCATTAGGCCCCGTGCTGACAGTGCAGAGCCTGCTTGGGATTCTCCCTCTTCTCCGCCCTTTCCCCTCCCCCTCTCACACTCTCTCAAAAATAAAATAAATAAACTTAAAAAAGAAACAAAGAATCAGATTCTATGAAATAACAAGCCACGGTCTATGAGAAAATATTTTCAAATCACATAACTAATAAAGGACTTATATCCAAGAACATATAAAGAACCCTCAAAACACAATAATAAGAAAACAAAGAGCTCAGTTTTTTAAGACCGGCAAAAGATTTGAAGAGCCATCTCACCAAAGATATATGAATTGCAAATAAACACAGGAACAGATATTTGGCATCATTAGTCATTAGGAAATGCAAGTCAAAACCAAAATAAGATATGACTACTTACCTATCACGATGGCTAAAATTTAAAAGACTGATCATACCAATTTTAGGGAGAATGTGGAGCAACGATAACTTTCATACACCACTGACGGGAATGTAAAATGGTACAACCACTTCACAAAACATTTTGGCAGTTTCTAAAATAGGTACATGTGGGGCCCCTGGGTGGCACAGTCAGTTAAGCATCCAACTTTGACTCAGGTCGTGATCTCACGGTTTGTGAATTCGAGTCCCACATCGGGCTCTCTGCTGTCAGCACAGAGCCTGCTTCAGATCATCTGTCCCCCCTCTCTCTGCCCCTCTCTGGCTTGCACACAGTCACACTTTCTCTCTCAAAAATAAATAAACATCAAATAATAATAATAAAATAGTTACATGTGCACGTACCAAACATTCTGGCCATTCCACTCCTAGGTATTTACTCCAGATGAATGAAAGCATATGTCCACACAAAGACTTGTTCATGAACGTTCATTGCAGCTGTATGTATGGTAGCTAAAACCTGGAAGTAACCCAAATGTTTATCAGCAGCTGAGGAGAGACAATTAGTTATGTATCTATTCAATGGAATACTACTTAGCAATAAAAATGAATTATTAATGTGTGCAATAAGATTAATGAATCTCAAAATAATTACGCTGAGTGAAAGAATTCAGACAAGAAAAGGAACATAATGTTTGAATCAACTTGTGTGAGACTCTAGAAAAAGCAAACCGATCTATAGTAACAGAAAGCAGATCAGAAGCCGCCTAGGGACAGGGAGAGATGGGGGAGAGATTACAAAGGAACAGGAAGAGACTTGGGGGGGGGGGGCTGGGTAATGAATATGTTCATTATCTCAGTCGTGGTAATGGTTTCAGGAATATATGTTATGTCAAAACTTACCAAATATTGCATTTTAAATATGTGCAGTTTATTATGTATATAATGCCACAATAAAGCTGTTAAAAAAAAAAACTAAAAAATCAGATACTATTTAATCAAGATTTTTATATTTTCCCTTTTCTTCTTTTAAAAATATTTTAATGTGGGGGAGCCTGGGTGGCTCATTCGTTTAAGCCTCCAACTCTTGAATCTGGCTTAAGTCATGATCTCAAGGTGAGAGACTAAAGAAAAATTATCAGGTGTACCCACAACCGCAAGGAAAAGACCCCCCACCCCCTTCTCCGCCGGTCCTGGAACCAGCCAGGGCGTGCCCGGTTGTGGTTTGACCTAAAGGCGGGAACCAATCAAGTTCTGCTGAGTGTTCAAATTTAAATGTCAACCAATAACAGCTCTGTAACCTCGAAAAATCCCTAACTTCCCCATAACCTGTTTGTGCCTGTCTATAAAAGTGCTGTAAAAACCTCGCTCGGGGCCTCAGCGTCACCGGCAACGAGTGCGCGGAGGTCCGGGTTCGATGCAATAAACGACCCTTGCCGCTTGGCTTTGACTCTGGACTCTGGTGGTTTGTTTTCGGGGGTCTCTCGAATCAGGGCGTATCAAAGGTTCGAGAGTTTGAGCGTGCCCCACCTCACCCCCCTACCCCTTCCACCCCCACCCCAGGCCCACATAGACAGCATGGAGCCTGCTTGGGATTCTCTCTCTCCCTGTCTCTGCTCCTCCCTCACTCATGCTCCCTCTCTCTCAAAATAAATAAAATAAACATTTAAACAATAAAACCAAAAATATTTTAGTGTGGTTTAAAACCAAAGACTCACATAGAAAAATTTATTAAACCACAGCAAAGCTGTAATGAGAAGGACTCAAAGTTGTTAACACCAGAGGTTATACTTATTGCAAGTAAGCATTGTATTCGGTTTTGAGATTCTTGAAGGCTGAGGAGGAGAGGAGGGCAGGAATTGTAATGGTTTGCAAAGTTCTTATTATCTCAGGAATGGAGGCATACCAGTGCTCAAAATAGATTCATTCTTGAATTCCAAAAGGAATTTATCACCTGGGGCCTTATGAGGACCATTGAAGGATTTAATGAGCTATTTCTTTAACAGCAATTCCATAACAATGGCCCAAACCTTCTTATGTGGCTATTTCCTCAATTCAGACAAAGGGCATACTATTAAAATCTAACCATTCCTCAGGGGAGCTAAGCCCATCTGGTCAGGAAGGTAGCATTCTGATTTTCTGTATAGAACAGCATAGTTATATCTGCATCCTTACTTACACAGATAAACTATACTGAGTCCCCAGGCCTCACCTGCTGGGAGATACACACCTGGAGCTCAAGCAAAGTTTACCTTGTTACCTGCCAGTGTACGGGACCTCGGTGCTCTGACAAATCTGCCATTCTCCCAGGATTTCTGCCAGATGCAGCATCTGCTCCACAGACCCCACAGTGCAGACCTCTCCTGACACCACACTGCCCATTGCAAATGACACAGGGCTCTGCAGAAGGCCACTCTGACTCACCAGGCCCCTTACGCCACTGACCTCCAGCCTCGAGGAGGTCTGAGGTTTTGCAACCAACACAGGAGGCAGGGGACAGAGTGAAGTGAATATACCCTGAAGCAGAATCGAACCTGCGTAAGACTGGCTCCTTCCTCCCTCCGGATGGGTTTTCTCCTCAGAGGCCACTCAGTCCACCTTTAAATACACTTTGATTGGGTCATAGGATTTTCTCCATGAATGGCTGGCCACCTCCAAATCCATGTAGTCACTCTGTGGTTCTCAAACTTTCCTGCATGCTAGAATCACCTGGGAATCTTCAAAAAATCAGTGTCCAGGACACTCCCAGACCAGAACAGCTTGGGTGGATCCTGGGCATCGTTATTTATAACAGACTCCAGCTGACTCCAGTGTACAGCCAAGTTCGAAGACCTGTGGTCTAGACAGAAACTGAAGCCCATGCTACAAAAGAATCAACAATTCTCTTTTGTCTCGCAAGACAAATGGAATTGAGAGTTAACTTACCTTGGATGGCTGTCTTCTCATCTCTGGTTTTGTGGCTTTTACCATAAATTCAAAGGAAGCTGAGAAACGTTTAGTAGAAAGAGAAATGCAAATTAAAAAGTTAAAACCAGGGGCTGTGAAAAGTCCCAGTACAATCAGGAAAACAAATTTTATGCTCAAGTAAAACACATACCAGGAATCACATACTCCCACCTTTGCTTTCCGCTGTTTGTTTGTTTTGTGCTGAAATGATAAGTTTCGTAAAGAAAGCATATTTCAGACTCAGCCTTCCCAGGAAACCTTCTACATTTTCTATTTAAATGATGGCACTTAGGATGATGTATGAATTTCAAAGAGGCAACGTCCAAGCTCATCTCAGGTTTACTTGGGCATTATTATTCATGAAGCCCTTTCTGAGCTCTATGTGAGGATATCTGAAAGCTGTTTCCAAAGACCAGGGACCCCTACTGTAATAAACAAGTCATTTACATGGGGGAAATGAAAAACCTGCCATGTCTGCCAAATGAAGGCAGACATGCCTGAGCAGAGAAGGATTGATGAAGCGAGATTACAGAAAGCTGAAAGCTGGGTCAAAATACATCAAAACTGCCAAGTGATCGAGTATATACCAACAACCAACAGAAATGGATGTTGGTGCCTAGTTCATGTTGAATGGATTTTTTTTGAGAGAAGTACATGTGAAAGTTCTGACATCTAAGGCTTGGCCATATTATGGCCCGGGATATCAGACACCGCCCACATCCCGATGAAGGCTAAGTGCATTTCTTATTGCCTCCCTCTCCAGGATTCAGAGCAGCACAAGTGTTAATGCTGCTTAAATATATACAGATTTCCTGTCCTCTGCAGTCATTGGTGGCCCAGTTTTCTCTCTCAGCATCTGGGAAAACAGCAATGGCCTGATAGATGCATAGACAGTGGCCATCAACAGGCAGTGGCAAAGGCCACTCCGGAGGGGGTGTGACTTGTTTCACCCACCTGTTCTGTGTCCCTCTCATAGGGGACTATCCCAGATTATGAAGTCTTTGGCTCCAAGTTCATTTGTTATATTTAACAATCATTTACAGAGCACTCATCGTGTGCCAGACACTATGCCAAGCACTTCTCAAAATGAGCCCTTCATTTCTAGCAACAACCCTTCCCGTAAGATAGGTACTGCCATGATCTCAGTGTTACAGAGGAGAGATCAGAACCACTGAGAGGCTGAGTGCTCCAGGTCACACAAGGAGTAAACGGTGGAGGCAGGATGTGAACACAAAGCCAACTTCCGGTCTGGTCAGGTCTAATACCTGTTGTACTCTGCCTTTCTGGCTACTAAGTGACCTAATCATGTCTTGCTCTAATACTGTGGTATGACGGCTTAAAAACAGGTATGTGCTGTTTTTAAAGTCTTGTAAGTCTTTAAAATAATCATGAGGGGAAAAAATGGGGGAGGGAGGTATTTATTCCTTTTAGACCCTTAGCTGAAGGTTTAAAGCAGTGGTTCTCAAACTTTGGCATGTATCAGACAGAATCCCCTGGAGAGCTTGTTAAAACACAGAGTGTTGCACCCCTAGAGCTTCTAAGTCAGCCGGTCTGAGTGGGGGCCAAGAATGTCTATCTCTAACAAGTTTCTGGATGATGCTGATACTGATGCTCTGGGGACCACACTTTGACAACCAGCAGTCTAAAGCACTACTTTTTAAAATTAATTTTTGAGAGAGAGAGAGCACAAGGAGGAGGGGGGCAGAGAAAGAGGGAGACACAGAATCCAAAGCAGGCTCCAGGCTCTGAACTGTCAGCAGAAAGCCAGAGGCGGGGCTCGAACTCCTGAACCCTAAGATCATGACCTGAGCCAAAGTTGGACACTCAACCAACTGAACCACCCAGGCGCCCCTCTAAAGCACTATTTTTAACTGCTGAGAGACAATAGCCTAATCAACTTTTGGCTATTAAAGGACTTCATCCTAAGTCATTTTTATATCATTAACAAGATAGGCAATCTCTCCTGAAAAGTAAAAGGAAAACCAAAGTGTACTCAGAAGAGTATGTACAGATTAAGAGTGAATATACATGGTTTTCTTAGCTTTTCTGTTTCTGAGAAGGAAAAAAAAAGATTAAAATTAGTGAGGAAACCAGAGGAAGTTTCAAGATCCCCCCAAGATGTCAAAATCTTTCCAGGAGCCTGGGTTACTGGAGATAGGCAGAGACTGACTATGGCACCTGGCAGCCATGTACCATTGGCTCCAATGAAAGGGGGTGGACCTGTCCCTTGGCATTTAAACCTTTTTCCACATGTCCCCATATGTCACCTTATTCAAGTAACTAGTATGTTATTAGTACTAATTGTCATACCTTTATTTTAATAAAAAGGTTTAAATAAAAAGTAAAATATAAATGATCAGAAGGTATGGTACACTTAGTCTCTCACCAATCAAACAATATTTTCTGGGGTTTTGTTATATACTCAACACTGTGCGGTGGTGATACCGAAATATCACCAACCATCTATAAAACACAGCCTCTGCCCATATAAAGTCACAATGTGGCTGGGAAGGCAAGTCATTCTCACTGAAACAGAAAAAAAAGCATACAAACATCAGAAGTGATGGTGACATGATTTACAATTTATAAAGCACATTCTTTTTCTTTATAGTAACATATTATTGTTGTATTTATTTATTCAACAAATACAAATCGGGCCAGTACTGTGCTGGACCCTGGGAATAGAAATAAAGACATGCTTCTTGCCATTAAGAGTTCACAGTCTAGAAAAGACAAGACATTTAAACAAGCATTTACCAAACAGATGTGATCAGAACCATAACTAGTGACAGAGACATGCACTGGGTGCTGTTAAAACAGAGAAGATGCAACTAATCTTCCTGGACTCAAAAGTCCTTAAAAGATTCACAGAGAAGGTGATCCTGAACTGAGGCATGAAAGGTAAGCACACAAGTTTGTCACTAGAGAGGACACAGCATCCCACTGAGGAGCGGCATGTGCAGAGGCATGGAGTCCTCATGAGGAGGCTGGATTCCAGGCCATGCAGCCAGAGCAGGTGGCCCATTCGAGGGAGTTGCAGGAGAAGCAGTTACTGGTGAGCATGATAGCCCTCGCCTGCCATGGGAAGGAAATTAGACTTTGATCCAAAACAAAATGGAAGCCATTGGAGAGTTATAAGCAGATGTCGTATTGCAGAGAGTACTCTAGGAGGGAGTAGAGCATGGGGCTGAAAAGGAAAGAATGTTGCAATAATTGACCCCTAAGATGATGAGAAGGAGAGGGAGGGGGGCAGGAGGCAAATTTTAGAGTTAATTAAGAATACAGACGGGGCACTTGAGTCATCTTTAAACATACCTCATGAAGGAGATGGAGAAATGCAGGATAAAAACATGGAGGGGGGATAAAACTCTGATACAAGTAAAGGAAAAAATAATAAGGAAAACACTTAATTCAAAAGAAAACAGAGGGGGTAGAATGTGACAAATAAGCAAAAATTAAGATTCACAAAATGAATCCAAATATACCAATAATTATGATAAATATAACTGGATTAAATTCTGAAGTTAAAACAAAAATTTTCAGAAGGGATAAAAACATCCACCTAAATGTTGTTTACAAAGAAATGCTTAAAAGCACCAGTGCTCAGAAAAATGGAAAACACAGAAATAGAAAATTGTAGTAGGGAAATCAAAACCAAAGAAAGTGAATATAGCAATATTAATATCCGACAAAACAAACATTAGGACAAATAGCATTGTGAGAGATTAAAAAAAAAGGTCATTAAAGATTTAACTCATTGGAAAGATACAACCATTCTAAATTCGTGTATCCTTGACAAGAGCCTCAAAATTTGTACAGCAAAATTTAAATACAAGGAAAACCCAACAAATCCACTATTGAAGTAGCTAAAAACACTCTTAGTAACTGAAACATAAAGCAAACAAAACAATCAGCAAAATTATTAAGATCAAAACTAACAGTATTAGTAAAAGAGTGCACCCATCAATTGTTTTTTTTAAAAAAGTCAATCCAATAAAAAAAATAAGCAAAAATATACAGACAGGCCATTTACAGAGAGATAGAAAGCATAAATGGCTAATAAACCTAAAAAAAATGTTCAACCTCACTAAAAGTCAAGTGCAAATTAAAATTATAAGATACCTGTCAACACTATTTCTGATGTTGGTAAGTCTGTGCTGCCAGAAGAGGTCCAATGGTGGCAGTTTAATTTGCATCAATTATTTTGGAGGGTGGTATGGCATCAGCTCAAGAAGCTGAACCCACAAACATCCCTTCATCCAGCAGTTTCACGCTAAGAGAGTGTATTAGTCTGCTCCAGCTGCCATAACAAATACCACAGATTGGGTGGTGTCAACAACGGAAAGAAAAGAAAAATTATTTTCTTTTGAACATAATAGGCACATTTGATTTTTATCCTGGGTGAAGTCAGAGATACGAGTAGGATGAGAACAATATCCTGGCTTACAGATAGCCACCCTCTTGTGGACTTATCAGTACACCCATCCCCAGTGTTCTCTGTGGGTCCTAGGCCCCTCTTCTTATAAGGGCACCAGTCAAATTGGATTACTTTCCACCCTAACAGCCTCCTTTTAACTTAATCTTTTCTTTGAAGACCCTGTCTCTAATTGCAGTCACACTTTGAGATACTGGGTATCAGGACTTCAACACATGAACTTGGGTAGGCATAATTCAGTCCAGTTTCCTTAGAGAGACCTCCTCTCATGAGCACAAAGAAACATGCGTAAGCAACTTTATTGCATTTGTTGTAATAACATATAAAAAGACAAAAATATCAGAAATAAACTGAATGCCCATCATTGGGGAAATGATAATAAATTGAGGGATTTGGGAATAACATACTCCTTTTAAAATGAACTATAGTTACATATATCAGCATGGATAAAAATCATAAATACATATTTTTGAATGAAAAAAGCAAGTTGCAAAAAATAACTCATGCAAAAGTACCATCTATGTAAAATTTTTGAATATGCAGAACAATGTATATTATTCAAGGCAAGTTAAATATGTAATTATATGTAAATATGTAAAAGAGATGCATGGGAATAATAAATTCAAGATGATGCTTCTGTGGGGGGAGGGGCATGAAGAATGCATTTGAGAAAAGTACACAAGGGTTTCAATTATGTTGATTATAATTCTTTTTTTTTAATTTTTTTAACATTTATTCCTTTTTTGAGAGACAGAGAGACAGAGCACAAGCGGGGGAGGGGCAGAGAGAGAGGGAGACACAGAATCTGAAGCAGGCTCCAGGCTCTGAACCCGACACAGAGCTTGACAGGGGGCTCAAACTCACAAACTCTGAGTTCATGACCTGAGCCCAAGTTGGCCACTTAATTGACTGAGCCACCCAGGCTCCCCATTCATGTTATACTTCTTAATCTGGGAATCAAGTATCTTGGTATTCAGTATATTGCCATGTACATCTTTTGAATGTCTGAAATACTTATCATAAATTAAAGCCAAAATTAAACTATTTATAAGAATTATGACTATGTTTTCATTCTCTTGTACAAAGTTATCTATGCCTTTTTGAACTTTCTTTCACTTAAGAAAAGATACACATTTTTAAGGAATTTTTAAAAGGGGCTAACTGTGGAGGAGAACTCTAAGAACCCAAAGAAGAAATATTAATATAACAATGCACAAAAAGTAAAATAGAAGACTCCTCCAAAATGAAATTTTACGTTACCAAGACAGAGAATGATGAAGGAAGAGAAAAACAATTGGAAATGAGAAGAGTCAAATGTTTTAAGATGGCTAAAATTCTGGGATGCCAATAATCAATATGTATAAATCAACCTGCAAGAGCCTAGCTCAGAAAAACTGTCACAACACTGAGCGCTGCAATCAACTTGGGTATTGTTCTCATCCTATTCACATCTCTGACTTCACCCAGGATAAAAAATCAAATGTGCCTTTTATATTCAAAAGAAAATAATTTTCTTTGCATTTAGCTTTTTCCATCACCATCAGCAAGTCATTGGCACAGACTTTTGAGAGTCTAGTTATATTTCTGAAAATGGAATTTAGACACAGGCATCCATGAACAGTTCTCTAAAGAGTTTGAACAGTGGACTCATTAATTATAGTAGAGAAAAGTGAGGTTATGACCTATCAAATATAAGTAAATAAAATGCATTAGTACTTTATTGTTATCAAAGTTTTAGTAACATGTTAATATTTTATTCATGACAATTCAGATTCACTATACTGGTGTAAGTTATTATGAGTACAACTGGTAAACATATAATCCATGTTTCTCTACAGATTTCTTTGCTCACGGTCAAAGCAGGGCTACTCAGTACTGGCTGGTAATGTGTAACTGGCTCTGTCCCTCAGTTTTCTATGACAGAAATCTCAAGGTCCCGTTCCACTACAATAATGCCCCACTATTTCAGGCACTCCCTCAGTCTGGCTCTTTGAGGTCTAAGCAAAGCAATGTGCTGTGGTACATCCTCATCTCCAGGTGACACCCACCCAGTGGCACCCAAACCATCTGCTGTGTCAAGGTCCCTATAAAAGGGAAAGGCCAGTGACCTCTCTGCTACATCACAGCAGCACTGGGCAGTGGTTAATTGGACCACATGCAGGTATTCAAGACAAACATGTCTGATCAGAGTTCTTCTGTATTGTTCATACTAGAGTTAGAAGAGCTACAAGCTGAGAGGAGTGGAAACCAGGAACTTATGTCTGTCTGTCATTGATTTAGACCTCGGCACATGGTAGGTACTCTCACTGAAGGAAAGAAAGAATAAATAAACTGAGGCACTGTCATGGTGTACCTTCTCAGCCCAACTCCCTCTTCCCTCAGCATGAGCTTCCCCCACAAGATCTCCATTTTTTCACTTCACAGGTGATGCTCACCCTGAAATTATCCAGACATTCTCCCACATAGCTGAATGCAGGTAAGCATAGTTAGGTTTAAACTGGGACCCTGTTACTTGATAAATTGTACCCCACAATACAACCAGATTGTACACCACTACAACTGTAGTGAGTTCTACAGTGCTCAAAATATTTCCACAGAGACTGGAAAGCCATCTGTTAGAAACAGAGGCACAGCTTCTCCTGCCCTAGAAGGGAGGCTGGGTTCCATGACTTCTAAGGACACTTCAAACTTTAATGTTTTCTTTTCCTAGTGACAGCAGACTAGTCAGTGTCACATTCCTGGGTCTTCTAGACCCCAGTTCTGCTGAGAATCAGGGCTTCTGAAGGCAATACAAAATAAGTCTGCTCTTCGGAATCCAACCATATTCCTCCATTCTAAGACATGCCTTTTTTGCACACATTAATACCTCTGAAATAGTGATGTGTCTTACCATCAGTGGCTTACTGTTTAATTGCCAGGGCTTTGCTTTCTTCCTTAGAGGCATATAAAGTAATATCGTGCCTTAAAATTGATGGCATCTTTGCTTCAATTAAATATGTTAGGTCTTCAGCAGCCTCCTCAAAAGCTCTCAAATGGAGAGTCAATCCATTCTTTTTTCTTGTGATTTTCAAATATATATGCTACATCTTCAGCTATATACCCACAGGCTTTGTAGGCAAGCCCTTCTCCCATTTGACCAGGGCAAGGACTAACATTTTGGTTACTCAACCACTGTAGAAGAGAGACAAGTGGCAAGGAGATATTTCACAGGATTTAAGGATGTCTTTTTGCAGAGCTGGATTAAGCAACTTGTCTGACCCATCCAGACCCATTGGTTACTAAGTGAAGCCACTCTGTGAGAAAAGTCCCACAACCATACACCTCTTTGGAAATCACTGGTAGCCTTCTGTCCCTATTGGGTGCTCTAATTTCTCAGCTTGGAATTTTAAGAATCCAAGGAGCCAAATCCAGTCTACATCTACCCTGCAATTTCTTCTTCATCAGAGAGAAATTAAAATCTGGAGGAACTCACATAGTGTGAATCACTGACCAAACCAAAAATTTCAGACCCTGGAAGTTGCTAAAATGTGTAAGATCAGGGACTTTCTAAACTGAATCTCTGAGCTTCATGATATTTTGATTGCCAAATGGAGGGTGAATCTCATAAAAAGAAATGTTTGAGAAACAAAAGCCAAATCTCTCTGTCCTTGACCATTTCTTTTTTTTTTTTTTTTTTAATTTTTTTTTTCAACGTTTATTTTTATTTTTGGGACAGAGAGAGACAGAGCATGAACGGGCGAGGGGCAGAGAGAGAGGGAGACACAGAATCGGAAACAGGCTCCAGGCTCTGAGCCATCAGCCCAGAGCCTGACGCGGGGCTCGAACTCACGGACCGCGAGATTGTGACCTGGCTGAAGTCGGACGCTTAGCCGACTGCGCCACCCAGGCGCCCCTGTCCTTGACCATTTCTAATATTCTCTGTGCTGCTGTGGTTAGCACACCCTAGGGTGATCCCAGAGGAGTGACCTTTGTATAAATCCCTCCCCTTGAGTGTGGGCAGGGCCTGTGATTTGCTTCTAACCAATAGAATATGACAAAGGTGATGTCAATCCCATGATGGTATTACATTATTTAAGGCTCCTGGCAGAGTGAAGAGAGACTTTCTCTGTTGGCCTTGAGGAAACAAACAGCCATGCTGTGAATTGCCCATGGGAGAACCATGTGGCAGAGGATTACTGGGCTACCTCTAAAAACAGAGAGCCGCCTCCAGCTAATAACCAGAAAAAAACTGGGGTCCACAGTTATACTGCAAAGAAATGAATTCTACCAACAACCTGGTAAGCTCAGAAGGACATCTTTTCTCAGATGAGCCTCCAGATAAGAATGGAGCCCAATCAACATTTTGACTGCAGTCTAGTGAGACCCTGAGCAGAGGACTCAGTCAAGCAGTGCCTCCCAGATTCCTGACCCATGTGAACTATGAGATAATAAATGTGTTGTTCTAAGTGACTAAGTTTGTGATAACTTGTTATACCAACACAGACTCCCTTCTGCTCCTCTGTCTCCCCCTTTTCTTCCTATCTTTGTGTCTGCAAACATTCATTCACACTTTATATATACATATAAAGAGAGAAAGGGAGAGAGAGGGAGAGTGATGGAGAGAGAAAAGGAATCTACTCTGTTTAAGGTTCTGGACCAGACTCCTAGGATACAACAAGGATCAAAACAAATTCTTCACCTTCTTAAAGTGTACATTCTAGCAAAGGACCACAGACAATAAGCATATGAATAACTATTCTTTGACAGTGGTAACTAGTTTGAGAAATAAAACTAACAGGGGGATGTTATTTAATCCCCCATTACTTTAGATTTGTTTTTAATTTCTATTCCCCTTTCACCTTTCTTTTTCAATATGGATATCTCCCCCTTGGGTAAAATAACAAAATTCATGCTATCAAGTGGATGAACCGAAGGACATTAATTTACCAACAGAAAGATGAACTAATAGATGAAAGATAAATTACTGTGAAAATGAAATGTTCCAATGAGGCTGACAAATAACCATGAGCTGGTCCTGGGACTCTTACTGTATAAGAAGGTTTTAATCACAGATGCTTCCTCCACCCCTTTTTGCTTTTTCTTTTCTATATAAAGATTTGTCTCAGCATATTTCACCACACTCAGACAGTGTTAATGGTCCCCATCAAGGCTCACTAACCCTCCTCCTCTTCCCTCCCTTCTCCCCTCCCCTCCCCCCCCCTTCCTTCCCCTCCTCTCCTCTCTTTTCCTCTCCTCTCCTCCTCAACTAGTTGTAGGCAGTGTGGAGGAATCTGGGAACCATATTATAGAGAAAACAGGTAGAGGAATTTGAGTTTTTAGCTTGGACAAGGCTTTTCTTGTCCAAGTGACTAACAGCAAACCCAACCAATGTGCTAACAAGAAACTAAATCAATGGGATCAAGTTACAAATAGACAGATTCCAGACAACTATAAAAATTTTTTTTTGATAATTGGAGTTTGTTCAAAATGGAATGAGTTGCCTAAGAAACTTGTCCCTGGAGGCATTCAGGCAGAGCCTATCTGCCTTTTTCCTATGGTTGTTATGGGCCATTTCCACAGTGGCTAGAAAAACTGACGATGAATTGATTTATTACCCCTCTGTATCAGGGTTCCATTACAGAGGACAGAATTCACTCTGGCTACTTTAAGCAGAAAGGAATTTATTATCTGTTATTAGGTGGCTGGCAGAAATACCTGGAGAGCAGGCTTGTGGATGAGATTTTAGGAGCAACTTTCAGAACCATACAGTGGAACTCACCTCCTGAGGGAGCCTCTGCCATTTTAGAAAGAAAGCTGAGGAATCAGAAAGCTGCCACCGTATCTGCTGCCTCCAGGATCACACTGCCTCTGCCATGATTAGCACTACCAGAATGGAGACATCTGCCTTCCAGAATGGAGACTGCCTGCCCAGTCTCATGGGGCTATCTATGTCTGCTAGGCAGAAGCTAGGACATTTGCAGAGCCCAAGATATAAGGAAGTCTGGAAATAGAGGCTTTGGGAACAGAGGAAACTCAGTAGGATTTGGGGGCTCTGGGTTCTCTGACTCATCCAAATCCTCCCAAAGGTGGCCATTTCCAATTTTAAGTTCCTACTTCTTCCCACAGTTGTTCCAACGTTCACATGCAATCTGATGAGGCTAAGAGCTCAACCCGCGTTGTAATTAAGCACTCCCGCGCCCAACCACCAGATTCAGTAGCTGACTTTGATTGTATCAACTGTACAGAAGTAAGAGATAGGAGATTCTTTTAGGGCGGAAGCAACTCACTAGTTTCTGCCCTATTCTTCACTAGTTTTTACAAAGAAACCCTGGCACAATTGAGCTGAGCTTCCAGGGATGATGACCCTCAGAACAAAGCAGAACTTGCTCACCAGGGAACTGCTGCTTCTACCTCGATCAGGAAGCCACCTACTGGCATGACGACCGCTACACCTCCCTCGCAAATGAAATACCATGCTTCTCAATACCCACAAAGCTGAAACCAGACAGTAGGGGCTCTGCTACAGCTGCTGCAGAAAAATGCTAAAGACCTCCGCAACTATATTTGCCTCATGATGGTTGCTTTTTCCTTCAAATCTTTCAAGGCTATGTCTGCTTGGACATAGTCATTCTACTATGACTGGGTCATTTGTAGAACCCAAATGGAAGGAACTGTAGTAAATACAGTATTTAGCTTTCCAACCCCTATCGTGCAGTAAGACATGATCCCTGGGCGTCATCCTCAAAAAACCTTCAGCCAAAAAAAATTGGCTTTTTTTTTTAATGTTTATTTATTTTTAGAGAGAGACAGAGAGAAAAAGAGAGACAGAGAGAGAGTATGTGTGTGTGTGAGCAAGGAAGGGGCAGAGAGAGAGGGAGACAGAGGATCTGAAGCAGGCTCCTTGCAGACAGCACAGAGCCTGTTGCAGGGCTGGAACTCCCAAACTGTGAGATCATGACCTCCGCCAAAGTCAGACAATTAACCAACTGAGCCCCACAGCTGGCATTTTTAAAAGTTGGTCAGGTGAAGGGCACCTGGGTGGCTCAGTCAGTTAAGCATCCGACTTTGGCTCAGGTCATGATCTCATGGTTCATGAGTTTGAGTGCCACATGGGGCCCTGTGCTGACAGCTGGGAGCCTGGAGTCTGCTTTAGATTCTGTGTCTCCCTCTCTCTTCCCCCCCACCCCACCCCAGCAATCATGCCCTCTCTCTCTCAAAAATAAATAAGCATTAAAATTTTGTTTTTTAATTTTTTAAAATAAAATAAAAGCTGGTCAAGTGATAATTAAAATTAAATTATTCAATTAATTAAATTAATGTTTAAATGTTCAGCTGGAATAAAAGCACTTGCCTCAGCAGATCCCTACTCTGCCCCATTCTTGGCCAGGGACTCAAGAATGAATGAAGTCTTCACAAAGAATCCTAACATCTGTGGGATCAAAACAATCAGGAGAAATTTTTTTTAGTGAATAATATCCAACATGCATCACATTTGGCTTCTATAAGGAAAATTAAGGCATTAAGGCAGGTGTTCTGATTAGAAGATTTGGCTAATTTTATGAAACAGACTGGTTGGATTTACATTATGCGAATCTCTAGGAAGTCCAAATCGCTCATCCAAACAGTCTTTACACCCATTACAAAACAATTGCTGGGACACAATGTGTCTCACTTGCCATGTTAGTGCTATGAGGAATACAAAATAGACAATGGCATCTCTGCCTTGAGAGCTCTGTAAGCCTTTGCCAGTGACACAATTAACAGAGAGAAAAATTATGATTAAGTTACTTGTTGTTAAGTAGTCAAAAGCATTTAGGATGCTCAGACACAGGGGTCAGAAAACTATGGTCCAGGGGTCAAATACAGTCCAATTTTATTTATGTAAATATAGTTGTATCGGAACATAGCCACACCCATTTACTTATACGCTGTCTTTGGCTACCTGGGTGCTCTAACAGCAAAACTCAGTAGTTACAACACAGACTATAGAACCTGTAAAGCCTACACTGTTTACTATCTGGCCCTTTTAAGAAAACTTTATTGACCCCTGTTCTTGTACAATGACCCTATTGAATGGGCCTCCACCCATGCACACCCCACTTCAGTTTCCCATTTGATGGTACAAGGTAGGGGTGAGATGGAAGCTGACCCAGGAGTATCTCACCCACAGGTGTAGGTAGGTAGCCAATCAAATACTCCCTCTCTTGAGAATTGGAACTCAGCATCACAGACTCTAGTCAAATAGTGATAAGTTCTTGAATTAAAGAGTAAATGTTGAGTGAAGACCAGGCTCAGCACCAGAGCAAACAAATAAATAGATGATAGATAGATAGATAGATAGATAGATAGATAGATAGATAGATAGATAGATGATAGATAGATAGGAGTTGAAGTTCTATGGCAGAAGAAATGCCATGAGTAAATGGCATGAGTAAACAGAAGAAGCAGGAGAATGGAGCATCTTGTTTTCTAGAGAACTATATGAGATATCGGATGGGAAATACTTTGTAAATCTACTGAAATAAAATGATGGGCCAAAGTATACATCAAGCCCTAGTCCTTGCTCCTAGCCTGGTTCCAGGAAGCAACTCTTAAGTTGATGGAGAGGATGAAGAAAGGCCGAGTGAGCAGAGTGGATTGCTGTTTATCTCCCTTCTCATCTGAGAAATACATTTCAGTGATGCCTCAGTTGCCTCAAAGTGATCTGTCATTAGGAAACCTAAGACAGAATGATCTTAGGATAATGAACCAACAGTTCTCCAAATGTGATTCCCATACCAAGAACATCTGCATCTGGGAACTTGAGATTTCTCTCTTGAATACCCTGATACCTCAAATAATCAAGTTTCAAATCCTCTTAGCCCTACTGCAGACATCATAAATCCTGCCTGCCCCACTGACAACAGAAAAAGTATAGGGAATCAAATGAGAATCTCCAGGTCCCAAAGTCCTGTTCTCTTCTGAAGTTTTCCAGGCCACACGGACTCTTTGGGGTTATTTCTTCCATACATCTGTGAGAGAAGAAGTGGATTATAGCCTTGGAGCAAAGCTTCTCTGCTTGTTTGTCACAAAAAAACTTAGACTGGTTCCAAGTGCATGGCATTGCTACAATCAAGACTGTATGAAACTCTCTTCAGCAAATGCCACAGCCATGTTTACTCCTCCAGGCCAGTGGTTTGCAGCCCTGGCTGCATAAAAGAATCATTTGGAGGCTTTCTTTCTCCCCAAACTTTATGGAGGTTAAATTGACAAGCAAAATTGGATATAGGTAAAGCATATAATGTAATGGCTTCATACATGTATACATTCTGGAATAATTACCACAATCAAGTTAATTCACACATCCATCACCTCACATAGTTACCTCTGTGCTTGAGATCCACTCTTTTAGCAAATTTGTAGCATACAATACAGTATTATTAACCGTAGTCACCATGCTGCACATTAGATCCCCAGAACTCACTTAACTTATAACTGAAAGTTATAAGTTCCCCATGACCAATATCTCTGCCTCTCCCCCACCTCCCAGCATTGGCTACCACCATTCTACTCTGTTTCTGTGAGGACGACTTTGTTCTTAGCTTCCACAACTAAGAGGTGCCAAGCAGTATTTGTCTTTCTCTCTCACCTGGAAGCTTTTAAAACATCTCCATGGTGGACCCACCGCAAAGACCCCGCCGTAACTGTTCTGGTGTGGGGCCCAGGCATTGGTGCTCTTTCAAATCCTCCCCAGCAAGTTGAGGATCACCAATCCAGTGTTTCAGATGCTCTTTAGACCTGCCGACAGAAGGAATGTGATTTCTCGCCTCCTACTTCTAAAGCCTGTCACCAAGAAGGACGGGCAAGCAGAAAGCAGGCGCAGCATGGGCTCAGAGATTCTCTCCCCAGCTCAGCTACTCCAGCAGAAAACAAACCAATCAGAGCAATGTAGGCTTTAGGTGCCTCAGAGCAAATAGTCAGCAGGATAGCTCACTGTATGTATTCTTCACTAGCACCAGGGAGAACATAAGAGGGGTTTTTTTTCCTAATTGTTATTATGCTTTGAAGCACTTATCTATGTGCCTGACACAAAGAATAAAAACGCATGGTCGTCTAAGAACAGGAATGTGCAGTGAAAGAAATAATAATAATAAAGACAAAGGAAATAAACAAATACAAACTAAGCCATAAAGCAATGCGATCTTCACTTGGCAACGTGGAAGCATCTGTTCATTTATTCATTAAATATTCACTGTGCACTGGGGTGCCTGGGCGGCTCAGTCGGTTGAACACCCTACTTCGGCTCAGGTCATGATCTCACGGTTTGTGAGTTCGAGCCCCGTGTCGGGCTCTGTGCTCTCAGTTCAGAACCTGGAGCCTACTTCGGATTCTGTGTCTCCCTTCTCTCTCTGCTTCTCCCCCACTCATGCTCTGTCTCTCAAAAAATGAATAAACGTTAAAAAAAATTTAAATATTCACTGTGCACTCACTATATGCCAGGCAGAGTCTGAGATGATAAATGTGGGTGAACAGAATGAGTCATCTCTACTTTCAGCCTTAGAGTCTGCAGGGAGATAGGTATAAAGCAGAGAAGCAGACAAGAAACTGTGAGTTGAGCATGTGTGATGATTTCAAGGGTGGAAACCAGCAGGTGCTACTCTGAAAGAGAATGAACAAGGGCATGGGGGGGCGGGGTTAAAATGTAGGGTCTGAGAAGACAGAGTTGCAGAATGGCTGGGAAGGACTTGTCACGCTAATTTGGGGGGGGGGGCAGGGGGCACAACGAATAAGATGTCATGTGTCCTACAGGTGGGAAAGAGGTTGGTGACTTACAAAAACCAAAGCAATGTGAGTGTGGCAGCTGGGAGTGAGGTAGGGGTGGGGATGAGAGAGTGGAAGCTAGAACAGTCTGGGAAATACTCTCACCAGTGAGGTCTTTTAAACTGAGGCTTGAAATACATGTTGACCAAAACAGGTCTTATGGAAATCAAAGAGGGACTCTAAGGAGAAATTCCCAGGACAGGTCTGAGTTTTGGGAGGCCTGAAGCTTATGAGGCTACAAGGAAAAGAATATGAGATGGGGAATACAAAGTTGCCCAGGGCCCCTTGCAGAGCCTTGGAAGGGCAGAGGAAAAGAGGCTCGAGGCTTAAGTTTGGTTGGCTCCATGGGAAGTCTGCCCACAATCTCCATTCCAACCCTATACCTCCCACTGCCTGGAGTTGGGGAGCCTCTCCTGGAGGTGCCTCATTAAAACTTACACCCCCTTCTAAACACACTCATTCCCATTCAGGCCAGCATGCCAAAGAAAGCAGTAATGTGGGCAATCAGGATTCTTTCAGTCATCTAACAGATATTTATGTATTTGTTAGGTTGCATCCAAAGTGTATCACTTTTTGTTGAAAACTATCAAGCACTTAATAGGCTTTGAGCATGACCAGAAGAGACATATGTATTTCACATCCGCTTTGTACCAAGTACTATACCAGACTCCAGGGATACAGCTGTGGATTAGATAGATACGCCTGGCCTTATGGATTGCCATTTTGCATTCACCTTAGCAATTTTCAAGTAAGAGAAGGTTTTCGGTCTCCTTTGTAAGTCTCGGCTAGTGACCTGGTCACAGTTAATGACCTCCCAGAAAGTATAAAGTCTTTTACAAAATGGACAATCTCCAAGAGTCTTCTAGAGAGACTGCCTCATGAGAGCAGTGGGTGGGAGTGATCGCCAGCATTCTGCTGCTGATGCATCTTTGCAGGTTCCACACAGAACTGCCCCTCTGTGGAAGGCACTGTAGGTGTACTTAGAAACTCGTTAGTTTCATTTTGTAGATAGAGATAAAGCCTGGTGAGGGAAGAAGGGGCAGAATGTCTACACATGAGTTTCAGGAGTGTGGTAGCTGTCTTTTCCACCAGAGAAGTCTGAGAGCAAGATTTGGCTATGGTGGCGAAGGCTGGATTCCCATGGGCTGCCCTGAAGTAACTGAGGAAATGAAGAACTTCAAGGGAAGGGAGGAAATGTTAGGTCAGCCCTTGTTTAATTAAAAAAAAAAAATGCTTTTAGAGGGAGACACCTCCCCAGCAACTATTATTGTCTACTTAGCAAAAATAGCGTGGAGGCTATTCTGAGTTCAGGTTGAAGTTTCAACAGATTGACTTTGAATGTCCCTGCAGTGGAGGTGGGGCTAAGTTTATACCTGAGGCACAGAATTTGGAATCTTCAGAATCTGCTGTTTTCCCCCATCCTCTCTTCCCAGAGTATAGCAGCATCTCAAATAATATCTGGTCAATGACCTCCAAACAGTGCTTGTGTCCGAATAATACACCGACGTTTCAGGCAGAGTATTCCTAATCACTGTCCTAATTGTCCTAACAACATTCAACACACCCCAAATTCCTGTTGCTTCTCTCCAGTGTGAATTTATTTTATGGTGCACAATTACCTGGTATAAGGGAAAAGCCTTTAATAAAATGTCTAGTGTGGTCTGTTTTTGAGATTACTCTGACAGGTTTTGGTATATGACCCTTGGTGACCGGGGGCCCCGTACCCTTATGTGTCACCTCCTATCTATTAGATACAACAGAAATATAAGGTAATTTGGAGTATATTAGGGGCATAAAAAATCTAGGAAACCACACCTTAGAGACATCATCAAAATGAAGAATGCAAAAGGAAGCAATTTTGCTGGGGTTTGGCTTTTTATTTCTGAACTTTGTGCATAAAACAATCCCTTTGAGCCCTTTGGAGTAGGGTCTAAAAAGTACCATTTTTTTCTTGAATATTTATTGAACACCACGTAGGTGTAGGGCATGACTCTATGAGACACATGGAGACATAAAATGCAAGCTCTGCCCTCCCTCCAGAAATATACAGTCTGCTTGGGAGGCATAAGATAGATAGAGAAAAGACAAATAACAGACCCAGCTGAACATCGTGAGGAGCACAGACAGTTTGGGCTACAGAAAGTCAAATACCATGCATAGTCCCTAAGACCTTTGGAGCAAGTGGGAGATTGAAGAACATTGAAGGAAAAGGAGGGGAAAGCATTTAGGTTAAAGTAAAGGACTTGTAAGAAGATGGATTTGGAGCAGGTAGGGTGGTCAGAGTGAAAGAAAGAACATACATGTTTTTTGTCAGTGTTCTGCAAACAGTAACTCACGGGCTAAATTTGGACTGCCATTTTTTTGTAAGGCATCCAAGCTTAGAAAGGGCTATATGTTTTTTGATGGTGGAAAAACAAAGATATATTTTGTGACACATGAAATTTCTATGAAGTTCAAATTTCAGAGTCAACAAATAAGGTGGTGGGTGCTCCTTCATGCAGTATCATCTCTGACTTTCTGAACTGCAACAGCAGAGTTGGGGAGTCACGACAGAAACTGTTGTTGGCAAAGCCTAAAATATTTACTGTGTGGTTCATTATAGAAAAACATTGCCTCCCTCTGGCTTATCTGAGGAGAAATCACTTGAACAGATCCAGGCACAGGGGGACCATTGGGACACAGGTCATGGTGAGTCTCACTAGGCTATGGACTTCCAACTCCACTGTCTTAACAATAAGGATTCATTGAAGGTTGTTAAGCAAGAACAGAGAAGCAGGTGTGAAGATAAAGACAGAGAGAGATTTGAGTCAGGGAACAATTATGAGCACTTAGTTGAAGTGTGATGTGGCTGGTTGCCACATCAGTTGACTGGTTGCCTTTACTATTCTCCTGAGGACAGTTCACATGCTCTCCTTGTTCTTCAAGGCTCCAACGAATCTCCTCCACCCTTTCACTTTCAGCTGATGATCTTGTCTATATTCCATTAAGGTTTTTGTTTTTAACTTTTTTTAATGTTTATTCTTCCTTCCTTTCTTTTTCTTTCTTTCTTCTTTCTTTCTTTCTTTCTTTCTTTCTTTCTTTCTTTCTTTCTTTCTTTCTTTCTTTCTTCTTTCTTCTTTAATGTTATTTATTCTTGAGAGAGAGAGAGAGAGAGAGAGAGAGAGAGGGAGGGAGGGAGAGAACAGGGGAGTGGCAGAGAGAGAGGGAGACACAGAATCTGAAGCAGGTTCCAGGCTCCGAGCTGTCAGCACAGAGAACCTGGTGCGGGGCTCCAACTCAAGAGCCATGAAATCATGACGTGAGCCAAAGTCAGACGCTTAACCAACTGAGCCACCCAGGTGCCCCACATTCAGAGTTTTCTAAAAAGAAGAAGAAACAAACCAACTCTGGTGTCCTCCCACAAGGCACCCAATAAACCCTGAATTTTGTCTCCCTCCAGCCACATGGAAAAAAATATGCCTGATCCCGTCCCTGGAGGGCCTCCCTGGAGCTTTCAGAATAAAATGCAAATTCAGACTTTAGCATTCTCTGTGTATTCCCAAGTCCAAGTCCCAGCGTGGAAGGAGCAGGAGGCTTGAATGACCAGGCAAACAGCTTTGGGAGGTCTCAGGGACTGCATGCTTGTCCCACTGCCCCCAAAAGATATCTGCATCCTAATTCGAGAAAAAAAGGTCTTTGCTTTGTGTAATTAATGAAGGCTTTTGAGATGAAGAGATTATCCTGGATTACCAGGGGAGCCCTAAATCCAGTGAGAAGTGTCTTTATAGGAGACACATGGGGAGATGCAAGAGAAGAGGAGAAGGTAACATAGAAATGGAGGCAGAGACTGGAGTGAGATAGCTACAAGCCAAGGAACCCCAAGGAATACCAACAGCTGCCAGACACTGCTGATTGTCCCCCAGAGCCTCTAGAGGGAGTACAGACCTGCTGACATCTTGATTTTGGACTCTGGGATTCAGAACCATGAGAGAATAGATTCTTCTTGTTTAATCGACCAGTTGATGGTAATTTGTTGTGGCAGTCCTAGGAACTAGCAGAGGGCTATTTATTTTTCTTACTGCTGATGACTTTTTTTTTTTAAATGTTTATTTTTTATTGTTGACAGAGAGAGAGTATGAGCCAGGGAGATGCAGAGAGGGGGAAGGGAAACAGAGGATCCGAAGCAGGCTCTGAGCTGATAGCAAAGAACCTGATGAGGGAGTCGAACTCATGAACCGTGAGTTTATGATCTGAGCCGAAGTTGGTCACTCGACTGAGCCACCCAGGTGCCCCATCTCTGATGACTGTTTTGTTCCCACTAAAAAAATTCAAAATCTTAATACTAATTTAAATCACAAATTGCTTCAGAATTCCAGATTTCCAATTCCAAGTAATAACCAATAATATCCATCCAGCAGTCAGGCTTCTCACCATTTTCCCGGTCACCATCTCCACCCCCACTCCCCACCTCCGCCCAGTGGGCAGGAAGTCAGGTACTAGGGACAGGGCACAGTGGCTTCTTTCCTCCCCCTCACCCTTTTCCACACTTGCCAGCCTTTATTTCTCACCCTTCTGGGCTCAGAGTAGGACAGCAGGAAAGTTCTGCGCCGACCAACACTATCATTAACTGGCTCTGCCCTGTTTAGTCTTGGATGGTGTTTGTAGATGACTCTTTCTCCCCCCCGTGGTTCTTCCTTGGGTTCATTATCTCCCCATTCCCACCCCATCCCTAGAAACCTGTCACCTGCATCTCTCACACTCTTCTCTGGATCACTGCTTATTCCTTCTCCGGCTGTTAGGGATCACCAAAGACCAACCAGATCACATTGTAGAAGCCTCCGTACCTGCAGTGTCAAAATTAAAGTTCTTGCATATCGAGATGTCATTAATTCAGCCCCTTAAAATGCTTTCCTTCCCATATCAGAATACTAATGAGCAAAAAAAGGTTTTAAAAGATAGAACTTTATTTGAATAAAAGCCATCAGCGCTGACCTTCACTTTGTCAGCTCAACTTTCCCTTGGATCACAGCATACCTTACCCAGCTTTTGATCTTGAGCAATTTCGAATCTCGATTCCAGATCTGACAGGGCTGACACCGGACACCCAGTCCCACAGAACTCCGATGGAATTCTTGATAAAGTGAAATTGATAAGGAATTGCTGTTCCTTTTCCAGCGGCTTATCCTAAAGCTGCCCAGTCCACCTTGAATCATCCACCCCAATTGTCAGTGGTCGGCTCATTAGCAAGAAGAGTCTAGCTCTGTGACCCTGGAACCAAAAACCAGGTTCTCACTCCTGCTTGGTTCTCCAGCTTTACTCCATCTGATGGCCATGGAGCACTGTCCAGCCCTACCCCCTGCCATGGTGAGCCTAACCCACTTCTGGAATATATAAAACTTAAGGGGCACCTGGGTGGCTCAGTTGGTTAAGCATCCGACTCTTGACTTCTGCTTAGGTCACGATCTCTCAGTTCGTGAGTTCGAGCCCCACAGCAGGCTCTGCACTGACAGTGCGCAGGGCCTGCTTGGGATTCTGTCTCCCTCTCTCTGCCCCTCCCGTGCTTGCTCTCTATCTCTCTCAGAATAAATAAAAATGAACTTTGGGGAAAAAAGGAAAAAAAAAAGAATATATAAAACTCAAGGAAGGTGGGCCATAGTCATATTCACACTACTTAAATAACTATTTCTGTATGTTCAAATTCCCTGAACATGCTGTCTATTCTAAGCACCTCCTGTTCTCCTCTAACTGTTTTGTGATGGCCGGCTCTGGTGCCCTCCTCATGCCCTTCTAGTGAGGCACAGGCCAGGAGTCAGGAGGGGCACCAGTTTCAAATTTCAAATGTCAGTCTTGCCACCAACTTGGTTGCGATGTTAGGCCTAACCTCCGAATCAGCTCTCCCACCTGCAAAATGAGGCTAGGTCAATATTTGTCAGATCTTTTCTGTTATGGTGACTCTGTGTCATCCAGGCGTCAAGGGACAATGACAAACTGTCTGCAACTCATGTAAAGAGAATTCTTCCCTGGCCAGTGCCACTTGCCTATGAGCCTCAGGTACAAGTCCTGGCCTGCCTGCTGTTCTCTGGGCCAAATGCCCCATGCCAGGTGTCTTCCAGAGAACAGCCCGGGACCAAGGAATTCACAACTGCACAGTTGCTCCAGATTCTGGGAGACTACAGAGCATGAGTCCTGGACTCTCTGAAAACATTGCATTGACCCAGCTTCCTGACCTCTCCCCTCCTGGGTTTCAGGCCCTTCACCTCCTGGGCCCCAAGATGCCCTTCTGCAGCAACCTCACTTCTTAGAACATCCTAAAGCCAGCCTCACTTGTCTCATGGGACACTCACAAAACCTAAGGTCCTTTTATCTTTCAACAGCTCAGAGAGCACGCAATTAACTATTTCTTTCCCCTGGGGAATACTATTCAGTATAGAGTAAAATGCAAAACTCCACTAAAGATTTCCCTGGGGACATCAGGTGTTGCCCCAAATGTGCCCATGCTGGTCTGCCACAGTACCTGGTATCTAGTTCCACCCCAGTTTCTTCCCCAAAGGGACTTGCTGCTGCCCTGGCGAGGGTATTGTCAAGTGTGAAGTCAGGGTGGGTAAAATTGTGATTTTTCCATGTGCCCCTCCGGATCCTTTCTCCACCCTTCTCTGCCCTGTCGAGCCCTGCTCTGTGCACCGCACCCCCCGCCCCGCCCCGGAGGCTGTACTATGCATGGCATCACCTGGACTTGCCCACCTCTGCCTTCCAGGTGGGTCCAGCCAGTCCTCGCACTGGCAGATAAGAGGACAGGAGGGGTGTGAGACCAGGGCATCCATTCCCCTCACCTCTACCATGTCAGATCTTGACTCGGGCAGTGGTTGGGATCCTCTCCTCAGGGCCACAGCACCTGCCAGGACCCTCTCACACAGCTCCTGGTCTCACCTTGGGAAAACAGCTTCCTCTCCTTGCTTGTTCAGGCATAAAGGTGGTAATGGCTTCTCACTCTTCCGGATCCCGGGTGCTTCACTTTAGAGTGTGCCATCTGCCAGCCGCCTACCAGGGACAACCCAGGGTGCGGAGTGCTAAAAGCCAAAGAGATATCAAAGCCAAAATCCACTGAGGGGAACCAAAGTTCAAATACGTGAGAGAACAGGTTCTAATGCCCAGTCCAGGAACAAACCCAGGAACCAAGGTAGGAAATGAAGGGCCAGAAGGTCACAACCCAGAGAAGACAGGACCAAATGAACCAGCCAGGTCAGAAACAAGCAAAAGGGCTTCCATGGGGCTTCCCAATGCTCATCTTTCTAGCCAGCAGGTATGAGCTGCTCGAATAGGATAGAATGACTTCAAGGAGGAAGGGCGCAATGAACTCTGTAATTTCCACGTAAAGTTCCCTTTCCAAGAGCTTAATATTAAAAGACAAATGCCTCAGGGAAGAATTTAAGTTTAGGGCTCTAACATGGCACCCAGGGGATACGGGATATATATTTCCGGGCAGACTCCATAGCATTCATTGGATTCAACGAGGAATCCGGGGTCATAAACGGTCATCATTTCCAGTTAACTTTATCATCCATTTACCTCTCAGCTTTCTCTTGGAAAAAAAACAAAAAACAAAAAAAGAAGTCCCATCTGCTTTCTGTTATATCAGTACTGATTTCCACTATTTTCCAAATTCCCCACAAGGCCTTGCTCCCTCACCTCCCTACTTCCAGCCCAGGCCTCGCAATTCAAATATATGACATTTAAGATGAATGCCACTTTGAAAAAAGAGGCAAAGCCTGGTAAATCCTCATACTCCACAGAAAATGTTTCTGTTCCTCCCAAAAGTACCGTTTGGGATCATAAAGCCCTCCTTGGCGTCCCCTTCTATGTCATAGCTGGCATTTGCTCTCCATAGTTTCCAAAGGAAATCTGGCACCAAATTCTCACAAAGATGTGTGAAATGAAGGACTGTTTCATGGGATGATCATAGAGATGCTACTCTGAACTCTGAATAGGAGGATTCAGCATCAAAAAGACCTCCAGTTCATAGCCATGCCCTCTAGAAGGCAGGCTGTACCGTTCTTGGTGTAGCTGGTAGGTTCGAGCTCCGTCTCGGTGTCTGACCTCCAGATGGCATAGCAATGCTCAGAGATTGGACGGCCCAGGCCTTTTCTTCCCTCTCCCTAGATGCTCTAATCATGCCTGTGGCTTCTGTGACTCGTGCACAAAGACAAACCAGGGTGCCCAGACTTCCATTTGCCGTGGCTTCCTTGGCATTGTCACAGGGAGGAAAGCTCAAGTTCAACACCCCATCTTGAGTTTCCTCCTTTTCTATCAAGCCAGGGCCCAAGCTGTCTCACTGTTCAAGCTGGAAACTGACGCGTTGTCTCACCTCTCATCCTTACCCCCTAAGTCCGATGACTTACCGGGTACAGTCCAGTTCATTCCTGACAGATCTCTCCAACCTGAACAGCCACCCTCCTCTCCCTCTCCTGCCACCATTCTGGTCCAAGAAACCATCATCCCTCAGCGGCATTAATGCAATAAACTGCTGACTGCTCTCCTGCATCTATGACAGGGAAAAATAGGATAAAATAGAGGGAAAGATTAGGACCTGAGGTCCCTGGCAGGGGGGAAAACACGTATTTTGGAACAATGCTGGGAGGATTTGACCACAGCAAACCCCCTCAGGTGTAAGTTTCCTCTTAAGAATGTTAACAGATACCACCTACTCCCCCTCAGGTTCCCCTCAGGAATTTGACAATCGAGATACCTAACTAAAATAAGCAAACCACGAAGCTTATGTTATATGAGGGACAGTATGAGTATGACCATAGTCTGACTCCTCACACGATGGAATCGAGTCAATCGGGAATAGACAACCCAGCACCTAGAGTTGTCCAGCCAATGAGGGCAGAACCTGAGAAGGAACAAGGGAGAAGGGGAGGGGGTGCCAACCAGAACCTTATAAAACAAGGACCCTTGCCTACAGTCTGCGGGCATTCACTTTCGAATGCCCTCTCTCTGTAAAGAGAGCTTCCATACTGTTCTTACTTTCTAATCTTAAACTCTGAAAACCTTTGCCCGCTGTTCATTTTATTTTGTGTCCACCTCTTCATTCTTCGAAGCGGCAAGACAATGAACCCTGGGTATTGAGATTTAAAAAAAAAATCCTGCTCTTTGTGCCCTCAGCAGCCTGGGCACGGTCATGGGAGTGCCAGAAGCACCTCTGTCTCCCCAGCCCCCCCAAAATCTTCTCCAGCTCCTCCCAGGGCTCACTGCCCCCAAAGACCAGTGTCCCTTCACCTCCTCAAGGTGAGCTCTTCCCCTCTCCCTGCCTTTGCCCGGACGCTAGGCCTGCTGCGTGGCTGGTACCTTCTCAGCCTCCAGGTCCCAACTCTTAGCCCCTCCGCAGGAAGGCCTCCCCACAGCCTTTCTTCAGGGGCTCCTCCCTAACATTATTTTTGCAGCTCTTGTTTTCCTTCAGGGCAGTTACACAATTTGAGAATATCCACTGGAATTGCTCCTTGTTAACACGCTCCCCTTTAAACAAAAGTATAGGATGGCTACCCACTGTCCTGGTTCCTTGCAGCAGATGTCTTAATTCGCAAGCAAAGGGAAGTAGGCTCTGGATGGGGAAGGGGAGAGGCCTCTGCAGAACCACAGGAAAACACAGCACTATTGAAGACCTTCCACCTCTCAAGCGAAACAAAGATGGGCTTCTGCCTGTAATCCTGATGATGATGATGACAATGGCACTGACAACAAGTAAGCTGCCTTTATATATGCTCTAGTTCTCAAAACTATCCTGAAAGGTAGTAGTACTATATATATATACATGAAAAAACTAGGATTCAAAAGAGAACTAAAGTTACTCTGGGTCTAAGATAATTAGACAAATGCCGTACTGAAATTTTTACAGCCTCATTCTCTCAAAAGTTGGTTACAGTGTTCTCTGCAGAGTCCGTTAAAACACACACAATATCCCCCCCACACACACACACACCTCCCCTTCTCTCACCCTCCCCACCCACCTCATCGGGACAATAAAAAGCTTCAAAACCGTATTCAAATCAAATGGTAGCTTTATTGGCTGTCTGCTATACGATGCGATGGAAACCTCTCAATCTAGGACGTTCTGAACCTTGCTCTGGCTTTCTGCTGTACAGACAGACCAGCGATAGGCGCCCAGGTTGACAATCAGGGGACAACAGACGCAAACAGCCACTGGTTCATATTTCCATAATGATTCATTCCATAGGTTTAGGCAACTTCTTGGTTTTCCTTTCATAGCATCTTCCTCTTTTCAAACTCCTTCAGAAACAGAGAGACACAGAAGAGAGAAGGGATAAAAAGATTTAAGATTCAAATCACATTCATGGTCAAAGTGATTCTGAAACCTCTTATCTTTAGAATCCTTTGAACAACCAAAAATTACAGAAGTGAAATGTAGCAGGATGAAGGTGCTTGAACACAATGTAACAGCTTTCAAATTAGGCTGTGTCAGCTTGAATTTCACTAAACTAGATGCAGAGGCTCAACTTTATGTCTCCCAAACACAGAGGCTGAGCAGCTTTGAACTGTACTTATTTTTCTACTGCAGTATTATTATTAAGAGTTGACAAACTCAACTACTTATGCAAACCTTTAATGCCATACATGAACCACACTGGCCTTTTTAATAAGGCAATGGAAACAGGTTTGCTTCGTTTCTCTGAGAAAGAGACTAAATGCAGATTCAGTTAAGGTTTGAACAGAATGTCAAGTGCACCTCAGAAATATCTGAAAAGGAAACAATACAGAAAATCACATTCCTCTAGACTGTAATAATTAGAATAAAACCAATGTGTAGTTGCCTGCTGCCACCTACTGGAGAAAAATGGTAATGCAAGTCTCAAAAGTGAATGTAAGCATTTGCTTTTCCCCCTTTTAAATAAACTTCATCTTCACACACTCACTAACCACCCAGAACTGTAGCACACAGTGTCTTATTTCAAAAGACAGGATAACACAAAGATTCAACAAAACAAGGAGTCCATTTAATTACCCCTAAGACAAGGGCAGAAGACACTGAGCCAAAACATGGTTCCCTCCTGGGAATACAATTGCTGCCTGTTCTCAACACGTTTAAAATGTTCGGTTTTTGCTTTGCTTTTTTTGTCCAGGCTATAACCGTCATAAAAATAAAGAGAAAGAGAGCCTTAAATGATCACTTAAAGAGGCTAAAACTCATTGCAAAGAGATTATGGAAGATAACAAATCATTTAGAACATCTGAAACCAAGATGCTATTTGAAACGATAGAGCAAAGCATATGGTTAAGAGGTACTCCTCCAACCTGCAAACAATGGCATCCCAACACAGCCAGGGCCAGATGCTCAAGATCTGGAAACCCCCACCTCTTCTTTTGATCTCCCTTCCCTGCTCCCCATCAACTAACTCCCTCCTCATCCAGTTTTCATTTCTTGTCACTCAGCCTTCAACCCCTCTCCCTAGAAACAGAAACCTATGAGATCAGGGTAGCCATATCCCAAAGGCCCTCAATGAAAAAAAAGAAATGCAAGGCAATGCCCTGTACTACCCCCAAATGGAATTCATGGCACTTATGGAATCTGAAATACTTTCTTGTATATCATAGTTTGCCCCTCACAAAAGAACAAATTGCAATGTTTAAAGAAGTTAAATGTCTTAAAATCAGAATCTCTTTCCTGGTCATGCCTAATTAGGACACTGGGGCCTTAACGGAGCCGTTGGTGCCTGTTGAGTTGTACACCAGAAAGAAAGCAACAGATAAGACCCAAGGGAAAGGGCCACAGTTTCTGGGCACCCAGTGAGTGTGGCCGCGTGCTAGAAGGCCTATAACTTCAGAGACCTCAGGTCACTGTCATGGCTCACCTTGTAGATGGTGGTTCCCAGCTGCGCAGGAGACATGCTGACCACAACTCCCGCACTCTGAAGGGCAGAGATCTTCTCTTTGGCTCCACCTTTTCCTCCAGCAATAATCGCCCCTGCATGACCCATTCTCCTGCCAGGAGGAGCAGTTAAACCAGCAATGAAGGACACCACAGGCTTGGCCTTGGGACCCTGGAAAGTGATATTTTAAACACTGTAATGAAGAAGTTGACCAAAACTGGACTTCAAATTCCTGAGTCTGAAAGTAAATGGCAAATGGCTTGGGCAGGGCCCGGCCATCCTCACTAAGAGAAGCAGCACAAACATTAAGCTGTAATTGCAGCCCCTGCATTCTCCTCTGAGAGGACATGACTTTTCACACAATCTCAGGAAGAGAATCCTGAGTAAATGTTTTGTCTGTTTAGGTATTAAACTTCAACTTGGCTGTCCACAAACTATTTTACAAATACATATAAGATTCTTTCATTTGAAAAATAAAAGTACACTAAAAAAAAAATAGAAGTTATGCAATTTGTGATAATGAATTAAGACACTAGATCAGGTTGTTTTATTTCAACCTGATTTTGTATCTTAATTCATTATTAGTTTACCCATAATAAGTTTGCTAGAAAAAAAAAAAAAGATGAGGTGGAAGGCAGATTGGAAAAGATGCAGGACAAGAAGTCACCAGACTCAATTTCCTATTGACTAAAGCTGGTTGACTGTGGACAAGACACATCAGCTCTGTAAACCTCTGATTCCTCATCTATGAAATGAAACAGCTAAACCCTATGCTGGCCAAGAGCCCTTTGTCCTCTGCAGTTCTACGAAGTCTAAGGAAGATCAGGACTAGTTTTATTTAATAAAAATCCATTCTACTATGCAACCTCTAGATACGTAAAGAACACCATACTAGATTCTGAGGTTAAAAATAAAAATCTACACAGGAATTCTCTAGACTTATAATACAGTTAAAGAAATAACATAAAATATTATCAATTAGTTAAGAGATACCAAAAAAAAATTTTTTAATGTATGGTAAAATTTCACAGTGAATGAAAATATCCTGTTCATAATAGGAGTCCAGATGCAATAAGGTAGCCAGACAGGCCTGTAAAAGGCTGAACCTGAACTCAGTGGAATCTGAGTGCCTTCCTTCAGGCACGATCACCCTCCCCTACGCCAGGAGTTTGCAAATCATTTGGTCTTAGAACCACTTACACTCACAAAAATTGACAATCCCAAAAAATTTTTGTTTATGTAAATTATATCCGATATTTCCTGTATTTCAAATTAAAACTAAGAAATTACATAAATATCATTTAAAAATGAAAACTTACAGACTTCAAGCTGTATTACAAAGCTGTAATTGTCAAAACAGTATGGTACTGGCACAAAAACAGACACTCAGATCAATGGAACAGAATAGAGAACCCAGAAATGAACCCGCAAACGTATGGCCAACTGATCTTTGACAAAGCAGGAAAGAATATCCAATGGAATAAAGACAGCCTCTTCAGCAAATGATGCGGGGAAAACTGGACAGCAACATGCAGAAAAATGAACCTGGAACACTTTCTTACACCATACACAAAAATAAACTCAAAATGGATGAAAGACCTCAATGTAAGACAGGAAGCCATCAAAATCCTTGAGGAGAAAACAGGCAACAACCTCTTTGATCTTGGCCGCAGCAACTTCTTACTCAACACGTCTCCAGAGGCAAGGGAAACAAAAGCAAAATGAACTATTGGGACCTCATCAAAATAAAAAGCTTCTACACAGAGAAGGAAACAATCAGCAAAACCAAAAGGCAACCGATGGAATGGGAGAAGATATTTGCAAACGACATATCAGATAAAGGGTTAGTATCCAAACTCTATAAAGAACTTATCAAACTCAACACCCAAAAATCAAATAATCCGGTGAAGAAATGGGCAAAAGACATGAATAGACACTTCTCCAGAGAAGACATCCAGATGGCCAACCGACACATGAAAAAATGCTCAACATCACTCATCATCAGGGAAATACAAAACAAAACCACAATGAGATACCATCTCACACCTGTCAATGTAGAATGGCTAACATTAACAACTCAGGCAACAACAGATGTTGGCGAGGATGCGGAGAAAGAGGATCTCTTTTGCATTGCTAGTGGGAATGCAAACTGGTGCAGCCACTCTGGAAAACAATATGGAGGTTCCTCAAAAATGAAAAATAGAACTACCCTACAACCCAGCAATTGTACTACTAGGTATTTATCCAAGGGATACAAGTATGCTGTTTTGAAGGGACACCTGCATCCGATGTTTAGAGCAGCACTATCAACAATAGCCAAAATATGGAAAGAGCCCAAATGTCCATTGATGGATGAATGGATAAAGAAGATGTGGTGTGTATATATATATATATATATATATATATATATATATATATATATATACACACACACACACACACACACACACACACACACACACACACAATGGAGTATTACTTGGCAATCAACAGAATGAAATCTTGCCATTTGCAAGTACGTGGATGAAACTAGAGGGTATTATGCTAAATGAAATTAGTCAGAGAAAGACAAATATCATATGACTTCATTCAAAAGAGTACTTTAAGACACAGATCAGATGAACACAAGGGAAGGGAAGCAAAAATAGTACAAAAACAGGGAGGTGGACAAAACATAAGAAACTCTTAAATATGGAGAACAAACAGAGGGTTCCTGGAAGGGTTATGGGAGGGGGGATGGGCTAAACGGGTAAGGGGCATTAAGGAATCTACTCCTGAAATCACTGTTGCACTATATGCTAACTAATTGGATGTAAATTAAAAAAATAAAATAAAATAAATAAAAATAAAAAATTAAATTAAATTAAATTAAAATAAAAATAAAAACTTGAAAATAATCTTAAAAAACATTCTCCTCAGAAGTGTGGCATTATTTTACATTTTTGCAATTCCTGAATGTCAAATTTAACAAAAGGCAAATGGATTCTGATATCTGCTTTCACATTCAATTTATCATAATATGTTATTTTGGCTGAAGTAAAAGAAAATCTGAGCTCACATACATACATGGTTGGAAAAGAAGAATTTTAATAGCCTGTCAGATAATTGTGGATATTCTTCTTTGATATTACACAAACCTCTTCAAGTGGTAATTTCTTAAAGGTTAGTTGCAATGTTGGAATCCGAAACCATAGCAATGAACTTTCTGTCCTTTGTTACTTTAAAATCCATTGATCTGTCTTACAGTTTGAATGGATCTTTTACCTATAATGACTTTGTAAGATTCATTGGTCAGATGAAAAGCATAGGTTCACTGAGTTATGTACATTTTCCGGATGCTGATCTATTTCATCATTCAGTATCAACAAACCATATTCATCATTATCAATCTCATTAGAAAAGCCTTTAGTAGGAGGAAGTCATCCAGTTCACGGTGGCAGAAGCGACTTTTCCAAACTATGAATATTCACTTGAAAGCTCAAATTTTACCACTGTCAACAAGTACTACAAATTGTTTTCCTGGACATGGCAGGTTCCCTTTGTTCATTTTTGAGACAAGTTCTGCCAAACACCCCAGTCCACACACCTGCGTGTCTGCCGGGCGTTCTGGAGCGTAACACTGGTGTTCCATGGAGAAAGCAGCTAGTTCAGCTCACAACTCAACTGGAAAGCTGCTTTACCTCCCCCTTCATCACAAAACACTGCCTTATGGGTCAGGATTTAACAAACTTAATAATCTCCACTGCTTCATCAAGGACATTCTTAAATGCAGTCAGTTGTGTTTTGTTTTTTAACTGTGAGTACGAGGCAGTGAACGATTACTAGAAAGGTTGCTTCTTGTGCTAAGGTGCCAGCACGCCAGTGCCTGTGTGGTCTGACCCTGCTTACTCCGGCCTCGTCTCCCACCGCTCCTCCTGCTCTTCACCGTGCAGCAATTCCGGGCTGCTCGGCCTCTGTTCCGCTGCCGAGAATGCTCTCCCCGCTCCTTGGACGCCTGGCAAACTTGTACTTAACTTCTGAGACCTGGCTCAAGTCTTCTCTTCTCCCATGAGCCTTTCCGACTCTTCCTCCCACAGTCTCCACAAATGCCCTCATGGTTGATCATCTTCCATTCAGGGACCCTGCTGTGCCCTTAACAAGTCTCCACTGTTACACTAACTACAGTGGCTGTGACTGACTTCCCATGTGTTCCCTTCCCAAACTATATATTCCCTGAATGCAGGAACTATGTTCTCACTTAGCTCTGTATGCCCAGCATCTACTATAGTACAGAATTAAAAAGAAAAGAGTCTACAGGTCAATTATTCATTCACGTGTGGGCTCTGCAGTTATATGAGCATCTCATATTTGAGTGGCACTGATTCCTTTTTAAATTTTTTTTAAGGTTTATTCATTTTTCAAAGACAAAGAGAGACAGCGTCAGCAGCGGGGGAGGGGCAGAGAGAGAGGGAGACACAGAATCTGAAGCAGGCTCCAGGCTCCGAGCTGTCAGCACAGAGCCCGACGCGGGGCTTGAACTCACGAACCATGAGATCATGACCCGAGCTGAAGTCGGACGCTTAAGTGACTGAATCACCCAGGCACTGCTGAGTGGCACTAATTTCTACTTGATCCCTCTGTCCTCGTACTCACAGAGTGAGAATACTGCACTAGAAAGAAACAAGATTTTGATGAACCTAGAATGTCAGACAAGTTTATAGTCTGTCCTATAAACAAAGAAGAGTCACTTGAAATTTTTTAAGAGAAAAATACTATTAAAAAGACTATGAGGAAGTGTAGTCTGCAAATAGGATACAGAAATAATGAGAAATGTGAAAGCCCCAAAACAGAAAGACCAGTCAGGATGAGGTCAGTGTAGTCTGATCAGAGGCCCGGGGCTGCTGACCCTTGCCCTTAATCCCTGCAATCCAATTCCTGATCCCTCCATGGGATCATGGACACGTCAGGCAGACCTGGTGGGTGAATCCCACCCTTAGCTCATTTGTTGTACACCTACCACCGGCAAGTTATTAACCTTTCTGTGTCAGTTTCCTTACTCATAAAAGGACAAAAACATCTTACTCAAAGGGTCAAGATTAAACACCACCACTTTTACCAGTAACTACTCTCATTGTAATGATGATGATAATACTAAAAACAGTAATGGTGGCAGCAGATAACATGGTTCACTCTGTGCCAGGTACTGTGCTAAGTGTTTTATGTCACCTGTTCAACCTAGAGTCCTGAACACAGTAGTCCTTAATAAAAATTAGCCCCATAAGGACTAGCCAGGAATAAGAAAACATACACCAAATGAAGTAAAATGTATATGTTTAGCTTTTCACACTAAATTCTAAGCTATTCAAGAGATTCAGAGCTGGGTCTAAATACATTCCAAAATTCACTTGAACATGGTAATAATGTCATATTAACCTCTTCCCTAAAGAGAAGTCAGTTTTTCCTTAAATTTCAAACTTTACAATTTATTTGAATTCGAGACACTCTAGTAACATTTTACCCCAAACTCCTAACAATCTATTTATTCTCTCCTTATCCACCACTTACTGGTGCCTCATGGGCCAGGGGACTGGGCTGGGCACCCACATGCCGCTCCCTGTTGTCCCTGACATAGACCAGAGTGAGAATCGGATATTAAGCATGCCTTGCAGAGGGAACAGGCGAAGGCAAGCGGGAATGAAAACAACTGGCGTGTCAGATGGGACATGGAGCTGGAGAAGAGGGTTAGGGAGGTGTGTAGGGACTGGAATAACATGCTAAGTCCACACTTCATCCGATACGGAATGGGAAACTGTAATGGTTCAATAAAACCAGGGGTCATGAGGCTTCGGTGTCTGCATTTCCGAAGGGCAGATAATTGGGTGGCCGTGAGCAGGATGGCCCAGGAGAGAAGGGGAGGGAGTGCTGGCTGAGGAACAGCAGTAGAGATTATCAGGAAGAAACTACAGACACGGTGCAGATGAGGTAAGACAGCAGCTGAAACCAGAGCAAACGGAGCAATAACAGACGATGCTCTGAATCTCAGTGTATTACTGAGGCCAGATCTTGGTAATAACTGAGTGGAAACAGGTGATGAGAGGGAAGTAAAAGATCCTTTTGAGGCTTCTGCCTTGGAAACTGCATGAAGTATGATGTTTATACACACTAGTCATTCGCACTTAAGGAACAGGCACAGAAAGTAAATCCAGGGGAAAATTAAGACGAGAAGAACCAGGAGAAAAACCAAGAGGATAGAGATGAAGGATGAATGGAGGCCGTTAGCAACCTCTGCAAAAGCAAAGTCGGGAAAGTAAGATTCAACAGCAGTGCAGCAGCGACTAGCTCAGGAAGTGTCTACTATGTGCAGGGAGCTATATTTTTCCAAACCCAAACCCAAGCTTACTGAATTATGTTGTTTCAAAAATTCTGCAGCATTTTCTTCTGCGTTACCGCCAATTTCACCAATCAATATGATGCCTTCTGTGGCTGGATCATTCAGAAAGATTTCAAGGCAGTCAATAAAATCTGTGCCATTAAAAGGATCACCTCCAATGCCTGAAAAAGTTGAAGAATATCAACACCAGCAGAAAATTTAAGGACAAACCACAAAAATTAGGCTTAGAAATGTTGTTTCAACTCATTTCTTACTTTGCTTACCCCTCTCACCACTGTTTTAAAATGTATCATCACTCTTGCATTGAACATTAAAAACAATCACAAAGTGCTACATTTGTTTCTAATATTACATGAATGCTAAATGGTGGTTGCCTTTTGATACTCACAAAGACTACCTTTTTTTTGTTTTAGCTCCTTTATCAAGCTTCTTCCCTCCCACAAAATTATTCCCAAATAACTCTTTCAAGCATTTTAAGAAAATGTGTGTTTGTGCTGCAAGCTACAGAAGACAAAAGAATGTCTCTTCTCTGATTAAACCTTTTACAAATTTCTTTGCACAAAGTAACTATTAGATGAGGCACACTGCAGAGAAACTGCATACAAGTTTCAAGACCCAAGTCCCAGTGAGGGATAGAGTTGGGGGTGCACTGACCCCTCTTCCCTTAGATCCAGGGTAATGACTACAGCACAAGCATTTAAAGACAACTACTCGGATAGGATTAAAGTAAATGTTCCCAACAGATTGGCTGACACTTTACAAAATTTTTACATTGTAAACTTACTGAAAGCAGGATTGATTTCCTACTTTTCAATGCACCTCTGAAGAGAAGTTGCATTTGAGTGCCAAATGTGTGTCAAGGACTGTGCCTCAGCACACGTTAGACCTGCCATTTCCTAATTCTTCTAACCTCTCTGTGAAATGGGCATTATTATTATTAGCATTTTACAAATTAAAAACAGACACTGGAGAACATGACTTTGGCAACTCTGTTTCAAACCTGTTCTTATTCTCCATCACTTTGTGGCTAAGATTGCGCTTTGTACACAGAGAAGCTCAATTAAGGTTTCCGATAGTGATTTTATGGCTCTCAATCCTAATAATGCTCCAGGGCTATATTGTATAATTTATTATAAAAAGGTATTCTTGAAAGGCTTTTATTTTTTTAATTTTATTTATTTTGACAGAGAGAGAGGCAGAGAGAGAGGGAGAGAATCCCAAGCAGGCTCCTGCGCTGTCAGCACAGGGCCCTACGTGGGGCTTGATCTCATGAATCATGAGATCACAACCTGAGTTGAGATCAAGAGTCAGATGCTTAGCTGACTGAGCCACCCAGACGGCCCTTGAAAGGCTTTTAAAAGTTATTCTAAAAATTTGAAGAAATATTTATAAAAATGAGAAAACTGCCTGGCTTTGGCAACAAATACTAAAATTATTTTAAAATGTAAAACCTTGTTACTTTTAAAAGAGGTAGGCAGTATAATGAGATAAAAAAAGAGGTTCTGGGAGCTCAATCATCCTCAACATAGATTTTCTCACCAATAAAGCTACAATAGTACAACTTTTCAGCTCAGAGGTGCCTCAGAAGGTTGCCTTAAGAATAAGACAACAAACAGCAAAGAATTCCCTAACTGTGAAGCATAAATAACAGTTTACAATGGAAACAAAATGATAATTACAGTAACAAAAGTCCTAATGAAGAACCATTTCTTCACAGCAAGTCAAGTAAGTGGTGTTTTCAGGCACCAAGCCTCTTCCGGAGCTAAATGTCTCACGATGCTTGTTCCTCAACATGAAAGTCAAACCTTGGACCATGAATCTTGAAAATATATGGTGGTGCTTCACACTTCGGCAAATTAAATTTAAGATCACACCATCTTTTTAATGAAATGGTTATCAAAACTTCTTACAAAAAAATCAAAATAATAATTAGTACTCTACTCTTTCAGTGAAGACACTGTGTTACAGTAAAATGATTTTATCAAAAATCTCTCACCAACGCACAAAGACTGCCCCAGTCCAACTTGTGTTGTTTGGTGAACCGCTTCATAAGTCAGGGTCCCAGATCTGGATACAATACCTTAAAGGAAGAGAATTTAAAAACATTAGGTTATGTTCATATGACAGACTATCATATTACAAATACAAGTATATAAAAAAACCCATTCCACAATTTGCCATCCAAATCAACAATACCTTCAAATGATGAAATAAGAAGAAAAGGTTTAAATTGAAGCAAGGAAGTTTTAAAAGTTAGACCAAGGGGAGAGTACACCATTAGTTAGGATTATTTCACGTCAACAAAGCAGTGTAGGAAAGACCTACATTACCTGCTCTAAGAATCTGTATGAAAGGAGTAGTATCAATATGAACTTGCTAAGTACAATCCTGCTTAGAGTGGCAGAAAATAACCGGTTAGATTTATACATACCCAAACTATTAAGCCACTAAAACATTCAGCCTGCAAACCAGCATTAGTCACACTTAGGAATGCTATATATCTTTCTCACAATTATTTTTCTACTAATTTTCAAATAATATATAGACTTTAAAAAATCAATATAGAAAACTTTTTAATGTTTATTTATTGAGAGAGAGAGAGAGAGAGAGAGAGAGAGAGCGCGGGCAGGGGAGGGGCAGAGACAGGGAGACACAAAATCCAAAGCAGGCTCCAGGCTCCAAGCTGTCAGCACAGAGCCTGATGTGGGGCTCAAACTCACAAACCATGAGATCATGACCCAAGCCAAAGTCGGACGCTTAACTGACTGAGCCACCCAGGTGCCCCTCAAATCGATATAAAGATAACTAGGGAATAAGGCCAAGATCCCTCTGAGTTCAAGTCTATCTTACCTAATTCCCTTCATACCATGGGCCTATGAGAAAGTGCCTAAGTTCTCATCTGGACAAGGTGCATACATGTGGGGACGAGGGTGGGGGTACCTAGATGTCCTCTCTACTATAGTTCACCATGCATGGCTGAGCTACAGGAAAGATAATTTCTTTCATGCCACAATCTGTATATAATAGGTGAATCCCTATATATAACAGGTTGAGAATAACTGAGTAACTTCAGTTGTCAGAATATATTATATAAAAAATTTTTTAAATAAAACACAAAACTTTGTATGGGCTAAAAACAGAGGAAGGATTACGGGGTGGTGAATACTTCCAGCATGTCCATGATTTGCTTTCTTTAAACTTCTGCCTTGGAGCACTTCTTTTTTAAAAAAAAAAAAAATTTTTTAACGTTTATTTATTTTTGAGACAGAGAGAGACAGAGCATGAATGGGGGAGGGTCAGAGAGAGGGAGACACAGAATCTGAAACAGGCTCCAGATTCTGAGCTGTCAGCACAGAGCCCGACGCGGGGCTCGAACTCACGAACTGCGAGATCATGACCTGAGCCGAAATCGGCCGCTTAACCAACTGAGCCACCCAGGCACCCCTGCCTTGGAGCACTTCTTAAGAACTCAGAAACTCTTCTAACAATATGATCCCCCTATCAGGGCAAGTAGAATTCTTGTCAGACTGAGACAAAAACCATAACTACAGCTACTTCAACTTTAGTACAGCATATTTACATTCTTAAGCAAAGTTCTGTGTTATCATCACTATATACTCATAGTAACACCAGGATGTTATCATTTTTCTAAGGGGCTTTCAACTGATTATAGAAATGATATATATGTAAATTACATAAATGCAAAATGCATACACAGACGGTAACAAAAGTCATGTTTTTAGGGTAGATTACTCCTATGATCCTTACAGTATATATAGTAAAAGAGGCTATCACTGAAAAATACCTATCACAAGGATACTTCTGCTTCTGAGTAGAAGTACTTTCCTCTGTTCTTCCTGTTAAGTAAAATCCCTGGGCATTATATAGAAAACAAATACAAGAAATCTCTAAGAGACGAAAAAGGCAAGGTGACTAGGGACTTTGAGACTCAAGAAATGATACACCGGTGAGCTCCCTGGGTTTTCTTTTGCCTCATGCATCCTAGATATGGAGCTAAAGCAGACAATATTCCAGAAACACATAAGGGTATAGAAAAAAGCATTTTCCCCCAAAGCTTGCTCTCTCTAGCAAAACAGTCAAGGACAGCCTAAGAAAACAGAAAACTCTGAGGCAATAACTATACCATACCAACCAAACACTACAGGAAAAAACTGTGCCTCCACCCTCACTCATATGAGCAAAGGGCCAAAAGGGAATCCTGGACTTCCACATTTAGGAGGCTGCACTGAGGCACCCCAACATACCTTCCAGGTTGGTGAAAGAGAAAGCCAAGTAGGCAGTCAGAACATTCATGTGTGCCAGCTGATAATGAGCCCCACCCCCACCATGTCGGTGGAAACCATGTGGGAAGCCTGCATGTCTATCTTCATCCAGCAGTACTGAGGCTCTTCTCTGGTCTCAGAGAAGGCACTGTGGAGAGTCAGGGCTTTCACCATCACCCAACAATAACAAGGCCATCCCCACTGAATGTCAGTAGGGACCAAGCAGGGGAGCAGAACCGTCATCCCCAGTAAGGAAGAGCCCACCCACTCCAGTATCAATGGAAGCAAGTAGGGAACTTGGACTTCTACATCTACCTGGTAGTAATGAGACGCCTCCCCCAACAATCTCTGCTGAAGCAGTGTCAAAACGAGGTTCAAAGAAGACCCAGAGTCTCATAACATAATACACAAATTATCCACGGTTCAATCAAAAATCATTCAGAATATTAAGAACTAGGGAGATCTCAAACTGAATGAAAAGAGAATCAACAGATGCTAACACCAAGATGAAGAATTATCTAACAAGGATTTAAAGAAGGCATGCTAAAAATGCTTTAAACAAACAATTATGAACATGCTTGAAACCAAATGAGAAAACAGAAAGCCCTTATCAAAAAAAAAAAAAAAAAAAAAAATTTGAAGTCTCAGCAAAAAAATAGAAGATATAAAGAGAACCCAAATGTAAATTTCAGAAGTGAAAAATAAAACAACCAAAGCTAAAAGCTCAGTGGATGAGTTCAATGGCATAAAGGAGGGGAGAGAGGAAAGAATCCATGAAATGGAAATTACCCAATTTGAATGACAGAGCGAAAACAGACCAGGGAAAAAAGCAGACAGATCCTCAGGGACCTATGGTACTACATGTGAATTTACAATTATAGGCCCCTTACCCCAAAGGCTGAAGGAAGGCAGCCCTTTAGACCAGGTGGGGGAGTTATAAAGGACCTCAGTAACTGCTCCCAGAGAGCACCTGCCCCATGAGGGATAAGGGGAGCAAAACAGGATAAATAATAGCCAATGGAAGAAATGCGACTATTAGGTGACGGTGTTTCAGAGTGATGGTGGGGTGAAGACGTCTTTGGTGCAAAAAGTTTCTGGAGTCCCCGTGTTTCTGGGAGGTGAAGTGGGAGGGAGTGATCCCTTGCACCTCTCAGTCCCCCTACTATGACACCTCCATAGCCTACAGAGAAACAATGACCGCGTGCATCGCAGCGCATTGCCTCACAGCAGAACGCCACACATTCGGAGCCAGAACGGCTCTGCGGGTTTTGGTTTTTTGCACTGAATGTAGTGCACTGAACGCACTCATCTTCGTGGGCTTGTGTTACCCCAGGATACTGTTAAAGGGCTACTTCAACAAACAAATCAAAGCACACTTGGTGGAGGGTTCAAAACATCACTACAGGTAGGGAGATAAAACAACCAGAGTCACAACAACAGAGAGCAAGTAACACACTCCAAAAAACACCTCCTCAAGGGCCAGGCCCTGGATAGCTTATGACACCTCTTTAGTATAGTGGTGCTCACAGATGCAGGACACATAACAAGCTTTTAAAACACATAGGAGACAGAAAACTAGTCAAAATGATGAAACGGAAGAATTCTCCTCAGAAGAAATTCCAGGAAGAAATGACAGCTAAAGAACTGATCAAAACAGATATAAACAATAAAACTGAACAAGAATTTAGAATAATAGTCATAAGATTAATCACTAGGCTTGAAAAAAGTATAGAAGATAGCAGAGAATCTATCGCTGCAGAGATCAAGGAACTAAAAAACAGTCATGATGAATTAAAAAATGCTGTAAATGAGGTGCAAAATAAAATAGAGGCAGTGACAGCGAGGACTGAAGAGGCAGAGGGGAGAATAGGTGAAATAGAAGATAAAATTATGGAAAAAGAAAGCTGAGAAAAAGAAAGATTAAAAAAAGTCTGGACCACGAGGGGAGAATTAGAGAACTAAGTGATTCAATGAAATGTAATAATATCCGTATCATAGGAGTTCCAGAAGAAGAAGACAGAGAGAAAGGGGCAGAAGGTGTACTTGAACAAATCATAGCTGAGAACTTCCCCAATCTGGGAAAGGAAACAGACACTGAAATCCAGGAGGCACAGAGCACTCTCTTCAGACATAACTTGAATTGATCTTCTGCATGACATTTCATAGTGAAACTGGCAAAATACAAAGACAAAGAGAGAATTCTGAAAGCAGCTAGGGACAAAAAGGCCTTAACCTACAAGGGTAGACACATAGGGGTAGTAGCAGACCTATCTACTGAAACTTGGCAGGGCAGAAAGGAGTGGCAGGAAATTTTCAATGTGTTGCATAGGAAAAATATGCAGCCAAGAATCCATTATCCAGCAAGCCTGTCATTCAGAATAGAAGGAGAGATAAAGGTTTTCCGAGACAAACAAAAACTGAAGGAATTCATCACCACTAAACCAGCCCTACAAGAGATCCTAAGGGGGACTCTGTGAGTGGAATGTTGCAAAGACTACAAAGGACCAGAGATATCTCTACAAGCATGAGACCTACAGATAACACAATGACTCAAAACCTGTATCTTTCAATAACACTGAATGTAAACGGACTAAATGCTCGAATCAAAAGCCATGGGGTATCAGAATGGATAAAAAAAACAAGACTCACCTACTTGCTGTCTACAAAAGACCCATTTTAGACCTGAGGGCACCTTCAGATTGAAAGTGAGGGGATAGAGAACCATCTATCATGCTACTGGAAGTCAAAAGAAAGCTGGAGTAGCTATACTTATAGCTAGATTTTAAATGAAAGACTGTAACAAGAGATGAAGAAGGCCATTATATCATAATTGCAGGGTCTAAACATCAAGAAGAGCTAACAATTATAAACGTTTATGCACCCAGTTTGACAGCACCCAAATATATAAAACAATCACAAACGTAAGCAATCTTATCGGTAAGAATGTGGTAAATGCAGGGCACTTTAATATTCCACTTACAACAATGGACAGATCATCTAGACAGAGGGTCAATAAAGAAACAATGGCCCTGAATGATACACTGGACCAGATGGACTTGACAGATATATTCAGAACGTTTCATCCTAAAGCAGTAGAATACACATTCTTCTCGAGTGCACATGGAACATTCTCCAAGATAGATCACATACTGGGTTACAAAACAGCCCTCGATAAATATAAAAGAATTGAGATCATACCACGTACATTTTCAGATCACAATGCTATGAAACTTGAAATCAACCACAGGAAAAAGTTTGGAAAACCTCCAAATGCATGCAGGTTAAAGAACATCCTACTAAAGAATAAATGGGTCAACCAGGCAATTAAACAATAAATTAAAAAATACATGGAAACAAATGAAAATGAAAACACAAAAGTTCAAACCCTTTGGGATGCAGCAAAGACAGTCCTAAGGAAAATACATTGCAATCCAGGCCTATCTCAAGAAACAAGAAAAAACCCAAATATAAAATCTAACAGTACACCTAAAGGAACTAGAAGCAGAACAACAAAGAAACCCCAAGGCCAGCAGAAGAAGAGAAATAACAAAGATTAGAGCAGAAATAAACAATCGGAATCCAAAAAAACTCAGTAGAACAGACCAATGAAACTAAGAACTGATTTTCTGAAAAAATAAAATTGATAAACCCCTAGCCAGACTTCTTGAAAAGAGAGAGGACCCAAATGATAAAATCACCAATGAAAATGGATTTATCACAAACAATCCCTCAGAAATACAAGCAATTATCAGGGGTGCCTGGGTGGTTCAGTTGGTTAAGTGTCTGACTTCAGCTCAGGTCATGATCTTGCAGTTTGTGAGTTCAAGCCTTGCATTGAGCTCTGTGCTGACAGTCCAGAGCCTGGAGCCTACTTCAGAGTTTGTGTCTTCCTCTCTCTCTGCCCCTCCCCTGCTCATGCTCTGTCTCTCTCTCTCTCTCAAAAATAAACATTAAAAAAATAAAAATAAAAATAATTCAAGCAATTATCAGAGAATACTATGAAAAATTATATCCCAACAAACTGGACAATCTGGAAGAAATGGACAAATTCCTGGACACCCATACACTACCAAAACTCAAACGGGAAGAAATAGAAAATTTGAACAGACCCATAACTAGTGAAGAAATTGAATCAGTTATCAAAAATCTCCCAACAAATAAGAGTCCTGGGCCAGATGGCTTCCCAGGGGAATTCCACCAGACATTTAAATTTTTTTTTTTTTAACATTTATTCATTCTTGAGGGGCAGAGCATAAGCGGGGGTGGGGAAGAGAGAGAGAGAGACAGAGAGACAGAGAGAGAGAGGAAGACACAGAATCCAAAGCAGGCTCCAGGCTCTGAGCTGTGGGGCTCAAACCACAAACCATGGGGCTCGAACCACAAACCGTGAGATCATGACCCAAGCCGAAGTTGGATGCTCAACTGACTGAGCTACCCAGGCACCCCAATTCTACCAGACATTTAAGGCAGAGTTAATACCCATGCTTCTCAAGCTGTTCCAAAAAATAGAAACGAAAGGAAAACTTCTGGACTCATTCTATGAAGCCGGCATTATTACCTTGATTCCCAAACCAGAGACCCCACAAAAAAAGGAAAATTACAGACCAATATCCCTGATGAACATGGATGCAAAAATTCTCAACAAGGTACCAGCAAATCAAATTCAACAGCATATAAAAAGAATTATTCACCATGATCAAGTGGGATTCATTCCTGGGTTGCAGGGCTGGTTCAATATTTGCAAATCAATCAATGTGATACATCACATTAGTAAAAGAAGGGATAAGAACCATATGATCCTGTCAATAGATGCAGAAAAGCATTTGACAAAATACAGCATCCTTTCTTAATAAAAACCCTCAAGAAAGTCAGGATAGAAGGAACATACCTAAACATCATAAAAGCCATATATGAAAAGCCCACAGCTAATATCATCCTCAATGGGGAAAAACTGAGAGCTTTCCCACTGAGATCAGGAACACATCAGGGATGTCCACTCTCACAACTGTTGTTTTAACATAGTGTTGGAAGTTCTAGCATCAGCAATCAGACAACAAAATGATAAATAAAAGGCATCAAAATTGGCAAAGAAGAAGTCAAACTTTCACTTTTTGCAGAGGACATGATACTCTACATGGAAAACCCAAAAGACTCCACCAAAAGGCAGCTAGAACTGATACATGAATTCAGCAAAGTCGCAGGGTACATAATCAATGTACAGAAATCGGTTGCATTTCTATACACCAATAATGAAGCAACAGAAAGAGAAATCAAGAAATTGATCCCATTTACAATTGCACCAAGAACCATAAAATACCTAAGAATAAACCTAACCAAAGATGTAAAAGATTTGTATGCTGAAAACTATAGAAAGCTTAGGAAGGAAATTGAAGAAGATATAAAGAAATAGAAAAACATTCCGTGCTCATGGATTGGAAGAATAAATGTTGTTAAAATGTGAATACTACCCAAAGCAATCTACACATTCAATGCAATCCCAATCAAAATTGCACCAGCATTCTCCTCAAAGCTAGAACAAACAATCCTAAAATTTGTATGGAACTACAAAAGACCCCAAATAGCCAAAGAAATCTTGAAAAAGAAAATCAAAGCAAGAGGCATCACAATCCCAGATTTTAGCCTCTACTACAAAGCTGTAATCATCAAGACAGTATGGTACTGGCACAAAAACAGACACATAGACCAATGGGATAGAATAGAAAACCCAGAATTGGACTCACAAATGTATGGCCAACTAATCTTTCACAAAGCAGGGAAAAGTATCCAATGGAAAAAAGAGAGTCTCGTTAGCAAATGGTGCTGGGAGAACTGGACAGCAATATGCAGAAGAATGAAACTAGACCACTTTCTTACACCATATACAAAAATAAACTCAAAATGGATGAAAGACCTAAATGTGAGTCAGGAAACTATCAAAACTCTAGAGGAGAAAGCAGGCAACAACCTGTTTGACCTCAGCCGCAGCAATTTCTTGCTTGACACGTCTCCAAAGGCAAGGGAATTAAAAGCAAAAATGAACTACTGGGACCTCATCAAGATAAAAAGCTTCTGCACTGCAAAGGAAACAATCCACAAAACTAAAAGGCAACTGATGGAATGGGAAAAGATATTTGCAAGTGACATATCAGACAAAGGGTTGGTACCCAACATCTATAAAGAATTTACCAAACTCAACACCTGAAAACCAAATAATCCAGTGAAGAATGGGCAGAAGACATGAATAGACACTTCTCCAAAGAAGACATCCAGATAGCCAACCAACACATGAAAAGATGCTCAACATCACTCATCATCAGGGAAATACAAATCAAAACCACACTGAGATACCACCTCAGGCCAGTCAGTGGTTAAAATGAACAAATCAGGAGACTATAGATGCTGGCAAGGATGTGGAGAAACAGGAACCCTCTTGCACTGTTGGTAGGAATGCAAACTGGTGCAGCTGCTCTGGAAAACAGTGTGGAGGCTCCTCAAAAAAATTAAAAATACAACTACCCTACGACCCAGCAACAGCACTATTAGGAATTTATCCAAAAGATACAGGAGCGCTGAATCACAGGGACACATGTACCCCAATGTTTATAGCAGCACTTTCAACAATAGTCAAATTATGGAAAGAGCCTAAATGTCCATCAATTGATGAATGGATAAAGAAGATGTAGTTTATATATAAAATGGAATACTACTTGGCAATGAGAAAGAATGAAATCATGCCATTTGCAGCAACATGGATGGAACTGGAAGGTTTTATGGTGAGTGAAATAAGTCAGTCAGAGAAAGACAGATATCATATGTTTTCACTCATAAGTGGATCTTGAGGAACTTAACAGAAGACCACGGGGGAAGGGAAGGGGGAAAAAAAGTTACAGAGAGGGAGGGAGGCAGACCATAAGAGATTCTTAAATACAGAGAACAAACTGAGGATTAATGAGGGAGTGGGGGAGAAGGGAAAATGGATGATGGGCACTGAGGAAGGCACTTGTTGGGATGAGCACTGGGTGTTGTATGTTAGCGATGAACCACGGGAATCTACCCCAAAAACCAAAAGCACACTTTACACACTGTATGTTAGCCAATTTGACAGTAAATTTTATTTTTAAAAATAACAAATAATTAAAAATAAGGCCAAAAAATGAATCTACAATTACATAAGTATATAAAGTTTAATTAAAATAAAAATTTTAGGGGGCACCAGGATGGCTCAGTCAGTTGGGCATCTAACTTCAGCTTCAGTTGTGATCTCATGGTTTTAGAGTTTGAGCCCACGTTGGGCTCTGTGCTGACAGCTCAGAGCCTGGAGCCTGCTTCAGATTCTCTGTGTCCCTCTTTCTCTGCCCCTGCCCCACTCATGCTCTCTTTCTGTCTCAAAAATACAGAAACATTAAAAGAAATAATAAATTAAAATAAAAATTTTTAAAGAATGGAGGGGTAAAGTATGTCACATGTGGCTATTTTTAGGTTTACAGGCAGGCACCTTAGAAAGCAGGATAGTGATGAGAAAGGCAATTTGGCACAGGACACTCCTTACGTGCTCACTTCAGTCTCTAGCAGTAGCTTTAAGAGTATACAGAGTGCTCACCCATTTACAAGAGCACCAGTGATGACATGAATCAGGTCCCTACTAAACCTCAGATAGACTATGGAACTCCCTAGAACCTCCTTAATACAAGAATTTGGTTAAGTACCCTACTGGCAGAAGGGCTGACAGGTCTAAGGGATTTTAGTAACAAAGAAAAATCATGACCTTTAACCCAGTCCTATAAACTACATCACTGACATTCACACAAATATCACTTTATCCTTAGTCATCATGATTCGACCTAGAAACAGCCCAAATGTGCACCAACAGGACAATTTACAAACTGTAGTGTAATCACACAATAGACTACCACTTAGTAGTAAAATGAAATGAGGTCGTGATACATACAAGCACATGAAAGAATCCATAGCATGCTGCCCAGGAAAAGAATCTCTAAAAACTCCAAAAAATATCTTCACTGATTCTGCAGAATTATTATTGACTCTTAAACTCATTCAACTCAGGATAGAGAACTGATTCACTACAAAATCCCTGGTAAATTCCACGACAGTTAAATTAATTAAAATTAATGTGATTTTCCCAGGCACAAATTCTCTTTGTGAATTCTGAGCTTAGCGCAAAGAACTTTTTTTTCTTTAATCTGTAAGAAACATACTCACCAACTCTTCCTTTCTTGTGAATATGGCCAGGCATGATGCCAATTTTGCATTCTCCAGGCTGAAGGAAAGGAAATCACAGTTTCAGAAAAGTGAAAACAACAACCTGTAACTAATAAGTCATACACACAAACACACTTGGACTGACTCAAAGCTAGTTAGCCTTGTGAAAGGCTAAATCCAGGCTTATTTTTGTTTTTACACTTACATTGATCACTCCAGGGCAGTTAGGCCCGATCAGCCTGGTCTTTCCCTGACGCAGCAGTTTGTGCTTGACCCGCACCATGTCCTGCTGTGGGATACCTTCAGTAATGCACACAACCAAGGGCATTTCCGCCTCAACAGCTTCATTGATGGCAGCAGCAGCAAAAGGAGGAGGAACATAAATGACAGAAGCTGTCGCTCCTGTCTGTTCTTTGGCCTGAAACATTAACCACGAAGCACTTTATTATGGGGAAAATTGTAAACACTGTAAAATGAATTCAATACCATGATTTTAATAATGTCTTGGGATCAGGAAAAGACACCACCAGGCGACACTGGATGTCTTCATTCTTCCCACTAACAAGATCACTATGCTGTCAGAAAAGAGCAGAACCAAGCAGGGCCTCCCCTCTGCCCCATTAGAATGCTGCTCTGAATTGAAAGGCTCTGGGATGACCCATTCTCTCAGGTGACGGCATGTCAGTAAACTTGAAGGTATGCCTGACTTGCATTTGTGTACCCTCATTCCTGCGGCCATGTTTACTTTTGTTGCTCTACAAGACACCGTATCACCTACTCAGTACCAAACACCCTATACCTCCCCAGGAGCAAAAGAACTAGTAAGCCACTGAGACTCAGAACTCACATCTCCAATGCCTGTTCAAAACATATCATACTTGATAAATGTTATCAAAAGACGTTGAAAATGATGTGTTTTTCTACACTCACAATTTTTACTTTAAATGCACATTAATTAAAATAAACTAAAATACAAATGCATAAATGGCCATAGAATGAGAATGTGGGTCAAATAAGCATTAGGGTCTATTCTACATCACCCCTCACAATGCAGAGCACTTAAAGACCATCAGTTTGACCATGGTTCTCTCTGTAGTCTTCACATATACGAATACAGATGTCTCCTTCTACCCAACTCTAGTGTGGCCACATCTCTTCCACTGTAATGGAAGCTCCTTGAAGACAGAGATTGTTGGTGATCTCTGATTCTCCAAGAGAACCTGTTCTCTGAGAAGCCCTACAAGAGGGCTCAAGACAGGTCTTGTTAAGGCCTCACCACAAGCCTGTATGCTTAGTATTTCCATCTACAAATTAAGATGCTGTGGCAAAGAGACAGTAAATAACTTACACAACAAGGTGGCATAACTAGGAAGTGAGTGGCAGAGCCAAGATTCAGATCTAAGTATCTCTGATTCCAAAGTGTCTGTTCTTTTCAGTTATAGCAGGCTGCCTTCCTAGAAATGTTAAAATATAACTTAATCAAGATATAAAGCAAAACCTTTGGGAAGCCTGTGTCATGGGATTTTACAAATGGAGAAGAATACTAGGCTATAGAACACACAGGTATAGCTCTTAGAAGGGGCAGAAGTAAAAGACAGTATCTTTCAGAATCATCCCTGAAGGATTCCCTATATCCCCAGACACTGAGGAGCTTTCTCTATGGCATCCCTAATAAAAAGTATCTTGACAAGGACAGAAGAACAAAGTCAAAGGATGCTGACAGATGATCAACAAATGATGCCAGGGGTTAAAAATAATTTTTTTTTTAAAAAAACTCTGTTCAAGGTGATCAGAGAAGGGGGTACAAAAAACAAAACAAAACAAAACAAAAAACTAGGTTGGAACAAAAAGAAGTCAGATCATAGGGATGTACGTATTTTTGGGAAAATATACCCTGCAGTTTTCTACCTCTTAAAGGCCACAAATACCATCAGAAGCTGGACTGTGACAACAGGGTCTGTGCTAACAAGCGATACTGGATGAAAGGTATCCATCCTGTTCATTCAGAAAGCTTTTTCTCAGTGCCAAACAGGTAAGAAATACAGTATCTGTCAAAGAACTTACAAAATGTTACAAATGTCATATTTATTTGTATCACAATGAATAGTAAATGGGTTGCTTAGCAACAAAAACTTCCTTTAAAAGAAAGCAAAAAAAGGCCCATGAAAAAGTCAAATCTACCTACAGGAATTATGAAAACAGCTCTTCTCTCTATTTTGAGGTCGTGAAGTCAGCCATAAGAGAATTTAAAGCAAAAAGACTTTAAAATTCTTCTATAGAACATATGATTTTAACTATTTTTTTTTACTCTTTAAAGTACAGTACACTTAAAACATACATATACACATATAGTACAACCTATTTTCAAGTTTAAAGTAAAATGAAAATTCTGAATTTGAATTATGTTTTTTTCCTACATTTTAGGATTAAGAATATAAATTCAATTCGAAGTTGGTATTCTAAAAAGAGATTAAGTATAAATCTGTACTTTTAAAAAATGTGATACTTGAAAACGTCTTAAAACTCTTTTAAGAATATGGGGAGGGATGCATCTTTTATCACCAGTACATCGGTCCCAAGTACTAAGTTTATTTCCTAGATTTTTTTATTAAATAGGTGAAAATTTATACCATCATTTCTTATAATACTATTACCTTCCTATATATTCATGCAAGTGCGAAAGAAAATGAAAGAATACACACTGACCTGAAATGAGCTCTCGAGAAAGGTAAAATCTGGGATGTGGAAAACACTATAAAATTTAACTTTACATGCTTTTATATCATCTGAAGTTTTACAATAAGCAAATATTAATTTTGTAACACGGAATTAAAGTTTAGTTCAACATACTTTATTTTTAAAAAAAAAATTTTTTTTTTCAACGTTTATTTATTTTTGGGACAGAGAGAGACAGAGCATGAACAGGGGAGGGGCAGAGAGAGAGGGAGACACAGAATTGGAAACAGGCTCCAGGCTCTGAGCCATCAGCCCAGAGCCTGACGCGGGGCTCGAACTCACGGACCGTGAGATCGTGACCTGGCTGAAGTCGGACGCTTAACCGACTGCGCCACCCAGGCGCCCCTAGTTCAACATACTTTAAAAATGACTAAGAAAGCAGCAATTTGGGGAAGAGACTAGGGCTCTGTGATTTGTCAGTCTGACTTTAAAGCTCAGTTTTTTCACAGGCACACCAAACTGCTTACCCTGAGCCATGCTAAGTCTACCACTTCTCAGCCACGAACTATGGGCAGGACCCTTAACCTCTCTGCATGTATCCTTGTCTTCAGAATGGGGATGGTGACAGCACCTGCACCTCACCGGGTGGTGGTGAGGTCTGAATGAAGCAACGTATATAAAGCACGTAGCACGGTGCCTGGCAAAGAGCCCTTTCTCGGTAAGTGTTAGGGGGTGGAAGCTGACATGTGTGCTGCTAACATCCTGGAGGAAGAGTAAGGAAAGGATTATAAGCCAAACAGAAGCCAACCTATAGCACTTCTCCCCTTACCAGCTCATATGAATGCCTATAAAGAAAATGACACTGGCTGTGGGGAAGACATCCTGAGTCTGGGTGACTAAATCGAACCTACTGGTTTCTACGTTACTGGATTTTAAAATAGCAAGTGACTCTCCTGAAAGGGACACAATTAAGATCTCTATCCAAAGTGTGCTTGCTCTTCTCCTGCTTTTCTTTATTAGCAAACTCGGTACCATTAATTACCTCCTTCACAGTATTAAAGACTGGTAAGCCCAGATGTGTCTTGCCTCCTTTCCCTGGAGTGGTTCCTCCAACTAGTTGGGTGCCATATTCCAGTGCCTGCTGGCTATGAAAGGTGCCCTGAGGGGAAAAAAAGCATAAGACTCATGAGAAAAGACAGACTGGGAAGCCTAAAGGCAATCTTCAGCAACTTAGAAAAGAAAAACAAATAGGTTAACTATTTCCCAGAATGTGATAGTAACATATATCCAGCATTCTCAACAACTTGCTAAACCCAGCTCTGAACCCTGAAACAATCCAGGGCTCTGCAAAGCCAAAACAGGTGTTGTTTGGAGTCTTTAAAAAAATTTTTTTTTAATGTTTATGCATTTTTGAGAGACAGAGCGCAAGTGGGGGTGGAGCAGAAAAAGGGAGACACAGAATCTGAAGCAGGCTCCAGGCTCTGACCTGTCAGCACAGAGCCCGATGTGGGGCTCGAACTCACAAACTGTGAGATCATAACCTGAGCTTAACCGATTGAGCCACCCAGGTGCCCGTTGTTTTTTTTTAAAGGGGATCTCCCTTTATTCAATTTTCAAATTCGGCTAATGGTCAGAAACACCTGTGTGTTTACTTAAACTAACACCTCTTTTTCACTGTTCCCCAGCTCCTGACGTCCTCAGATCCCTCATTTATGCAGTTTAAAATCCATGGTCAGGGCGCCTGGGTGGCGCAGTCGGTTAAGCGTCCGGCTTCAGCCAGGTCACGATCTCGCGGTCCGTGAGTTCAAGCCCCGCGTCGGGCTCTGGGCTGATGGCTCGGAGCCTGTTTCCGATTCTGTGTCTCCCTCTCTCTCTGCCCCTCGCCCGTTCATGCTCTCTTTGTCCCAAAAATAAATAAACGTTGAAAAAAAAATTTTTTAAATCCATGGTCAATCATTATAAACACACAACAACCTTGGTTCTCTCTCACTTCAACTTACACATCTAACAAAATCACAATCTTGGTTAAATCCAGTATCCCCACCTACTCTAAAATCATACATGTGCAGTCAACCAGTAGCTGGAGAAAAAAACAGAACCATGCTAACTGATCTCACTTCAAAATACTGATCACTAACCTTAAGGCAAGCTTTTAATGCTGCCCAGCCAACATCCCATAGTTCCCTATCCATTCACTCTCCCTCTTCAACCTCAGCACTACAGACATTTGGGTCCCGTGGATTCGTTGTTATAGAAAGTTGCTCTGTGCTTTGCACAATGTTTGGCAGCATCCCTGGCCTCTACTCAGTAGATTCCAGTACCACACCCTCCTCTCCACCCCACTCAGCTCTTGTGACAACCAACGATGTCTCCATAAATTGAAAGACTATTTTTCACGAGGCTTCTAGGGCTCTACCTCCCCTGGTTGTCCTCTTCTTTCTCTCTCTCCTTAGACCTCTCTTTTGCATCTAAATTTGGCCCCTGAGGATCTCATCCCTTATAATGGCAATAATCCATTTGGCGACTCCTCCCATACACACACACACAGACACACACACACACACACACACACACACACACACACACACACCCCTCCATACCCAACCCAAACCTTTTCTTTGAGCTCCAAACTCACACTGTCAACTGCCCACCTGACATTTCCACTTGGAGTACTAACTGGCAGGCATCTGAATGTGCTCAAAACCAAATTCCTGCCCACCCCCCACACTCCCCTGTCACTCCCCCCCATCTGGGTGAATGACAATTCCACTCCTAACAGATGCCAGATCAAAAGTACTGAAGTCACCCTTGATTCTCTTTTTCTTCTATCTCACATCAGACACATTATTGCCCTAACTTCAAAATATACCTGACAGTGTCTCATCCCTTCTACTGCTACCACCATGGTCTAAGTCACCATCAACTCTTGAAAGAATATTGCTCTTGGCTCCCTTTCATCTGTTGTCAACACAGCAGCCAGAATAATCCTGTTAAAACATAAGCAAGATCCTAACACTCCTCTGATCAAAACTCTCCAGTGGTTTTCCACTTCATTCACAGTCAAAACCAAACTCCTTATACGGGCCCGTAAGTCAATACTCAACCTGCATGCTCACATCGGAACTCCTTCACTGCCTGGCCTCATTTACTATTCTCCCACTGCTCATTTCACTCCAGTCACGTTGGCCTTGTGGCTACCACACACAACAGGCACACTCCTGCCTCACGGCCTTGCTGTCCCCTTTGCCTTGAATGCACTTCCCTTGATCCCCATCCACTTGCTTTGCTCTCACATCTCCCTTAGATCTTGACTCTGGTCAGGCTTCCCCTGACCACCTGACGTAAAATCCCCCCTTCCCCAACCTGAACACCACCACAACCCCACACACATACACACACTTCTACCTCTGGCTTATTTTTTCCAGAAAGCATTTATACTCTCTAACGAACCACATAATTTACTCATTGGTTTTGTTGCCATGTTTTTCTCCCTCCCACCACTAAATATAAATTCTAAGAAGGCAGTGATTTCTTACTACTTTGTTCACTGAGAAATGGCACCTAAACCAACACAAGACATACAGTAAGCACTCAAGAAGCAATTGCTGAAATTGAATGGATCTATATGGTCATTCTATAGAGACCTAAAAATGCTGACCCAACTACTCAAATTCTATTACAGGCATAATAATTGGGACTTCACAAGGGACTTCAGAAATTTCCTGATTCAACTTCTTCACTTTTCAAAATAGATAACTTAGACCCAAGCATGTTAACTAACTTGTCTAAAGTCAATGATGGAGTTTTGAAAAGAACCACAAGCCAATGCTCTCTCTTTAAGCAGTGCTGTTCAAAGTGTAGTTTGCAGACTCTAGCTGGTCTTCAGTGAGACAAAAAGAAAAAGAATAAAAAAATTACAAAAAACAAAGGAAAGAAAAATGAAAAAACAAGAAGAAAAAAATAAGTTAAAAAACAAAAATAAAAATGACAGTGTTTGCCAACTTTTATAGCAATATGATATTGTTGCAACTTTTCTTTTGCTAAAAATATTGGTCTGCATTAGATTGAAAACTAAAAGCAAACAAACACCCAAATTGGTCTTTCACTCTAGACAGCTTAAGAAGCACTGCCCTAGATTACTACTCTGTTAAACAAATTCAAATGGACTTATTTTTTAGTCCTAAGTAGGGCTAAAAGCTGTTAATAAGCTTATTTTCCTTAGTTTCCCCATTATCACCATCCAGGTAAGAATTGAAATAGTTTTAGGAGTTCAAATCCAGTACCAGAAATTCCACCTACTAGAAATGTGCATTGTTGAAATCCACTCTGAAATACAAATACTCCTCATTCATATGTGGAACAATGTATACGCCAAAAAAAGAACGAGACAAAACATAGATTTCCTATGAAGATAAACTCAAAATTTCAGACTTCATTCTTATCTCTATAATAACAGAATCTTAACTAATATGAGACAAGTAAGGTTCCCAATTACTTAAAAAAAAAAAAAAAAAGTAAATGAGAAACAGTGCAATTGCAAGTAACTGAAAGACACTGAAACCACCTTGGCTTTCAATATTTAGGCAAACCATCACTTAATTCAGGAAGCACAGATAGTTTCAAATATTGCTTATACCATGGACAACTGCTCTTTTTAAAAAAGGTCATAGGATAAGATGTCATAGGATCAAAAAGAGTTTAGTAAACAAACAAAAACATCATATATGATAAACTAATGCAGAGAATTTGGATTAATCAAACATTTGATTACATGCTAACACAATTAATATATAACCAAAAGAGGACTGAAAATGATTTTAATTGGCTGAGGAGTGATAAAATGTACTTCAAATCTTAGGTGAGCATCAGCTTTTTTTTTTTTTTTTTTTTTTTTTTTTTTTTTCCAACGTTTATTTTTGGGACAGAGAGAGACAGAGCATGAACGGGGGAGGGGCAGAGAGAGAGGGAGACACAGAATCGGAAACAGGCTCCAGGCTCTGAGCCATCAGCCCAGAGCCTGACGCGGGGCTCGAAATCACGGACCGCGAGATCGTGACCTGGCTGAAATCGGACGCTTAACCGACTGCGCCACCCAGGCGCCCCAGCTTTTTTTTTTTTTAATGTTTTTATTTATTTTTTAGACAGAGAGACAGAGCATGAGGAGAGGAGGGGCAGAGAGAAGGTGAGACACAGAAGCTGAAGCAGGCTCCAGGCTCTGAGCTGTCAGCAAAGAGCCCAACGCGGGGCTCAAACTCACGAACCGCGAGATCATGACCTGATCCAAAGCTGGACGCTTAACCAACTGAGCCACCCAGGTGCCCCAAGCATGAGCTTTCTTTAGAATACATATACATGGAAGTTAATACTCATAAAATTCATGGTTATCAGAATAAATAAACCAATTTTACCTAGGAACAAAATTTAAAGGTTTCAGGTGTTCCTTTTTTTTTTTTTTTGATGTGGATTTTTTTTTAAGATAGTAGAGGAATAGAAGAAAGGTCCAGTTATTTCAAGAAAATAACTCATTTTTGTGCCAATAATTTCAGAAAAAAAGTAAAAAAGCAAAAGGACATTTTGTATCAAAAACCTTCTAACCAAGTTCATTTTTTAAAAAACCCCAGACCTATGGAATTTTAAAGCAATTTGTAAGTACTTTATTTACTTTTATTTTTTTTTATAATTTATTTATTTTTTAAATTTACATCCAAGTTTGTTAGCATACAGTGCAACAATTATTTCAGGAGTAGATTCCTTAATACCCTTACCCATTTAGCCTATCCCCCCTCCCACAATCCCTCCAACAACCCTCTGTTTGTTCTCTATATTTAAGGGTCTCTTATATTTTGTCCTCCTCCCTGTTTTTGTATTATTTTTGCTTCCCTTCCCTTATGTTCATCTGTTTTGTATCCTTAATTCTTTAAATGGGTGAAGTCATATATTTGTCTTTCTCTGACTAATTTTACTTAGCATGATACCCTCTAGTTCCATCCATGTAGTTGCAAATGGCAAGATTTCATTCTTTTTGATTGCCAAGTAATATTCCATTGTATATATATACCACAATTTCTTTATCCATTCATCCATTGATGGACATTTGGGCTCTTTCCATACTTTGGCTATTGTCAATAGCAGTGCTATAAACTTTGGGGTACACGTGCCCTTCTGAAACAGCACACCTGTATCCCTTGGGTAAATACCTACCAGTGCAATTGCTGGGTCATAGGGTAGTTCTATTTTTAATTTTTTGAGGAACCTCCATACTGTTTTCCAGAGTGGCTGCACCAGTTTGCATCCCCACCACCAGTGCAAAAGAGATCCTCTTTCTCCACATCCTTGCCAACATCTGTTGTTGCCTGAGTTGTTATGTTAGCCATTCTGACAGGTGTGAGGTGGTATCTCATTGTGGTTTTGATTTGTATTTCCCTGATGATGAGCATTTTTTCATGTGTCGGTTGGCCATTTGGATGTCTTCTTTGGAGAAGTGTCTATTCAAGTCTTTTGCCCATTTCTTCACTGGATTATTTGTTTTTTGGGTGTTGAGTTTGGTAAATTCTTTATAGATTTTGGATACTAACCCTTTATCTGATATGTCATTTGCCAATATCTTTTCCCATTCCTTTTAGTTTTGCTAATTGTTTCCTTTGCTCTGTGGAAGCTTTTTATTTTGATGAGGTCCCAATAGTTCATTTTTGCTTTTGTTTCCCTTGCCTCCAGAACCGTGTTGAGTAATAAGTTGTTACAGCTGAGGTCAAAGAGGTTTTTACCTGTTTTCTCCTTGAAGATTTTGATGGCTTCCTGTCTTACGTTTAGGTCTTTCACTCTTTTTGAGTATTTTTGTGTACGGTGTAAGAAAGTGGTCCAGGTTCATTTTTCCACATGTCTCTGTCCAGTTGTCCCAGCACCTTTTACTGAAGAGACTGTCTTTATTCTGCTGGATATTCTTCCCAGCTTTGTCAAAGATTAGTTGGCCATACGTTTGTGGGTCCATTTCTGGGTTCTCTATTCTGTTCTCTTGATCTGAGTGTCTGTTCTTGTGCCAATACCATACTGTCTTGATGATTACAGCTTTGTAGTATAGCTTGAAGTCTGGGATTGTGATGCCTCCTGCTTTGGTTTTCTTTTTCATGATTGCTTTGGCTATTTGGGGTCTTTTCTGGTTCCATGCGAATTTTAGGATTGTTTGTTCTAGCTCTGTGAAGAATGCTGGTGTTATTTTGTTAGGGATTGCATTGAATATGTAGATTGCTTTGGATAGTGTTGACATTTTAACAATATTTGTTCTTCCTATCCAGGAGCATGGAATCTTTTTCCATTTTTTTGTGTCTTCTTCAATTTCTTTCATAAGCTTTCTATAGTTTTCAGTGTGTTTTAAACTTTTGTTTTTAAACAAAAGTTACAGATACTTGAATATTTAGGTATAATCCTATAGATCAAGGGTTGGAACACTATGGCTTGAAGGTATGGTCTGCCACTAGTTTTAAAACTGTTTTACTGGTATACAACCATGCCCATTCATTGACATATTATCTATAGCTGCTTTTACTGTTATTACAATGTCATTGAGTAGTTGTGAGAGAGACTGTGTGGCCCACTAAGTCTAATGTTTATAATCTGGTCCTTTCCAGAATAAACTTGACAACTCCTACCCTAGATTACCAAAATGCCACAGAATAGACAATTCTTTTAATTACAGAAAAATCATTAACTTTTAAATCACACACAAAAAGTCATTAACTGCTTTTATCTTGCCATATCTTCTTTTAAGAATGAAAGGGATACTACGGGTTAAGACTCATGGCTATCTTCTAATTGATTTGGTAGTATTCCTTTATTTTAAAAACATCTGCATCGGGGCGCCTGGGTGGCGCAGTCGGTTAAGCGTCCGACTTCAGCCAGGTCATGATCTCACGGTCCGTGAGTTCGAGCCCCGCGTCAGGCTCTGGGCTGATGGCTCAGAGCCTGGAGCCTGTTTCCGATTCTGTGTCTCCCTCTCTCTCTGCCCCTCCCCCGTTCATGCTCTGTCTCTCTCTGTCCCAAAAATAAATAAAAAAAAACAAAAAAAACAAAAAAAAACATCTGCATCTATTATGATGGAACTATAAATTTGTATAAATGTTTTAAAGGGTAATTTATCAATAGCTATTAAAATTTTAAATACACAGAATCTTAACATTCAATTTTTCTTTTATGAATCTACTTTATAGACATATAAATGTAGAATATGCATTATAGCGTAGAATGATAGGAAGGCAGGAAAGGAGATTCTTATGTTGCATCTTATTGTGGAATCACATTGCACATATATTTAAAACTTTTGCAAATTCTAGGATGTAAGCAGGGGTAGGGAGAGACAGTGAATATAAGTGAATGAGAACAAATTAAAATACTTCAGGCAATTTTGCCTGCTAGCCCCCCTGAAGACCATTTGCCCAGAAAGAGTCCAAAATGAGAAAAGTAGGTGTGCTGATTCTTCCGCGTATCTCAGTTCCCAGGAGCCTCTCTGGGCATAAGCATTTCCCCACACTGATCTGTGTTTAACTGTGCATGTTTTTTGCAAAAGGCCTAAACACACGCCATCTACTTTACCTAGTAGTCAATTGAAGAAACAGTAATCTATTCCAGTGCTGGGGGAAAACCAGTGGTGTTAAACTGGCTGAAAGAGAGTATGTGGGTTTCTAACATCATGTTAGTCCCTGGGAAGGGACTGTCAAGGTAAGTTTAAACAGAGTTTTCATCTTATAGGCTGACATAGTACCCAGACCCACCACCCCCCACCACCACCAACAAGATATAATTCCATCACTGTACTGTATGCTTTTCTGCAACAATCATATATTATAACTTTTGTGATATTAAAACATAGAAAAGAGTTTAAAATGTTTTTGTATATGTAGTATGCATCTTTATAAAACATCTTGACACGTACCTGCTTACCGGTGAAACCCTGGCAAATAACCTTCGTATTTTTATCAACGTAGAGATGTTTCCGGGAAGCTATATAGGAACAATGCCGAATTCCATTCTGTTGCCCTGAAAAGTAAAGAAAATATGACACATTATAATTTCTCCAAACTATTGGACCATGAATTGAACTTAGTGACACACACACACACAAAAAACAAACAAAAAAACACAACCACCCCAAACCCTCTAATACAGGGGCTATCTTGTGATCATGGAAACTTTAAGTGACACACAAAGACTACAGAAATAGAGAAACAAACAAAAAAGGACACTGTTCTCTTCTCCAGTATCCCCTCCACCAAGAACCACAATCTTGTATCCTTTTCTAAATGTATAAAGAAAAGCTTAAGCTTAGAATTTTCATTCCCCAAAGACAAATGGCTCAAATTAAATCCAGGGACCAGGTATCATTTGTACTAATAATGTTTGCTAAACAGCCACATGCTTTGCCCATTTTACTCAACCTTTTTTTTTTTTTTTAAGTTTCCTTATTTTTTTTAGTAATCTCTACACCCAGTGTGAGGCTCAAACTCACAACCCCGTGATCAAGAGTCACATGCTCCTCCGACTAAGCCAGGCAGACGCCCCTTCCTTACCCAATCTGTTAAAGCCCAGCATCTATAAATAACAGGTAAGTGAAGAGGCACAGTTTGTTAGGAGAGCTTGTAAGAACTACTCTGCAAGTCATTCCCCAAAATAACATTAAATATTAACATTAAATGTTAACATTCAATCTTAAGTCAGAGATAAAACTTGTCTAATACACAACCCAAGGTTACTCAATTTGATATCTTCTAAGACACCAGACCTTACATATAGAAGAAATAGAGAAAATGAAATAAATAAGCAGATGAGAGAAGAACATGTAAAAAATATCGAAGTTATTTTCAGCAAACTACCTCAATGAAAACTGATAAATCTCTTTAGTTACTAATACCAGCTCCCGTATTTCACAAGTCAGTAGAAAATAAAGCACTGATGAAATAAAAGTGTGGGCTACTCTCTGACTACTTTAAAACCTTCATTATAGCCCCAACTTGCTGTCTCTGTGGCCCATCCCTGGCCCTTTTGAAGTGTCAGGCCATCCTCTTACCATTGAATTAACCCATAGAAGCTAACTCTAGAAAAGAACATCTTATGACATATTTGTCCAGAGTCTACTCCATGCTTTCTGTTTTGAATCGCTGCCTCTTGCCCTCCTAAATCCTCAGACCTTAGGTTCCATAACTGATCTGTATCTGGCCCTTTGGGTATCTCTTGAGCAGTCTTCAACTCCTGTGCATACCTCAGTTTCTCACAACTTTGAATTTTGGAATCCCTTTACCTCTAGGGAAGAGACAGGCCAAGATTCACCCTTCTCAACTGGGAGAGGAGTGTTCTATGTGCACATAGATCTGCTGGGTAACAGAGAGCTGCATTTCTGAACTGGAGTGTGCTGAACGAGGGACCATTAGGGGGCACTGAGGGTCAAGTCCTGCCACAGTGGGCACAGCCAAGCACCTGAACCTAGGACAGCAGACCCTACAAAGGGAATTTGCAGCCTCAGGGCTCACCCTAGCCAGTGCTGTCACTTAAGACCCATTCTTGCCAATGGCTCCATTCTCAAGCTGGAGACCCACAACCACTATACTTATGGAAGTATTCCCACTGCTATTCCTGACAGAATCTGCTTCACCAGTCCTTTCTATTCCTGGAATCTTCAATACATGGTTCACCATCAGGAATTTTCAGACAGGATAACAGATTCGATTACAAGATCAAATTATAAGATCAGGGTACCTGGAGTGCAAGTAGCAAGTAGCTAAAAGGCAATACTTGCTTTTTGAAGGTAAAGCTGGGCCCTCCACAAGAATTCTTACACTCACTCTTAAGAAAGGAGAAATCAGACAATTCACCTCTCCATCCACAGGAGCAGGAGTGGCCCTATCACCCCGAGAAAAGACAGGTCTGCCTACATCCATAAAGCATGGGCTCAAGAGCAGAACAACTAAGATCACTATCTTCTTCTTCTTCTACTCCAGACCTCCTAGATTTATGGAGCTTAACACTTCACAACCCAAGATCTCTGGTGCCCACAAAAACTGCATCAGAAAGTGTGATGAAGAGCAGCTGACCTTACAGTTTCCTAGCCCTTTGGTATTGCTCAGCCTGTGCAGTTGACCTTGACATTCTAAACCTCTGGTGAAGTCGATCTTGGGAGATCTGCCATGCATATGTGTGGGCATGTGTGTGCACATGTGCATGGGATCTCTCATCTACTGGATGAGCCCACGCTCATATAGATGTAACTGCAGCTAAGCTATAATAGACTATCATGACCTTTGAGCCAAATCTAAAATATATGTTTGAACACAAGAAATTCCCGATATTTTGCCCTAACAAGAAACCTACATGATGCCAGACAAGGTGTCACCGGTACTGAAATGAGGATGCTAGAATAATCAAGCACATACCCTAGTTCCTGGAGTTGTCATCATTCATTTATTCAGTCAACACTGTGGATCACCTATGCCAAGCCACAATACCAAGTATCAAGGATAAAGTGTTGAATAAGAGTCTCAGCCCTCAAGAGACCCACAATTCACCTGAACTGACATAAAGCGGGCCAGAAGTACAGTTGAAAAGTACTGTGGTAGGAATAAGCCTTGGACATCTGGGGTAGATAAACTCTCCTGTCCCAACTCAGTCTGTGTATATTGGGGGGTGGGGGGGGGTTTGGGGCCGGGAGGTCAGAGAGGATAGGGTTAAGGGATGGATTCCTCACTGGGGCTACCTCCAAAATGAGCCCCAGACTACCAGCAGTTCACACCTAAAATCCCTGCTACTTTATTGACTTCCAACCTCCCAAAGAAGTAGAGGGTTATATGGTTCCCGGCAATGGCTGTAATCTCTCCGCAACTAAAAACTCTCTTCACATCTGCCCTAATTCTAGCCCATGCAACCCCTTGGCCTCAGATCATCTAACCAGACACGTGCACCTGCATAGTAAAGATCAACATGTCACAGGAGATCCCAGATAAGGAGCCACTGACTACTATATGCCTCTTTTTCCAAAATACTGCTCCAGGACATGTAGGTCAACTAAATGAGAGATGCTAGCAATCAAAACAGTCTCTGAAACTCAAAGGAAAACCTGAGGCGCCCCAGCAAGCCATGATAGTGGTACTCCATAATCACCAAAAATGCTCTTTTAATCCCAGAAACTCACCCCACCCCAGAGGAGCCTGCCCTATCTCTGGCCTTTTACACCAGGCACATTCTCCCAGATACCATGGCTGTGAGGAAGACCTAAGTACAGAGGCTGACTGTACTTCATAGTTCTCCTCACCTTCATCTGTGCCTCCTCTTACAGCTTCAGGATGGAAATAATGCAAAATATGCTTATATTCCAAGCAAAACTCACCGAATTCTTACTTCTATCATTCTTTTCCTCATCCTTTCCTACTTTATAATATCATGGCCCAGAATCGCAGGCTGGAGGCTCCCCAAGAAAGCAGCCTCTCCTCATCCCCACTCCTGCACCTCTTCCCCTTCCTTCCCACAATCCCACCGATCTCTTTCATTTGGCCTGGCAGAGAGCAAGCGACTAGCTGCTGTAAACATTAAATCTGTCAGACCAGCTCTATGCATGTTCTTTCCCTACTTGATTACCTCTCCACTCAAACTATCAATCAAACGCCCAAAGTAATGAAAAATAGTCTATTCTACTTCTGCTGAAGAAAGCAAAGTGGTTTACAGCACAGATCTTCAACTGTCCGTCCACCACTAAAAGATGCTCAGTCACATTTTGGTTTTAAATGCTAACCTGACCTCTATAAAACTACCAAGTAACTAGAGAAAGTGATTTCGTAAGGTTAAATCAAGAACACAATGCATACACAAGTGGTCCCACCATCTTGCAAATACCTTTCACCTTTCAATTAAGAGAGTCAATGGTACTCAACTCCCTGAGAATTTCACTTGCATTAATTCATGTAAGTTCACATTTAAATAAAACATTGGACAGTGAGGAATCCTTAAGTCTTCACATGACATTCATGACTTGTGAATATAATGGGGCGTGTTTAGGGGATCTGAGATTAAGAAGAATGGAACCTGCAAACACTTTTATGTGGTATATAATACTTATGCCACACACTATGTATGGATGGGTGCACACAATCTGCTACTTTGTTTACTGCCTTATTTCTCAGAAAAATTATTTAAGGTTAAATTTAGTTCAAGATTATTTCAAGTACCATCTAAATACTTTGGAACTTCTAAATGTAAATGCCATGACTATAAGGCCCGTGTCTTGTATACCATAGTGTCTCCCATATGGTAAAGTGCCTTACAGAGTCGTGGTACAACATATGTTCACTGAATTTCAGGTCAAGAGACAGGGTCTATAAAAAACACACCTCTATCAAGCTAAATGTCACAAGTTCCATCTCATTTTTCCTACTTAACAGGAAAGAAGGGGAGAAAAACCTACATCCATTTTTGTACATGCAAAGATCACAGGTTTCCCTAAAATTCTTCTAAATATTGCACAGAAGTCCAGCCCTAAATGCTGCTAGCAGTCCCCAAAGCTTTTATCTTAATCTAGTACAAATTCCATACTAACCTTTTTTTTTTTTATTAAAGCAAATAGAATCCAGATGCAGTAATGTGATGTAAATAGACTATTTCACAACAGGAAAAAAGAAAGAGCTTAAAGCAAAACATACCATAAGTAGAGATAAGGCAGTGACAGACCAGGAAGTGTTTTCATAACACATTAACAGACAAGGAATTAACTTTAGCAACATGAAGCACCAACAAGGTAGAGACCAAAGCCTAACAGAAAAATGGATAATGGCCATGAACAAGAAACACAACTAAAGACAGACAAATGGTATATCAACAGATGATGAGCTACCTAACTTAACTAATGTTAAGAAAATGAGCATTTTAGGGGCACCTGGGTTGCTCAGTCAGTTGAGGGTCTGGATCTTGATTTCAGCTCAGGTCATGATCTCATGGTTCATGAGATCAAGCCCCAGGCCGGGCTCTGCACTGACACCACAGAGTCTTCTTGGGATTCCCTCTGTCCCTCCCATGCTTACATGTGCACACCTACGCACAGTCTCTCTCTCAGTCTCTGTCTCTCTCTCTCTCTCTCCCTCAAAATAAATAAATAAACATTACCGAAAGAAAGAAAGAAAGAAAGAAAGAAAGAAAGAAAGAAAGAAAGAAAGAAAGAAAATGAGTGATTTAAATTACATATTAGGGCAGCAGGAAGGCCTGAGGTTCGCCACCAGGAAGAATTTCCCAATGGTGAAGGCTGCAGCTGCCACACCTTGGGCCATCTCCAGGGAACGTGGTGGTGATGCCTTCTCTCCAGGTTCTTAGAAATCGGGCAGCCTAACCTTGGGACTGCATCCCAGGAGTGTCTGAAAAGGGCTCTAAGGAAACAGAAAGGCCTAGGCTTGAGTTCATGCTCTGCTGATCACCAGCCACTGACCTGGGACAGATCTTTTGATCTCCCTTAACCTCAGTCTTCCCAACTGTAAATGGAATAACAGCTGCCCACAAGGATTCTGTGATGTTTTTATCAGATGATGCTTGTAAACTGGGTAGCAAAGTGGCCGGTATACTCCCCAAACTGGGTTAACATCCTACATGAACACAAAGGTAAGTCACATAATTCATATTTTAAGTCCAATGAGAAATGTTTCATATATGTCCTCATGCATATCCTATATATGTTTATCTGTAAATATACTAATCCATGTCTACAAATATTATGTAGTATATACACATACACTTGTAACTTTTTACCCTATGAAACATTTTTAAAGGTGCAGCCTCACTGTGAGAAAAATGGGGATAGTAATATTATGTGCCTCATAGGCAATATGAGAATTAAATGAGTCCATAATATAAAGAGCACGTAGAATGATGCCTAGGGTACAGCAAGTGCTATTTCACTCTTCGCTATCTATATCATTATGATTACCAATGCAGAATGAGAAGACCACACTGCTCTGAGGTGTTCTTTGTGCCAAGCTATCTGCCAGGTACGAGGGATTCAGAAGCCAACAAGATGGGCTCGGGTCCTACCCACAAGAAGAGTCCTACCCTGTAAGACAGCTAAATATTAAACAAAGAAACACAAAACTGCATGAGCTGCACTGTAACAAAAGCTATGGAGGAAAGGGGCTGAGTAATGAGAGGGATGTGCCTTCAACAAGGGTGATAAATTTGTATCATCCAGTTAGTCACATGCTGAGTCCTCTTCCCCAAAGAGAGCAACCACATCATTTATGAAATGGCTGTGGGATGCATGATGAACCTATGGCCAGAGAGCGCCTGCCCAGATGGGACTCAAACCATAGCCTTTTTTGACCACTCCCATGCTCCCAACCAATAATCAGAGACTCTGTTCATGAAAATACTCCTCTTCCAAATTACCTCACAAACTGAGTTCCTTGTTACTCATTTATTCATGCATGCACTTATGAATTTAATAAATGGATATTTACCAATGGCATATTATATATATGTATAAAATATATACACTATCGTGGTCCCTGCCTATAGAACTTTATAGCAGAGTAACTCGGCAGCTGCTAACTCCCAAACCCCAAACAATCCACTACTCAAATGCGAAATTACATATTCATTTAATATTTACTTACAAATGAAGCTTAGCTGGCCAAAAGTGCCATATTTCATCAAATCTAAAATACTACTGAAGTACTATTAAGGACTAATAAGAGAGAAAAAATGCTGCCAATTTATTGTAGGTATGCTCAATTATAAGACACATCTCAATTTTAGGAATATTATAATGTAATAAAAGGGGGGGGCTATAGCAACAACACTCCTGTCCTTTGGTAAAACGAGACTGTTTTCCTATACTTACGGAAATTATTTTGAACATCCCCAATTATGCTTCTGTGGAAAAATGAATTTGAGGTCAGAAAATCACATTACTTCCTCATGGCTACGCTGGTACATTTAGATGAAGACCATTTCATATTTCTCAAATAGAGATTTGCTTCTCAGATGCAATGGCAACAGATACTAATATCAGAAACATCACTGCTGAGGGTCCCCTTTCCCCAACTACACTTCTGAATATTTGCCTGATTCCAAAATCAGCTTGCACAACTTGGCAAACACATGAAAAAGGCAGGTGGCATCTTTGAGCAGGGTAGTCACCTCAACAAAACAACAAGGCTGCCAAAAATGAAAAAAGAATGAAAATTAAAAAGAAAAAGAGGGGTGCCTGAATGGCTCAGTTGGTTGAACATCCGACTCGTGGTTTCAGCTCAGGTCATGATCCCAGGGTTATGGGATCGAGCCCTGCATCAGGCACTGGCACTGGGCATGGAGACTGCTTAAGATTCTTTCTCTCTGCCCCTCTCTCCAGCTTGAGCTCTCGAAAGAAAGAAAGAAAGAAAGAAAGAAAGAAAGAAAGAAAGAAAGAAAGAAGACAAGAAGAAAAGAAAAAACACCACAGACCACAGCTTCAGAAGGGAACTATAGTGTCACAAAGCATGTACTAGTAAAAAGAATACTAGAGTCAGAAAACCTGAGTTCTAACATCCATTCTGATATTGGCCAGGAAACTATCTGAGTTTATTTCCTCATTTGCCAAATAAAGACATGACACCAGTTGGATTGTAAAGTTCACTTTCTGGCATTAAAATACCATAATTCAGGGGCTAAAAATACTGCCTCCTGTTCCCTATTTATTCTACAAGATCCAACCTACAGGAATCCCTGGCTTGTGTTTAAAATGACCTTGCAGGAGCCCCTGGGTGGCTCAGTTGGTTAAGCGTCCGACTTCGGCTCAGGTCATTATCTCGCGGTCCGTGAGTCTGAGCCCCGAGTCGGGCTCTGTGCTGACCGCTCAGAGCCTGGAGCCTGTTTCAGATTCTGTGTCTCCCTCTCTCTTTGACCCTCCCCCATTCAAGCTCTGTCTCTCTCTGTCTCAAAAATAAATAAACGTTAATAAAAATAAAAATAAAATGACCTTGCATAGCTTTGTGTTTCTTGAAACACTTTACTAACTCAACTTCAAATGTGCTTATAAAATCGTTAAACTGGTTCATAGAAGAAACCTTCCTTATTTTTCATTTTATTTTCTTTCCTCACTTCAACTGGATTCTTTCCCTTTTTTCATAAACTATAAAACTGGTTTGTTCTTGCTTTGTTCTTCAGGTTGTTTGGGCTCAAAAATTTCTAAACATTCCAACAGGGCTCTGGAAGACACCTACAAAGTGTTTGAGTTGGGTTTTTTTTTGTGTGTGTTGTTTTTTTCCTAAAGCAAATCAATATTGCAACACTTGTGACCTTCAGCACAAATGTACCCTTCAGTTGCTACTGAAACTTAAGAGGACAGAGGAAACAAAATTCTCTAGCATCTCTAGTTCTATTACTAACCTCAGAGCATAAATAAGTTGTGACCACGCTAAAAAAAAAAGTTTGCTAGGTGGAACTGTTGTGGCTGCTGTTTTACTAGTGAAAGTGGAAATGGGTTTAAAAATGTGGCCTGAGTAGATCTGGAGAATTTAGAGGGATTTCTGCACTAAACACTATAGTCTGTAACCCCTCTAATATAGGAGATAAATTAGTTTAGATCTCAGACTCTCAGATTCTTAATAACAGATTGATCACATGACTAGGATAAATGAAGACCATTTGAGCAACAGAAAACTACACTTGATGGTTTTTTAAGGCCCTGTGTAGGAAAAAAGAACTCCCAGTTCTGTGAGCAAAGGGTTACTAAATATTGGTAAGCGTGGATTAAAGATCCTGATTCTTTAGACACTTCTCCTAAGACTCTCCTCCTACTAAGACAGCAGACCTACCTGAGGCTAGGATTTTTCAGAAACTCAGAGGAGCAGGACCCCAGGTGAGAATGACATGGCTATAATTAATCCCTTTTTCTCTTCTGCTTACAATACATTCAACTGTCCTTTAAATTATACACCAAAGTTATCTAGCCAGATGTTGGTCCTACCAGATGTGGTCTGGTTAAGGAAGTGTAGCTATTAAGTGCATACTCATCCTCCCACACTTTTGGAATGTAATCTTCTCAAGAAATGAATTAAGTCTTGTCCAATACTCAGTACAAGCCGAATTAGGAGGGAAGTGTAAGAAAGGAAGAATAAAACTATCACTGAGTGTGTATTACATCCCGGGTACCTTATATAAATTGTTTCAATAATTCTGCACAGTGAGCCCAGATTATCCTGTACTTCATCATTTCCAGGATGCACATTTTTTCACTTTTCAAGATGTCTTAAATCTGGATGCATCTGACAACTCATAATGGCATGGCACAATTTTAATTGGCAATCATTTTCTACTGTTAGTAGTAGACAAAATAATGGTGCCCCATACAAGTGATGATGTCTCACATTCATTAAAATATTATTTTCATGGGATTGGAAACAGAAATTGAGAAGCAGATTCATAAAAGTGCCTAGGGTTACTACACAGACTGTAAGGGACTAACCAGACTTCAAATGTGATATGGTTAATTTCAAAGTCTCTTCCTATACAGTCAACCTAACACAGAGACTTTGAACACAGCAAGAATTTTCAATAGTCAGCATTACTCAAAGACTAGCAACCTTGGGTATTAAATTTTCAGGAACCGAGGAGTCCACACCGCCTGGTGGAGACACTGCAAATAGTTGGTTAAGGTACCAGCCAAACCTAAACTTCTAGGAGTCTTCTGGGCTATGCTGATTCTGGGGTGCAGAACCCAGCTTTCTGCTAAGTCTACAACCTACAGGGAAAAAACAAAAACAAAACCAAAAACAAGCGGCAGCCTTACTCCCTCTCCCCAGTTTGCTACTGAGACATTCTTCCCCCATCTCTCAATCTAGACGCTCAACTCTCCCAGCTGAGTTCATCCTGGACCACCTCACCTCTCACTCCCAAATAGGGGCAGTCTAGATGCCGCCCCCATCCGGCCATTCATCATCGCGGGCGCTAGAGCATGCCCCCAGGTCTGCAGGGCTCCCAGACCCGAATCCGGGTTCGGCCACCCTACTTAGGCCAGCAGCCCAAGTCACGCCCCCCACCCCACAAAGCTCCAGCAAAGCTCCTTCCGCCCCAGGAGGTCCCCGACGTGGGGCCGCACTCTCGCGGCTCCCAGGCCCCCGCTGAGGTCCGGCCCCGGAGGGCCCAGCCACGGCCTGGGCCGGGACGTTGGGCCCGGCGAGGCCAGGAACTCTCGGAGACCTGGAGGAGAGAGTCTCGGCTGGACTCACGGAGGAAGGAGCGCGACAGGAGGCGGGCGGCTGCCAGGCAGCTGCTGCCAGAGGCCATGGTCGCAGTGACAGCGGCAGCGGCAAGAGCTGCGGTCATCCACCAATGACACTCCCAGGCCCCCGGGGACCTGATAAGGGCCGAGGCTCGAAGAGGAAATGGGTGGCCATGGCAGTCGCCTAAATGAATATTCCGCCGCAGAGACTTCGCCAAACATTGGACACAGTAGGTAGAGGGGAAAAGAGGTCTCTTAACGGAGAAGAGGACATTAACTCGGCTGCTCCCCGGAAGTGTGGCTTTAATTCAACATTAATTACAACGGCAGCTTAGGAAAAACCTCACGCGAGGCGGGTCGGCGCATAGCATTGTGGGAAATGTAGTTTGGTGGCCTAGACTTTGTGGTTTAGGTGGAGGCGTGCGGGAGGGGAAGCGAGCGGGAAAGGGGATACTCAGACCCAGGAGATGGGGTGGCAAGAGAAATGAAGTGCGAAGAGCAGTGCAGAACTTTCCGTATCCTTAAACCAATCTGGACCTTCATTTATCTCGGCTGGCATACGGAGAGGCCAATATTATTCCTCACCACATACCCTTGTGAGGACCTGGAAGAATTACCGATGGTAACAATGTGAGTTCATGCTATTGTCCAGTGAAGGTAAGGAAATGACGAGAAAGACCAAAAACTACCTTACTGACACTTAATTTCTTGGAATATGGATCTTTTGGTCAAACAAGCTATCATACAGCCTTTGACTAGCACTAAGTGAATGAGTGACTCTTCCTGGGGATCCTGGAACATTGAAGCTATAGATCAAATGTGACTGCTCCTTTTTAAACAAACCGGTCATTCCTGTAAGTGGTTTAGAAGGAAACTCAGAGTCCAGGAGTCAAAGAGTAAATAGATAAAGTAATCTCTCTCCCTGCTTCCAAACATGATCTGAGGTTCCTTGTCATTCTCATCAATAGAATTATGATAATTTACTGACGTAGTATTTACAATTTACACTGAGCTATGTGATGTATGAGTAGGATTACCCAACCGAGATTTCCCAATATTTCTTCTGTGATCCAGATATTGTCAGTCCTGGGTTGGACTTGTCTACTCACAAATCCCTCCCTTATCTAATGTGTTACGTTCTTGCGATCATGTATTTAAATAGTATCAGTGGTGGGGTGCCTGGATGGCTCACCCCACCCAGATTGAGCCAAGGACTCTTGATTTTGACTTAGGTCATGATCCCAGGGTCATGAGGTCAAGCCCCACTCTGGCTCTGCACTGAGCGTGGAGTCTGCTAAAGATTCTCTCTCTCCCTCTACCCCTATCCACCTGCCCATCAAATGAAATAAAATAAACGGTGGTTTCCAAATAGGTCCAGTATGAAGACTCATTTTTAAGAGCAAAGTTCTTCCTAAACATTTACATGATGATAGTTATGTTTTTAGTTTTATTTAATTGGTAAAATGCATGATGACAAGAAATAGAATTCTGGTATGATTGTAATGAATTTTTATTCCCACAAGACACGGATTTTAGCTTGTTTTGTACACTGATGTATCCTCAGCATCTAGAACAATGGCTGGCACAAAAAGAGAACTCATTATTTGTTGAGCATTATTTCTTGAATTGACAGATAAGAAATAGCATATACATTTATTTATTGAATCCACACACAAAGTTTGATGGTGTTTCAATCATTCAGAATAACTACACCTCTGCCCCAATTCTATAGCTCATTGATAGGAGACAGTTGCAGTAGGCACTAACTATACTACCTATTTTTCTATGCAGATTGGTTTTGGAGTCAGACAGATCTGGATTCAAATTCCCATACTGTTGTGGGCTGTGTGACCTCTGGTTTTTCTCACTGAGATGGGTATGAAAATCCCTGTCTCATAATAGTGTTGTGAGCAGTTAATGCTCTTTGTACCTTATAAACATTCAGTAAATGGTAGTTATTAATCATTAAAGATAAGAACTTTCATCTTCACGTGGCAGGATGATGTTTTGAAGTTCCACCAGATGTGGAATAGGACATTTCCATGTGTGTCCAAACTTTGGCTAAAGCCCCAAAGATGAGGGCAAAAGGCCATAAGTAACTCCACATTCTAAGGAGGGAAGCCTAGGAGATACCTCCCTCAAGATTGTAATAAGAGTAGGACAGAATTGTTTTTGGATTCTCCCACTCACACCCTAGCAACTCAAATAAGCAAAAGACTGGAATTCATTGAATGAGGGAATTCTGAGTCATGAGTTGTCCCCTGAGGTTCCCCTTTCCTCTCACCCCACCAGACAAGTTCGTGGCAAAGGGCTCCTTACTAAAAGGACTGGCATTAAATCAAGGCTAAATCCTTGCAGAACTGCAGAAGTTCATGAACCTACCCCAGTGTCCTAAAGTAGATCTAGTCAAAGAACATTCAGGAAAGCTTGAATTTGGATGTCAGACCTAAACATAAAGCCTAATATTTGCTTCCTGCCTGGAGAACTCCAGGCAGGAGGCTGTCTAGAACAACCCTCACTTGGAGGCAGGGCATTGTTTGGTATGGCAAGATGTGTAATAATCCCATGGGTGAAATTGATGCCAGGAAAGAAAGCTGAGCTTCCCCCTAAGGATCTCCTGCTGGGACAAGCAACCGTAGCATAAAAAAACATGGAAGATTCCTCCCCCTCCCCAGGGGCAGGAGGGGGACAGTGTAGGGGAGAGGTTTACAGGAGGTCAGCCAAAGAGCATATAACTCATCAGGACACTGTGCAGATGGAGTTCCCTAGGCAGGGAGGGAGGAGAGGAGCTACTGAGAAGCCCACAGCATTCCAGAGCATAAAGACCAGAGAGAACCTCAGATCACCCCATTTAAGAGATTTTATCCAAACCTCACCCCACCCCTGCAGGAGCCAAAAGCAAGGAAAGAGGAGAAGGAGTAAAAGAAGGAGGAGTAAACAGACCTTGACTCCTTCCCAGCTGCAGGTTGTGGAGCCATAGATCGCACCACACATTGGAGGGGGTAAGGAGCTTTGAATTAGGTATGAGATTTACATTTTTGAATTGGATTTAATGGGACTTAGAATTATTAATTTTTTTTAATTAAGGCAATTTTCCCCACGAATAAAAATCCAAAAGTTACAAAAAAAATTATATAGTGAGAAATCTTTCTTCTGTTTCCCCACTACCCAGTTCTCCCAGGTTAAATCAATATTATCCAATTTCTTGTGTAGACTTCCAGATCTACTTTGCACACATACAAGCATACATATGTATCCATTCTCGTACCCCCCACATCACCCTTCTGTGTTGCCACTAATGTGGGAAGAAAAAGGGCCAAAACAGGACTGGTGGGGGAGTCAGGAGACCAGCAGTCAAGGTGACTACTATCCATGCTGGCAGTCCCACGGCCGTGTCTTTTTCTGCTTAATTTATTCTGAAGAACCAAGAATCTTGCAACCAAGAATCTTGACAGGTCTGAGCTAAGTAATGAGGTTCAAACTATTGGAACAAAGTCTCTCATTTGCATTATTTTTAAGGAAATAAATCAGCTGTTGTCACTGATCTGTATACCCCAATCAGACCAGAAAAGAGAATCTGACCAAGACTCTGGTGGATTCTCTAACTGATAAAGGAAATACGGGTTTGTTTGTTTGTTTTAATATATACAAGAGGAGTTCTAGTTCTGTATTTTACCTTGATTTTAATATGAGCCCCCATTCCTCCAGGATTTCAAATCCATCTTCTTTCACCAGAGTTTTGTCTAAATTTCTGGTGGAATGTTGGGGTGAGTTGGATGAGGCAGAAGAAGCATTTGGTCCTTTGTTCGTACAGGCAGCCCCTCATGTGCATCCTTCCATCTCATTCTCAGCTAGTGCTGTATCATCCCTTCCTCCTACTTGCAATGCTCCTCTTGGTCTGGCTCTACCAGCTATTTCTGTGCTCTTCTTAGGTGCGTGAGAACCACTCAACCCCTCTGGTGCTGTGCTGGACCATAGCTAACATCCCTGCTTGCCTAGATGCACCGTTTAGCAGAATCTTGTAACCATTCTGCTTGCTTTCTCTCTCATTTGTCTCTGTCTCTCTCTGTTTCTGTGTCTCTTTCTTGAGAGCAACAAGTTCCTGGGCTATGGGCCAAATTGTCTCCCCACCCTCCAAATTCATATGTTGAAGTCCTAGCCCCCCTGAAGGCTATATTTGGAGTAAAGAAGTAATTAGGGTTAAATTAGGTAAGTTAGGGTTAAACACCAATATTATTAGTGTTCTTATTAAAAAAATACAAGAAGGGTGCCTGGGTGGCTCAGTCAATTGAGCGTCCAGCTTTGGCTCAGGTTATGATCTCACAGTTCATGGGTTCAAGTCTCACATCAGGCTCTGTGCTGACAGCTCAGAGCCTGGAGCCTGCTTCGGTGTTTCCCTTTCTCTGCTCCTGTGCCACTAATGCTCTATCTCTCTCTCAAAAATAAATAAACATTTTAAAAAATCATTAAAAAAAAAAAAAAGAAATACAAGAGAGCTCCCTCTTTCCACCATGTGAGGACACAGCCAGAAGGCCGCCATCGGCAAAGTAGCAAGAGAACTTTCACCAGGAGCCAAATTGGCCAACACCTTGATTTTGGACTTTCAGTCCCCAGAACTGTGAGAAATTTCTGTTGTTTAAGCCACCCAGTCTGTAGTATTTCTTTATGGCAACCTGAACACACAAATACACCCTGCTTCGTGTATCCCTTAACTCATTTTGGTGATTCTTTTGACTACTCGCTTCCCTCCACCTTCAAGCAGGGGGACTTGGGGGGGCGGGGATCAATGCCTAAGCTCCCCTGGCTCCCTGCTCGTTTCCTAGCCTGGGATCCTTTTCTGGTCTTGGAAACATTAACTCACATTTTTGGTCCAAATCTAAGTTGTTTCTGCCATTCTCAGGGACTTTGAGATACACATTCCTTTCCTGGGGGCAATTGAGAGTGCCAGAAATAAATTGGTAAGGGGAAGGAGTAGAAATATTTAGGAGAAGAGGGTCAAAGAAGGAGCTACTGGAAGGAAAAGCATCAGTTAATGTTACAGATTACCTCCCTGCTGCAATCTGGGTGCCCCAAAGCTTTGTGTGTATTCACCTAGGCAGTCTGACTGCCATGTGGAAATGGAACAAAAAGAACCTTGTCTAGTGCCTTAGCTCAAGGTGCTGTAACAAAGTACCACAGACAGGGTAGCTTATAAACAACAGAAATTTATTTCTCGCAGCTCTGGAGGCTGGACATCCAAGATCAGGGTGCCAGCATGGTCAGGTTCTGGTGAGGGTCCTCTTCTGGGCTGGCCCTTCTATAGCCTCACATGGTAGAAAGAGGACAAGACAATGCTCTGAGTTCCCTTTTATAAGCACACTGATCCCATTCATGTAGTTCCACCTTCATGACCTGATCATCTCCCAAAGGCCCCACCCCCTCATACCATCACATTGGGAAGTAGCTCTCAACATAGAAAGGGGGGGTGGGGGGGGAGCACAAACATTCAGTCCATTGCATCTTGGACTAGTTCTGCCAACTTCTTTATGGGCAGAAAACAAAACAAAACAAAACTGCCAGCCTTCCAAAGGGAGAAAATCTTCATCTTCACTGGCACAAGCACACTCGAAGAGAAACCTATTGGAGCTGAGAAAGGCTGGGGCCTCTGGGGCTGATGAGCCAGCCTAATCCCTCAGGCTCCACTGTAGGTGTGACTAATTCCTTCATAAAACAAATGTAGAGTATAGGAGCTTGCATCCTTCGCCCTACTTTATGGAAGATGACACAACACAAATCAGAAACACTTGACCTCAGACACAGCTCCAGCTTTTGGAAAACTACAAGACATGAGTCACAAAGACTGGGGATTATTTTCATCTCAAGTGCAGCTTCAAAGAGAGGCAGAATCACACAGCACAATTCTAAGAGCCAACTAACACCACTGGCTGATTTGAGCGGAGGCAGACTCTTTCCCTCTCCCCTTATAGGGGAGAGCCAGCTTAGCTGTCTTGAGGACAAAGAACTTTCTGAAATGCACTTGCAGGGTCCTCCTGAAAGCTTATTACAGTTCTTTGAATGATCTATCCACTCAGCACCTGCAAAGGGGAGGTCTCATCTGTGTTAGATCCTCACAAGAATGTCAAGAGCTTCGATCTCTCCTTTAGAGGAAGTGGTTTCCAAACCTAATTTCTTTTCCCCATACTTGATCCCTGTTGCAGATTTGGTGCCCTGAAAACCCTGTGCAAGAGTATGCTGGAGACCACCTCCTACAGAAGGGAAGGGAAGAGAGCAAAGTTGGAAGGAAGGAGAGGTTCAGCTGTGGTGTGGGTCCAATAACAGAGTCTTGGCCAATGCCCTTCAGAATCGCCCTGAATCGGGCAAGATGGTCAGGCTTCTATAACCCCACATGGATTGTCACCAAGGTGTGAGTAGGATCGTGGCTGAGGCAGCTGTTTGCATTCAGAAAATTCCTGAAAGGCTTGGGAGAGCTGAGAGACAGCTGAAGAAGACTCTCAACCAATAGCACTCCCAGTTAGGAGGGCGACATGTCCTTCATTGAAGGAGACACGTCCTGCATCTGGGTAGTGCATCACAATACCCACCGGATGCCCCTTTCTGGGAGAAAGTCTGATAAGAAAGCAAGAGTCAGTCCTCAGCAAAACCATAAAGAAGACAGCTTGGTTTGAGTGTCCCTCTTAAGATTCCCCTTCTTGTAAAGACTGTCTCCTTTCCTTTTCCCTGGAAAGCCAGTGCTTTCATGCTGCCCTGTGCTGGATCCCGCCATTTTCTCACCACCTCTAAGAACTTCTGCAGACATTGTCCTGTTTCTCAGGGATTAAATACACTAGGACTTTGCTTCTGTCTCTCAAATTACAGGTTTCTTGTGCATTTTAACAGAGATCACCTATATCTTCACACAAATTAGTGATTTGTGTTGAGAATTTCTGGAATTATAGTCAGGAAAGCTGTTTTTCCACCCACCTCTGATCCTTCTGAGATAACTTTCCTTCTTCATCAAATACATCTAGTTCTGTGTGTGTGTGTGTGTGTGTGTGTGTGTGTGTGTGTGTGTACTTTTTAATTTTTTGTAGCAGATGAATATCCAGGATACCAGGACAGAACCAGATTCCATGAGATTCTGGAATGTAGCTGAAAACATTGTGACATTGTTTCCCACCCTATGGTCTAGTAGAGGGGCAAAGAAGAGTCCCAGGAATTAGTACTAAAAAGAGAGAAAAGCCCTGGGGCCCCTGGAAAAGAAAGGAGAGGGATCTTAGGACGCTGGTTGTGGCCTGAGAAAGGACTCCAAGGTGGAAGAGAGGGACCCATGTTCCTAGAAGACAAAGCACTCCACAAAAAACAACTCCAACAGCTACCAAGTGATGGCATCTCTAACTCAGGCTCCCATCCCTCATCTGTGTTCAGCATTTTCATTGCCTGGGGCTATGAAAGCCCCTTTTTCATCGGGGTTTCACGTATTTGTGCACTAAGTGGCTAGTATTGGGCTTTGAAGTCCAAGATGACCTGACAGAATTTGAAAAGATCTGCATGCACTCAAAAGGATGCACACCTTTCAATCCGTTGTCTAACATGCCTTCCAAACTGTTATTTCATTCTCTAGAAAGATGAACCTTTATTTAACTTTCTTTCACAGTTAATACAAAAATAGTATACTTATTTATTATAAATTTTGCAGATAATTTCTACTTTGTGATCGATTCTTTTTGATATCATCCAAGTTCTCCAAGGTTAACACATTATTTTTATAACCAGAAAAAGAAATAATCAGCACTTTTGGTTTTTTTATGAATGAAATGATGTGATTAGGACCCAGACCCTTAACTTACAGACTTTTGTCTGGTAGAGATGTAAATAGTTTCTATTCAGCAGAAAACTCAACCCTAAACTGTATGGTATCATTGCCCCGTTGGATATTTCCCAGTTCTATATGTCTCTTGGAAATCTCTGTGCCGCACATTCCTCCCTTGTAGGTAGGGATAATAGTACTTATCTCGTAGGTTTGTTGTGTGCATTAAATGAGACACTCCATATAAAACACTTGGAGAAGAGTCTATAATAGTAAACAATAAGTGCTGCCTGTTATTATTACAGACTCATTTAACTGAAAAATCTAGGGCATATCCTTCAGGTATGGCTCAAGTAAGTCACGAGATCTTGCATCCTCACAACTCACCCAAATCCACTAAGAGAATGCTTCTGTCTTGGTTCCTCTACCAAGAACACTGGGACTGACTGTTTGGAAAGACTCGTGTGCACTTGTCAATGCAGGTGCCAGTGGGGCAGGCAGCAGCAGGCAGCAGGTGCTCCAGGCAGAGGCAAAGACACAAGAGACTCCATTCCCTGGAATCTGGGTCCTGCTATCATGGATTAAGACCCTAAAGTCCTACACAGCCCCAGTAGCCCTGCTTATTTCTACTTCATCATTTTTTTTAACGTTTGTTTATTTTTGAGAAAGAAAGAGAGTGCGAGCAGGGGAGGGGCAGAGAGAGAGGGAGACACAGAATCCAAAGCAGGGTCTAGGCTCTGAGCTGTCAGCACAGAGCCTGATGTAGGGCTCAAACTCACAGACCGTGAGATCAGGACCTGAGCCAAAGTTGGACGCCCAACGGACTGAGCCACCCAGGCACCCCTCTACTTCATGATTTTAGGCTATGACTTTCAAGTGCTTAATAGCAGTTAACATGGTATCTTTCCTTAAAAATGATTCTCTATGTGTTAAAAAAAAATTTTTTTTTTAAAAGGGGGACACCTGGGTGGCTCCGTTGGTTGAGCAACCGACTTCAGCTCAGGTCATGATCTCGCAGTTTGTGAGTTCAAGTCCTGAGTCAGGCTCTCTGCTGACAGCTCGGAGCCTGGAGCCTGCTTCGGATTCTGTGTCTCCGCCTCTCTCTGCCCCTCCTCTGCTCATGCTCTGTCTCTGTCTCTCTCTCTGTCTTTGTCTCTCTCAATAATAAATAAACGTTAAAAAAAAAAAAAAAAAGATTCTCTATGAACTTAGTCCAAAGACAGGCAAGATGAAATGATAAATAGGAAGGAAACAAGATTTAAAATGAAAACAAGTGAAAATACCCTCTACATGTTCACCCAGTTCTGGTGAAGGGGACCCAGCTCACAAACATATAGAACACAATATACATGGGCTTCACCATCAGACAGTCCAGAGCCCAAATCTCTGCCCTGGCACTCACAGCAGTATACCTTGGAAAAATCACCTAATCTTTCTGAATCTCAGATTCCTCATTTATATGTCATGAAGCTCAAGGAGCAACTCCTATGCTCTGCTTTGTTCCCCATATGCAGGAAACAGCAAGATCAGACATCCAGGTCTACCTCCCATTCTGTTCCTCTGAATGTTTTTTTTTTTTAATGTTTATTTTTTAAGAGATGGAGAGACAAAGTGTGAGTGGGGAAGGGGCAGAGAGAGAGAGGGAGACACAGAATCTGAAGCAGGCTCCAGGCTCTGAGCTGTCAGCACAGAGCCTGATGCAGGGCTCGAACCCACAAACTGAGATCATGACCCCAGCCGAAGTCAGACAGTTAGCTGACTGAGTTACCCAGGCACCCCTCCTCTGAATGTTTATGACAGTCTTAAGGGAGCACAGAATGATCCAGATGGCTCTGTTACTCTGACAGAAATAGGTGACAGCAGTCCAGGCTGTGGAAGTTCATGTTTTCAGGCAGCACTGATTGCTAAGCCCCCCTTTCCTACTGAGCAGTGCCACAGTGACCCTGGAGTACTGGTTCAGTACTAGTCCATGTATCAACCACCTTGCAGATCCATCATCCTCTGTTTCTGGTGACCCACACTTCCCAAACAATTGTCCCTCCTTGTAAACCTGCCTGTAAAAGTGGTCACATCCTGTGATCCCAGGTTGGTCCACCCTACCCATCTAAGGTAAGCTGTTTTCAAAGGTTCCCAGGTGATTTCCTCCCTCTGCCGTGACACAGATGGCAATTTCTCTTGCTAAAGAAGAGGAGAACCCCCCCCCCACACACACACAACGTACACCCACATATACATTCACAAATTTAATTTCTGGAGAGTATCCCTCTTGTATGGCTTCCACAAACCATACATTTTTTATATTTATATATAAAATACGGATCATAACACCTACTTCCCAGGGTTATTATAAAGAATAGAAGAAACAATACATACCAAAAGTACATTGCACACTTCCTGACACATAAAAGCTCCTTGGTGAGTGTTAGTTCACCTTCCCTCTGATCCAATTAGTTACCTTTATGGTGTATTGACAGCCAAAACAAACAAACAAACAAACAAACAAACAAAAACAAAAAGAAAAAGCTGACATTTAAGTAATACCTCTGAGTGAAATAGATGACCAAAGTTTTGGATCTTCCTGAAAGTGAAATGAAACCAGATAGGCGGGCACTTAATGTATCAAGCTATTGAATACAATGAACTCATTTTTAAAAAAAGATAAACCAAGAGGGGCGCCCTGCCGGTTCAGTCGATGGAACATGTGACTCTTGATTTCAGGGTTGTGAGTTCAAACCCCATGTTGGGTGTAGAGATTACTTAAAAATAAAATCTTTAAAAAATAATAAAAAGAGAGAGTACAATCTGTTGCCCCTGAAGAAGCTGAAAGCAGGTTGTCTTCCTAAAGCCTTAAATCCACCTGGGGGATTTGCCCAGCTCAGTTGTCCTCTCTCATGATGGGCAGTAACCCCAGATTCACAACTCTTTTTTCCAACAACGACTGTCTTGAGGCAGCTCCTTGGGGCAGACTTGAATGTCTCTCATCAGGGTCTAGCAGATGTGGCTCTGAATGGCACTCTAAGCTCTGCAGTCAGTTTGTTCTCATTGTCGGAGGGGATCCCAGTGTTCCAAGAGCGTGGCTTCGGTGTAGGGCTTGGGAGACCTTCCATGCCTCCCTTTCTAACTATCCCTGCAAACGGGACTCAGGTCCCCAGGAGGAAGCAGTTAAAAACGCGGGTGTCAGACAAGGGGGAGGTGGTGAGCAAAGCAGTGAGGTCAACAGGTTTTATTTAACTCCATTTTATTCTGAAAGTTAGACCTGGGGAAACAAAACCTCTCTGTCACAAAAGCAATATAGGAACAAGAGTAAAGAGAAAGGACGTGCCCTGCGTCATATATTTAGTGATCAAGGATCAGCACATGCCATCTCTTAACCTTGACTCCACCCCCACCGAGTCAAAGCCAACAGCTGGAGCCAATAGGAACCACTGGGGCATTCGCTCAGGGATGCTTCTTCAGGATCTAAGCTCTCAGAATCTCCTAAATGAGGCATCTCAGGAATTTGTATTTTTAAAGAGCTCCCCTGATGATCCTCATGTAGCCCCTGGCATTTGGCAACTCTCTGCTTTCTACCAGTAGTGCTTAGGAGTCGGTACCTGAAGCCTTGATTACACTCCTATGCCTGTTGCATACTCGAGTCAGCAGTGCCAGCAGGTGCTGAGGACAACAGAATGTTGCAAAGAGAGACTGTGTTTCAAAGTATTTACCAATTGGGAAACAATTAGAAATTGGCTCAGTCATGTTGGGTTGGTCAATCTCTCTCTCTTTGCTGCTTATGCCCCTGCCCCCACTGTCCCTCCCCCCAACCATATACAGTCATCTAGCATGATCACGAGAGAATGAGAAGGAGGACAGCAAATTTTTTAGTCTTTTTTTTTAACTTTGATTTTGAAAGAATTATAGGTTTACAGGAAATGCAATGATAGTTCAGGAGGTGGAGGATACATTGCTACCACTGAATGGTGGTGAAAGTTCCGGCTTCCCACTTAGCCAATTCTGACCCCATCCAGGAAAAGAGGAGGATGGGGTGCCTCATTACTGCTGGGTGGGGATGGAAGTTAGCATGCCACATGGCTTTCACTGATACCCTTTTGGGGGAGGAGGAGCTTTATTATTACTGAGTCGGGATGAAAGTACCAGCCCTCCACCAGATCTTCTTGCAGGGGAAGGGGGGCGGGCACCTTGAGATAGTATGGAAGTTTAGGTCACCCACTTGGCCTTCGTTGACGGGTGGGGATGGGCCATGTTTTTTTCCATGGTGTTTGGCTAGGGTAGAGTGCTGTCTTCATCTGTTCAGAATACTATAGAAGTATGCCATAGACTGGGTAGCTTATAAACAAGAGAAATTTATTTCTCACGGTTCTGGAGGCTGGGAAATCCAAGATCAAGGGGCTGGCAGATTCACTGTCTGATGAGGGCTTACTTCCTGGTCATAGACAGATCTGTCCCTATGTTCAAAAATCTTCACTCACCATAGGATAAATGTTTGTGAGATACTATGTGCTAAAAAAAAAAGAAGTGAAAACTGATTTTGCACAGTATCAACTTGGTGAGATAAAGTAGAAAGTATTTTCTCCTAACTGCTAGCACTTATCCCTGAGGCCTCTGACTTCACCCCCAAACTCGCTTTTCTGCCTCATTTCCCATTACAGACATTAGCTTCTCCTACACACATCTTTACACTACTGCACCTCTCAAACATTTCCTAATATTTTCACAATTCTGTGAATTGTAGCCCAATGCCTTGAGAGGTCATCAGTGGGAAATAAGCCTTAAATGGAACCGAGGTAAATTTGAAATTTAAGGAAAATGTAAGAAGCCATGGAAGTCTCCCCCCCCCCCCCCGGGACCCCAGGAACTTAGGAACTTCGATTCCTGAGGCTGCCCTTTTCCAGCTATACTTACCCCTCACCTGCAGACTGCCTGTCTGTTACCACACCTCAAGCTTCCTGCTGTTTAATCTGCTGTCACCTAGGTGCAGTTGGGGGAGAGGAGGGAGGGGAAGTGCACACTGTGATTGCCCAAGGCCTTAATCTGCCTTACCACTCTGAGCTGGAAAAAGTATGGAAAGGGCTTCCAAAGGGAGGTACCTAGAGCCTGAAAAGTAGCTAAATTATCTTGTCTGCTGGTTAATAGCTAACTGGCTTGCCTCCTTTATTGCCCATGCAGACTTGGCTATCTTCCAGGATTGCATGGCTGTTTGCCTTTCCCATGCAAGAAAGGAGTTTTCTTTCACGGCAAATGCAATATAAGAACAAAACATTGAGCAAAGAACAAAGATGCCAAAGGAAACCGGTTCTACAAAACTATCTGGACTCAGTGGTTGAGAAGGAATTTAATGATTAGAACCAATCGATCACTCATTCATTCAACAAATATTTATTCAGGATCACCTATGTGTCTGGACCGATGCTCAGCAGTGAGTTCAATGGTGAGCAAGGAGGCTTTCTGAAACCCGGAAAGGTGTAGACTCCAGCTGGAGGTGCCAAAGGAGCCAATAACAGCCAGGCCTCAGGTTGAACATTTTTCTTAGCTTCAGACAGGTATTTATTTCTCTTTATTCACCATGGACAGAAGTGGCAGATAGGGTCTGGGGCTCAGGAGACCTGAGATTTTGGTCCTGGTACTGATTAAGACTCTTAACGGTACAATTTTCTTTAAAAAAATTTTTTAATGTTTATTTTTGAGAGAGAGACAGTGCAAGAGGGGAGGGGCAGAGAGAGAGACAGACACAGAATATGAAGCAGATTCCAGGCTCTCAGCTGTCAGCACAGAGCCGGATGCGGGGATTGAACTCACTAACCATGAGATCAGGACCTGAGCTGAAGTTGGATACTTAACTGACTGAGCCACGCAGGTGCCCCAGAATTTTCTTTATGCATTAAGTCTCACCATCTGGCAAATGGTAACATGCATTTCTGCCCCTCCTATACTGTTCAGCACTATTTTGAGGATCAAATGTGGACAATAGTAGAAGGTGTTGGGGTACCTGGGTGGTTCAGTCAGTTAAGCATCCAATTCTTGATTTCAGCTCAGGTCATGATCTCACAGTGGTAAGATAGAGCCCGCATGAGTCTCTGAGCTGGGTGTGGAGCTTGCTTAAGATTCTCTCTCTCTCTCTCTCTCTCTCTCTCTCTCCCCCTCTCCCCCTCCCCCACTTGCACACATGCACACACTCTCTCTCAAAAAATAAAAAATAATAAGTATATGTTTATTTTTTTAAAAAAGAAGATGCTGAATAAATGGATGTTATCACATTATCTAAACACCTCAAATTCAGGCACACCAGTTATAAGTGGCACTGCCTCAGCTATATAATGAATGAATGACAAAATCCAACTTATCCCTGCCAGCTTGAGAAACTGCAGTGTTATTCATGCCTCACAGCCACATGGAGTCTGGTTTGTATTGTATCCCTGGATGACAAAAAGCAATTCTTGCAGAGTCAATGAGCCATTGCCTCTGATCCTTGGATGATGCAGACAGAACTCAAATTTATTTCCTGCATTAAAGCCATAGACAACACAGGAAAGATTTGTTGCTAAATCTCAGGCATTAGCAGACACTCACCAAATGATGCTAATGATGCTGCCTATGAATTAGGGGCCTGAAGTCTGCCCTTGATGAAATCCTGCTAGACTTTCACAAATGCAATTTGGGTCCATTGAAAGAAGCAGCCAGGGAGCAAGGACAGCCCCCTTTCCCAGGTCAGCAAGGAGAACTGAGGTCAGCCCTGACAGCCTGACACTGAGGTCTTTAGACCTGGTACCAAGTCCCTGTCTATGACGAAAACTAGAGGAAAACATCTCTGGGGACAAACACCCTACTCTAGGACATCATGACCCTGTGTGATATGTATACGCGTCAAAGCTGTCTTTTTTAAAGCGGTCCTGTCTCTTGTCTTTGTTAACTGTTACACTCTAAAGACTCCAGCCCACTTTTATACTCAGTTGGGGAATATAAATTGGGTATTTTGTTCTTAGACATGAAAAGAAAATTATCCCAAGAAAATAATTCACATGATTATCATTCGTTATTTAAATATTTCTTGAAACCCTGTCTGCCTTCCCCAACTAGTCAGAGGACAGGAGCTACATTTTATAGTTCTTTTGGGTATCTGCCCTCCTACATCTCCCCCTCCCCAGAACCCCCACTCCTACCCCTGTGTTGTGTACATAATAGGCAGTTAATAAATGCTTGTTAATAACTAACTGAATGTGCTATTATTCCAGACAAAAACTTGAATGTTTATAAGCAACTTTATAATAGCCAAGAAGTGGAGACAACTCAAATGCCCATCAACTGATGAATAGATAAATAAAATGTGGCATAAATCTATACAGTGGAATATTATTCAGCAATAAAAACAAGTGAAGTACTGATACATGCTACATCATGAATGAGTCTTGAAAACATTGTGTAAAGGGAAATAAACCAGTCACTAAAGACCCTATGTTGTATGATCCCTTTCATATGAGATGTCCAGAATATGCCTATCTACAGAGATGGAACTAGATTGGTAGTTACCTAGGGCTGGAGGGAATGGGAAGAATAGAAGATGACAGCTAAAGGGCATAGGGTTTCTTTTTTGAGGTGTTTGAAAATGTTCTAGAATCGGGGTTCAGTCAGTTAAGCATCTGATTCTTGATTGCGGCTCAGGTCATGAGCTCAAGGTTTGTGAGCTCGAGCCCCATGTCAGGCTCTGTGCTGACAGCACGAAGCCTGCTTGGGATTCTCCGTCTCCCTCTCTCTCTGCCCTCTCCTGACCATGCTCTTCCTTTCTCTCTCTCTCTCTCTCTCTCTCTCTCTCTCTCTCTCTCTCTCAAAAATAAGTAAATAAACATTTAGAAAAAGAAAGTATTCTAGAATTCACCAGTGATTGTTACACAATCTTGTAACTATACTAAAAACCACTGAATTGTACACTTTAAATTGATTGTATATGAATGACAGGTCAATAAAGATGTTACTTTAAAAGAAGACAGTGCAGACATACTTACAAAGATGTACACAGAAAAATAAGAACTGGTCTGGATGCCCAAAGAGAGGAATACTAGCCAGTAACAAATGACCACAAACTTAGTGGCTTAAAAACAACCCAGATTCATTCTCTTACTGTTCTGGAGGTCAGCAGTCTGAAATCAAGGTGTTGGCAGTGCTGTGTCCCTCATGGAGGCTGGGAGAGAGGACCCTTTAATTTTCTAGCATCCCCAGGCCACCCCCATTCCTTGGCTCATGACCCTTTCTCTCATCTTCAAAGTGTACCACACCCACCTCTGTTTCCTTACTTCCTTAGCACTTCTCTCTCTAACTCTGACTCTCCTGCCTCCCTCTTGTAAGGACCCCTGTGATTACATTGGGGGTGATCTAGGATACGTTCCCCCATCTCAAGATCCTTAATCACATCTGCAAAGCACATTTAGGCATGTCATGAACCACCAAACTGTTTTTCAAAGTGACTGTGCCTTTTGCGTTTCCCACCAGCAAGGTGTGAGAGTTGTAGTTCCAGCCATGTTTTCAGCATCATACTCTGCTCCATTGCTTCCTGTGGTGGGCATGCTTTCCCACATGGCATGGTTTGGCCTTTTCTTCCCTGACAGTAGAACTCTAATTTGGGCTGGGGGGGAGACAATATGTCTAGCTTTAGGTAACGGATTATGATAGTTCCAAGCCATTTATGACAATCCTTTCCCTACCTTCTCAGCCTCTCTTTCAGCTATATGTAACCTCTGGACCCTGTTCTGGCCAATGAGACATAAAGATTTTATCTAATACAGAACCTTCTGGGAGAGCTTTTGCTTTTCTACTATAAGGAGACAAATCTGTCCCTTGACTCTTATTACCTCCTTATTTCTGTCTTGAATGTGAACATGATGGCTGAGACTGTAACTCTATTGCCATCATAATGAAAAGGCCAAGAGAATCATAGAAACACACAATATTAGTGACCCCCAATGACCCTGTTTAATTAAGCAACTCTTGAGGTGGTGTTCTTTTACCTGCTATTAAACACAACCCTAACTGATACAGCCTCTTCTCACTAATGTGTGAAAGACAAATGCTGTTAGTTAATACACAGAATTTTCCTTTCTTTCCCTTCATCTTTGTTTTGTGGCCCAATATTTGTCTTTCAGATATATTCCTTTAGAATTTATTTTGGGGAGGACCAAATCTCCAATTTGGAAAGGGAGGACCCCATTGTGAGAGATAATGAAAAATTAGTGTATTCTGGGTCTGCCAAAACCATCCCATGTTCAATGAAATTTCATGTATCTCTACCTTCATGAGTGTGCAATCCTTATTTTATTTTATTATTTTTTTAATGTTTACTTATTTTTGAGAGAGAGAGAGACAGAGACAGAGACAGAGCTCGAGAGGGGAAGGGCCAGAGAGAGAGGGAGACATAGAATCCTAAGCAAGCTCCAGGCTGTCAGCACAGAGCCCAGTGCAGGGCTCGAACTCATGAACCACAAGATCTGACCTGAGCCAAAGTCGGACGCTTAACCAACTGAGCCACCCAGGTGCCCCTGTGATCCTTATTTTAAACAGGGAAACCAAGATGACTTGGAAACTTTCTGTATGTAGAGTATGGATTAAAAAAGCAGAGATGTGAAAAAAGGCAGTGCCATTCACGAGGCCCACCAGGACAAGTTGGTTGCAAGTGACAGAAAATCTATTCAAACTTAGGCTTTTAAAAGCTGTGTCAGACTTTTTATTGACTCATACAACCAAACTTTGGAAAAGCAAAAATAGCCTTAGAAATAATGTATCTTGGCATGAAAAGTCACTGGGACTCTAGACTAGGAGTCTGTTTTCCATTTCTATGTGGCCAACTGTGGCCTTCCCTTTCCAGAGGGGAATGTGGCCTCCAGGAACTCCAGGCTCATATTCTAATAGCACCATGGCTGGAGAAGAAGAGAAGATTCTCTCACTCAGGTCCACTCTTTGAAATCCAAGAGAAAGACTCTGATCATTTCAACTCATATGCTTACCTCTCAATTTGTTTTTCCTATTTGAATGTTTTGGTTTCTGTCTTTTGTGTGAGAGATCTTCCATGAATTGTCTAGCAATCCTGAGCCCTTATTTTTGAAAGGAAGGTCTAAAAACATGATGGGAGGGGGGGGCTGGGTGGCTCAGTCAGTTAAGCATCTGACTTCTGATTTCAGCTCAGGTCATGATCTCATGGTTTGTGAGTTTGAGCCCTGCATTGGGCTCTGCACTGACAGTGTGAAGTCAGCTTGGGATTCTCTCTCCCTCTGTGTACCTCCCCTGCTTGCTGTCTTTCTCTCAAAATAAATAAACATTTTTTAAAAGTTTGAAATGTCACCTCATTAACCTAACAAAGTAAACCTTTATGGCCCTTATCACTTAGGAAGTTCTAAAGGTTTTAGGAGCTCTGTTCCAGAAACAGTGGATGAAGACCAACTATATTATTTCTGATTATAAATCATAATATCACAACTGTATAGAGACAATATATGTACACAGATTGAAACTATCCATATGGACTACACACCATATGTAATTTTTAGCAAAATTGGATAACACTGTGCATTATATTCTGAAACATTTTTACTTAAGTATTGAGTACATTTGCCCATGTCATGTCAATACATACAGCTCTCCTTTATTGCTTCAGTTGATTATACTGATTAAATGTATACTGTAGTTTGGATATTATATTTTATTTAAATGTAGCTTTTATAAAAATCTGTGTGCCCTTGATCAAATATTTTTTATAGTAGATTTCTAAAAGGGAAATTGTCCCCAAAGGGTATGTATGACTTAAAAAGTCAACAACTTCTAGGGGCACCTGGGTGGCTCAGTCGGTTAAGCATCTGACTTCGGCTCAGGTCATGATCTCGCGGCCCATGAGTTAGAGCCCCACGTCAGGCTCTGTGCTGACAGCTCAGAGCCTGGAACCTGTTTCAGATTCTGTGTCTCCTTCTCTCTCTGACACTCCTCCATTCATGCTCTGTCTCTCTCTGTCTCAAAAATAAATAAACGTTAAAAAAAAATTTTTTTTTAATCAACAACTTCTGTAAATTTTTCTCCAAAACGTTGTGCCAATTTGAACTCCTTGGTCAAGAATCTTGGCCAGGCCTGGGTAATTTAAATTCCTGGAGTTAAGAGTTATAGAGTTAAAGAGTGAGGCACCTGGCTGGCTCAGTTGGTGGAGAGTGGGACTCTTGATTTTTAGGTTGTGATTCAAGCCCCACGTTGGGTATAGTTTGCTTAAAATCTTAAAAAAAAAAAAAGTTTAAAGGGTTATCCTTATAGATGCCAGAATATCCAATGACTATGCAAGTGAGACAAATGGCCTAAGAGGAAGCTGGGATGGATGGCTTTGGTAGACACAACGGCTTCAGGCCTGAAGATAGATAAAGGGGTAGCTTAGTCAGCTCAGGCTGCTGTAGCAAAATAACTTAGTCTTAAACAATAGACAGTTATTTTTCATAGTTCTGGGGGGGGGCAGGAAAGTCCAAGATCAAAGTGCTGGCCAATTGTGTTTCTAGTGAGAACTCACTTTCTGGCTTGCAGAGGTCAACATTCTGTCTTTATAGTGGGGTTTGGGGGGTGGGGGTGGGGCATGGGGGGAGATGGAGAGAGAGAGAGAGAAACCAAGCTCTCTGGTGATTACTGAAACCCACACTTTTATGATCTCATCTTAACCTAACCACCTCCTGAAGGCCCCACTTCCAAATACCATCACGTTGGGGGTTAGAGCTTCAACATATGAATTTTATGGGGACACAAACATTCAGTCTATAACAGGGGTGAGGTGCCAAGATTAAATATTCAGAAATAAATAAATAGATAAGTAAATGAATAAATATTCAAAGGAGAACTGATTTGGGACTGAGCCAGGACTGCTGCTTATTCGGGTTTTTTGTTTGTTTGTTTTTTTAATTTTTTTTTTAAGGACAATAGTCAAGCACTCCCTGCCAGGGCATATGGGCATCTGTCCTGAGGTTAGGCATGGGGAACTAAGGCCACACTGACAAGGACAGGGAATGGGTGTCATTAAGCTGAGCTTGGAGACAAAGTCAGGAGGACAGTGAACAGGCTGAGATCAGAGGCAGCAGGAAAGGTTTGGTGGGCTCCCTGGTGTTGTGGGATTTTTTACCTTAATACCCAGAGCTTGTTGTCTCCCCGCTCTGAAGAATGAAGAGGTAGACACAAAATAAAATGAACAGCAGGCAACAGTTTTTCAGAGTATAAGATTAGAAAGTAAGAACAGTATGGAAGCTCTCTTTAGAGAGAGAGGGCATTCGGAAGTGAATGCCCGCAGACTGTAGGCAAGGGTCCTTGTTTTATAAGGTTCTGGTTGGCGCCCCCTTCTGTTCCCCCTTGTTCCTTCTCAGGTTCTGCCCTCATTGGCTGGACAACTCTAGGTGCTGGGTTGTCTGTTCCTGATTGGCTTGATAAATGATGTGGTCTAGGGGAAGGGGGTGAGAGGGGCAGGAATCTGACTCCAGTGAAAGCACAGGCCCCAACCCCCTCAGCCTAGGACTCCCATGGTGGTCTCTCTGAGCTCAGGACATCATCAGTGGTCACATGTGAATGACCTGAGGCCCTGGGACCATCAGCATTGATTTGTCTGCTGGATACAGAGTCTCTATTATTCACCATTTAACAAAGATCCTGATTAATAACCTGATTTTCAGGAAGAAAAGAGAGTCATGAATAGAATTTCTAGGTAAAGGAAGGTCATTTTCCTTCTATGTTCATTATGTGCTGCCACATCTAGGATCTCACCGACAGTTCTGAGAGCCATTTTTAGTGTAGAATTACTAGGAGTTCTGCAAAAATATCACATATAGATTAAGGGAACTAGAAGGTTGGGAGGGAGGGATTCAAAGAAGGAAGATTAAAGGGAGAACTTTTCTCAAACATTTTAAGAGATCAAATGTTTAAGAGATTATGGGGGCAGTTTGCAAAACCATCAAGAAAGTAGATTTTGTCATCAACTAAAAACGAATTTTCTGACAATTAGAGCTTTCCAACCGTGGCATAGAAGTCATACATTTCCCATCCCTGGAACTTATGAAAAATGAGAAGCCTACTTTTTGGACACCATTCCTGCCTTGAGTATCCAGTGCATCTATTGGATACCCATTCTGTTCTCTATAATAGCACTGCTCAGGTTTAATATGCAATGAACCACCCGGGAATTATTAAAATGCAGACTGACTCAGGAGGTCTGGGGAAGGACCTGAGATTCTGCATATCTAACCAGCTCCAATGCAGCAATGCTGATGCTGCTGGTCTGTGGATCACACCTTGAATTGCAAGGCCTTGTTGGAGGCTCTCAGACTTAGCTGTACATTGGAATCACCTGGGGAAGGGGCACCTGGAAAAAGAGTAGTGATGCCGGAGTCTCTCGCTCAGAGAGTTTAGTTAGCATGGAATGTTGCCTGGACATCAGAATTTTTCAAAGCTCACCTAATGGTCTTGATACACAGCTAAGTTTAAGGACCACTGCTCTTGGCCTTTCAAAATCACTCAACACTGGCTCAGAGATTACTTCTGCAAAGATCTTTAATTGAAATTATCTGGGGTCACTCATGCGTAGTTAACCCAGGATCAACATTTGGGAGGAAAACTGTGTAATAATTATTAATTCCAATAACTTGTGGGACATTAGACCACAGAATGCCTCAAGTCCCTTCTGAATCTAAGGTAAGAAACTATTGCCCAGATTCAAACTCTGTGATTCAAAACCTCCTGTGGCAGTACATTCATTTGGCCACAAGGTGGTGATAAAGTTACAAAATATATCATAACCAACCTCTCAGAAAGCTGGGCTGACTGTGGCCTATGCTTGCCAGCATGTAGTTTCCAACTCTGAGGGGCCTTAGGTCACAGACTCCTTTGAGAATCGAACAGCTATCGACAAATGTTCACCCACAGACATGAATGAATACAGTTTTAAGCAGTTCGCAGACCCTGAAATTAAACTTCAGCTGAGGTTAAAGATGAGTTACACCCCTTCCCTCCCCCCTGCTTCACTTCACCTCTCTGAATAAATTTACATGGAGTTTCTACCACTCCCACCTCCATCCGTGTCAGCAACTGACTAACCTCCTGCTTCAGAGAGAAAATAGAAGAAATCAGACCCAAATCCATCAATTCACCGAACCCATTCCCACTTTCCTTCCGTCTGCTTGGAATGGGATGCCTTTTCTTTTTACCAAAGGCTAAATCCCCCATGAGGATTCCTCGCCCTGGCCTCTGCCATGTTCATGGATCCTTCACCCTATGCTCATATTTTCTTGTGCTAATTTAAAAATAACTCCTTTTTCTCAATACAAAAGCAGTATGTAGTTTTTTATTTTTACATATACAGAAAAGCACAGGGCATAACAGAAAATACCCATAAATCTCATAAACGTGTATGTTTTTATTCCATATAGTTGCTGAGTTTTTATACATCCTGTGCTTATAAAAATGTGATCATGTTATACAAACTGTTTTATGAGCTGACTATTTAATGTAATTTAACATCCTTCCATCTTCATACATTTTCACTGGCAGATACAGTTCTTAACCAAACATGCTAATTTGATTCATCTGTAGGGATTTTTAAGCATATGTTTGTGTGGGGTTTTTTTGATCACTTAACAAATGTCTCTTTATATTTTTATTATTTTTTTAAAATATAATTTATTGTCAAACTGGTTTCCATACGACACCCAATGCTGATCCCAACAAGTGCCCTCCTTAATGCCCATCACCCATTTCCCCCTCTCCCCCTGCCTCAGTTTATTCTCTGTATTTAAGAGTCCCTTGTGGTTTGCCTCCCTCCCTCTCTGTTTGTAACTATTTTTTTCCCCTTCCCTTTCCCTATGGTCTTCTGTTAAGTTTCTCAAGATCCACATATGAGTGAAACATATGATATCTGTCCTTCTCTGTCTGACTTATTTCACTCAGCATAATACCTTCCAGTTCCATTCACGTTGCTGCAAATGACATGATTTCTTTCTTTCTCATACTACTTTGCCAAGTAGTATTCCATTATATATATAAACCACATCTTCTTTATCCATTCATCCGTTGATGGACGTTTAGGTTCTTTCCATAATTTGACTATTGTTGAAAGTGTTTTAAGCATATATTTGGATGCCAATTACAAAGATTCTTATTTACTAGGCCTGGTGTGAAGCCTTTAAATCTGTGTATTTAGAAAGCCTTGCTTGTGCTTTTGAAGTGTAACACTAGGAATATAATTTTTAATTCAATTTTATTGAGTTATAATTTACATACAATGCACACATTCTAAGATTTACAGTTCAATGAGTTTTGACAAGCTTATACACCTCTGCAACCACCAAAATAACCAAGATATAAAACATTTCCATCACACCAAAAATTTTCCTTGTTCCCCTTACCAATCTTCCAGACCCCAGTCCTAGCTCCAAGCAACAATGGATCTACTTCCTGTCACTATAGATTAGATTTGTCTTTCCTAGAGATTTAATGTGATTATAATTAGACGATAGGTGTTCTTTTGTGTCTGGCTTATTTTGCTCCATATGTTTTTCAGATTCAACCAGTGTTGCGTGCACCAACAGTTTGTTCCTTTCTATTGGTGAGTGGTATTTCAAAGTATGGATGTGCCAAAATTTGCCTACCTACTCAGCTGTTGGTGGACATTTGAGTTGTTTTTTCCAGGCTTTGGCTGTTATAAATAAAGCTGCTAGGAACACTCATGTATAAGCCTTTCATTTCTTTTGGTAAATATCTAGGAATTGAATGCCTGGGGCATGTGGTGACTGTATTCCCGGTTACTTGGCAATGTACTGGCTGTATGCCCTTGGGAGAGCAACTTTATTTCTCTGAACCTTAGTTGTAAAATGGGATTATCACCCAGAATTTTAAGCCCAGGATTCTCTATCACAGGCTATTAGGGAATATTTGGAACAATAAAAACAAGTTGGCAAGCTGGCTTTTTATAAGCTCAGAAAATTAGGATGATAATCTGTTTTTATGAGTAGACATAACTGTAATTTAGCAGCAAAAGCATTACTGAATAGCTAGAGGTTTGATATTAGGATAAAACTAAGCAGGGAGGGACATGTTAAGGATGATAACATGAGCAAACTAGCTGAATGTGAAATTAGAATTGTGGCCACAGACCCAATGATGATCCTTGGAAAGACACATGGCCTCTGGCTCTCAAACCCTCCCCACCCCTTGTCATGCTGTCCACCTCCTTATAAGAAGGCCTGTCTCTTTCCACACCAGCAGTTTCTCACTGTGAACTCAAGGCTGTGTTTGCTGTGTACAGCAGTGTTCTTCCATACAGACATGTTTGTGTCTAAACTTGTACAGGACCACCAACCAGGTCTTCAAGTGAATAAAACAACTTATCCAGAACTTTTTTTTTTTAATTTTTTTAAATGTTTATTTATTTTTGAGAGAGAGAGAGAGAGAGAGAGAGAGAGAGAGAGAGAGAGAGAACAAGCAGGGGAGGAGCAGAGAGAAGGAGACACAGAATCCGAAGCAGGCTCCAGGCTCCAAGCTGTCGGCACAGAGCCCAGAGCCCGGTGTGGGCCTGAACTCAAGGACCGCGAGATCACGACCTGAGCTGAAGTCGGATGCCCAACCTACTGAGCCACCCAGGCGCCTCTTTATCCAGAACTTCTATGCTGCGTTCCGCACTCCCCAAAGGTGTCTCAGAAACCAGATACTATATCTGGGATATATCCCTATCTCTCTTGAATCTCTAGGCTGACTTACCAACCAGTCTCATGCCCAGCTCACTAACAAGACTCTCCTTGCTTCTTTGGTACCATCACTTGTTGTCATCTGGTCTTTAGACTTTCAGCCTGGACCTTTCAGAGCTACCTGGCCCCTAACTTACTGCTTATTTGGAAAATCTTCAAAACAGACTTGTTACTGTGTATAAAGCACCACCATTTGTCTGAAATTTTTTACATGTGTTTGACCTAAAAATTCTAAATCTAAAAGATAGATTGTTTGGTTTATATAAGAAGTCTGTCTCAAGTTCAGATCTATAGAGAAATGAGTTTTATACTGGGAGATTTTATGAGGTTGTGGAAAACATCCTGACTTTAAAGCCAAAGGCGTGTTGCTCCTTGGTAGACTTGGTGAGCAGCGGTTCGAAAGCAAGGGAGATCAAGAGCACTCTGTCCAGATCCAGGGTCCCATCTCAGCACCTGCCTGCTACCCGTGTTCTACTTTTGTTTCTTTAAATTACCACGGTCCTCAGTGATGCAGATTGCCTTCTACGTCTGGTTTCATCTCATTGTTGTTTCAACACTGGAGGGTTCCCTTATTTCTGTAATCTCAGCCGTGCAGTTAAAATAATGTGCCTTGGAGTTTTATCCAAATACATAGGTGTTTCGGGAATTTTTCAGAATGTAGTCCTCCGTACACATCCAGCAGCAGAATTCCCTGATTCAACATTCTTGCTCTAGAATCTTAAAGAAATTTAACTATTTAGGTTGATAGATCTGGATTTGTCTCTCAGCTCTGCCAATTATTACCTCTAGAGTGATTTGGGTAAAACATGCAATCTTTTTAAACCTCAATTTCCCTCTTGGTGGAGTAGGTACAATAATACCTTTAAAATAATATAAAGCTATTCCAATGATTAGTGTAATGGTGATAAGTAGTTCACAAAGGGCCCAGCACATAAATCTTAACTGAATGTTCAATAAATTTTAAGCATTTTTATTTTTACTGTTAAAGATGTGACCTTTTGTATCCTAGGTCGTAAACCTTTCATAGCCTAGTTCTTTAGCTATGAAATGAAAATTTCACGTTTGTTGGAATTATTTGAGAGAACAAATGCAAAGCACCCAATATAGTACCTGGCACATAGAGAGCACCCAATAAAGAGTAACAATTATTATTATTTATACTAACTATGAAAAAATCAACGGGATAAACATAACACTCTTGTCTGCACTACTTTAGTAAATATTTAGTTGGTAATGAAGATGATATCTTACCACATTAAAAAATAAGCTTGGAGAGATTTGATAAGTAGCTTCTAATATAGCAATACCTTTATTAAACTCTGTCAATGCCTTCTACCCCTCACTCCCCTTGGCTCTTGGAATGCTCAGTTGCAAAAGGCAACATTAGAATACAATCACCTTCATCTGCTTAAAACAACAACAACAACAACAACAAAAACCATTCTGGGATTGAAAGCAATGGACTTTGTCCCCACTATGTAAATTTTGAAGGGAACAGATTAAAATATTCACTGCACATCTGAAGTGAAATTTATTTTATAGATGTGTCTAACACTGGATATTATTCTAATTTTATGTTTCAATGTTTAGGGTTGGCTTTAAATTTCTTTTATTACTAATTTGTATAAATTATTATATTTTATTGGCTCTGATTAGCTTTGTGTGTATCTTTTATCTCTGGGGAATTCGTATTTATGTCCACATTTGAGGTTTTTTTGAATTCTTTCTAAACTGAAGTTACTCCCTTGTTGTTTCCAGCACCTAATTAGGGATTAGGAGACCCGTATTCTAGTTTTGATCTGCCATGACTAGCTGCCTAACCTGGAGTAAATCACTTGCTCTCTCTCTGGGTCTCAGTTCTCTTATTAATCAATGGGGGAGCTGGATTAAGTGATCTGTAATCTCCATTCCAGCTCTATGGATATGTGATTCTCTGTCTTGTAGGTGATGTCCTACCTAGCACTTAAAATACCTACCTGAATATGTTAAGATTGAGAAAATGCAGGTCGCACGATATGTCAAGCACTTCATATATAGGCTTGGTATTCACGGCAAGAAACAAATATCAAGGTAAGAAAGAGGGACCAAAAGGTACAAAAAAGACAACAGGTTCCAGCAGCGATTACGTCATTTTGGAGGGGAGGTTGAAAAGCAGGACTCTGCCAACTGGATTAACATTTCCTCAAGGCAGATGAAAGGGCTGCTTCTCCTGATCACTAACTGGGATAAGGCATCTTCGGTAAGCAACCTGGATTGGGTTTCAGTGGGGTCGCCTCCACAAAGCATTAGCAGCAATTGTTTGGGGACTTAATTAGGTTGGGTCCAAATGCCAGAACAAGATCCAGAGTCTGCTTTGGTAGATAGAGCACCGGACCAAGTAATACGGACTCGTGCTAGGCCTGACACTCGGTTACGTTCCAGGTGGAAAAGAACAGTTGAGATGGTGGAGTTTGAGGGAAAGAAGTGCTCACATTCCTTGCCTCTTAGAACACTCCCGGGAGGAGGCTGGTGGGTCGGACAGAGTTGGTGGACGGTCGCTACCAAGCTCCCTTTGAGAGCGGGACTTGAACTGTCTATACAACACACCTCCCTCTTTGGAGATTCTTGATTCTTTTAACTAGAGAAAATTAGATTAAAGGACTGTCAAGTCAGTCTCGAGTGCCTAACGAAGGGAAACAGACAAGAGATTCTGGCAAGAGGGAGGGAGCAAACACAGCGAGCCACCTGCTTTGGCTGCCCTGCCTACCCGCCTAGACAGCTGTCAGTTCCGGGTGCGGAGGCGGGACCGCGCTCTCTCCACCGTCGTGTGCGCACTCTCCACCAATCAGCGGCGTAGAAATGTTCCGAAGACATTGATTGGCTCAACTGCTTGGCGCGCTCAGGGACTTAGAGCTGCAGTTGGCTGAGGCGTTACCGTGGCGACAGTCGCGCACAGGCGCATTGCACACCGGTATGGCTGCTAAGCAACAGCAAACATTCCGGGGTACTGTCAACTTTCTGCTACCAGACCTGGGTTTGCTGTCTCTGGAGACCCTCGGCGGCGGCGGCTGTGGCTGCTCTAGACTGACTTGGTGAGTCCAGAGGAATCCCGCTGTGGGGCTGGGCTCCGACTTCTAAGCCCGAGACAGCTTGGCTTTCTGAGCACACAAGGAAAGGCTGAGAGAGGCAGAGAAAGTCCATGGAAAGGCATTTAGTGGTCATTTGCTACCTACCTATCATTTTAGAGGAGTAGAACGTGAGGAATAGAGATATCAGGAGACTTGTCCGAGATCTCACACGGAGTGGTCAAATCCAAACCTGCGCTACTCAATGTGGTAGCCACTAGCCACATTTGGTGAGTCGGAGCTGAGGTCTGCTCTAAATGTGAAGTACACACTGGATTTCGAAGACATGGTAACAATCAATGAAATAAGACACTGATAAGTTTTATATCGATTACATGTTGAAATGAGAATATTTTAGATACGTTAAATAAAGCACATTATTAAAATTAATTTCACCCGTTCCTTTTTTGGGTAGTTTTTTTTTTTTTTAATATGGCTACTTGAAAATTTTAAATTGTGTAGGAGGATTTGATTGGCCAGCTCAGATCTAGATTGAAACATAAACCTGCTGACACCTGTTTCAAGACCTTATATGCTATTGATGGTGTTTGAGGGGTGATGGTGGGGTATGGAGCCGATGGCCAAGAAAGAATTCTTGAAGATGTCTCTGGTCCAAAAAGGTGATTTTATTAAAGCCTGGGGAAAGGACCCATGGGCAAAAGGAGCTGCCCTGGGGTTGTGAAGAGTGACTGATTGTATATCTTCAGGCTGAGAGGGGGTTAGGGACAGTGTAAGTCTCTAAGGAATTTTGGAAGCAAGGTTTCCAGGACCTTGAGGGGCTAGCTGTTGTTAGGAAAATGTCATTTATTACTGTTTAATAAAACCTCAGTCATGAGACCCTTCAGATTTATATCAGGGGCCATATGCTTGGAGTATAATTGCCAACATATACTTGGGGGTTAAAGATAAAGGAGGTTTGCAAAGGAATTTTTATGTGTTTAAGGAAATTCACAGGTTCCTAGCGGGTCAGGATAATGTTAAGCCAAGATTCCCTTTTGCCCCTACCAAAGTGTCATCTTTGAGGCAGCTGAGCTCCTAGAGAAAGGTCACTCTGCCTGTTTTAAGGACTCGTCAATGGGCAGTAAGGGAATTTAATTTATCATTTGCCTTAGTTTCCCACATCACCGTGGCAAGCACTTAAACCCCCTTACATCTTGATGGAGGTGATATTAGGGCTCCAGGAAATGGAATCTAAGGTTTCTGGAGATGGGGCTATGGATAAGATTGCCTTTTTCTTGCAGTTTACTAAGTTGTCTGTAAACTGAAGGAGACTCATGCCCTGCATGACTGTGATCTCTGTCGGTCAACCATTTGTTTTCTTTCCTTTCCTTTGTTCTCGGGCAGCGAGGAGTGTCCAGGGAATCACATGTATCCCACCTGGGGGAGCAGGGTGCTGTTAGCTTGTACTTTGCTCTCAGCTTGTCTTATGCTCCCTCATCACTATGGTATTATTTTGAAGGAAAGTATCTGCACCCATCTGGTGGGGTGGGCATGAGTGGTTGTGAGGATGCAAGACCATTACCAAGGGCTCCTAGTTCTAGTGTTCTAGGACCTTGCTACTCAAAGTGTATGGATCAGAATGTGCAGTTTAACCATTTTCTCAGGAGATTCTCATGCATATAAAAGCCCCAGGAGCACTGTTTTAGGATTTAGTCCACAGCTCTTCCCCCCACCCCCACCCCACCCCACCCCGTCCCCCCCACCCCCCACCTTTGGTTTTTTTTATTTTGCTTTTTGAGTACCTAGGCTCTATTTCTCGGATTGCCTGCATTAGAGCTACCTGCATTTTGAACAAGCTCCCCAGGAGATATTTTGCATATTCAAGCATGAAAAACATCGATCTCCATACTAATTGCATTTCTTTTCATCCTTCAAAATCTAGACCAGTACAGTCCCCAAATCAGAGACATCTGCAGCAGCAGCATTGCCCAGGAACTTGTTAGAAATGCAAATTCCTGGATCCCACCCCAGCTACAGGGCTTCTCGAAGGCCAGGCATTTTCATTTCTCGATTCAAGTCCTCGGTTGGGAGGAATGGGTAACTTTGTGGGTTTTCTTTGGGGAGTGAGCAAATTCAGCTCCCCCTCGTTCTTAAGTCACTTCTACTGGACCCACTTCCCCAGTTACTTTGCTCTACTTTTCATTTTTCTTTTCCTGACCCTACTCTTTTCAGGAGTGAGGATGGCATTCCACACCTCAGCGAAAGATGCCAAACTGAAAAATACTGAAAAGCAGGTGGAAAACCCTATCTTTGAAAGACTGAACAATATACAAAAAAAGGGAAGACTGAGTTTTATAGTACCCACAGAAAATGAATCTGACACACAATTCCTGACGTTTAGGCACAGTACAAAAGCTCAAGAGAGAACAAGAAAACGACAGCAGCCCATAAAACTAGAGCCTCTGGTAAGTTCAAAAACCAGCATTTTAGCCACTTTGGCTCCAGAGGAAGTTGCAAAATTGCTATGGGGGGAATGGAAGTCATTTCTAGACTCTTAATTAACAAGAAAGGAATTAAAGCCTAAAAGTTAAGACTTGTTTATGAAGCCGTAAACCCTGTACATCTACTCAAAAAAAATTAAGTTCCTGGGGCGCCTGGGTGGCGCAGTCGGTTAAGCGTCCGACTTCAGCCAGGTCACGATCTCGCGGTCCGTGAGTTCGAGCCCCGCGTCAGGCTCTGGGCTGATGGCTCGGAGCCTGGAGCCTGTTTCCGATTCTGTGTCTCCCTCTCTCTCTCTGCCCCTCCCCCGTTCATGCTCTGTCTCGCTCTGTCCCCCCAAAAAAAAAATAAATAAAAAACGTTGAAAAAAAAAATTAAGTTCCAGGTAACTGTTCAAGGTGAGGGGATACAGTGGTGAACAAAGTTTTGTAGCAGATAAATCCTCTCTAGGATAATGTGCAATACAGATACTTAACTATATAAGTTGCAAGGCTCTTTTAGACATTAGGGTACCATTTAATACTGGTACCTTCAGGAAGAGTAATATACATAGTTATATACATATAGTTATATCATTTTATTACTTGTAAAATAAATGCCTCGTATCCTGAAAATTTTTGTGCATGTCTGAAAATACTTAATTTTAAGAATCCATTTATGCCCTTGAATAATTCTAAATCCATGTAAAGGAGCAATGAAAGTACACAGAATAAAAAGTGAAAGTTATCACTCCCACCCTCTGACATTAACTACTTACTGTTGTTAATGGCTGCCCTTCAGGCTCTTTATATGTTTATTTAAATGTGTGTGTTTGTGTGTGTATAAACATATATCTTTAATATAAGATTATACCATACATACTGATCTTCAGAGTGCTTATTTCACTTAAACATACAGAAAATTTTCTATTCCATGCATAATGAGTTATCTTTTCTAAAAGCAGCACTGTATTTTGTTGTACAGATGTGCCATAATATAGTATTCAGTAACTGATGGATTTAGTATGAAACTTTTTACATTTATTTCTCTATAATATATTTACTTTCACTTGGCAAAAGTGTATCATTAACCCTTGGTGATTAAAGTTATTCCATTTGTCTTCAGGGCAATTAATTCTTGTACATTAAATGTTTATTATGTACCTACTATGCACCAGGCATTGGACTATACGCTGGGAATATAGCAATGAACAAAGCAGATAAGATGCCTGTTGACATTCTAGTAACCTTAAATAAATAGACTGAGCAATTTCATGTAATGATAGCTGTTATGAAGAAAATAATACAGGTGGAAACAAAGGGCGGGCTACTTTAGATTGTGTGACTACAAAGGTCTCCTTAAGGAGATGTCATCTGAACAAGTCTATAGCCTGGATCACCTACCAGACATGTGAATGAACAAGCCATTAGATGACTCCAGTCCCCAGCCTTTGAGCTGCCTCAGCTGATGCTCTGATGGAGCAAAGGCAAGCTGTCTCCAGTGAGTTCTGCCTAAATTGTAGATTTTTGAGCAAAATAAATGGAGGTGTTTCTTAAGTCACTAAGTTTGAAGCTGTTTGTAATGTACTGACAGATGACTAGAACAATATAACTAATACATGAATATGGTAATTCATACAGTACTAAAAGTAATAAGGAATAAAGTGAAAAATACCTGAATTTCCATCATGCAGAGAGAAAGTAGCTTTGCCTTCAAGTGACTGATTTCATGCGTATGGGTATCTGTAGTTTAGTTTGTTTATATAGAGTTCATACTATGGTTTGTTCTCTTTATGATTGCTACCCCTTCTCTCCTCCCCCCCTTTCCTCCCCCTGCCTTTCTCCCTTCCCCCTTGTTTTCCTCTTCTCCTCCCTCTCCCCCTCGCTCCCTTCCTCCTCTCTCTGCCTTCCTCTCTCCTGTCCCCCCTTCCCTGTTTTACTCTTCTTTCATATCTTTTCCTTACTTGTAATTCTCCAGTCTCCAACCCCCTTGTCTATATCTAAGGTTTTCAACAGTCTAGTGTATATCCCTCTTGCCTTTCTCCATGCTCAGTTTTATACCAATGGATGAACACACACAAAATACATATTTAGGCTTTTGGATATTTGTTTTACAACATAAACATAAATGTTGCTACATGTTGCTTTTTGTACCTAAATAGACATTGTAGGACTTCCTCCAAGTCAGATGATATTTCTAGAACACATTCTTTTTAATGGTTGCCTATCCTATTAAAGTGTCCAATTGCATGAATATTCCATAATTGATTAAATCATCCTCTTTGGGACATTTATTTTACAAATATTTATACTGGTACAGCAAAATCATTTTATTATCCATCTGTACTGGTGCCTATATTCTTGTGGGATAAAGTTCCATGATTAGTACTGTTGGGTTGAATGGAAAAAATATACATACTTTTGATTCACACACATTTTACTTGAGGACCAGTTTCTCAAACCAGCACGCATGTGCTGCCTAAATTAAATTTCACTTTCACCCTTTCCAAGGTTTTCCTGTAATATCTTCCAGCCTTTTGCTGTCTGAATGGGGTGGCTGAAGCTGCACCCTCACACTGGCTGCTGCTAATCCTCTCTGTGGGATTGGTGTTGAGGGTCCTGTTCTTCTTATCTGAATTGCAGCATTCACTTTGAATTGGACTTCATTTTCTCTCCACTGACCACTGCTTTATACTCATATGTTGACAGGCAGCATCTCCCCACATTTTCTTCTTTATTTTTGTAATTTCACATTTAAAACTTTCATTTACATAAACTTTTAAATCTGGTGTGAGGAGGGGCACCCGGGTGGCTCAGTCGGTCAAGCGTCCGACTTCAGCTCGGGTCATGATCTCACAGTCCATGGGTTCGAGCCCTACCTCAAGCTTTCTGCTGACAGCTCAGAGCCTGGAGCCTGTTTCAGATTCTGTGTCTCCCTCTCTCTGACCCTCCCCCATTCATGCTCTGTCTCTCTCTATCTCAAAAATAAATAAACATTAAAAAAAAAAGTAAATCTGGTGTGAGGAAAGGGACTAACATTTTCTTCGAAACGTTTTGCTAGCACCACGTTTTTCCCACCAAATTAAAACACCACCTTTATAGTGTATAAATTTCTCACTATATCACGTATAAAATAGCGAGATCTGTTTACAGATCTTGATTCTTTTCTCTACTGATCTAACCACATTGTTTTGATTACAATGAGCATGTTTTGGTAAGTGGAAGGCAACTGGTTCCTCGCCATTCTTATTTTTTATATATTCTCTGTTTTAGATGGTTATCCTTCCATATAAACTTTAAAATTCATCCTTCTTAGATAAGTAATTCATTTAAAAGTGTACAGAAGTGGGGCGCCTGGGTGGCTCAGTCGGTTAGGCTTCCGACTTCAGCTTAGGTCATGATCTCACAGTCCGTGGGTTCGAGCCCTGCCTCAAGCTTTCTGCTGACAGCTCAGGCCTGGAGCCTGCTTTGGATTCTGTGTCTCCCTCTCTCTCTGCCCCTCCCCTGCTCATGCTCTGTCTCTCTCTGTCTCAAAAATAAAAACATTAAAAAAAATTTTTTAAAATGTACGGAAGTTACACAGTTAAAGTCTGTTTTCTACCACTGTCCCTCATCCATTCAGCTTCCTACTCTAGAGGCAATTAATGGTAAGAGTGTGTATGCTTTCAGAGATGTGTTACGCTGTCTGAGCCTAAAGCTAGCATAATAAACAAACTTTGCTGCCCCTTACTTGCTTCATTTAGTACATAACTTGGAGATCATTTCATATCTGTCCCAAAGTTCTTTTATATCAATTTGCTTTATAGCTCATAATGTACCATATGAATGTACCATAGTGTATTTAGTAAGCCCCAAATTTATAGATTAGGTTTTTAAAATAGTATTTTTATGACAACAGTGTTACAGCGAATAATCTTGTACATATGCCATCTCCTACACTTGAGATTCCATCTGTAGGCAGACGTCCTAGAAATGGAGTCGCCAACTCAAAACATATGTACGTTTGTAATTTTGGTTAGTAAATGTTGCTTCAGTAATACAAGAAAAATGCTGTCTCAGAGTAGCTTTAATTTAAGTTTCTTCTTGAAAAAGGTTGAATGTCTTTTCATATGTTTAGGAATTATTTTTCTCTCTGTGAATATATGGATCTTCGTGTCTTATTTTCTAATTGGGCAGTTGGTGTTTTTCTCATTGATTTGCCTGAGTTCTTCCTATATTAGGAAATAAGCCCCTTATCTGTGATAAGCATTATAAAAATTTTCAAGTTTTGTTTTAATTCCTAATTTTTATGTAACTGAGTTTCTGTCTTCTGAGTTTTATGTGATACTTAGGCCCTACACTTAGCAAGATTGTAAAAATAAAATTATTTAGTGATGTCTTAGATACTTCTCTTTAAAAATTACTTTAAGATTATTTTTATTTTACATTTAAATCTTTGATCTATTCACAGTTTTTCCCAGTGTAATGAATGAGAGGATCCAACTTTGTCCCTACTAGCTTTACAGTTATTTCATTATTATGTATTGAATAATATTATTTTCCTTAAAGTATCACCTTTGTTATAAACTCAGTTCCCCTTTATATTTTGGGATCTGTTGCTGGATTTTCTATTCTGATCCATTGATCTTTTCATGTGTCCAGAATACAAAGTTTTAATTATTGTAGTTTTATAACATTTTATTTATTTTTTTTAAATGTTTATTTTTGAGAGAGAGAGAAAGAAAGAACATAAGCTGGGGAGGGGCAGAGAGAGAGGGAGACACAGAATCTGAAGCGGGCTCCAGGCTCTGAGCTGTCAGCACAAAGCCTGACTTGGGGCTTGAACCCACGGACTATGAGATCATGTCCTGAGCTGAAGTCGGATGCTTAACCAACTGAGCCACCCAGGTGCCCCTTTAGTTTTATAACATTTTAATATCTGGTAGGGCTGGTCACTCATTTTTCCCCCCCAGGGCTTTTGTGGCTATTCTTTCTAATTATTTTTATGTATTAAATTTAGAATCAGATTTCTAATCTCCAATATATCCTGTCAGGATCATATTAAATTTATAGATTAACTTGATGATAAACTTGATTAACTAGATTAACTTGATATTTTTTAATAATTAATTTTCCAAATCAAGAACAAAATCGAACTTCATTTGTTTGCTTTTTCTTTCATGACTATCATGAGTGTTTTGAAGTTTTCCTCATCTGACTTTTACTTGTTTCTTATTAAGTTTATTAACAGGTTTTATTTCTGGATGTTAATTTTGTGCCAGTTTTTCTGTTTATTCTCTCAAGTGTTTCAGGTAAACAATAAAATCATCTGGTAATAATGACACTTTTGCCACCTTCTTTCCAATTTTTGTGTTTATACTGTGTCTTCGAACTACTGTATTGGCTAATATGTGTAAAATATTAGAAACAATAGTGTGGACAGTAGACATTTTTGTCTTTCTCCTGAGATTAGTAGGAATGTTTCTAAGTGTTCCCTCTTTAAGCATGATATTAGCCATTGAGATTTTTTTTTAATGTTTTATTTTTGAGAGAGAGACAGAGATAGAGCTTGAGTAGGAGAGGAGCAGAGAGAGAGGGAAATACAGAATCTGAAGCAAGCTCCAGGCTTTGAATTGTAGCACAGAGCCTGATGTGAGACTCAAACTCACCAGTGGTGAGATCATGACCCGAGCTGAAGTCAGATGCTTAACCAACTGAGCCACCCAAGCACCCCTAGCCATTGAGATTCTTAAGGAAGTTATCTATCCTTTCTTGATTAATGTTTTTATCAAAAATAGATTTTTATCAAAAAATCATAAATAGGGGCATCTGCCTGTCTCAGTCAGAAGAGCATGTGACTCTTGATCTCAGGGTTGTGAGTTTAAGCCATGTTTTGGGTGTAGCGATTACATAAACAGACTTTACAAAGTCATAAATAGATTTTTATCAAAAATAGTTGAATTTTATCAAATGCCTCTTTGACGTATATGGAGATGAGCATGGCATTTTCCCCATAATTAACATTTGGCATTTCCTCATACTTTTGCAGTTTTTGTTTTAATTCTACATGAGACTTTATAGTTTGCTATAATAAGGTCCTCTACTTGTTAAATTCTTAAGTATTTCAGTTTTAGGGTTTTTTTTTTTATTGTGATCCAATTTCTGTTTTAGTACAGAAAGAAGCAAATGTGTTTACTTTGTAACAGAAACCTCACCAATATTATTTTCAATCCTTATTGTTACTTTAGTAGCTAGGTTTTCATATTTATTTATTTATTTATTTATTTATTTTAATGTTTATTTATTTTTGAGACAGAGCATGAATGGGGGAGGGTCAGAGAGAGAGAGAGAGGGAGACACAAAATCTGAAACAGGCTCCAGGCTCTGAGCTGTCAACACAGAGACCGATGTGGGGCTCGAACTCACGGACCGTAGATCATGACCTGAGCCAAAGTCAGACGCTTAACCAACTGAGCCACCCAGGTGCCCTTAGGCTTTCATTTTCAATGTATATAATATCACTGATAGTTAGATAGTTTTGCTCTTTTTTCCTAGTGTTTACACCAATTACTTTATTTTTTAGATTAGGGGTCACTGTGGCCCATGGGTCAAATACAGTCCTGTAACCTGTTTTTGTAAATAATGCCATATCCATTTATTTTCATATCATCTAAGGCTGCCTTGGTGCTTCAATAATAGAGTAGTTGTGACAGAGACCATATGGCTCACAAAGCCTACAATATTTACTGTGTGGTCCCTTACAGAGAAAGTTTACTGACCCCTGTTCTAGATGCTTCAATTTGAGAATTGAAAACTAAAGGTGATAGTGAAAATAGTGACCTTGTTCTTGATTTTCATAATGGCTTTAACTGTTTACTATTTAGGATGATTGAGGTTTGCTTCTGATTTTGCTAAATAGTTAAGTTTTCCTCTGTTTCTATTTCATTATTATGAAAATTTCAAATATATAAAATGCTACAAAGAGGGATATAATAAACAAGTGTGTGTATCCCAAATTAATAATGTTGTTTGCTTAGTTTGATTCAATATCTATTTTTCTTTATTTTGTCTTTTCATTTATTTATTTATTTTGAGAGAGACAGAGATAGAGCAAGTGAGAGAGGGGCAGAGAGAGAGAGAATCCCAACAGGTTCCACAGTACCAGTGAAACTGTGACATCAAGACCTGAGCTGAAACCAAGAGTTGGCTTGATTGAGCCACCTAGGTGACCCTAATTCAATATCTATTTTTAAAGGAATGTTATAAATACATTTCAGATATCTTTTGTATCCCATTTTAGTCTCAATGCTCTCTTTCCTTTCTTGGAGATTATCACTATTAGGGTTTGTGTGACTCTATCTAACTTTTTGTATTTTTGCCACTTTATTTGAAAAAATCAATGTCTCCCAACATTTTACTATAAAAAGTTCCAAATGCACAGAAAAGTTGAAAGAATAGTAAAACGAATATTTATACACCATCCACCTAGATTCAAAGTTATTAGTGTTTTGCCATATTTGCTTTCTTTCTCTCTGTGTATGCTTGTTACTTTGTTATTTAAAAGTAAATTGTAAGGGACTTCTTTAAGCTGAAATCAAAGGGTACTAGTTAGTAACGGGAAAATATGACAGTATAAAACTCACTGGTAAAGGTGAATACATAATAAAATTCAGAATAATCTAATGTAAAGGTGGTGGATGAATCTCTTATTTATAAAGCTAGTTGAAGACTAAAAGACAAGAGTAGTAAAAATTACTATAATTGCAATACTTTGTTATGAATGCAGAAGATAAAAAGATACAAACTGTGATATTAAATGTTGATGGGGGTTCCCTTTTCTCCACATTCTCGCCAACATTTGTTTATTATCTTTTTGATCATAGCCATTCTGACAAGTGTGAGGTGATATTTCATTGTGGTTTTGATTTGCACTTCTCTAATGATTAGTGATGTTGAGCATCTTTTCATATACTTTCTGGCCATCTCCATATCTTTGGGGAAAAAATGTCTATACAGATCCTCTTTCCACTTTTTAATTGGATTGTTTTGATTTTGCTATTGAGTGGTATGAGTTCTTTATAGATTTTGGTACTTACCCCCTATCACCATATAATTTGCACATATTTTCTCCCACTTGGTAGATTGCCTTTTCATTTTGTTTATGGTTTCATTTGCTGTGCAGAAGCTTTTCTCCCCTTCTTACCTTGTGATTCTGGTCTGTGTTGACTTTCCACATTGATATAGCTGAGATCCTCCTGCCCCCATCTCTATAGTCTTTTCCTTTCTACAGTGAGTGGCTCAAGAGGGATTTTTAACCAAAACCAAATGTTATTTACACATACCTGAAAATTTAACAGCTGTTTCCTATGCTTACTCTCAAGCTTTTCTTTCTCGCTCCAGTTGTAAGAGATTAGCTATCATGCTAAAGTCATTTTGCTTAGAGCGGCACCTGGGTTGCTCAGTGGGTTGCGCATCCAACTCTTGGTTTCAGCTCAGGCCATAATCTCACAGTTTTGTGGGCTCGAGCCCCATATTGGTTCTGTGCTGGCAGCAAGGAGCCTGATTGGGGTATTCTGTTTCTTCCTCTCTCTCTTTCTGCCTATCCCCCACTCACACTCTCTCTCTCTCATAGTAAATAAATAAACTTTAAAAATAAATCATGCTTAGAAGCCTAAAGCCATTATGGTGAATTCCTTGCTTTAGTGTATTATGTTGAATGCTAGATTTTATTGCCTTAATCTGAAATTAGATTAGCCTAATATAATGCTACAATTTCTTTTATTTTTTGCCACAATTTCTTTTAGATCTCCAACAAATTATGGCTATGGGAATTGATTAATGACTTTGGGGTACAGTGCGAGAATTGTACAATCCTTCCCACAATGACTGTTTTAGTGGATGGTGGGATTTGTAATGCACAATTACTGAGTATGTGATCTCATGCCTCTGAGCCTTTCTGTCACAACCTTACCCATAGAAGTATTCATTGGTAATTAAAGGACAGAATTAATAGAAACCAAATAGAAAAGTCTTAGTCTTGTAATAGACCATGGTCAGACCATGGTGAAAGCCACCACAATGATTGTGACTTGGTTAGAAAGTTACTCCAGGAAGATCAATTTCCAACAGGAATAGAGTCCAAAGTTCATGTTGTAAGAATAAGACAAGTTCTCGTTAACACTGAAAAAATTAACATGTCTCTTTATTCCCCAAAGCCAGTGCTAAAAGTCTACCAAGATCATAAGAGGCCAGAATACATATATGAACAGAACCGATTTCAGTTAATCTCTTCTGGAATCATAAAGCCTCCAGGAAGCACTGAAGAAAGAAGTTCTACCAAATTATCTGTTCAGTTTCTTGAGCCTCAGTATACTGTGAGGAAGAAAAAACAGGTATACTATTAAAGTACTTAATTAATCCTTTCAATTTAGTTTTAGTTTCCTATAACATTGCTAACATGCTTTTAACTCATAAGAACAGTTGCAAAATTTTTCTCTATCAGGTTGCACAATGGATTTGGGAAATACAGTACTTCTCAGTTCTTACTCAAGGAAAATTTGGACAGTAGAGAAAAATCATAAAGGAAAACTTCCAGCATCTATATGGTGTTCCCTAATCTTCTCTTACATATTAAAAGAAGACATAATAGTGTTTTGAATTTTATTTTACCTTTTATGAAATTTTCATCATTATTACCCAAAATGACAATCTTTTGAAGACCTTGGTGAAAGGCAATAAAACAGAAACTGAACCAGCTAGAAAGACAATTTTTGTAATTGGTGAGCTGTAGAGTGGGAAGGTACCTTGCAAGGAGTCCTTGAATAGTAGCTCTGGGAGAAACCACCAGAGCATGGCTTTCTATAAATACCTGCAGATAATTAAACAAAGGAATAGAAGTGGGAAAAAATGTGGACACACTCACAGTAAAAATGCCAACAGATTTGAGAATTCTCTGAGCTTTTTATTGAGAGGATCCTTCTAGACTTGTTGAACATTTCAGTGTCAGTTATGTTTCAGGCTTTGAGCTAGAGTGGTAGAAAGGAAGAGATGAAGACAGGCTTCATCCTCGAGGATTTCAGAATCTTTGGGTGGGTACGTGGACAAGTGAATGCTCCAGCTCAGGGGGTTGTGATAAAAACTCTGGTTGGTCATTTAAGCTACAAAATCCTGGAGAACTGAACAGGAGGGAAAGCTTACACCTGGTGGTGAGAGGGATGGTCAGTGGAGGAAAAGCTACCATAGGGAATGGCACTAACAAGCTTGGAGGAGTGAATGGAAAGTTAGTAAGGCAGAGGAGGTGGGAGAGTGGTGGGCTTGAGAAGCCGGCTGGAAGAGGCTCACTGTGGGTGTGGGTGAGATCACCCTGAAAGAATATCACATGATTAGTTATATAAAATTATAAACCCTCAACTAATTTGGTTTCTGTGAAGTAGGAAAGGAGAACAGGCTATCTTAAGTAGAGCCAAGAAAGAACTGATTGCTCATAAGTTAGCTTATTTGGTATAAAGTGGGCATCATGACCTTGAATTTAAAGAAGAAGAATGAAATTGTGCACATCTGGGATGAAGGGAGGAGGATGAAAGGGAATGTTAAATTGTGTGTTATGCGTGGTTGTAGCGGTAACTAAGTGAAGAATTCAAATAAGAGCCAGGGGTTGAAGGGAAAATATGGAAGAAGGAATATTCCATATAAAAGGAGAAGGTATTATTCTGATAAGAGGGTCATTTTGGTGTGGTGGGGGGTGGGTATTGATTTCTCAGAAGGAGCTTAGAATGGAAATACACCAGTGAGGATTCCCTGAGAGATAAAAGAAGGCAGTTGGAGGCGTTGCTTCTAGTAATTAAGGAAGATTGCCTTATCAAATTGGACTAAACATCCATCATAGAGAGCACTACAAGTGTTCTACACTTTATGAATAAATGCTTCTTTTGTTCCCTTTCCCCCACAAAATCTGAACTTATGTGGCTACTTAAATTGAATCACATTTTCGCATTGAGCTACATAATTGGAAAGAAGTATGCAGCTGAAAATATATAGGCCTATTGTTGAAGAAATCTTGTACTTAGAAGGCAGTAAAACTTCTTGAAGGATATAATAAAGAAAATACATGCATTTTCTGTAAAATATTGATACTCCACTCTCATAAAAATATTAAAGTTGACTATAGCCCTTGTTGAAACATTGGGACAAGGCAATGTGTATTTTCTCTTTGGGCCTTTTGTTGTTGTTGTTAGAGAGAGCGAGAGTGAGAGAGCACATGCATGTGGGAGGGAGAGAGCGAGAGGGAGAGAGAATCCCAGGCTCCATGCTCAGAGCAGAGCCCACCGTGGGGCTCAATCTCTCAACCCTGGGATCATGACCAGAGCTGAAATCAAGGGTTAAAGCTCAAGGACTGAGCCAGGCAGGTGCCCCGGCCTATTCTTTTACATAAGAAAACAGTGTGGTTGCTGCTGTCTCTGGCCAATAAGTGAAAGAAGCACATTTTATCTTTTGAATTCAAAGATGTATTTCCTTCAGCTCTAAACTTTCCAGGATTTTCATCTCAAACTCCTATTCAACAGGGTATATTTAATCGAGAGATGGAAAATGATGACACTTGTGAATGCAAACGTTCTGAAGACGTTGTTCCGTAGAGCTTGTGGTAAATCAATCTCTCGGAGAAATGGCAGCCTCTGTTAGTTATGCTAACAGGCAATAAAGATATCATTTATATATTTGCATCGGCTATTCAACAAAGCAGGTCTGCGATGGGGATTCTTGTGTCTTAGTGCCAGTTGCCCCTCCACTGTCAGAGAGACAAGGTGATGATGACAATTATCACCCTCCCCCACAGGAGGAGAGGGTGTGTGTGATGCTGCCCCAAGGTTTGTTGAGGAGGAACAAAGGAGTGTGAGTGGCACTGAGAGCACAGACAGGGGAGCTGGGGGTTTAGAGCAAAGCTCAAGTGTGTGAACATGGTGGGGACTTAGCCTTGATGCTCCAATGGTGGTCCACAGTATACGCAGGTTAGAAATGCAGGATCACAGGCTCCACCCCAGACTTGACAGAAGCTGCAATTTAACAGGACACCTAGATAATTCACACTCACATTTAAATGTGAGAAACACTGGTCTACAGAACTGGCAATTATGAATTTGTAACATGTATACTTCTCCAAGGGTATTATTACATAGTGATCCCCCAATGCTCAGTGTAACCACTCCTTACATTTACTCAAAAGTATTTTATTATGAGCTATGATGACAGCTGTCTAAGAATTCACACACTGAAAAGCATTAAGGTTGTCAGAACTAGGTGAGGAGGTTAAGGGGAGAGGCCACGGTCAAGATAGACGCTAAGCAACTGAGCAGGAAAAGTGGACTCCCAAGAACACCAGAGAAGTAGTGGCATTTTGATGTAATAAACACTTGACTTGAAAGAAGGCAGCAGTGAGAGCTGATGTTGGGGGGTTTGGGAAAGGGGATGGACACCTGGATAAGGAGTACTTGGAAGGAATATTATCACTCCTTACAATAATTTGAAGTTTTTCAGTTCAAAAATGATTGGGGCGCCTGGGTGGCTTAGCCGGAGTGCCACATCGGCTGAAAGCTGAACATGAAGCCTGCTTAGGATTCTCTCTCTCTCTCCCTCCCTCCCTCCGCCCCTCCCCTAAGTGCATGTTCTGTCTCTCAAATTAAAAAAAAAATTTTTTTTAATACTTGCCTTTGAGCACTAGACATCTTAGGAACTTCAGTAATTAGTGCTTGAGGTTAATATTTTATCATGTTTTTTTAGTCATGTCTTTTGGTTTTGTTTTGCAAAAACTCATCATTTTAAAAATTGGCTTTGTTTTGATCCAGCAGCCCTCTGCTGAGATGTTCTCTCCCTCTCCTCCTAAACTGTCACGTACCAGTATTGGAAGAAGAGGTCTCTATGGGACCAGTTCCTCAGCGTACCCTAAGTACTTTTTCCATGATCGGGAAGAAGTCGTTAAAGCCAACGTTCGTAATCCTTTGCAAATCATTAAAATAATACGTGAAAATGAACACCTCGGATTTCTTTATATGATCCCTGCAGTGCCAAGGTCTTCCACTGAATATGATACATATAATCTCAAGTAAGTTCTCTTTTATGAAGCAATGTATTCAACAGTAAAAGCTTCAAATAAGATCTCAAATGTTATCCATAATTGATTGGGTATTAATGGTAAATATAAATATAATTTTGGTTATCATCCAATGACAAATGAATCATAATCACAATAATTTTATTTTTTCCCTTTAGCTTTCTTTTACTTATAGACAATATTTTATAGAGTAGCACACTTTTGTGCCTCTTGTATGTGTGTATTATGTAATGCCATATATTTTTAATCAGTATTACAAAGATAATTTTGATATCTTGTGATTACTGAGAAAAGAAGAAGGCAATGCGTAAAAAGTAGGTGCATGATTTGTGTTACATGTTCTTTCAACTTTGCTTAGTAGAGTGGGAATAAGGATTTTTTTTTAAATAAAAGGAGCTTGATAACTTAAGGTATTTATATAGATGAATAACACACATACATTCACATAGACTATTATTTCTAAGCACACATTTGTTGTTAAAATAATTAGACGAGTTGTACAAATGTGGGTCTGTGAATTGCTTTAAAGTTCAGCACAACAGGTAGCAGAACTTAAAGTTGATACTGGCTTTCCTCCATTGTTGTTTGGTTGGGTTGACAATTGTTGAGATGGTCTTTCCTGGAAGCTGATAGTAGTTTAGCTTTACCACCAAATTCTTGGAGCTACCTTCCCATTCTCTGCTGTGTAGGAAGATGAAAGGAACTCCTAGGAATTATCTTCTTCTCCCTTACTCAGCCCTGTAGTTTTGACTGAGTCGGGTAACACTGAAGACAGCACTCCTTCTAGGATTGAGAGGGAGAGAAGAATAACATTTTTAAATGATAGATTTATTATAAATCCTGAAAGAGCTTAATTAGAATGAGATATAATTTATAGAAAGAACAGATATGCCTATAAAAATCCAATCATTCAGCAAAATGCATTGAGCACCCAACTCTATAGCATGAACTGTTCTAGGTGCTAGAGAGATGTTAGTGAGCCACCCAGATCAAAATTGCTGTCCTCGTGGAGCTTGCATTTTAGTAGAGGGAGACAGTAACAAACACAACATCTGAGTAAATTACAGAGAATGCTGGACGGTGATAAGTTTTACAGAAAAAGTAGAGCAGAGCGAAGGAGATTAGGAGTTCTCGGGAAGAAGTTGTGAATTAGCTGGGATGGTCAGGGTAGGCCTCACTGACAAGCGGCTATTTGAATAAGGACTGGAAGGAGAAGGAGTCAATGATGTACTGACAGAGAGAAGAAAGAAGCATTCCAGACTGCAGGAAAGTGAATACAAATGCCCCAAGTCAGAAGCATACCTGGCGTGTTCAAGAAGCAAAGACTGTAGGAGAGTGAATGAGAGCTAGAAAACAGACCATGAAGGGCCTTGACAGTCATCCTATGAACATTAAGTTTTACTTTGAGAAAAGTGGAGAACCATGGATAGACTTCAAGCAGAGAAGTGTCATGATCTGAGTTACATTTTGAAAAGGACTGCTCTGGTTGCTGTGTAGAGAATATTTCTTCTTGCTTCTCAAAAGCAAGAGTTGAAAAGGAAGACCAATTAGAAGGCTGTAATGATTCAGGTGAGAGATGAACCAGGGGGAGGTGATGAGAAGTGGGTCGAATTCTGGAAATAAGTTGAAGGTCAAGCCAACAGGATGTTTTTATGGACTGTATGCAAGGGGGAAAACCAGAGAGGAGTCCTGGATGACTTTAATGATCCAGTTGACTGGGCTCAAGAGGAAGGTTAGAGTTGCTTGTATCTGAGACACAGAAAACTGAATGGAACAGATTTATTGGGGAAAAAAAAGAGTTTGGGTTTGGACCTACTACTTTGGGGATGCCAAAGATATGAAAGAAGTGAGGTGATAGATGAAAGGAGAATTGGGGTCTAGTGAGGTTTTTTTTTTTTTCTTTTTTAAGATGGGAGAATTAATATAGAATAGAATTTAAAGACCTTTGATGTAAAAGAAAATAATCCCTTTAATAGTATTGTCATTCCCACCACTGCCTTACTACTTCTTTTTAAAAATTTTTTAAAATGTGTATTTATTTTTGAAAATGAGAGACAGAGCACAAGTGGCAGAGGGGCAGAAAGAGAGGGAGACACAGAATCTGAAGCAGACTCCAGGCTCTGAGCTCTCAGCACAGAGCCAACGCGGGCCTCAAACCCACGAACTGTGAGATCATGACCTGAGCTAAAGTTGGACACTTAACTGACTGAGCCACCCAGGCGCCCCAAGCCTCCAACTCTTGATTTCAGCTCAGGTCATGATCTCACAGTTGGTGACTTCGAGCCCTGTGCAGAGCCTGCTTGAGAGTTTCTGTCTTCCTCTCTCTCTGCCCCTCCCCCACTCATGCTCACTCTCTCTCAGAATGAACAAATAAATATTTTTTTAAAAAATCATGTAATTACCCAGATATCAAGAAGTGCCATTTTTGATATTCATTCCCCACTATTAGAGGAGTCAAAGTTTGCCAAATGTAAAATGATTTTCTATTAAAGATGAATACGGAAACTGTGCTTTTGTCCAATTCAGGAGATAAATTGTATATCTAAACTAATGAGCACTTGTACTTGGGGAATTGAGTTGATATTTTATACTTTTTTGAACTGATAGTAGTGATGCTTGATGATAATATGCAAGTGCTCATTTAAGAAGATAGAGTTTGGGGGGGGGGGGGCGGTAGTGCCTGGGAGGCTCAGTTGGTTAAGTGTCCAACTTTGGCTCAGGTCATGATCTCATGGTTCGTGGGTTCGAGGCCCATGTGGGGCTCTGTGCTGAGAGCTCAGAGTCTGGAGCCTGCTTCAGATCCTGTGTCTCCCTCTCTCTCTGCCCCTCCCCTGCTCATCCTCTGTCTCCCTCTCTCTCTCAAAAAATAAATAAGCATTAAAAAAAAGAAGAAGATAGAGTTGGAATCCTGGTTTATTTTATTATATTTTGGGGTTGATGTTAATTTTTCCTCCCTAGCCTGAACTCCAGATATTATAAATCTAATGAAAAGATAATCATTTGGGTAGCACAAACTTGGTAGCAGCTAAATTGAAAGTTAAAACTAGTTATAAATACTGGGTCAGTGACATGAGGACATGTTATATACTAAACTCCTTTTAATAGTAATGTGATAAAATATGTCTTTGCATAGTTTTCAAGTGTAGTAAAATACGTCAGATGTGAAGTTCTACAATGATTATCTCTCTACCATGATCCCTCTCGGTGAGAAAATAGTTCTGTTTATCAAGTTTATTCTAAAATATCAACTTAGTGCTATATGTTAGGTATAATGATTTTGTCAGGAATAAGCTTCAAGGAGATGTCTAAATATGTTGGAATATCAGTCTGAATAAGTACACAACTATATGCTGCAGATTATTTTGCCCAGCAAGGGGGCATAGTGGTGACTCTGGTCAGCTCTGGGGCAAGTAAAGAGGAAACTAGGTAAAGAATCAGGAACTAGGGAGATCATGAAGAGCATAGAGAACAGAGAATAGAACTGATCAAGACAAAATAATCCTGTTTTGTTGGGACTGAAGACCTTGAACAAGAGTGATTGTAACTGAAGGGTAGCTATGAGATATGGAGGAGGATTGTTGGCTAGAGAGTTGGATTATATATCCACTTTGTGTGAGAGCACATGAAAGTGAATCATCATGTTTTATGTCATAAAAGATCATTAGTGTTCACTTTGTTCTAGGCAAATTATTTATGTATGTCATATCATTTAATCCTCACAAAATACTATAAGATAGATACAATTATTATCTCTACAATGAGTCACAAAATGGTTAAGTAACTGCCCTAGGTCTTACAGTAAGATAGCATAATACTCTCATGGTCCATCCATGTTGTTGCAAATGGCAGGATTTTGTTCTTTTTTATGTCTGAGTAGTATTCCACCGTGTGTGTGTGTCTGTGTGTGTGTGTGTGTGTGTGTGTACACAATTGCTGGGTATACACACACACATACACACACACACCATCTTCTTTAATGGACACTTGAGGTTGGTTTCGTATCTTGGCCATTGCAAATAATGCTGCAGTGAACATAGGGACACATACATCTTTTTGAATTAGTGTTTTTGTTTTCTTTGTATAGATACCAAGTAGTGGAATTGCTGGATCATATGGTAAAATCTATTTTTAATTTTCTGAGGAAACTCCATATTGTTTTCCATGGTCGTTGTACCAATTTACATCCCCATCAACAGTCTACAAGGATTCCCTTTTCTCCACATCCTCACCAACATTTGTTATTTCATGTCTTTTTGATAATAATGATTCTGACAGATGTAAGGTGATTGATACCTCATTGTGGTTTGGTTTGCATTCCCCTGGTGATTAGTGATGTTGGGTATATTTTTATGTACCTGTTGTCCATCTGTATGTCTTCTTTGGAAAAATATCTATGCACATCCTCTGCCCATTTTTTATTTGGATTGTTTGGGTTTTTTATTATTGAGTTGTATGAATTCCTTATATTTTTTGAATATTAATCTCTTACCAGATACATGATGTGCAAATATAGTCTCCTATTCAGTAGGTTCCCTTTTTATTTTGAAGATTTCCTTCACTGTATTGAAGCTTTTTAATTTGATGTAGTCCCGCTTGTTTATTTTAGCTTTTGTTTCCTGTGCTTTTGGTGTCAAATCCAAAAAAATCATCACCAAGACCAATCTCAAGGAGTTTACCACCAATGTTTTCTTCTAGGAGTTTTGTGGTTTCAGGTCTCATGTTCAAGTCTTTAATCTATTTTGATTTAGCTTTTGTGTTTGACGTTAGATGGCAGTCCAATTTCATTCTTTTGAATGTGGCTGTACAGTCTTCCCAGCACCATTTACTGAACATGCTGTCCTTTCCCCATTGTATATTCTTGGCTCTTTTGTCATAAAATAATTGACCATATATTCAGGCTTTTATCTCTAGGTTTCTTATTCTGTTCCGTTAATCTATATGTGTGTTTTTATGCCAATACCATATTGGTTTGATTAGTTTAGCTTTCTAATATTGTTTGAAATCAGGGAACACGATGTCTCCAGCTTTGTTCTGTCTCAGAGTGCTTGGACTATTTGGGTTCTCTTGAGGTTTGTCCTATTTCTGTGAAAAATGCGTTTGGAATTTTAATAGGGATTGTACTGAATCTGTACAATACTTTGAGTGGTATGGACATTTTAATAATATTAAATTTCCCAATCTATGAGCATGGACTCTCTTTCTATTTATTTGTGTCCTCTTTGATAGTGTATTCTTAAAACTAGAATTTTACTAGAGCTATAAGATAAACACAGTGGTCAAAAGGAAAAAGATTAGACTACACTGTATATTAACTAACTTGAATTTAAAACATAAATTTAAATTTAAAACAAGGAAAAAGATTAGAAATTAGGCAACATAATTAAAAACATCTCACACTTGGATTTGTGAATCACAGTAATGTTCCAGTCCTTTGCCTAAATATCTCATTTGTATGGAAATGTTATCAAATGAATCAGTAGTTACAAGCAAGCTATATCAACACCTTACCAAAAGATATCCACCATACCCAGAAAAGGATTTGAACTTTTTAAGGCATATTGAAGTACAAAATATGAAACCAAATTCTGTTTTTAGATTAATATCTCATCAATAAGCTTAAGAAGCTAGGCATGCAAGAACACACAATATCTAATGTCAGAATAACTCACTGTGGCAGAATTGCAATTTTACCAACCTGTGTAGAAATTTTTTCATTCTATTTGTTACCAGAAAAGCAAAGGAAATCTATCAATAATGCCACTAGTAGATCAACAGATTAGATAAGAGAGATTAACACACTCCAGGACATGATTAAAATTTTATTGCAGAAAAGGAGTTTTATTGAATATTGATGCATCTATAGATATCAGTAACTTCTAGATAATAATGCACTATTTAGAATCACTGAAGTGAAATATTGGAAGAACTTTGTCATGGGAGGGGTGGAATCCTACTGGCGATGAAATATTTAAGGCAAATAAAACATTATGGAAATACTTCTTAAAAACATATTTAGAGCTTATTCTGAGAATCCTGCATTCAAGTAATACATTGTTTTATTTGCAAAGGAACTCCCATATGTAAATGTTTCCCTGCTGTTATGAATTCCAAACTAAATATTATCAAAACTGTGACTATAATAAAGTCCAAGACATAATAAAAAATATGTGAGCAGAATACCACTCTTTGATTTTTAAAAAATTAATTTATTGGGGTACCTGGGTGGCTCAGTCAGTTAAGCACCGGACCTCAGCTCAGATCACGATCTCATGGTTTGTGGGTTTGAGCCCCATGTCAAGCTCTGTATTAACAGCTCAGAGTCCGCAGCCTGCTTCAGATTCTGTGTCTCCCCCTCTATCTCTCTGCCCCTCCCCCACTTGCACTCTGTCTCTCAAAAATAAACATTAAAAAAATTAATTAACTTATTTTTAAATTTATATCCAAGCTAGTTAGGATATAGTGCAGCAATGATTTCAGGAATAGATTCCTTAATGCTCCTTACCCATTTAGCCCATCCCCCCTCCCACAACCCCTCCAGGAACCCTGTTTGTTCTCCATTTTTAAGAGTCTCTTATGTTTTCTCCACCTCCTTGTTTTTATATTATTTTTGCTTCCCTTCCCTTATGTTCACCTCTTTTGTATCTTAAAGTCCTCATGTGAGTAAAGTCATATATTCGTCCTTCTCTGACTAATTTTGCTTAGCATAATACCCTCTAGTTCCATCTATGTAGTTGCAAATGGCAAGATTTCATTCTTTTTGATTGCCGAGTAATACTCCGTTGTGTGTATATACCACATCTTCTTTACCCATTCATCCATCGATGGACATTTGGGCTCTTTCCATACTTTGGCTACTGTTGATAGTGCTGCTATAAACATTGGGGTACATGTGCCCCTTCAAAACAGCATACCTGTATCCCTTGGATAAATACCTAGTAGTGCAGTTGCTGGGTTGTAGGGTAGTTCTATTTTTAATTTTTTGAGGAAGCTCCATACTGTTTTCTGGAGTGGCTGCACTAGTTTTGCATGCCTACCAGCAGTGCAAAAGAGATCGTCTTTCTCCGCATCCTTGCCAACACTTGTTGTTGCCTGAGTTGTTAATATTAGCCATTATGATAAGTGTGAGGTGGTATCTCATAGCAGTTTTGATTTGTATTTCCCTGATGATGAGTGAAGCTGAGCATTTTTTCATGTGTCGGTTGGCCATCTGGATGTCTTCTTTGGAGAAACATCTATTCGTCTTTTGCTCATTTCTTCACTGGATTATTTGTTTTTTGGGTGTTCAGTTTGATAAGTTCTTTATAGAGTTTGGATACTAACCCTTTATCTTATAGGTTATTTGCAAATATCTTCTCCCATTCTGTTGGTTGCCTTTTAGTTTTGCTAATTGTTTCCTTTGCTTTGCAGAAGATTTTTATTTTGTTGAGGCCCCAGTAGTTCATTTTCGCTTGTTTCCCTTGCCTCCAGAGACGTGTTGACTAAGAAGTTGCTGTGGCTGAGGTCAAAGAGGTTTTGCCTCCTTTCTCCTTGAGGATTTTGATGGCTTCCTGTCTTGTTTAAGTCTTTCACTCTTTTTGAGGGTTTTTTTTTGTGTGTGTATTATGTAAGAAAGTGTTCCAGGTTCATTTTTCTGCAAGTTGCAGTCCAGTTTTCCCAGCACCACTTGAAGATATTCTTTCCTGCTTTGTCAAAGATTAGCTGGCCATATGTTTGTGGGTCCATTTCTGGGTTCTCTATTCTGTTCCATTGATCTGAGTGTCTGTTTTTGTGCCAGTACCATACTATCTGGATAACAGCTTTGTAATATGTCTTGAAGTCTGGGATTGTGATGCCTCCAGCTTTGGTTTTCTTTTTCAAGATTCCTTTGGCCATTCAGGGTCTTTTCTGGTTCCATACAAATTTTAGGATTGTTTGTTTTAGCTCTGTGAAGAATGTGGTGTTATTTTGGTAGGGATTGCATTGAATATATAGATTGCTTTGGGTGGTATCAACATTTTAACGATGTTTGTTCTAATCCAGGATCATGGAATGTTTTTCCACTTTTTTGTGTCTTCTTCAGTTTCTTTCATAAGCTTTCTATAGTTTCAGTGTATAGATTTTTCACCTTTTTGATTAGGTTTATTCCTAGGTATTTTATGATTTTTGGTGCAACTGTAAATGGGATCAATCTTTGATTTTTCTTTCTGTTGCTTCATTATTGGTGTATAGTAATGTAATTGATGTCTGTGCATTGATTTTATATCCTGCAACTTTGCTGAATTCATGGATCAGTTCTAGCAGTTTTTGGTAGAATCTTTTGGGTTTTCCATATACAGTATCATATCATCTGTGAAGAGTGAAAGTTTGACTTCCTCCTGGCCAGTTTGGATGCCTTTTATTCCTTTGCGTTGTCTGATTGCTGAGGCTAAGACTTCCAATGCTATGTTGAATAACAGTGGCGAGAGTGGACATCCCTGTCGTGTTCCTGATCTTAGGGGGAAATCTCTCAGTTTAGAATACCACTCTTTGAATTCAGCTTTGGGAAAATGATATTGGAAATGGGTCTCTAGTGATTTTTAGTGATTGTAATGGATTTAAACCTAAAGAAAAATTCAGCCAGAGTAACATCTGTCTGTGTTTCAGAGAAAGCTTACCATTGTTTCTGAAATACTTGAAATGTTTGGATTTTAAATCAATTTGCATTTCACAAGAAATTTCAACACTGCATTTATCAAAGGGGAAAAAGGGAAAGCTATTAAAAGTGAAGAATGGTGGTACCTTTGGTTCACAATTTCAAGAGAACAAATTATCCAAATTCTGGTTAATGGAAAAGGGAGTTTCCATCCATAAGAGACAAAGCAATAAATCATCTGCTATTTGTTGTCTACTATTTCTATAAACAAAGTTTCTCGGTAGTGGTGGTTGTCAAGAATTTGAACAGACCATTCATCATGTCTTGATTAGAAATGCAGGTGGCTACTTCCAAACAGTTATGGTCACTGCTGTGGCTTATGAGCTAGGCTTTATTTGGAAGTTTTATCAAATTCAGTATTGAATATTTCCCTGGATACCTTGTGTGTTGTTTTTCTTGTTACAATAGAAAGAAATCAGAATTAATGCCTTCACCAGGGTGCCTTTCCAAATGTCACCATTGTGTGGATTTGTTAGAACACGGAAGTTTAGGAAGCATTGTTCTAGAGGACTGTAGGACAATTTTCTCTGCATGAGAATCTGATCTTGGTTAACTCTGAAACTCTGTTTCCCTGTATCCTGATAAGAGTAGAAGTCAGTTACTTTTAGGCAACATTGCTTATGATAAAAGTGACTCCTGATTTGTGAATGATATCTGCACTGGGGGAGACAAAATGAATTCTAAATAACTGATGGGGAGCCATAGCTTTGGACTTACCATGGTGCAGCAACTCTTTTTCTGGGCATGCCTCTATCAGGAAGCCTGAAATCTATGCTTACAGAATTATTGCAAGACATACTGGCTCATGTGGTAATAAGGCTTTTAAGCCAGGGTGGTTTCCATACCCACCCAGTGTGGATCTCATCTCCTTGCCTCTGAGTTGTCATCTAGGGAGAGGGTAGCTCCTGGGTGGCTGATAGATTCCTACAAGCAGTCCCATGGAAGAGTGAAGTCTGATGCTGCCCTAATGGCGAGAAGTAGTTCCTGCCCTATGCTCTTCCTAAGTAGAAGGGTTCCAAATATAGTTTATGAAAATTTTATTAACCTGAACATTTAGTTGAAGCTTATAAGATTGCCTGGTGGAGCAATATGTAAGTCTTTCTTTTTCATGCTTAAATATAAGGAGCCATTGTTGGTGTTTGACAAATGTGGACTTTTCTCCCATTTCTATAGAACCTCTCATCCCACTTCTATGTGTCCATATTTTGCTATTTTTTTGTTTTGGTCATTGAAACATATATACACTTGATCACCTTGATAAGGATACTTCTATAAAGTCATAGCAGTAACCAGACTTTTACAAAGGTGAATACTGTTACACAATACTACAAACACCAACTCTTAGCATGTGCCAAACACTGTTCCAAGTTCTTCATATGTATTAATTAATTTAATCTTCATAGCAACTCTGTAAGGTAGCCAGTATTAATAGATTCATTTTACAAATGATGAAACTGAGGCAGAGTTGGCCAAGTTTGACCAGCTGGTGTAGTGAACTGTGGGGCTGGAATTCAAACCCAAGTAGTTGGGCTTTAGAACCCAGCCTCTCATACACTGTGCCTAATAAACTCATTCTAATAATGACAACTTTTCCTGTCACTTGCATCACACATGCTGTGCTAGGCTGAACTGTATGCTTTCTGTACGTTAATATTATTTTGTCCTCAAAAGAACCTCTTTAGAAGGGCATTCTCTATAGTTGAAAGGTGAGGAAACTGAGGTACAGATATATGAAGGACTTTGCTATTTGATATTGTTGCATGATTTGCAGATAGAAATTCAGAATTATATCTGATGTTCCCATCTTTCAATTCTATGATTTCATCCTCTGTTCAATGTCGATTTTCAAACCATTTAGTGAGTGGATAAATTTAGTGAGTGGATAAATCAGAATGTATGGCAGAGCCCTTCCCAAATACCAAGCATTTTTAGGATCTATAAAGCCAAGAAAGAAGACACAAAATTTCTTCTACCTAAATGTTGCCTAATGTGTATTTCTAGGACCATTATATATAAGTGGTATTAATAGGTAGATGGTAAAAAACAATTATTCTGTGATCATATGCAATTAAGACACATTAAATTAAATCACTGGTTCTCAACCTGGGAGATTTTGCCCCCCAGGAGATATTGGGGGATGTCTGCAGGAATCTTTGGTTGCCATAACTAGAGAGGACGGTGCTGCTGGTGTCAAGTGGGAAGAGTAAGAGTAGCTGCTAAACAGCTGGCAGTGCACAGGACAGGCTCACACAACAGAGAGTTACCTGGCCCAACATGTCAGTAGTGCTTAGATTGAGAAACCTCAGGTTAAGTGATGCTAATTACACATTTCTGTCCTACGGCCAATCAACTCTTTCTTGAGGGACACATGCTGGGATTGGAACTCTGTGAAACAGAGTTATGTGGCTTGGGCTGTTAGGACCATATAATCATCCACACTAGGCTCAGGCCATATTACTTTCCCAATGATCCAGTTCTCAGATGGTTCCTAAGCCTATTATGTTAAAAGTATTTTTTTAGGGGCACCTGGGTGTCTCAGTCAGTTGAGCATCTGACTTTGGCTCAGGTCGTGATCTCATGGTTCATGAGTTCAATCCCCACATCAGGCTTGCTGCTTTCAGTGCAGAGCCTGCTTTGGATCCTCTGTCCTATTTGCACTCTCTCAAAAATAAACATTTTTTAAAAGTATTTTTTAAGTTTATTTATTTATTTTGAGAGAGAGAGAGCAAGTGTGTGCACCCAAACAGGGGAGGGGCAGGGAAAGGGGAGAGAGATCCCAAGCAGGCTCCCCGCTGTCAGCAGAAACCCAACATGGGGCTCAATCTCAGGATCCCTGAGATTGTGACTTGAGCCAAAATCAAGAGTTGGAGACTTAACCCCCTGAGTCACCCAAGTGCCCTGTTAAAAGTATTTTTAAAGGAAGCTTTTTAAATTTCAAACTAAAGCTATTCTGTCCTTTTAGTGAGATTACCTGTTTAGTGACCTAGAACAGAAAACACAGATAGATGTTTGGTACTTTCTCAAATTTCAGCATTGTGGTTTCTGTGTGAAGTCATAATTACAAAAAACTTTATAGTGAGGTTGTATGTCCTCTGTAATAACAGATCATTTTGAAGCCACATTATCAGAAACCTTGCCAAGTTGCCTAACACAATGACCATTTTCTTGGGCTAGTCCATAAAGAAATTTAAATCTAATGAGTCAAATTTCAGCCAGCACATGGAAACATTAAAGGCACCTCATATTTGCACTTGGAATAATAAAAAATGCTCAGCTTCATATTTTCTCCCTACTCTCTCTTCAAACACACACACACACACACACACACACACACACACACACACACACACGCACAAACATGCCCTGGTAGTATTCTGGGGCTGTGACAATTTAATGGGTGATGATTTTATTTCACACAAAAATTTGAGGAAACTAGGGGTGCCTGGGTGGCTCAATTGGTTAAGCATCTGACTTTGACTCAGGTCATGATCTTGCAGTTCATAGTTCAAAACCTGCATCAGGCTAATCTGCTGTCAGTGCATAGCCTGCTTTGATCCTCTGTCACCCTCTTTCTCTGCCCCTCCCCTGCTTGTGCTCTCTCTCTCTCAAAAGTAAATAAACATTAAAAATTTTTTTTGAAGAACCTAGAAGAGTGGTTCTCAGACTTGGCTACTAATGAGAATCAGCCAGGCCCTACTCCAAGACATTATTTAATTGATTTGTGGTGAGCCTGAACAACAGTATTTCTTTAAAACTCACCAGATCATTCCAGTATTTAACTCAATGCTGCACTCCCATGGACTTTGAGCAGTGGTTCTCAAGCAAGCCCTAGAGGACTTGTTAAAACAGATGCTTAAACCTCTGGAGTTTCTGATTCAGTGGGTTGGGAACGTAGCCTGGGAAATTACAGTTCCCACGGGATGCTTGTTGCTGCTGTTCCAGGGACCTTGCACTGAGAACTACTGGCCCCAGAATACTCTCTTATTACAGAAATTTGGATGTTTCTTCTTAGTTATGCTTTTGTTTAATTTTCTAGGTAAAAAAGAGTTCCTTATCAGATATTATACCTTTTCTGGTTAGTCAAACCAGAAGCAAAGTAAGTCATTTCTCTTCTCCTCTTTAGGTCTAAACCCATACAGATTCATGATCTTGACCATCATCAAACAAACTGAGGTTTATAATTACAGAACACAGGAAGTAGCTAATTTCTTTCCAGGCAGTTGCCTATTTACCTTCACCCAATTAATATGGTCAGATTATAACAATTAAAACTGTATAATTATGAAAATAATAAGAGAACTTAGATTTGCATAGGGCCATATGAGCTTATCTAATATACTCCACTACCTTAAAGCAGGTAATTACTTGTTTGCTTGTTGAAATCAGAAACTTGAAGGAGATAGGAAGAGAGAACAGGGTGAACAAAGACATTTGTATGCATTCAAACATGGCCTAAGGTAGATATGATAAGTCAGCCTGACTAAAAAGGGCAATTTGTGGGACAGAGTAGGAACTAACATGAAACAAGAGGAGAGTGCCAAACACCTGGCAAAGTAATTTGGATTTGATGATATAAACAGTAGGAGGCTATTTAAAGTTCTTGAGCAGGAAACAAACCATGTTTCTGCATTATTAGTCTTACTAGACTGGTTTCAAGATTATCAGAAGCATTTTCAATCTGTGTAACAACAGATAGCTGTTTTAAATAACAAATCACACTGAGATATCATCGTTTTGGAAAATCAAGGAATTCTAGGAAAAGAAATTAACGTTTTTAGAACCCCAGTAGGCACAATTTGAGTTATAACTTAAATAAACAATAATAAGACAATTTATGACCTACCACAGGGCTGTGTAATTCTCATATGCCATATGATTCTCTCAAATATGACATAACCTTTTGGCATTAACAGAAGCCTTGGAGTCTAAGTTTAATTTCAGATGGATAGATATAGGTTCTACAGTAAAATAGTTTGACAGAGGACTCCCTGATTCTACATTGAACAGCAAGAAAACACTCCAGATATTTTTTCCCCATTAAAATATAGTAAAATGTAATTTTACCCAAGGTATTCATCTCATCCTAATTAGTTAACTATCCAAGCGCCTGTTTAGTTGATTGAATCATAAAGCCGTTTTGTTTATCAGCAACGTAGGAATTTTATAGCACAGCACTTGAACAAATGAAGTTCTCGTTTTAAACCCTGAAGTAAATTTTTGTATTATTTCCTCAACGAAAGGAAATTTCTGTGATGAAAGAAATATCCAAAGCAACTATCCAAGTAGCAGCGGAAGTTAAGGGTGAATCCTGGATGCCAAGAAAGGCTGAGTAGGCAATTATGAGCATAGATGTGGTGTGGTGGGTCAGCTCCTGAGATAGATGAGCGGTCTGAGGCATAGTGTGTGAAGTACAAAGACTCAAGGAGTAGATTTGGGTGGTACCCCCCTCAGTAATGAGCTGGAAAGTCTTTTTGTTTGTTCAGAGGCATTTTACTTAGACAACTAAAACAATGAGATGTTCCGAAGCAGTGTACAAGAGAAATCAAACCAATTTATCATGAATTCCCTCTTCTTTACAACTAAACCAAATAAACAAAAAAAGCCTTTCTGCTTTAAGAGAAAAATCAAAAATAGGCCAATGTATTTTTCTTCTCCATAATAACATGAACAGCTACAAGAAATCTAATTGTAATAGGAGAAATTGTATATTGGCTTACACATATTCATTAAAAAGACAATAGGCCATCATACCACAAGAGCCTAATTCCACCTGCCTTCATCTGATACCCGTGTGTTTTCACATACAGGTAACACCAAGTTATGAACTGGAAAGTCTACGGAGAATAGGATTACAGAGAACTGTGGATAGTCCCTCTTAGTTTTACAGAGCTTTCCTTGACCTTGCTGCCCCATCCATCTACCAAGAGAATTGGGCTTAAAGGAAGTCCCTGCTCATCTTTAATTGAATAATTTTGTTAAAGTTATGAGAAACAAGACCGGTTTTTGGAAACTTTCAAAAGGAATGGATGGGAGAGATATGGCCCACCAATACACACCATTATAAAGGAAGTTTGAGAGAAAGAAGGCAATGTGGGATTTCAAGTTAAATGGGCAGCAGGTGGAGAAAAAGCTTCCTACAAGCTAAAGGGAAACTTTCTGCAAGTTAAAGAGAAGTTTTGCATGTTTTTAGATGCAGAGGAAAAGTCGCTAAAAGCCAGGAGGGTTAGAAAAAAGTGAGGTGAAACCTCTTCATCTCTGGAGGAAAATTTGAGATCCACTCAGGATCTGGAGCGTAGGCACACAGGTATGATGATTTTCAAGTGAAGGTGTGAGACAGTACTCACTTTATGACCACCTCATTTTTGTTGGTTGCTTTCAAATAAAGTTCAGTGGTTCACAAACATTACTGTGTATCAGAATCATCCAGGGAGCTTGGTAAACTAGAGTCTTGAGTCTCATACATAAGGATTCTGATTCTGTGTTGGACCCAGAAATGTGGATCCTTAATAAGCAGCCCAGATGATTTTGATGCTGGTGATCCAGTCTTTGAAAAAGACTAGTGTGTTCATTTGTTCTATGCAGAGTAGAAATGTGTAGAGGATAAAGAGGTTTAGGGGATTGAGAATGAAGATCTTAAATAGTAAACTGCAAATAAAAAAGATTTCTAAGTGGCACCGATCACCAATAAGTTAGAATTCAACATCATGGACCACACCTGCCACCTTCTAGAAGGGTCTTTAGAAACAGACCAATGAGAGCAAGTTTTCCAGACATACACAAAGACCATAGTGAGCTGCTTGATCTTGTCTTTAGGTTGGTTTGATGGCTGATATTATTGAAACATCTGAAGTTAATTACAGTTTCAGAGACAAGTTAAAATTTCACATTTTGGAGAGAATAACCCCAAGAATGTCCTAATTATATCTTCAGCTTTCGACAAATAAAAAAGGGGAAAAATATGTTTTTCATACACCTCACCAGCAACATGTAATACCTGGCATTTTCCCAGACAGTTCTGGTGTGAAGTTTTAATTAGAACACAGGCAAACAGATAGTGGAATTAGGTAAAAGCTGAACAGGTTGACATTTTCTGTTGTGGCACTGAAGTAGGAGAGTGACCTTCAGACTCCTCTCCATCAGCTCCCCACCATCAGCTCCCAGACCGCCCTTGTGTGCTCCCGTGATCAGGTCTTGGCTTGGAGTTTTGGTGGTTTTGTTTTTTGTTTGTTTGTTTCCCCATTCTGGTCCTGTATGCCCTAATTTTAAAAAGATTTTTCTAGCTCAGTTTAATTAAACATAAGTAGAAATTATTCCAATGGCTTTTAGTTTTTTGATTAACAGACCCACAACATAAGAGAATTTTATTCCAATTTCTTTAAGAGTTATAAATATGTACATCAATTTGTACACAGACAACAATTTCAGGGATTTCACAGATGAACTGAAGGCTATGCTAAAGAGCCATGAACTCCAGGTTCAGAATGCAGAGCTAAGGATCAGGGGAGAACGTAGACAAGAGAAACAGTTGATTTTCACTGGAGTGTTCCTATCTAGTCTTTGTCAGTACATATAATTTTTGCATAGTTTTAACACAAAAAAAAATTTGCAGTTTTATTTTGCAGCTATTCCTTATCTTAATTTTCTAGAGTACTGTAGAATATTTATAAATTTTATCTTCCTAAATTTTAAAACATATTCTAGTAACTTGCTATATCACAATGTGTTTCATAATTGTTGTATTATTGGATATTTAAGTTGCATCCAGTATTTCAATGTTATGGCTAAAATTACCAAAAAAACAAAAAAACAAAAACAAAAAACTTTGTGCCTACAGGCAAGTTCTTGTTTTAAGAAACTTTAGAGAATCAGCCTTTTCTATTCTCATTACTTTGCTTCCTTCTGTCCTTACTCCTGTCTTTATCTCACTTGCTTTTCTTCCTTATTTGATCTGTTTCCTGTTAAGCATAAGGGTGAAGAATGCCCTTGATGACAGTTGAAAGGGGAATATCTTGAAATAAATAGGTTCTCAGTAATAACTATTTTGATCTGTGATGAACTGGGCATATTTTTTCAGTTTAATCTGGGTCTTGATTTGAATCTTATTTAATTCATCTTTTCCTACTTTGATCTTTCTCACAATTCTTTCAATACTGAGTAGTGTAAAACTCTTTTATATTATTATTGAATAGTTTCTAAACAGCTAATAATAAAAACTTATTTTCAGGTAACTTTCATACAGAGCTATTATGTTTTAAATATCTGTTATTGAGTTGTTTTTGTAAAGATCATGTAACTGAAATTATCAAGCATATTACCAAGGTTGTAAAATCTTTAAGACCTAAAATAAGTACAACTATTTTTTAAACAGGAGCTCCTCTTTCTTTTCTTAAGTAATTTATTCAATCTAAAAATAGTTTGTTAGAATTTTTAACAATTTGAAATAATATGTCTTTTCAGAAATGTTTTATCTCTTTAGAAAAAAATCAATGCAATTGCTTGACTTTGTATTGAATACTTTATTTACTTGCCTCAATTTTATTTGTTCATAGAGTTGTAAGTTATGAGAACATCAATAAAAATGACTACTATACTATTAGCAAAAAAGCCGTAACACACATTTATAATGAGGACATTGAGTATATCGAAATTGATCGATGGGAACAGGAGTATCTATATCACAGAGAACTCACTAAAATTCCCATATTTGCACTTTTCCGGAAATGGAAGGCTTTTAATGTGTGGAAGAAGAATGTCCGTTCCAAGAAAATCAGTGGTTGTCGACAATCTCTACAAAAAAATTTGTTCATTGTTAATCCTGTACGTATTTTTAATTATATTTTAAAGGAATTACAGAAAAACAAAATGTGAATCTATTACAGGTATTGGTATAGACTGTCCTTGAAATAGAATATTTCATCTTTTTAAGAGAATTTTCATACTGTCTTGTCATTTAAGAGTCTGGCAGTCTAGCAGTGTTTTTACATTTTAACTGGGGTTGCAGAATGCAAAAGTATAAGAAAAGAGTTGCACAGGTCCCCTTCAGTTAGAAGCAGGCTCAGAGGTTTGGATTCATGGCCCCCTTTGTTGCTGATCAGGAAAATGGTATATCCTCTTGAGCAGAGTGGGCTGGCAACCCTTATTATCTCCTTTTATCTTTGAGTCACTCTGGACTTTATGGTCCAAAATAATTGAGGGACCTGTTTTCATGGGCCAGTGCTTCCCAAGGTATCATACCTATACTTTCCTCTACCATGGATTCAGACCCTAGGGAAATTTTTAATCTTTACTTTGCAGAATGGGGTAATCATGGGAAAAGAACTGTTAAAGAGTATGTGGCCATATTTAAAATCTCTACCCATTCACTGAATTTCAACTTGCATTAGAAGTTTTCTACTTGTGGAGTGCCCGTCCAGGTCATGATCGCAGAGTTCGTGGATTTGAACCCCATGTCAGGCTCTATGCTGACAGTGCGTAGCCTGTCCTCTGTCTCCCTCTCTGCCCGTCCCCCACTCATGCTCTGTCTCTGTCTCTCTCTCTCTCAAAAATAAATAACATTAAAAAAATTAAAAAATAAAGTTTTCTATTTGGCCCTTGGGAATGAACTGGAATCACCGTTACGGTCAGGGTCCTCAGCTGTCTATTTCTATGACACTGAGTCACCACCCTCTCAAATCAGAAGCCTCAAGTTTGCTTTTTTACTGCTCATTTCCTTCACTTTCATATGTTGATCTGAAAGATCATTATCAAGATGTCAGTTACACCAAGGAACATTAAAAGTCTAGGGCTAACATAGATATTAGTGCAAAACAAATGTATGAGATGTGCTATTTCAGGTCATCCATCTCATCAAGCATTCTGGGTTGCAGAAAATATTCTAGTCCTTCTTGATAGTAAGCTCAACTCCTAGACCTCTAATTTCATTAAGGATCCATCAATCATTTGAACCTATTTTATTATCTTTTTACCACCTTTTATCTTTTACCATGTCCTGGGCACTATACATTTCATAAGTTTGTTACTAAGTATATAAAATAGTTCTTCCTGTATTTGTCTCTAAGATCACCTCGATTGATCCTTAAGGCTTGTTCTCTTATGTGCTGACAGTTGTCCTATCTACCATTCATACCAATAGTGCTTTGACCTTGATAATATCTTCTCTTAAATGTAGCCCTGGCAGACTAAAAAGTTCTCATCCATTTAAGCTTAGATTGACCTAACTAACAGACCCATTGTGTTGGTTTAAATGTCTATTAGATACTATAATTATGCAATGCTTATCACTACTCTTACATTTACAATTAGTTAATTAGGAGGACTGATTTGCCTAGACTAGGTTGAAAGGATCAATGTGGAGAATATATTGAAAATATCTGAAATATTTCTTTTCATGATATTTTTTAGTAACAAACCTTATTGGCACCTGTGCCTACATTTCCTCTTAACAACTTTATTGAAATATAATTAACATAGTGTACAATTCACCCATTTAAGGTATACCATTTGGTGGTTTTATTACATTCACAGAATTGATTAACCATCACCACAGTCAATTTTAGAACATTTTCATCACTCCAAAAAGAAACCTTGTTTGGGTACCTGGGTGGCTCAGTCGGTTAAGCATCCAGCTCTTGGTTTCAGCTCAGGTCATGATCTCACAGTTTGTGAGTTCGAGCCCTGCATCAGGCTCCACATCGATGGTGCAGAGCCTGCTTGGGATTCCCTCTCTCTCTCTCTGTCTCTCTCTCTCTGCCCCTTGTCTGCTGTCTCTCTCTCTCTCTCACTCTCTCAAAATAAATGAATAACTTTTTTTAAAAAAACCCTATTATCCATTAGTGGTCATTCTATATTTCTCCCCATCTCCCCCCAATACCCTCCCTGGCTCTAGGCAACCACTAAACCACTTTTTGTCTCTGTTGGATTGCCTATTCTGTACATTTCATGTAAATGGAACCATGTAATATGTGGTTCCTTGTGGCTGGCTTTTTTCACTTAGCTTAATGTTTTCAGCATTCATCTATGTTATAGCATAGCATTTCTTTTTATTGGCAAATAATACGCTGTTGTATGGATATATATATTTTATTTATCCACCCATCTACTTCCATTCATTGTTCCAGTCCACAAATAAATAGGTTCTTAATAGAGACTGAGTTTTCTTTTTCAGCAACTTGTTAAATTTAAAGTTAAAAATTTTAACTTAAAAAAATTTTTAATTCAAAGTTGTCTTGGGATTTTATGTCAAAGCCTCTTAGATCAGCAAATGGGCCTCTCCATTACCATGGTGACTGGGCATTGTAGTCCTTAAGATAACACAATGAATCTTTTAGTAGCCATTCATCATACATAG